>NC_088206.1:11362755-11962755 GCF_037126465.1 Ornithodoros turicata | reverse complement strand
AGACCACGCTACACAACACCGTCACTGGGACAACTTATCAGACTCGATCGAGATAAAATTTCAGCAAGCTGTCGTCATATATCTTCCTTCAAGCAAAGCAAACATCTCATCATGTCACGTGATCACATTTTTCGCATTAGACTATATATCGTAAAAAGGGCTTAGTCCACACAACCCTGAATCCTCCAAAAGCAGTTATTCCAGCGTATAGCGAAACCCAATACCGGGACACCATTGCGGTGAATCACGGGGCTAC
Organism: Ornithodoros turicata; assembly: GCF_037126465.1. Lineage (NCBI taxonomy): Eukaryota > Metazoa > Arthropoda > Arachnida > Ixodida > Argasidae > Ornithodoros > Ornithodoros turicata. The sequence continues at coordinate 11,962,499 of NC_088206.1, read as the reverse complement.
AGCAGGCCTAAATCGGGAACCCAATCCCCAGTAGGCTTTTTTTTTCCTCGGAGCATCCACTGAATACAACTCTGTGTTCTTCTCGAGCCTGCCAGAATACGATTGATGTCTGTAGAAACAACAACACAACCACCGTGCCACGAGGGTGGCGCTAGTCTTCAGTATGCAAACAGCAATATAGCTTGAGGAACGGCTGTCTGGGCACAGGAGAAGGGTTTCTGGCAAAGGACAGAAATAGGTTTAACCGGCGGTCTCGCGAAGATACAACTGCCTCTATTGTGCTTTGCTAAACATTTCCGGGTTTTTTCTCAAAACTTTGCCGTTATGGATGTCATTGAAGTGTTTGGTTATGTTCCGGTGAAGTTTACCGAATGGTCAAGACGGCACAGATGTCTTCCATGATAACTCATAGTGCGTATGCAGAGAGACAAACTCGAGGCAAACGTAGATATCGTGTTGTCACATACGCTTACGAAACCGCAATCACCGAAGATCCCGTCAACTGGGTTTAGAGTTGCACATGGCGATATCGGTGTTCTTACTGGCGTGCAGGAACCATGTCAGTTACGTGAAAAGCTTAGAACGATGACAACGACATGACTCAGTGCATGTCATATAGCCGTACTTTTTAGCCTCTGTAATGCCGCTCAAATTTCTGGTTAGCTTGTATCCGATCGAGACTCAATGACAAAGTGTACTCTGCCCAAAGCCCTACACTAGCAGATTGTAGAAAAAAAGAAGAAACTGATTGATTGACTGATCAATCAATCAATCAGTTTCCTTTTTTTTTCTTTTTTTGTGCCGCAAATGAACCAAATATAGGAAAGAAAAACAAGGGTGAAGTGTCGGAGACATAAGGACATTCTCGCCTCATGCTACGCCAGTCTGCATCATCCCGTTGCGTTTGATTAGAACCCCCCATTCGGGACATGAATACATACAGAGCATCGTGCCGTCTGACCACACCTCTCCTCCGCACAAAACGGCACAAAAACGCAGATGCTCCAAATAATTCGTTAGCGGCAGATGATGTCTCCCCGTGTAACGAACTTTCCTGCAGCCGGCATCGAGTAGCCATCTGCAATACCGAAACCATCTTGCACCCCACTCGAATGCAGACGACAAACTCGCGCGCACGGGAACGCCGCCACGCGGCGATCGACGGAACTACCTTCTGGCCGATTCCATCTGTCACTAAATTGGTTAACCAATGCGATTTCACGCACTGGCGAGTGTCGAATACACGACTGCACGTACAATGCAACCCAACAACAGCGTGCCCACCTTTTTTGGGGAATCGGGAAGGTGGGGGGAGGGTCTTTTGTTGTGTTACGTAGGGCTTGTGTCAGTAGGTTCTCGTATTACAGCGATATTGAGGCCTGGCTCTTAAATCTTCTCGACTCGACGATGAACAGTTGGGGTGGGGTGCTTAGCTAATAGCGGCGCTGAACAAACATCGGCGGAAAAGCAGACGACACGTAAAAAAAAAACGTTCGTCTGCGATGTTTAGGACTGTGGGAACTTCTGAGATTGCCGCATAATGTCACATGACTGCGGATGTGAGAGATATTTAAAGGGAGGAAGGTGCAAAAGAAGAAGACGCAACCATGTTTGCTCTGGCCATTCGTGACGGGAGCCTTCTGTGGAGTTTTTGTGGTATCCGCCAGGTGGCGTAACAGATGATGCTGGTGTTTTCACTCTCTGGTGATCGTGCACTGGGATGTAATTGTGCGCTATGCAGCTGGCATTAGATTAGCGACCTGTTCTGTGCCAAAGAGACGTTAACTATATAGGGTAAACCTCTCGGTCAATATTACAACAGCGCATATTTTATCAATTAGCCTACTGAACATCCACAGTAAGTAGATGTCCACAGATTTATCCAACCCACCTCCCCTACGCCCCCAAATATTTCGCAACACCCTCTAATTTCCTTGCCTGTGCACCCCCTTGCTATTGCAGCTTTAGACGCATGTCGGTAATGATACGTTAAGCAGTTATGACGTAATTGTAATAATGCCCCCCCCCCCCCCCCCCAGCACGCTTCCTCGGTAGTCTGGAGAGACCACTGTAGATGTCCATGAGACATTTCTGTTTGGCAACAGCATGCTTCAGTCGTGACGTGACCCGACGCCAGCGGGAGTTGTACTTTCCGAAACGCGTATGTGGCCTTCGTGAATAATTTACTCTAAAGAGCTTCCTAATGCTTTATTTAAGAGCTTGCCACTTCAGCCTTCACATGCCACTTCACTGAAGTCATTGCAGAGAAACACTCGCAGTCACGTTAAGCCTGAGGGCGTTCGATCAGTTCCAATGCCCGTTTCGTTTAGAAAGGAGGCTATGCAAGATCAGTATATAGTGTAATGCGACGACATCCGTTTTCCGGTTCTCTACACAGCCCACTACTGAAGCACCTTATCCGGCTTTGCAGGCAATTGCCGGCTTCGACATCTGCATTTTCTTGTCGTTTTCAAACAATCAACTTCCTAACGCGAAGACCATCAGAAGGAAACGGAAGGCTTAATCACCACTAACACGACCACTAGATTCGCACCCACTGAGCAGTGACAACAAATGATGGATGACTAAACTTCCGCATTAAACGCGCAGACGACACTGCAGAAAGTCACTTCCTCCCCCTCAAACCAACGCCAACAACGTCACCTTTACCACATCCGAAGAGGAAAACCACATCCCTTCGTGACACACTAACTTATTCCGTTTAGTGTGACGCACACAGCGTCTTATAAAACGGGGACCTATAAACGAGAACTACCCCCCGGCATGAATATAGCTAAGGAAAAAGCAAGCAACATTGTGCTCCGTCCGGAAACCACGTGAGGAATGTATCCGGTGGCAGCCATTGCGTAAAAAAAGAGACCCGGATTATCCGCCGATTAATCCGCACATTACACCCCGATTAGGATGAGAGGAAGTCTTCTCCGACGATTGGGAGGGCGTGGAGCCTCAGCTCTCCTCGAATCAACTCAGGAAGCCGGCTGAAAAGACGGCGGACAAGACAGAATAGGAAACGGGAAGTCGTCGATAACCGTATTCGAGAGGGGGCGCTGTTGTCTCCGATTGTGACGTAATATCCGTTGTCCAGCTATTCACTGGCGCATGGGTGCTGAAGACAAATCGTCGCGGGAGTACGCGCTGCCGGACGGTGTGTTGCATTCATTCCGGTATTTGACGAGACAGTGTAACTAAAAATAGGAGCTTAACTGAGGCATACCTTTTTTTTATTATTATTCCGTGGTAACGCCACGAAGCAACACATGAGGCTATGAGAGCCGTAGGGACGTGGACGGCAGGAAGCAGTCGGGGACAGGGGGAGGGGTTAGTATGCGTCCTGGGCCGACTTCAAAGGGAACTGTGCCGACATTCGTCTACAACGTTTGCCGGAAAACCCAGGGAAAACCTCAGATAGCACAGTCGGTGGTAGGATTCGAACCCACTACATCCCAGTCTTCAGCACGATCTTGGCTACCACCTACGGAACTTTTTTTTTTCAGCTCAGCTGAACTTTTATTTTGACGTGACGTTCAAGACATTCCCATGTCCTCTCTCCATCTCTCCACATCTGTACGCCGCTCATAGCCACACTTGCTTCGCAACGCTAACACGGGATTTTTATTTTTTTAAAAATAGGGCGGTAAGTTACAGAAAGTGTATCGACGATTAGGATAAGGGGTATCTGACGAAAAGCCAGTAAATGACAGCGGCCGGAATCGGACCCACAGCGCTGTGATTCTTCTCGACTGCCACCGTTTCAAAGCCTTCCGCGACACGCTCAAGACTCGCCTGACCGGCCTTGAATACTCAAACATCTATCTTGCAGCGCCACTTCTTCATCATGTTGCACCACACGCAGCGGTGGTATAACCGCAGCTCTTCTCAACTACCCGTGCGGGATATCGGCCTCCTCAGCAGCCTGTGGCACCGTGGGTGGGACGGCAGAAGACCCCCGACCTCTGACCCCACTTCGCAGACTCCGACTACACCAGGAACTTGACTACCCACTAAGAAATTATTTGCCAACCAAGAATAGCAAGCCGTCCTTTCTGGCTGACGTTTCCTGCCAAAATAAATAGATCCCACTCTCTCACTCTCTCTCTCTGATTGCCGGTCAGGTGGTAGCCCACCCTTGTAGCTTTCTTAGTTGTGTTTGCTTGTTTAAGTAGAACCTTTTCGAACCTTCAGGCGCGAAAGGCTAATTAGCGTAGTATCTAACGCTGCGCCATCTAAGGCACATGCTCGACCAACGCCACCTAGATACACTAGGGTTCCATAATCCCTCCTCTCACTCTATCGCCATGTGGACATGCAAAGTCAGGGCGTCGTTTGCTTCAGCCAATCATCGCAGACGATTTCATATACATGCTTTCTGTGGCCACCAGAGGGCTGCTAGCGGCTCCCACAGTCGCCATTGGCGGGTACCTGAAGTCACGGCGTTTAAGCGACCATGTTTTCTTCATATAGGTGACGTTGGAAGTGCTTTGCGCACGAGCAGCTTTGAGGCCCGAAGCACTGTACCGAAGCTACTGAAGACACCACCGAGGAATTTCCTCGACGTTCGTGCAAGCAGTCCCTGTAGCAGTCAATTTCCATGTTACTATTTCGGACCACGAATCAAGAATGCGGTATACACACGCGAGAGAACAATGCAACAACGTTTAGCGTGGAAGCATCCTGATCAGCACAGACATCTGTATGGCATATAAATAAGGGGCACGATCAGGGTGGTCAGGGTCAATAATGACCGTATGCTGTTTCAACGCAGCGGCCTTGGTCCTGTCGCCGTACTGGAGGAGTCGACGTGCCTCCACACCAAGATTACTTTCTGATGAGACGGATATACGATGGCATAAACCGTGTATTCACATTCCCCCAGAAGCGGAAGATGCGAAAAGCGTCATAGCGTTCTGCTGTCACGTGAGCGCGAGCGCCCAACGTCGTGTCTTCAAGTACACTGCTAACCGTTGGGAATATCCTGCTACACAGCCACAAGATATTCCGTAGCAGACGACAGGAAAATACGGTGACTGTGTCGTCTGCTAAATGCGCAGTTCGCCAGTCCCGATATTCCGCACCGTGTGAATGCTCAACATATAACACGGGTCGGAACTTCGGCTCTGTGAGCAGTGTTTTCGCTTTTTCTTCTACTAGAATATTCCGTGAGGATGTCGCTCGTGTGAATATACGGATACAGGCAGGCCAACTAGTGGACGATATCTACACCAAGAAAGGCTCAGGTATATGGACGGAACGGGCGAAAACCTGGGTATTTAATAGATTTATATCCGAGAAACGTCATCATGACGTTGGTGGACAGACTGAAACCGAAACAAATCGGAAGGGGAGGGCTGGGTTCCGCGAATGGGCACTTGTTCGCTACCTCCTGTTGAAAGAAAAGTAGGACCGAAGGTCGCATCCCTTTCATGGACCGTCGTCATCCCCTCAAGACCTTTCGGGCGCGACCTTGTGCTCCTAGCTTTGAGCGTAGTTCAAATCTACCAAATTGGTGGCGCTATCGAACACTATGACGTCATTTGTTTACAAACAGGGAGAGGTCTATTGAACTGGAGTAACCGGCTCTCTCCACGAGTACTACATTATTTTTTGAATATTTTTGCTGGTTTGAGGTTTCGTGTCGTGTCGTTTTTCTGCTATGCGCATAGCTTAGGTTTTCTATGGGTTCCCGTTCCTGGCGAACGTTCTCGGTCGGCGAAAAGGTTGTTCCCACAGGTAGCATAACATGTGGCCCCTTAAATGTTTCCAACTAAGCGAGTGAATATGAATTTTAAATATGTTCTGAAATAGGAATTACATATATCAATGAGTCTTAGGAAAACAGATGTTGCTCGTAGCATTGATCCCGCTGGCACCATGAAGTAATAGCGACAGACAGCTCACTATGGTCGTGGACACCGATCGGCGAACTGAAGATACCGTGTCAAAACTATAACGAACGTTACCCTGGATCGTCACATTAGAGAGTTTTGGTACATCGTACGCTGTCGCCTTTGCGTACGGAAGGGATAGCGTTGGTGGTTCTGCGCACGCCCATAACAGAAAGAGAGCCTCACGCAGTGCGCAGAACCACCTACGCTATCCCTTAGGTACACAACAGCGATAGCGTACGATATACTACAACACTCTATTGTAACGCGTATCCGATAACGTTTAATAAACTATTTCTATAGACACAACAGTTTCTTCTGGACCATCCTTTGTTTCGTGACTTCGAACGCACAGTTTTCCACACACCCACTTTCGCACAGTTTCAATCCAGTATAGCTGTATTTGCGACGCTGAAAAAGCGCAATGAGTTTCGTCATGTCTTATTAGCACGTGTTAGCGCGTATATCAAGCCAGCTCAGCGAACAGCTAGTATACGCTTTATCTTCAAAAACAGGGAAGCTCCGCTGGCCCCGATACCAGCTCGTTCCCAGATAGAGCGACAATCTACGCACAGACGCGATGAATTCTGCAGGGCCATCAGCGGAGGAGAAATCTGTTTCCAGATGTAGACGGCCATCTGCGAAATATGCCTGGTCTTGACACGATAGCCGATAACCCTGCCTAAACAAAACCAAAGCATCTGGTGGGCTGACAGTTGACACAGCCCCGACACTTCTCTTTCTCAAGGGTATGTGCCACACATTCCACGACACTATGACTTTTTATCGTAACTGTGGGACGTGAACAACAACACGGCCTGTTGTGCAAGGGGACAGTTCCTGGTTCACGCGTACCATACTTTTCGCAGGTTTCGAAATCTGAATATTTACAACAAAAAGTATATTCCAATAACGTGGAGATTTTAAGATAGCGTATACCCAAGTGTTTTCGGGGCCCTAAATAAATAAGCGGTGGTCACCGTGTAAGTCCAGATCCCATATTGTGTGCTGCGCAATGCGGAGCGACGGCGCCTTACCTCTTTGTTGATGCCCCAAAAGCGCATGCGTACGCTATTCAAATGACATTCGTTTCAAGAGTTGCATATACAAGGCCCGCATATCCTTGTCTGAACAAAACAGAGCCTCAAACAACGCGTCCTGGAGTAGGAGTAGTAGTAGTAGTAGTAGTAGTACTAATTAACTGATAAAAAAAAAAAAAGAAGGGGGAAGGACTTGGAGCAGGAGCAGGGTGGCTGCCCTAAGGGTGCCTGCAGCTCCATCTCATTTAGGTGATTTTGAGGTTTATGATATGTGCGCTTCTAGTATAGCGAGTCCCGAGTGGCTTGGGACTAACATCTCCATGATTTTCCTTTACCAATCAATCAGCCAATCAATCAATCAATCAATCAACAAATTTTTTGTGAAAGAAGAAAAGTTATAAATTCACGTGTTGTTGTTAAGTTCGATGCTTCCTTCGCCACTGGGATATAATTACTCTCATCGTTCACCGTATATTGTATGATGATGATGATGATGATGATGATGATGATGATGATAGGAGAAAAAATTGAGATGTGAGCCCGCTCACTGCGGGACAAGCTACTCCAGGTCTAGTAAAGAAAAAAGAGAAAAACAGCGTCGAAAAAGACGAGAACTCTGCTATGCTCTTAACGAAGGTGATGAATGAGCGCTGTGCACCCTGACGATGAATCGCAGGCCATTCGCCCAGCACTTTCACGACGTCAAAGGGTCGACTATGAAGACGGTCCAGGGATCTCTCAAGTTGCAAACGTGCAGTTCGAAACCACGCGCATTCGAGAAGAATATGTTTCGAATCTTCACGCACACCACACGTTGAACACAACGACGAAGGTTGGGCGCGCATATCTTGAACAGAAATGCAATGGCCAATGGGACATTGAGTCGGAGTCTGTGAAGCAAAGCTTCGAGCGTTAGTGCCTATTAGTAACCTATTTCATTTTATTAGACAATAATCGGCCACTCTGGCACTCCGGAAGTGGCACCTCGGGCACTTTCTTTCTTAGCCCAAATTCTCCAAACTCCATCTCTAAACCGAGTTCATACACAGTGACCACCACACGAAAAAAAATTATTTTTCTCTCTCTCCATTTACTGTTCACCTGAGACCTTTCTTGTATATATATATATTTGTGCAACTTGTATATACGTTTCGCATCTGCAGAAATGAGTCTACTATACATGAAAGCTTGTGAATATTAAAGAAGGCTTCACTGTTGAATTTCCTGCATAGGCAATAATATTAAAGAACAACTTAGCTGCGGACGTAGCGCCTGCTACCTTGCACACGCTTGGTGGAGTAAATCAGGAGAACAGAATACTATTCCCATCACTAAAAGCGCTAAGGCAACAAAGAAGATGACACACATGAATGCAGTACCAAAAGGCCCAGTTCGACATTTCATGAATATTCTTCGTTGAGAGGGTTCGACGCATTCAAAGGATGCTATGGGTTCCCTTATGCCAGCTGGCCCATCTGATACTCTGTGGACGTGGTTCATCTATTTCATTCCCACCTCATGTAATATCAAAATATGTAATGGGGTAGGGTACCACAACTCCAGCGCTCACACACCTCATACCATCATCAAGTTTCCCTTGTTCTTGATCCTGAAGACAAAGTACTATAGAGTGTGCAGAAGAGAGAGAGAGATACATGATGACGATGATATGGAGTGTGCAGGAATAATGTATTGTGGTGTACGATGCTCGAAGTGCTTTCAAGTTGTAGTCAGTATCTTTCATGTATGAACCGCGCTGCTGTACCTTTGCTGGCACTGCGGTCAAAAGCTGATCAATACTGAAATAAGTATTGTCCCGGTCATATTTTTCACTAGTGACTGTGCACGTGTTAAACATGCTCGCTCACACATTAAGTTCAGAATTAGGACACGCGAGTACATACTTCGTCTACATAATTTACTCGTGATATCCTCATACAGCAATAAAAGAAGGAGGAGAAGAATATAACATTCGTTACATAGGAGCAGGTGGTCAGTTGCAGAACTTCAGGCCAGTATCAATCAAACAATCGGTGCGATAACCGCTTGTAGAAGAACACTGCAGCCGTTACAACTCCCAGCATGCCAGAGACCTTCTGCCACTACTTCCACCACCTCTGTGTCTATCGGATGCAGATGCAGGGTGACATACGGGAGATACGTTGGCGAACAATCACCCGCCCAGCAGCACCCCTTTGCCAGCTGGATCGGACCCTAAAGAGCACATGGTCCGCGCCCCGTACGCACGCATGCGCACAACAATGGCCCCCGCTCGGACCCTGCTTCTGTGTGAAGCATCGGGAAGCCACGTGGTCCAATTATGCAGCTGCGGCCGATTCCATGTTCGTATAGGGCGTCGATATTGACTGTGTATAGTCGATGGAGAGATTGCGAGTGCCGGTGTGCGGTAACAATCATGGGCAGAACATCGCTGTGTTTCGAGGTGTGGGATGGAGGATAAACATGCATATTATATATTATCCGTACGGTCTTTCGTGTTCAGTGCGCACTGCCATTTGATGTTGATTTACAAAGATATACATATTGGTGCCCCTTAAGTCGGTAAAAATACATCCTACATACTAGAGCCAACGAACGTACAACGAATTGATAGGAACGGAGCCCATCGACAAACCGCGCAACGTCGACTTCTTTTTTTTTATTCATGCTTGTTACGCTACATCGCCTTGCGTCATACAGTAGGGGGGGGGGGGGTACAAAACGAAGAATGAACATGTACATAACATTACAACAATCACTGCACTACACAATCATGGGAGCAATCATTGTCTATAATATGCTATAAATAGGTACAGGAGGGAAGGTATATCACACGCGTCAAAGCTAGAAAATCTAACCAACATCGATAAATTTCACTGCGGTACAGTTTCCATGAACCCAATCAGTACTCATTACATTATTGAAAGTAAAATCTGTTTCTTGTATGAGTATGAAGGAGGAGAGAGGTTTAGTCCATGAACTTTACATGAAATTAGTCCATGAAATAGTCCACAATGAATAGTCCATGAAATTACATAAAATTGTGTAATTTCTCAGCATCCTAGACATGGAGACCTCATTTTTGAGACTTTAGCGAAGTGCTGTAAATTGACCCGGAGTAGTCAGTCCAGGGATTTTCCTAGCATCCCCAAGATCCCCTAATGCCCCCAAGAATCTTGCAAGAATGCCCCAACATACCTGTAGGAAAGGCCAAAAAGCAAGAAAAGCGGCAGAAATCGGCGTTCCATCCCCCTTACGGAACTCCACCCCCGAAAAGAAAATCCCGACAAAATCCCTCAGCCAGTCCAACTTAAGTGACGCCTACATCTCATTTGTTTCTTCAATCATCATCATCATCATCATCAGAGCAGAGCCTATGGATATCAATCATTGCGTGGACGTAAGACTTCTTGGCTTCCATGCCTCCACCATTGTAGCATTGCACCCAGCGCGTCACAGTAAACCACTACAGACTGCTGAAATGAAAGTGCAGAAGGCACACGAAACATCCTACCATATACTGTGAGCACCCGCGTCTAACGCTCTGCTCAAATTTCACGTTCGTCCTCGCCTTCAATAAGCCTCCTTTCCCCACCAAAAATGCCCCCATCATTACCAGCTATAAACACAATATCCCACAAGAGAACGCCTCCGCCCACCGGTAGATGTCGTTCGCCACCCGTCCTCCTACAAAAGCGAAGACGCACTTCGGAACCACCCGAAACGGCGCGCACAACATCTTACTACCGCAACCAAATAAATGCGGAAGACGTAAACAAGATTCGCCCATCTGCCGCAGAGGAGTGCCGTCAATGAAAGTCGAATCCCTTTCACGCAATAGACTTTCGCCACTCTTGGTCCAAGAACGCATTCCAGCCTGGCAACCACCGCCACCCCGAGTTTTTTTTTCCCACCCTGGCTCCATGCATTCACCTGGAAGGAGTGGTCTGCTCACACGGGGGCAAAACGATGGTTCTTTTCTTCCCTTTCTGGCGCGGAATGGGGTCAGCAGGCCCATGTTGTGGGCCCTTGCAGATGGGACACGGGCAAACAGTGACGTCAGAAGATGGACAGGGAGCCACAGAACAGTGATGGAAAGCGATGAGGTGTCAAACAAAACGAAAGTGTTTCCTGTACATAGGCATGTAAATGTTGTCATTCTGGTGAAAGCGAAACGAATTGCGACCAAAATGGACGTGCTTAGTAGAGCGAGGAGAAGGTCTGGGTGACCACCTGTCTTTCTCAATGACGATTATGCGCCAATGCATCAATGTTCAATGATCCGTGGAGTGGACGCTTGCCTTTGTACGATATTCATGCGACCTGCTTTCATTCAGGGCGATGAGACTCCGAGAACGACGGGCGGAAATAAAAACAAAATATATGCGCAAGTAATTTACCTAAAAGCTGCCGAATTTTGCGGGACACGAAAACAGCATCGATCGGTGGATGAACGCCGATGAGAAAGGCGAAAAAAAAAAAAACGCTACGAAGGTGTTGCTACGACGCATGCGCAGAGAAGGTCACTGACGCAATTCAGTCTACATGGCAAGGACCGTGCAAAGACATAGAAGATCAGTGGCCCCCCTGTCGCATGTGGACGGCATCCAAGTTGATCTTCGTGTTTTCCATTTCATTTCATTTCTACAAGGCATTCAACATGTGCATTGTAGCAGCATCAACCAACACTGTGTCACCGCCATCACATATTTGTCGTTGCTCTTGATGCCAAGAAAATCTCTCCTCGATATCTATGGTATTTCAATTCCTGTCTTCCTCAATGTGGTAGTCTTATTAGTATTTTCCAGTTCCTCATCGATTCTTCCCTCTTGTGCCGGAGCTCCATTTCCCGGAGAAAGGAAATAAATAAATAAATAAATAAATAAATGCATACGCACATACATACATTTTGTACGTATTTATTTTGCACACATTCGTAAAGGGGGCTTAGGCAAAAAGTCCAGTGGACAGGTTGATTAGTTTTTTTTTTAAAGAGCAAAATATGGACGGTGAAGGTTTTGATGTGTGGCACCTAGCCTTTATTTCTTCTTCCTTTTGGCTTTAGTTTATGCGTTCTACAGCAGGCAACCTGATAAATCTGTGAAGTATGAATATCAGATATCAAGGGGATACGCACTTTATAGCATCCTGGACAATTGCACAAAGGCTGTCGTGTGGAAGGTATATCTACACGCAGTGATGACCTTTCGCATATCATACCGGTGGTTGGTGGGGGTGATGGGGAAAGGGTTCGCCGTCGTCGGCCTCACATACCGATGACCGACTCCTTATTCAACGTCACTATGCATTTATGTGGTGATTTCCGCAGAAACTGGATGTGTTACGTCACACATAATATTATTCTCACGGAAGAGTGAGCTTTATTTTATATAGTATTGTAAACCAATGTCACCCGATTGGATTCAATGCACCAAATATAAACGTCGTTGCTTATTTCTGCTAATTTAAGAGGGAGAGAGAGAGAGAGATCAAAAGTACCTGGTTCTCGAAGAGGTGTCTGACGTCACCCCGCGCACGCTCAATGTTGCCATGCGGGAGCAGGATCGCACGCATCTTTTCGCCATATTCCGTAACTTTTGCGTAACTTCGAGAAATAATAATTTGCAAAGACACGATGTCACACATGTAGGTTTCAATTGTATAATTCCAGGTAGGGTTTGAAGGGCAGAAGATTTTGACCGGAGTTGCCCTGTTCCTTCTCTCTCTATCTCTCTTTCCTTCGTTTGTTCTTTTAATACTACAAGTATAAAGCTTCATTGCCCAGCTGATAGTACCCTACAAGTACACTGGAAAGAAGGAAGGTGACATACTAAGCTTCTGTGATATTACCAAGCAAGGAGAGAGAGAGAAATACATGATGACGATGATATGATGAATCCCGTTCAGGAATACGAAAAATTAAACTTTTTTGTTGTCAGTACCACACTAGCGCGCAATACTTCGTGGTCGCTGGTTCCTTGTTAGTGGCTCAGGGCGCTTAAGGTGCAGAACTAGCGAATACAATCGATAAGACGTCAGCGTTTTCATTAAATTGGGTTTACAACAAACAAACCACAACGGGGCGGATCGACATGTACAAACAAATAAACACCAAAATATTTCCCCTCAAACTTACAAATCGCAAATACCGCCTCCACATTATGCTATACTTCCCACCACTCAATCATCGTATAATTTGTCACTCCAACCATCATCACGACAACCACATACATCACTCTTACTTCCGTATCACATCTATCTATATCCGTTTACAAATTTACACGCTTCCTTTAAACGATGACCCACAACATTTCCAACCCCCCCCCCCCACCCCAATCTCCGGACACACACACACAATCCATATCTCCACAACAAACACCCAGAGAATATCCCAAGAGGCAGACCGGAAGCGCACGTGCACACCTTGGGCCAAACCCTGGGTGGACCAGGTGGGGTACGACGCGCCCAAGACCGTTGAATGAAATAAACCCTCCCGGACGGGAGATTGTGTTCGCACGTGAGACACACACGGGCCCGATACTATTCTTGCGGTCAACCGTTTTGCGAGGCCGCTGGCCGGCGACGATGATGGCGACGGTCCATCTGCTGGATAGAAGACCTCTATTGTGAAGAAGAGACCCCGTCAGCCGCCCAGCCTTCTTCTGGGTCACGTTTTGCGAAACGAACGACTGTCAACTTGGGTGGGGAATGCATGGGGCCAGCTGGTTGGGTTGACGATTCGACAAGGTTTCGGATAGAAGTCCGGAAGCGAAAGGACGGGTTCTTAAGCAGTTAGCATCTTTTGTGGGAAAACGTTTTCCTGGTATCAGACCGATAGAAAGTTTGGATGGGTGACTCAAGCAGCGCGACCTCTAACTCACTGGTGGTCAAATGTTGCCGGTCAAGACTACTTTTTATTTTTATTTTTATTTTTCGTTGTTGTTGTTGTATGTAGTGGAATGTGTTTTGATCTATACTTAGGATCTTGTGTTTTAGAGTTCAACCCGGTAAAACTCGTTTTTATCCCCAATTCGCGTCATCGTCACTTCGAATAAAAAATATAAAAAAGAAACGAAAGCGAACGTCACGCCCCAAAACGGTACTCGAGAAAGCTGAGAACGTCTCCGACGAGTGTTTTCGGAACATGATCAGTGTACATACAACAATTTGAAGCATCCGTGAGCACTACTTTGCGACTCGATGGCGTCATGAGCCCGCCTAATCAAGTCACAGACGTCTGCAGATTTGTGGGCGGAGTCGACATGTAGGAGTCGACTTGTCCCGAAGGACGACGTCGACGACGATGGTGATGATGATGACGATGATGAAAACGATCGATGATGGAGTTCAATAAGCGCCTTCTGCTGGCAAAAGCCCATTCCCCGGTGTGGACATAGCTATAGGTTTCCACGTCTAACAAGCAAGCCGCTTGCGTTTCATTTTCCGGATATCAAAAGATGAAAAAGATAACGATAGCACCCGCTTCTCGTACTTCAGTGCTGACGACTGCACTCGACACGCCGGAGAAGGAGCTCCAGAGATTGGCAGTATGAATTCATGCCCAAAATTATGGCTGTTTTGAAAACGTCTAATCTGAGCACATTCTCAAATTTTATCTGAGCCTCAATGAGCCACGGTCGCAATATACCCCGAGCCATCCTCACCGATTGGTGAGGTATTCATTACCTGCAGCTGTGATGAGCCCGCTACGTCCCGTTGCAATCTCAAATGTATGCCTAAATTGCACGCAAGAATGTTCCGTTATGAAATGTCCCATTGAAGGTGCGTGGAGTCTAGACTTCCGTCGCGGCGAACACGAGCGAATAAACTGCAACACGAAAGAAAAAAAGGGGGAGGGTGCCTAATTGCGTCACAAATAGACACGCAAATAAAAAGTAAAACGGAAGTATCGTCTGCAGCGTAGTAAACTTTTGATGGAGTAATTTGGGCCCCGACGAATAGCCCCCCCACGTGTACCACACCACCAGCTGCACCACAACTGGCAACATTGACGCCTTCCCTAGTGGTGGCAAACAGAGATAGGAAACCATCCGGAGCATTAGAAGAATTTCGTCGACGTAAATTTATTAGAATTGGTATTATTTTTTAGGCATGTCCGCATTCGAATGTTGGACCCTCGTTACAAAGAGGCCCGCCAGGGGTGCCACTACAATCCATCCATCCATCCATCGGTTTGATTGACAACTGAAGTTCGGCCAAATACGTACAAAACGTTAAAACACCAAAAACCCGCAACAACAAACCTATCAATACCAAAACACATCCTAAAACAAGAAGTTCTAAGAAGCAAACGTCGCACGCTGAAACCCTCTACCGTAACATAAATCAGCATTACCAAAAGCCAGTGATGGCCCGTAGTTAACTACATGTAGTTAAACTACTAGTTAAACTACCTAATTGTAGTTAAAAAGTAGTTATCAACTAATTGCAGAAATGTAGTGTGCAACTACTAGTTAAACTACTATTTCGAGTAGTTAATTACAGTAGTTAGGTTACTGCAGGCGCCAACTACTTCCGATTTTGCTGCAAGCTTTATGGCACGATTGTGCTTCCGACTTTTACCTTGATTGATGATTGATTACCTTGATACCTTGATTGTTTGATGAGAACGGAGGTGCAGAGCAATTGTGCCGTGCATGTGTACTAAATCTTCCTTTTATCACTGCTTGTGGTCCATATTTAGGTGTCCAAGAACACTATAGAATGGGATTGGTGTCGATGGACAACGTTAAGTAGTTAGATATGTAGTTCAAATACATTGCAGTAGTTAAAGCAGTAGTTTTAACTACCTCCCCAGAAAAGTAGTTGAACTGCTAGTTAAACTACTCCATCACGAAGTAGTTAGTAGTTATAGTTAAACTACTGTAGAAGTAGTTAGTGGCCATCACTGCCAAAAGCATGTGCTGGAGCTTTTCCCGAGCTCGAAAGGCCTGCGCGATCACTGACCAAGACGGAATTCAAAGTGCTTACAACCTGAGTTCGTTACGGTCGCAAGAGCAGGAGAACCGATTTCTAGCTTACCAAACGAGACATACAGCATTTCTAGCTTATCGTAAGGTGCGGCAATGCGGTTCCCACTATAGACAAGCCTTACGTGTGACATCACGGCAATGCGGTTCCCGACGCACAACTCTGCTTCCGTTTATCACTAGTTTCTTGTTAAGAAAGAGGAGATAAAAAAAAAGCGCCCTACGTTGGACCCTGCAACCTTTTCGTATGCAACCGGTTTCCCATCGTTATCACCTCTCATGGCAAGTCAATGAGAACTGCTGCTTCCCTTACAACCCTGTCCCCGAAGAATGCTATAAAACTCGCTTCGACAGAACTGATAAGAATTAAACGAAACGCACACTCTTGGGAATGTTGGGAATCTTGTTGAAAATAAAATAAGAAACACATAACCTCTGAACCAGATAAAGGCCATCTTTAAGATTTACACCGCCATAGCCGCGATAAACAAGCGGCCGATAAGTTCATATCCTGCAGCATAGCAGGAACTTTCGCTTTAATGAATGACACCCGTACGACATCCACTCTCAGGTTATGTGAGAGATAAACCCACAGTTTTCTTTTTTCTTCTCTTTTTTTTAAGAAAAAGAAAACACGTTCGTCAACGCGACGTGCATACCGAAACATCCAACTGGCTTTTCCGGAATCAGCTCAAAGCAACTTGACGTGTTGCAAAGAGGAGTGCACAGATGGCGCTAGTTACCGCGTAAACACGTATGGTACAAATTTCGCAATTCATTTGCACATACGTAACAAGTGTTCATTTATTTATTTCTTCTTTCCTTTGCATTTTATTTTACTTTTGTAATCACACACATTCATCATCTCAAAATAAAGTTGTTGCGCCAGATTATTCAGCACAAAAATAATTTTTCTACTTGTCGTCTTAACATCGGGTGTTTCACAAAGGTCCTCCTGCTGAACAGGTGGAGCTATTAAAGAAGTTTCTTTTTCGTAACGATCCTTTAGGCATCGAACAAGAACTGAGCAGTGCGTGACTCATTTGCATACGCTCATTAATTAAATAAAAACTCAAATTTTTAGTTTTTACTTTGGACGCCGTCGGTTCCCGGTTTCACGTATCGGGACCTTCAGCTAAAAATACTACAGGGAAAAGAAAAGAAAAAAAACGCGACGACACGGTTTCAGTTTACATATTTCTTGCGCGGAGCAGTGTACCAATGCGCTCTTTGGTTCAGCTATCCGGCTGTCAGTTCCGTGTTCATCCGCCTGGTTCACCCACCGGAGTGACGGAAGATAAGGAACAGCCGCGAGAAACGCTTTGTTTTGTTACATCGTGAGCTACCTGTAACGTTCACCGCAATGTATTCCACAGATATAACTTCAGCATGCTCGTCGATATATATATCTAATCCTGTCATATTCACAGTTCTGCACGAGCTGGCAACTTCTCATCAACTGCATGCGATGACTTTTAGTTTGCATGCATGTTTTCGCGAACAGTAATGCCCTTAGGGGTACAAGGCTACTGGCAGGTACGACCCGAGAACGGATTATGTTGGTACATGTAAAAACAGAAGAGAAAGCGCATAGGACGATGCATGCATTGCTTCACCATACTGTGGTGAGTTCACCTTCACAACCACGATAGGACATGTGACCAAACCATTCACGGACAAGCGTTTTCTCTTTCTCTCTCTCTCTCTATCTCCTCGGGCGTGGCTGCGAAAGAAAGGCTGAAGACTATATAACGCAAGAGCCATACAACTCTTCAACGACCATATCAATATGCGTATTTATCTTCCTTCTTCGAAGATAAGAATAGTGGGTTTTAGTGCAGCGTACGCTATCGCCTTTGCGTACGTAAGGGATAGCGTTGGGCGTTCTGCGCACGCGCAAAACATAAAGAGAGCTTCGCGCATTGCGCAGAACCACCACGCTATCCCTTACGTACGCAGAGGCGATAGCGTACGACGCACTAAACCTCTCTATGACACCCGTGAAATGCGTGCGCAAGCAAGCCGTCGTCGCGCTTATGCGCTTCGACTTCTGCTACTGATTCCCCGCACACCGCACGAAAAATCGTTTCTCGACCAACCATAGAGATGGCGCTACCTTCCAGGCTCCAAGGAGGAAGACCTCGAGGGAAAAAAAGAGACGGGAGTCAGCGACATAAAAAAGCGACAGGGCAAAAAGAAGATAAATAAGCTCCAGGAATAAAAAGAAGGGGGAGAGAGTTACTCAAGCCGGTCGTTACTCGTGAGCACTTTATTTACGCTAAGGAAATGTCTCCGAGGAGTCACCCATGTTTGAACAGCTGCTGGAAGGCTGACGCAACAAGCCCCAACCGTAAACACACAGAAAGAGAACCAGCAAAAGCTAATGTCGCAGCAGCTCACTCACTGCCCCAAAGGCTGGAATTTCCCCGTTTTGGAACGTCAGAAGGAAAGTAATATCTGCATGAGAGACTTCCTCGGCGACCGCTTACGTCGCCGACATGCGTCAGATTAATTCTGCAGCCTCGTGGTACGTGTTCGGCGTTTCAAGCAGACGACAAGTGACTAGCAGACGACAGAGGAAAACGCGTGCAAGATTAGCGGCCTTTTCTGATACTCAATCTTAAGTCTTTTAGAATTGGAGAAATCTTACGAAGGCATACTGTTACGGAGGCCAAGAAAATGAGCTGCTAGAACTGTATCAGGACCTCTACACATCCCCAACATTCCTTCTGGAAAACATAGTAACAGCACGCAACCTAGTTGACGTACTTATTCATATGACTGTTACCGTTCTTGCTATGAAGAGTCAGTACCACATCATATTATAAAAGGCCCCACAGATCCGCTTCTGTCCCTGGAGCATGTAAACATAAACCATTCCAGCTCCTGATACTACGCAATGGTACTGCGCGATCAGCACAGGCAAGGTGCACGACAAGTAAGGACGCATTACAGTCTGCAAGATTGCCTCGTAAGAGCATTCTCAAGCACACACACACTTATGCTGTGGGCCATTATTTAGCGTCAGGATCGGGCAGACAATGCTATCAGCTATGGCTGGACCTGTGCCATATCTGCCGCCTCGACGCTCAGAGAAGTCGTATTATCAGAGGGCACCATGCATTGAGTACTGCAGGAATGGAAGAAACTGCTGCCACACAGAAGTTTAGAAATTGAACATCAATATTTTATTTTGTGTTCTTTTTCTCTTCTCGGTTGAAAATTATATCACATAATCATAGAACTATACATTCAGCCATTAAGTATCTCTGTACAAATAATAGTTACAGGGCCCTACTGCCAGGGAGGGCATTATGCATAAAAAAGTAAGTAGTTTACCAGACATAGTATACAAAAAAGGGGGCAAGGCTCAAGTCATTTTGTGACAAAGTCATAGTTGTTTGTAATATGGATTCATTAAACATCATCACAGACGAAATCAAGTCATGGAATTTTTTCTTGGACCCACCCCACCCAAGTAATGTGACAGGAACCTGGTAAACATGAAGGTGAAGCGTGGATAAAAAAAAAAAAAAAAAAACAGAAAGACATAGAACTGCCCTGCTATTTTGCGTACAATGTATGTGATCTCATCTAGACTAGCGTTGAAATGCAGGCGTTCCGTAATGGGAGCTTGTCGCGTGATTAAAAAAAAAAGGAGTGTTTGTACTTGTACAACTTTACATAAATAAAGAGATCCCTCTATTCAAGGATCCTACACGACGTCGTCGGGGTCACTCGAACCCTCGACTCACAAGATTGCACGTAGACGTTGACCCACTATCGATGACAAAACTTGGAAGGGGGCAAGCCTTGGGATGCGGCAAGCTCGAGCACAGGGAGATGTCTTAATACTGTCCTTCGTGCTCAGCCACGATCACCCTATATACTCTGGGAGCAGAAGCAGCAGATGTTACGCAGGCTTCACTTTCGTAGGGCGAACGACTAGCCAGTTGGCAAGAGTTCGTGGCATTCTTGCGCGCACCGTACGCCACAGAGGGAGGCAAATAAACGGTGAAATGTCCCTTGTGCTTCACAAAGTCTCTAGCACGACACGGGCCGTGAGGGCTGCTGCACAACAGCGGCGATCAGGTCCGTTAAGTGGCTTGGAATCTTGTCCACGCCGTTCATCTGAGGAAGAACAAGAAGAAAGCACCGTGAGCAACCGGATCTTTCTCGCAAGGCATCAACGGAACAATCTCTGCACAGTCGTCAAGGGAACGCGCACGCACAAATACACGGCCATCTAACAGTGCTGACCCAAATAGTGTCGGCAGTACCACGAAACCTGTTTCAAGAGGAAGTCAAGTACCTTTTCCTTGGCCTGACGGCAGCAGCGATCGGCCTTCGCGGGCAACAAAGGTAGTCAACGCGAAAAGGAAGACAACGCGGGCTTTTACGCAATCATCCTACTACAAGAACGCTGGTGGCCACTTCTAAAAAAGGCCCTCGAAAACAGGTGCATCGACAATTTCGACAGCCCTCTCAAAGCACACCTTAGATGGCACCGACGTAGGTAGGGCAGCGAGCGGGGACGGAGGACATGCTACGTTTGGAAGGACGGCAACAGCTGTTTTGTTTCTGCAGCTTACGGAAAACTTTGTACTGCATTAATTTCCAAGCTGCGTGCACTGGAAGTTGCACTACTGGCAACATTGCTACTACCGCGTGGAACTGGAAGCGTTGCACGCTTACAGAATTGAAAAACAGGGGGTATGCGTCACCAGCTGCACGACTAAGCCTGCATGCCATCACGACTTCCTATCCTTATCGCTGAACATCCGAACTCAGCAAGTATGACTATGAGCAATAACCGGCGGAAACGTACAACGCGATATCTTCGGCTGATTGGGACACATGCTGGCTACAGTAGGGGCAGTCTTCACGCTCTAACGACGCAGTACGCGAAAAAAAGCAGGATGAAATGCATGTGTAAGGATACATACCTCTAAAACACCACAGGTGTTGGCGACTGTGTTGGAAGACGGGGACAGAACTCCGAGCGGCTGCCGGACTGGACTCGTACCGTTGGACGGACGAGACGCTGGGTGCGCTTCGAGGGCCAGTTGCAAGTCGAGGATGTAATCGATGACATTCTGAATAATCTCCAGCTTGGATAACCTCTTGTTGCGGGGCATGTTGGGCACAAGTTCCTTGAGCTTGGCCAGAAGCGACTGCATCTCTTCCTGGTTGAGATCGCGGTCCTTGCGGGGTCGCGACACTCGACCGTCGGAGACCTTAGCCATACACCGGCTCAGTGGCACCTGCTGATCGGCCTTCATGTTTGTAATCCGAAAGGAAGCGAGAGGAGTAATCCAAAAGCGAGGTAACAGCAGCTCACAAGTGAGTGTGTGGCAACGTTCGACCGCTCGGTTCCTTTTATACGGCGCTCGGCAGCGTTCGCCAATGAGGCTTCGGGGGGAGGACCCCGCGGGTTGGACCAGCCAATGGGGGATCGTGAGAGTGCTGCAACCAGCAGTAGGGGGCAGCAGTGGTGCCGCAGCTGTCGCAGAGAGAGGCGGCAAAAGGTTTCCCATGCAAGAGCAGCAGCTGTGGAATGGTTATTCTGTTGAGAGTGAGGCTTTTTCTCCCCCTCCACCCTGCACCTGTCTGCCTGTACGGCCGGCTGATGTGACCTCGACCGAAGGCAGTTCGCACGGCACGTTTTCTCCTTCCCCTTTAGCGTTTTCATGGCGCAACTCTTTTTGGTGGCTCCCCTCCTCGTGCTTCAGGTGTCCAGCGGCACGCTGGACGGACGGTGACGTGTTGTAGCCAGGTGTTAATCGTCTTCTGTTCCTCGATTACGGAGCCTGCTGGGAGACGTCGTGCCTCTGGCAGGAATTTGTAGTAAGAGTGCCAAATGTGGCCTTTAAATCCAAAGCGTGTTTATCGTGCTTACTTTCCTCGACGGGTGAACGGATATGAAAAAAGAAACCTGTGGAGATGACAGTTCCACTAATGTGCACACCGCGCTAATTCACAGCCTTTCAAGGTGACTGCCCAGTGCTAGGGATTGAAAGGAAGAAGGGGGGTTGAGAGGCTAACGAGTAGTAGTTGGGTAGGCGAGCGGTCTGCCTGCCTGCCTAGGCTGGCGGCATGTTGCTCGGGGGAGAGGGAAAAGTGAGGGGAAGGGGAATAAGAATTTCGAATGCATAAAAAATACGATGCCCTACGAGTGGTATCTCATTCACAGTAACCGATGGCCCCCTCACAAATCACACACAAAAAAAGAAAACAAAACGTTTCGGAAACTTTTTTTTTTTTTTTGTCACTCTGACGTTTCAAGTGACATCTCTCTCTCTCTCCTGCTTGCGTATGTACCGTATTTTCCAGTATACTGTATAACGCGTTGCAGTGCAACTCCCATCATCCACCGGTGCACGTTACACAAAAGTTTTCGTGGTAGAGCCTCTACTAGGATGCCGTGCCATCTCTAGTTTCGCTCCTTGGTCTAGACGCCTAAATTGTCCGTTGATAACTGCCATGTCCGGAAAAAATTTGGCAAAGAATAACCGACAGCACTGGCATTTTCAGTACACTGAGCCGTTCCAGACAAACACATTAAGTCCTTACAAGCACGCGTATACCGCCTATTATAACCGACACATCACGTAGGCTTTCACTTTACCTCAACTACGCAATGTCACCAATATTGCGGACTCTGCCCAAAGCTGTACTCTCGTAATATCTAGCAGCGCCTCTCGTCACGCCAGTGTCACCTCCTATATAAAAAGGGCGGCGGACCTCACACGTTCCAGGTCCCTGCAGTGGCCGGCGACACTAAATTATATACAGTTGGACCCCTTTCAGTGCACGTGCGCACACTTTAAAGTCTATTCCGGCGTCAGGCCGGTGCTGTTACCGGTTCAAAAACCCGTCGTGACGTTAATCAGGCGCCAGTTAAAAGGAGCCGAGTCACTGAACCGGAGACCCGCTTCGACATCGAAGGTCTCACGTGACCCTTTCTTTCGGCATGCCGCGCGGTGCCAAATTGATATTCAATGTAAGTTTCTCACGCGCTGCATGGGCGCCGCTGTCCAGACGTGGAGGAACCCACGTCACGTGACTTCTCACGATTCGTCCACTAACGAGCTAATATGCGGAGGGAAAAAAAAAGAGTTGACGCCGCACCGCTGATATCCGCGAGATATTGCTAATGTAATGACTTATTGCTAATGTCGAGTGCAGCACGGAAAATATGGCTCCATGACTGCAGTGTTTTTTTGCAAGGTCTTTTGATACAGTTGGAAACACATTCCACGTGGTATTTCTACTCTAAAAAAAAATAAAGGAGGAGGAGGAGGAGGAAATTGGGAGGCAACTACAGCTTCTTGTCTTCTAGATTGCAACCAGTCCCCCATTTTAGTTTTCTGACCATGAAATTTACTCCCAAGCCAGACCTAAACTTCGCATACACTTCCGTGCATTCACCCCTCCTGAGTGGATGTGACAATGCAGTTACTCCCCAAGGGAATAAGACTACTCCCTTTTCTCGGAGTGTGTGGTGGACATAGTGTGTCACGGTGGCATGAAATGCTTACCTTTTCCCTTTGCGCATTACGCTTGGTCCGTTCTGAACCCGGGCACATGAATACCTGAAGTGATGTTAGTGTGGCAGTATGTAAATGTAACACAAAAATTGTAGCGAAAACGTAGACAGGGACATAAAGCTACGCCCACCTGGAAAATGTTACATAAAACCTATATATGCATCTGCCAATCGTTGGAATATCATGTCGTTATCGGATCGTTTTTTTTTTTTTTTTGCTTTCTATCAGCTCATTGATTAGTTTCATAACTTATGGTGCCTTGGAGATGTTAGCCGAGTCCCGCTGGCTTGCCACTCCGCCTAACCTATTGCACCCAACTGAGCAATCACACTTCCGCCACTTTAACAGTGAATTTCGTCGAGGTTATCCGCACATGTCCCAACATGCTGAGAAGGAAGTATAGACCGCTTTGTCTATATTCACTACAGCTGAGGTCGAACAGGAGGAACAATACGAGGCACCATCTGGCATTCCCAGAGGTTGACTCTCTCAAACTTCTTGGAACGACTGGGTGTCTTTGTCTTGGCCCTTGGAGGGTGCAAGGGCTGCCACTCATCCGGCCATGGATCTCGCAGCTGCCGGTCACTTCGATAATCCCTTCCAGAGATGACAGACATGCCACGTGTGTGTGAACCAGCTTGCTTGTTTTGCTAACCAATCATTGCCAGCTAAACTTCCTTTCAAACAAGGAGAGTTTTCTGTTATCTTTGCGCGGTTTTCCCTCTTCTCTGCGCAGGACTGCGCTAGGATAATGCGAATTGTCATAAACGGCGTCACAAAGCGAATTCTACAGGTTTGCACATAGCCACATACAACGATATGTACACTTTTGTACGTGCTTTAGGGACTTTTCCGGGCTTTGAGCTCGGACATATTTTCACTGGACCGCATGGTTGTGCAGTTCCGTTATGCTATATATATGCTATGCTGTTGTGGTAATGTACTAATGGTACTAATTGGTAATGGTGGTAATGTAGCAAAGTAGCAGGTGTTGATTCATGCTCATACAATATTCAGCCGAAAAGAACAAGGACTGACTTTTTTATTTCGTTTTGGCGCCGCGAAGCAACTGTGGCTATGAACGGCGAACATATATGGACAGATGGGGAGAGGACAGCAGGAAGGAGGCGGGGACAGGAGGGTTAGTATACGTCCTGGGCCGGCTTCAGGGGGAACCGTGCCGACATTGGTCTGGAAAGTCTTCGGAAAACCCAGGGAAAACCTCAGAACGCACAGTCGGTGGTAGGACTCGAACCCACCACCTCTCAGTCTTCAGCACGACCTTGGCTATCACTAACGAGCGGCACGCATGAACCCGACGATGCTACACAATGCTAGCAAACGTTTCAGCTAAATACTGTTAAGGTACGTGTCAATACATTGGCAAAATGGTACGTCATCTACAGCGCTCCGTGTCGCATGTTGTGCTGTATGTATTTGTTTCTCCATTCTGTTAGACCACACAAATGATCTTGTTTAGCCCGAATTTAAGGTGACAACAAATTAGAATATAATAAGAAACTTCATAAAGGGAGGAAGCTCTGGTGGAGTGGACAATTTTTGCGACTCATTAGCGGAGTCGAGGTTCATGTCAATATTTATAGCGGAATACAGATAACGGGATACGCCTAAACACATCCCCCTTTACCGACGAGTGAATTTACATCGAAAACACGCCGGCAGTCCACTATTTTACGCCTATTATGATTCATGATTCCTGCACGCTGGCTTCTTCAGTCCCTCCTAGCCTGACTCATCCACCTGCATCACTTAGACCGCGGTTGCCACATTGACTCCCCTGGACGCAAGCAGCATTCGCCGGTGGCTTCTTCACCCTTGTGCAAGTAGCCCCTGCCCTCAGTCTCAGAAAGCGATTACATCTTGGCTATTAACATCGATAATTACCCCTGAAGCTGCCCGTCTCCCAGTAGACGGGACACGCGGTAGCAACGCGTGCAAAACGCGGATCCGACACCTGCCGCCGATGCAGGTACGACTTCGATGGGGCTAATGAGTTACATTTCCAGCCGAGTCACGGCGATTGAGCATAGGGAGCGCGCGTGACCGATGCCACCGTGAGCTTTTATGCGTGACGGCCCGACCTCAAAACAACCAAGGAGAACAAAAAGGGGTGACGTCACGCTATACAATGAACGTCAACAAGAGGAGGATCGGTGTCGTCGACCCGGGATGGGCAGCTCACTTGGCGAAAAGATAATACACGAGCAAGCTATGTTGCAAACACCGACATGCAATCGGTTCCTTACGGAAAAGCTTATGATTGTAGCAAAAGCAAATAAATGAAAATGGTATAATTTATTTTGTTTGGCTCCGACGTTATTGTGCACACATACTGACTTCACTTCACATATCTGACTTCACATCTGACTAGAAAGTACAATAAGAGAAGTACATGATATATAGAAGCATTTACCGGAGAACACCCTCTGAATCCTCGACGTATGCGTTGTATACCTGTTGCAACTTCTACGTTGCGTGTAGTTTCTTCGCGTATTTTTAATCGTCATCAGTTTTCTTATGCATGTGTCTTGGTATGCTGAAGTTCCTGCCATGCTATATGCGTCTATGCAGACGGAAACGCAAAACAAATCATTTGGACATGCGCACTGCAACTTAGTTATCAAGTACAGCTTCGTAGAAAAGCTGAATATTCCAGCGTATCCTTCAATATTAAAGAGAGGTAAAAGCGCTAAAAATACGCAGAACAAGGACACGAAGGAGCACGTTCGCACTAACCGATTCCTGTATTCGCCCCATCAATTTATGATCACCCATAATGATTGTGGAATAATTTACCAGGTGTCATTAATTAACCTGTTATCAGTATTAATGAACCAGTAACCAGAACTTATTGACCAGTGTGTATGCCTTTTCTGTTGCCACTAACCAAACTGAATAGATATTCAGACGCTTGTACTATTATTACCTTTGTAACTCCCCACCCTATGTAACGCCCCACCCAGGGCCCTTTAGGGTTACAATTCATGAAATGAAATGAAATGAAATGAAGCGACACACACACACCAACCGCGCTTGGGGTGTGTGTCGGTGTCGCTTCTTCATGTTCTTGTCGTGCGTATTTTTAGCGCTTTTGCCCATTTTTAGTATGTCTGACCAACAGGCCCAACGAGATACATTATGTATCCTTCAAGTTAGTTGCCATCCGGCTCTAAAGCAACGAATGTGAACAAAAAGAGCACACAAGAGCACACCTAACAGAATTCCTGCGTCGAACTCCGAATGCAGTTCAGAGCAAGTTGAATAAAGCAGTCTAGCAACTAGTGCGCTGCGACTAGGTATTTGTTGCTGCCTAATGCCTTCCCGTCTTTCTTTTTTGCAGGGGTGATAGCGGTCATGCACGATTCGTGAAATACCCTAGTAAAATGGACGATGGAAGTGCATGCAGTGCCGCTATGCTATGAATGACTTGCTTTGTTTCCAGAACAGGATGATGCCTGAGACGGAAGACACACGTCTTTTGTGCTCTCAGCATTGGTGTAGCACAATAATGATTAGGGAGGTCGTAGACAGATAAATCCAGCTTACACCATCCGAAAGGCACGACGTCGTGGTATACAGAAATACTATGCACAAAAGTAATTACGTACTCCGTTTGTACATTGAATTTCAAACTGCTGTAATGGTGCATAATTTTTTTATATTTTTTCATTGGCTGGTCACGATTAAAGTGGAAGCGAATTGTACCCGAAGATGGCAAGTCAGAACGAGGCAACAAAACAGTTGAGCTGCTGAAGGGGTACAGAACTGGAATTATGTTTCTATGAAGTACGATGCAGCGAACAATACCTCGTGAAAAGCAAAGAAGAGAAGAAAGTGCCTCAGTATTCAACAAAAAGATATACAATAATGACGCCATTCCATGTTGTGCATTATACCAATCTTAGTATACTCCCTTGGAAGTATAGTATAATCTTACAATCGAATCCTTTCGAAACTACCCTCAGCAAACAATCGCGGCCGCAAATTCCCGAGATAAATTCCTCCTCAACTCACCCACATCATATGCCTCGGATTGCCCACCACTGCTTTACACGCTACCAATAAACATAAACGGACAAAGTACTGAACGTTTACAAATACTGTGCACCCATACATTACTACTTTCCGTGCTCGAAGGCACGTGACCAGCATGACGCGATCCCTGATTTGTCATTTGTCGTCTACTTGTCTTTACAAGTGCAAGGAGCCGTGGGAAAGTTCAACAGAAACCGAGAAGGCAGCGATAACCGCTCCGCGTTATCATCAGCCTCCGTCTGATAAAGAACGGCCAGAAGATGATGATGAGCTTAAGTCCGCTTTCAAACCCCTTGAGGGATGAGAAGGGGGCGAGGAGCATGATTTCGAATGTTGCTAGACTGCGCACTTTGTGATAGAAACCAGGCAGCAAATCCGAAGTTAAACCGCCCAGCCAAATTTGTTTTCTCCGTCTTTCTTGACCAAAGCGGTGTCGGTTACACGTTGTCAACGCCGTGATATTCCAAGCTGCGTGAAAGTTTATGATACGATCCAGCGTTGTTTGCATCTTGCAAGTGTCAGTATGAGATTTCATCTGGCTTTCACTTCTAGTTAGAGATATACAAGAAGACCTTGGAGCTGAATACGTGCGCTGGTAATGCTGCGTTGCAGATTAGGAGAAATATGGCTCCAGAAATACACGACTTTTTGCGACATCATACTGGAGGTGATATCTTGCAGGGGAGGGGGGGGTGCAAAAAGTAGTACTGCTACGTTTGGCTTCAGCAAAGTTTCCCCGTATGTGCTCGCCACCCTCCCACAATTTAAATTTGATTCAAAGGGAGTCCCGTTCGAAAATAAGAACTGCACTGCAGCGATCTGCAAAAGCATCCAAGAAAATCCGGGGATCCGTTGAAACAAATGGTGGAATATGTCGAAGACAAATTGGATTGGATTGGATTGGAGTTAAAAATATTAGGATTTATTGCGCCACACCTGGTGGAGTTCTCTACTCATTCCGCTTGCACCATTCAAGGGCTGCCAATGGTACAGACCTTGAAAAGCTAGTGGAGGTTAATGGTGATGTGCTGACAGCATAACGGATGAACAAGTGAAAAAATGATACACTATATAAAGGCAGCATCCAGAAAGTTTCTACTGCAGCCGTGACTGATACATCAGGTGACGAAGACTGTATGATATCCGTGTCGAAGATCGTAGAAAATGAAGATAGCTACCCACATCATCCAAAGATCCAGCTACGCAGCGTGATACTTATACCCCCGGCGCCAATGATGACCTTACTCCAGTGAGAATCACTTTCGCACAACACCTTGAAAGGATCGAATACCAACTTTAAGACTAATCTTCCGCATTCACATTACACGTCCACCCCCTCTATTATCTCATTTATTCCTTCCACACAAAAAACCCCGTCACCAATGCAGCAGACTGGCGCCGAGTTTCTCGGCAACGGTAACACTACCACCCCGTAGGTTTGTCCCAAACCCAAACAAATGAGAGAACAGAGTTTTTTTTTTTCTTCTTCTTCTTCTTGCTATCATTTTTCTCGGGTCTCCACAACAAAGAAGATGCCGCACCAAATAGCTCGTACGGGCGCGAAACAGTCTTTTATTGGCAGTGGCGCCAGTCTGATTCCCCCACTTCAAAGGAAAGCAGCAACCTGTTGAGGAGGCATGCGCGGCATGCATTCCGCCATTGAACTCGTGGCGCCAGAGCGGCGGTTGTCGTGGAAACGAAGACGCCGTCCCTGTCAATCAGGTGGGGGTGGGGGTCGCGCATGTTTAGCCGTGCTTTCGGTCACGCCTTTGCCGACAAACTGTTGTGCACAGTTCCGCGCGTGCGGACAATGGGGTTTTGTGCGTCCCTCACACGCAGATGTGCGCCGAGTGATGGGAAAGGTGAGAAATTGAGTCGTCGGGTCTTATTTGTCCCTGTGGTTGGTATGATGGGAAGGGGGAGGAGGAGGAAAAAAAAAGATATCAAGCACAGAAGATAGGGGTGCAAGCAGACGCGTTTGTGGCAACCGATGGCGTTATACCCCTGTCACACGGCAAATTGAATGTCATTCCCAGCGAATGACATTCACACTGAATGACATTCGTTTCGTGTCACACGGTGAAACCAAATGGCAATTCGCCCCTTTTCCCTCTCACACCGACTGTGTATCCTCGCAGTAGAGAGGTACGCAAAAACAACAACGTAATAATAAACCGTTTGAAGAAAGACGGGTGAAAAGTTGTACTCATATATTTTATCACGAATTTGCTAACTTTTGACACGAAGGAAGGAAGGCTAAATACTGTTCTTCGGAGAACTACCCTCGTTCCAAGTCTCCACGTTGCCAAGTGTGGTGCAGACAGGCTTCTTAGTTATCTTTGCTTGTGATGCTTAGCCAATTAAGTGTCTTTGAAAAAGCAACGATTTTGTGAAATAATCTCATGTTTCGCTAGTTTCGAGCAAAAGGAATAAAAATATAACTAATCAATGTACCGGTATAATGGTTAATATGTTCGGCCGTGGTGTCTTAATTATCGACACTAACATCATTTGCGAATGACATTCTGTTTCTTCGTGTAGCTCGATGTAAGACAAACGAATGACATTCGGTGCAACTGTCATTCCCTGGGAATGCCATTCGGTTTGCCGTGTGACAGGGGTATTAGTTGACGTATATAGGTGACGATGCCGTGGTGCTTTAGGCGACACTATTCGGAACGAACAAACAAAAAGTGTGGTAGAACAAGTCGTCTGGACAACTGCAACGACTATCTGCCCAAGATTAAGTGAACAGGGGACCACATCTTGATATAAGATATATGAACAATATCGCTGATTCATACAGCCTTGCCACATAATCTGTAGCAGTTACTCCAACGACAATGCTCATGCTGATAATACTATGGCACCCCTCAAAGCATTTGCAGCAAATTCCATGAGCACTGGTTCTCTGTCTGGTTCCTTCAGTAGAAACTCAGATAGCTTTTGCACTAAAAGTACTTCTAAACTTTTTGGACGCTGTAGGACTTGGGTCCTCACTCTGAGCTGACGCATTATTCCCCTTCACCACATTACTGCCAGCACTGGGTTAGACTATCGTGGCGATGAAGCTCCCCAAGCATCATCATTAAAATAAAGTTGTACACAAGTAGGCAAACGAGCCCATACACAACACACAGATTTTTTTTTTTTCCTTTTTGCTCTAAGTAGGTGTACTGGGGTAGCCAGTCCGATTTAGTCGTGACTCACCTCCCAATTTTTATCATTTTTTTTCTATCCATCACCATCACAACACATAGAGCCCTCCTACAGAACCAAAAATCATTTTCTTTTCTCCTTCTTTTTCTTTTTTTGAATAGCATTTCGACCTCCGTCTGGCTGACCTTTACTTTCTTTTTTCTTAATAAACGTATCCCCCTCCCGTGAATTGCTCGTTGAAAATAAAGTTGTTGTTGTTGTTACGTCACGTTATCGTTTACGTGATGTGCTGTGCGGACAAGGGAATTGAAACTGAGTCATATCCTCAAAAAGGTTAACAAACACGGAAAGTTACAAAGTCCCTCCTTTAGCCCAAATGGCGTATGTAATACCAGATAAACTACAACGATAAGTCTGGAAGACGGGCAAGATAAATGGAGTTCACAGTTGAATAAAGGGAGCACACGAAAGAAAAATACCGCACGAAAATATACACCACTCACGATGTTTTCTTTTCTTCTTTCTTTGTGTGCTCTTTTTATTCCACCTTGGACTACTTACACGAGCCTCTTTAAGAAATAATTCCTCTTGTTGCAAAATTTGTAGTTTCGATTCCTAACTACATACTACAAAGCATGAAACGCTGTCAACCTCAAATATTTAAATACACACCGCTTTACGGCTTTCGCAGCTTGGGAAATTAGTGCACCCAGAACCCACAAGAGAGAGATATTTAGTGCACTATACGCTATCGCCTTTGCGTGCGTATGGGATAGCGTTGTTGGTTCTGCGCACGCGCAAAACATAAAGAGAGCTTCGCGCAGTGCGCAGAGCCACCACGCTATACCTTACGTACGCTTTCGCCTTTGCGTACGTAGGGGATAGCGTAGTTGTTCTGCGCAGTGCGCGAAGCTCTCTTTATGTTTTGCGCGTGCGTATAACCACCAACGCTATTCCTTACGTACGCAAAGGCGATAGCGTAACGATGCACGAAAGCTCGCTATTAACGCGCCGGTACGTTCAATGGTAGCGGACGTTAAAAAACCAACGAGAACGGTTACGGTGTCCAGCAAAGAAACTCTCGGCGTCAACACGTACCTTAAAAGCATGACTTGACGTTAGGCCACCTCAACACGCTCTCCGCGACCCTGTTGGTGTATAAAGAAGAAAAAAAAGCCCGGTGACCCACCGCGACGACGTCCATAAAAGTTGTCGTTTTATGAGCCAGTTAACGCCGCATGCTTTTTCTGCCCATGCTCGCATTCAGGTGTTGGGTTATCAGTACATCCTGTGTCGACATTCTCTCTGAAAAAAAAAAAAAGAGAGAGAGAGAGAGAGAGAGAGAGAAAAAAAACATAACAATTGACGGCCTCCTAGCAATTGCTGGCTTCTTTTTCTCTGTCGCGATAGGTTATCGTCGCTTTTGTCTGAAGGAATAGCCTCACAATAGGACTCGTTTGTGCTGCATTCTGAGTTGGATTACACTTCGGCTTGTGACTTTATAGCCGCCTTTCTGGGGCGAGAGTCTTGCTAACCCACTGGAAGACGGTTTAACGTTCCGGGGCCATTAATCCTAGCGAATTTCGCCAAGTGCAAAATTCGTGAGTTTTGTGGGCGCACGAAACTTTCGAGCAAGAGTTGACACTTCGAAAACCTTGCTGCAATAGCGTACTTTATCTTTATAATTAGCTGTACAGGCTACTGCTAACGGGAGGGAGAGGGGAGGGGATATACAGGAAAGGGCTGTGCAGGGCGGTTGGTCACGCATTTGCCATGCAGCTTTTATCAAATGCGGGGCATGCAATCTCGGGCTTATCACGAAGTAAGTCAATCAGGTCACGAATTTTGAGCATTCATCTCCGGGGATATGTGCTCTGTGCCGGACTCCTGAAAAATCAGGGGCCGCGAAATGAAAGAAAAAAAGAAAAAGAAAACATAACTGCCGTTTGCTGTAGTCTGCCATCTGCTGCCACAAGGTGCAAGGCTGTGTGCAACCACTAACTCGTCTGCCTCAATGTAGCAAGTTTGAACTGCAGCCGGTTAGCGATGTGTGGCGCGGAATTGTGCAGAACTGCGAAAACGTTTAGTCATTAAGCTCTTATGCATGCACAGTTGTTGTGTCTAAGAGATGATTTCAAACATACAGAGTGCATTCGAATGCACTCACGCGGTTTCAAAGGGATACACTAAGAGTAATCGTACTAGAAGCTTCTTTCAGAGCAAGTTAGCGATGTACACCGGAACTGTTTACGTCGCTTCTTCCACTTTCTCTATGTTGAATAAAGTGCTCTTTTGCTGGTTTTGAGTCGTCGTTATCGGTTCTTGTCCCGTGTCCGTCCTGACTAGTTCCCCCCTTCGTTGCTGCTCAGACTCAGGGAGATGTTTCCGTTCATAGAAAGTAAGTACAGTGCATGTGTTTTCTCCTGGTGGCCATCATCGGTTCAGCTCCCTCTCCCACTGGTCTCTATTTCCTCCTCTTTCTTTTACTCATTATTATTATTATTATTTTCGTCTGGTATAACTAATATAGTGCAGGGGTTCTGGTGTATCGAGCCTGACCCTGTCGCGACCTGCATCTCCATTTCTTTCTAGTTCTCATCATCACCTTCACCATCATCATCATCATCACTACAGTAGTGTCCAACAAAAGGTGTCCAACAGTCAGCGGCCTTGAACGGTCTGTGAAAGGCCCATCTGGCGGAACACCGCTGACCAGTGTCATGAATGAAAGCCCGATTCTCCCACCGCCACGTCCTCCTCGAAATAGCTGGACCATGGCTTCCTTCCTCGCTGCGCGTATATAGCGAGCATTTTTCTCTCAATGACGCAATTAAATAGTGACTGAAAACAATGCCTTTCCCACGGCACGACTCCTCACAGTCGTGCAGGGTTAACTCGCTGCCCCGTACGAAAAAGTCGGATTCAAATTAAAGCGACGGAGTAAAGTGTCGGCAAGTGGAATTTTCTCCGGCGGAATTACTACACCTGCCCGTGCTCGCTGGCGCAGTCCTGTGCGAAACCTTGTGCACTGACAAATTATTAAGGGGTCTTTCCGTCGGAGAACTATACGGCTACCTGCATGTGCACCTGCTCGGGTTCCGTAGATGTCGTGGGAAACAGTGCTATGTGACAGAGAAAATATTCCGGTGAGAAAGTTGTCCACTCAGGAAAGGACCTTCATTGTTCAGTCTTTTGTTCTGTCTCTCCTTTTTATTCTAGCTTTGCCCGACACTCCGGACTTGTTCGTTGAAGTGGCACCTATAGAACGACCTTCATTTTGTTGTTGTTGATTATCTTCGTATATTCCACGTCAGATGTTGAAACATATAAAACAAGAACACTGAACCAAACGAAACAATGAAAAAAAAAGAAAGAGTAGGAATCAATTGCTTCCTACATGATGATATAGAAGCTGAATTGGATTACGATCTAAAAGAAACGAAACTTAGTGGAGATCTACGGTTGCGGTTTGCAATTTTCTTGTGCAAAACGAGGAGAGTAATTTTAGATTTTTTTTTTTTTTTTGCGGGGGGACTGAATGCATTAACACAATCATTAGTCCCTCTTGGCACTAAGTGCACGGAAATTTATGCAATCTTTTAGAACCATTTGCAGTGCTGGGGATGCAATTTCAGAGTCCCGGGCCTAAAACGGGGTGTCTGGAAGCTGCGACTTTGCACCCCAATCAACGTAGTTCTGCTGCGTGTTCTCTGCAGGTTCAGACAGAATGTGACTGCATCTCGCCCAAACCCGCCGAATTATTATGATAAACCGCGCGGTATTTCATAGCATCGCCAACCATGCACCGACCTCTCGCCCAAAGAATGTCTCACTCGTCCCTCACGATATCCTCCACTCTTTTTTTTTTTTTTGCGTTATTTCTATGCCTGGTTATCACAAAAATTCTTCCCCCTCCTTTCCTTGCCTAAAAAAAGGAAGTGTCGCAAGGAACCGGCTCTTCAGAACCTGCTCAAACACATCCGTCCACTCCTCGGCATCTTTTTCGTAACGGCTCAATCCATATACATACGCTCCACACAACCGAACATTTAGTTCTCTGACTCTATACACAAATAAAACAAAACAAGACGCCTCGTGGACGCATTCCTTACGCGAGCGCTGCTCCGCCTGTCCACGCGAACGCGGTTGACGCTCGCAGGCAAGTATGCGTAGTTGGGAATTCCGTTAGCGGCGTCGCGTCGTGGTCTTTAGACGCCGTGGACCAATGGCAGAGCGTGGGAACGTCGTCGGCTGCGATAAGTCGACCGTCAGAAGAACGCCGACGGGCGCAGGTGCGCGCGCTATCCATCCGCGATTGCGGCACCTTTCTCGATAATAAATGAGACCGCAACTTATCAACTTTTCCTAGTGACGGCCACAAGTAGGCGGCGTGTTGACAATGTGAAATACGAGAGCAACGCAAGATGCGGACTACATCTTCCTGCATGGAGGTCCAACTTTGCAAATCAGTACAATCAATCAATCACTCATCTCCAAATAAAGATGTTGTTTGTTGTCAATCAATCAACCAAACCCCGCCTGCTATGACATGCACGGTGTTGTATACACACGACGACAACGGCTCCGCGAATCCGCGAATTCTAGGCAGTGATTCGAGATTCGGATCTGAGATCCGAATGAGATCCGAATCCACTGAGATCCGAATCCCAGTGTCCGAAACCGCGAATCGAATCTTTCGGTTCCACCAACCACGCTTGTTTGTACCTTTTTAAAATTGGCGCCTCCGGAGTCCATCGAAAGCCTGATTGGCCGGCGGGTGTTTTCTTGTTTGTTTGATTACGCCGGCCGTGAAGTCGGCCCAGGACGCGCTGTCCCCCCCGAGCAACATGTCGCCACCCCGGCAGACAGAGCGCTCGGTAATAGAGGAGCAGGCATCCGCAGAATGCGTTGCTCTGGACTGAAAGAGTTCAGGCAGGAACTCTTACATTACATGTTTAAAAGTAACATGGTTTTGCTTTTAAAATTTCTTAGTTTTGTAGAAAGACTTCAGGCTCGAGAGTGCATGTATTTCCTGTAGTCGATGAACAACGTGTTAAATGAATTACATTTGAAAAGTATATGGGTATGCTTTCTCCTGAAAGTGAACTATTCTTTAATTTGTTTTTCATTAAGCAAAGATATCAAATCATCGTCTGCTTCGAAACACGTTTCAGCAGAAGCGTTTCTTTCCCTTTTCTTCTTTTTTTTTTTTCCTGGCTTTTAAAACCCATCTTTATTTCTTCTTTTTTAAAGAAAGGATTCGAAGCATTCGAGATTCGTAAAGTTCGTGAATTCGTAGAACCTTCCTTAGATTCGGATTCGGATTCGACAGACATTCGTCTGAAAAGTCTTCGGAAAACCCAGGGAAAACCTCAGAGAGCCGGTGGCAGGATTCGCACCCACCGCCTCCCAGTCTTCAACACCGCTTTGGACCTTGGACAGGAGTACCACGAATGAGGAACGGGTGCTCTTATATCGACTCGGCCCTGCCGCTGGAGCACGAGGGAGGTTATGTCGTTCCCTCGTGTAGCTTAGGCAGATCACTGAGCATCACAGCAAAGGAGCCGAGACGTATATGTACGAGTAACGAGGTTCGCATCTTGACACTCATTGCCTGAACATCACGTGGATCCCCCGCCTGTTTTCACGGTACACGTACTTCTCCCGATGGGCGCCGCCTAATCCAACATCGCGCACCTGTTACGCCCTCAGATTGGATAAGGTGCTTCACCCCGAGCCACACAATGCACAATCCAAACAGGCGCGCATCCCACTATACACGCGGCCATCCTCTCGTCGCCCATCTTCAACCCACAGAGTCCGAGAAAGAGCGGTCAGTGTATTGATCAGCCCCCACTGAAACAAAAGGTTGCCAACCCGATTAGTACGCCTACAGCTAAATCTGGCTACATATGCCTACCGCCGGGCGGGTCACGCTGCGCATATATACCTGCACTGTCACGTCAAAAGGTTGAGAAGCCCCCGCGCATCGCGCGGCGTGGGATTGACGGACACGTAAAGGGGGGGCCTCGTGGGCTTGGGACTTGGAGTGTGCGCGGGACAATGTGTAGCTGTATACGCATACCCCAGGTCTGTCCACCCTAAAGCCCACGTCCACGCCTCTAAGTGTTGGGCGTAGCGTTCTTAATTGACGGGGTCAGTTGCGTGTGGTAGGGGCTAGTATGAGTTCCAGGAACACATAATCGACGGTCGTGACAAGCGTGATTTGTAAGGGCAAGTGGGAATTATTAGGCGTTACGATGAATATAGTTCGCTAAACAGAGCAGAGCAAATGACGTACTTGACCGCATAATCTGTACAGGGCAAGTGAACATGGAGTTTGTAATGCGCTGCTTGATGGTCTACAAGAATCAAAGAGGAAGTCTTCTGTGCGCAAGCAACAGAAAATAACCCGAAATGATAATTTTTTTAATTAACTAATGGGGTGGTAGAGGGAGAGGAGGAAGAGACTAACAAATAAAGGATAGGTTGGAACGGTACCTATACGGTTCTGTTGGGGACACATTCCCCAGTGCATTAGTCGTGACGTTGCCCACCTCTGTGAGGCCGACAACGGCGACCCCTTTGACCGCCATCACAACCTTGGGGACACTACATCTAATAATTATTGAATGAATTAGTTTCTGGAGTACTTTTTATTCCCGTATACCGGGCCCCAGTGGGTCATAACCGAAGATATGAAAACAACCATGTAGATATGACATAAAAGTATATGCTTGAGCAACATATAATGGAGTAAAGAAAAGTTACTGAATGTACTAAAAAATTACAGGACTAACGGTTAAGTACATAATTCCTCCCGCTGTAAAAACAGTGCTGGTATTGTGTATATGTAGCAGACGCCGAAGCGTTTGTTGATATATATGGAGTGCTAAAAAATAGCGTCAGCAATTTTCCCTGATTCCCGATTTGTTTCAATTATTCAAAAAATTCAATATTCACAAATTTAAAAAAAAATCAAAAATTAACTTCCCGCTCGTTCCTATTGTATGTCCATAGCCTATTCCGCCATTTCCTTTAGCTCTCGGTGATTCGTTGAGGGGCTTTGAGTGCATCCGTATTAGTTTTCTTGTTTTTTTACGTTCACAATTCATCGACAAAGAACTGGACTAACTGACAATTTTGACACAAACTTTTAGCGCATAAAACGTGCTCTAACATATAGCTCCTTGTATTTATTTCGCCTTCATTACAAACCTAAACCACTGTTTCACGACTACCTGCAAAGCAGTGGTCAAGAAGCACAGTCCACAATTCAATGATTAATTGATTCGAAGTGTACGCGACAGAAATTAGTATAAGGGCGACCACACACAAGAGCAGGGCGGAATCAATCTTTGTTGACACGGATGTCGCAATCGAGGAAACACGACATCGTCCGGGCACTCAATCAAGCAGCTGCATGCGGTGGAAAAAACAACACCGCGAAGGATTGGGTTCCCACGACTCAAGTACGGAAAAAACGCAATTAGCAGCGCCACTGTCTTCAACGCGGTAAGGAATGTGCGGTAAGAACGGGTCACCGTCGACGAGCGATAAGACGGGCAGGTGCGACGGCGAAAGAACAGGTGCTTCTGTTGCGTGGGAACGTGAGAAAAAGGAGCGATATGTACATTTACGATGTCCTTCTTTATCTGTGGGAACTTTAGGATACACAGCCGGGCGTTTCGTCGAGCACTGACTTTTTGGGTGGGTAAAAACACGAAGGACACGATGGAGGACACTACACTGTCTACACGGCACTCTCAGAACGATCGGTGTTTCAATCATTCTGGAAAAATGACGTATGCCTGGTTAGTTACAGGCAAACGATGTTCATTTTTTTTCTTCTTTCAATCATCATCATCATCA
Source organism: Ornithodoros turicata (assembly GCF_037126465.1). Lineage (NCBI taxonomy): Eukaryota > Metazoa > Arthropoda > Arachnida > Ixodida > Argasidae > Ornithodoros > Ornithodoros turicata. The sequence continues at coordinate 11,923,929 of NC_088206.1, read as the reverse complement.
TCAACGATGTTCAGACATACTTGGTGCTGATAACGAACAGCAACAACAATTAAATTATGAATGATGATGTTATGCGGTGTGGCCCTGCTTAGGCCTGCTTGATTTTATGAGTTAGCTTGACACGCACGTGAATGTAGTAGGGCGTAACACGATAACAGTTCCGAAAGCATGATAAGCCAATCGCCCTGTTTCTTTGAAACGGGTGACATCACATTGCGAAGCTTGGATTTGGTAACTTAATTCTTTTATCGTATCGTTTTCGTAGAATTCTTCTGATGCACTAAAAGTCTAAAACTCTCTACTATCTGGTCCCCCATACGTCATCTTCTTCACGATTTATTTGTTGCTGTTCCCGACATCTTGTATTGTTGACTCTATGAGACATCTTGAACACGAAATAGACCTCGTATTGTCAATTGTAGGATGGGACAAGCGTAAGCTTGCCCACATCACGCTTCAAAGGTAAAGCGCCACCTGTGGCACGCAAGGGCTTATGGGAACTTACAGCGCCTTAAAGCATTACGAGACGGCCAAAGACGGAGGTAGAGGAAGAACAACAACATTCTCGGTGCGCGCTAGCGGCACCGTCAGCCGGGGTAAACCATAACCGAAGCAGACGACGGCAGCAGTGTCCCTCAAAGTTCCCATGCTGCTTTGCGCCGCGCGCCACCAAGCGCGCGGCGCAAAGCATCTTTTTAAGGATCTTTTTAAGATCGTCTATTCGCCACGAGGGTTTTGGGTGTAACAAAGGGTATATAAAGAAACATGCATTGAAACGATGACAATGATATATCATTGTTATCGTTATATATATATATATATATCATTGTTGTTATCATTATCATATATATCATCATTATCATATCATATCATTATCGAATATGTAAACCTTCGCAAACACATGCCAGCGTGATGTAATCCGCAGCATCCCTGACGGGAAATCAGGAGGTGCAAGGTTCGAGTCTAGGCGCCGGCACGCACTGGCTTTTTCTTTAATTCCGTGTTAGCGCCGCGAGGCAACTGTGGCTATGAGCGGCGTATAGATGTGGACAAATGGAGAGAGGACAGCAGGAAGGTGTAGGAGACAGTGTGGTTAGTATGCGTCCTGGGCCGACTTCAGGGGGAACTGTGCTGGCATTCGTCTGGAAAGCCTGCTGGAGGCACGTCCTTGGCTATCACAAACGAAAAGATGCTTACAGTCGGCCATATGTGGTGGGCTTTTTCCTGAGTTACTTGAATTTCAATCAATCAATCAATCAACCAAAATATTTTATTTTATTTAATATAATGAACGCACAAAGTCAAGTGTGGGACTGCGAATTTCATTGTGGCTTGCGCGTTGGAGGCTAATGCTTTCGTGTGACACAAATGCCTCTGTATTTTAGCTTTACTATACTGCAGCACCTACCGCGCGCCCTGGGAAAATTATCTATCTATCTTCTTCCTCAGCAAACAGGTTCCAGAAGGCTACACGACCACTACTATACCAACTGCACAGATCGGATCCATAAGTCCCGATTTCTCTCGAACAGACCTTCGCGCAGTTCAGAGAAAAACTCGTTCAAAATTCCCAGCGCTCAAACGAAGCCACGTGGTCGGATCGTGTCCCCCCGAGAAAGCCGGAAAAGCTCACCGGTCCGAGCTGCACAAACAGCCGCGGCGCCCAGGGCACTCCAATGGACGTATGTCGGGCGCACGCCGGAAGTGCAGAAGTGACCAACCGCCAATTTTCTCGGAACGGTGCTACAACGATAGTGCTTACTTTGGAGAACGGAAAAACACATAGCGTGGAGTCGAAATAAAGTGATCGAAATCCCCGTTGCAAAATATACGGTAAATAAGTGTTATCTCACTTCTCGCGCAGGAAACTGCCAACGGCGAACTTAGACTAACCTGGACAAGCAAATGCAAACACCGAACTTGGACTAACACTAACCTAGTAACCAACATGCTGCTCCGTCGTGTCCGACCTGCTACACCTAACGGCTGCTAAAATATGGCTTTCGTTCGTTAAAACAACTTGGACAGACCAAAAACCCGTGATTTTGAGTGGTTAAATAGTGATGTCGTGTTTTTAAACACGGCATATCACCTTACGAAGCCATCGAGCATTCTCCTTGATTTTCCTTGTTTCGAGAACGTGGATTTCGAGAGCAGGGATTTCGGAACCGGGAATATCGACGTCCCCCCCCCCCCTTCCCCATCCGCTATCGCGTTAATGATCGTGCAAAGCTGCAGTCCTGTCACACGTTGTCAAATGTTACATCGATTTCCCTTTGCATCATTCGAGCGCGAAGCTATTTGATGCCTATTTTGCTATTACGCTACTTTATGGATGGTTAGCATAGCTCCGACTTTTTGTCCTTTATTTATCTTTATTTATATATTTTATAGATATTTATATATATTATGTTATTTATTTACTATATATATACTTTATATATATATTATTATTTATATATCTTTATTTCCTAGTTTTCTGAAGGAAGTTGTATATGTCTGTATGAGTGTAATTTTATGTTGTATAAGATTATTTTCATTTGCGGCACTACTATATGGCCCTGGTGGCTGCCACGGAGAAAACAGTATTGTTATTATTACATACATACTTATGCGTCAACTAGAATCCATCGGCTCCACGCTCTTCAATATATATATAGGATTCTTGGGCCTTGGCGCAATCCCGCATATCAGCGCTGGCTTTTCTATAGAACTCACAGGACTATACTGGATGACCTCTGAGCCTTTACGCTTGCTGCATCCGTATGCGTGTATGCCAACTCATCAAATCACATCAACATACCTGCAATGAGGTAGGGTCCAGAAACCTAAGCCCATGCCATATCATTATTCGTTAGCTTATTATTCTTGTTGTTGTTGTTGTACACCATTGTGTTCCAGCACAATTTTGGTATAGAGCGCGTTTATTCTTCGTGGTTGCACTCAAACTGCTGGAGAACTTTTTAGAAATTGCCTATTGGCGTTGTTTTACAGGCACACACAAAAAAAAAAAAAATCACCAAAGCGCATTTCAAACGTGTGTTTGTATTGTGCAGCACGAGTTACGGTATAAAGTCATGTAATGCAATAACGTGGTTGGTTGATACGGTAATAGCTCTCCTCGACTGCTGATTGAAACAACCCATTCCGAAATAACTTCGCTTCGATATACAGAATGCGTAATAACGCATGTCGCGGAAGCCCGGAATGCTCGTTATAACTGCTACTGCTGTACCGCTATCTATAAAAAAAAAGAATAAAGTTGCGTTGGTTATGTAGCTCTCTCAGTTAACTCGTACTATCGCGTCGTTATCTTATTATTGTTATTGCCATTCGTCTTTTAGCCCATTTCTTTTATTGTAGCCATTACCGCAGTCCGTTTGCCGTGTGTCATCATCACTTTTCCTTTATTCATTTATTGTTGTTGTTGTTGTCGTGTACACACGCAATGTCACCCTTGAGGTCGAGGTCCGGATGTCCTGACACCCTCTCACAATTTCTGTCCTGCACAGATGATTCAATTCTTCATAAGCTGTGATCTCAGGCAATGCAAGTAGCATGCAGTCCAAGGCCGGACCACCCTTGCTCTCAGAACAATTCTGGATTCTCCCCAACGCATGTTACAAAATTACTACAGACCAAAAAATACAAGCCAGAGAACGTGAAAGATGTTGGACTTGAACATGTTCAGACCATGCACCAGTCGGTCGACAAAGAAGACATTTCGAATGACACTATGTTCGCAACCCATGTTCTCATTCGTCCGACCAGCCACCACACACTTCTTCTAATTTGTGTCCAAGGTCGTACTGTAGCCTTGAACGATACACTTTGAAGTCCTCATCCCACCATCCCACACAATCCAGTTCCGCTGTCCCAATCTCAGAGATTCCACTTATCTGCGCAATCAGCCGTTCGGTTCCATGCTCCCCACCCACCCCACCCCGTATCCAGTACCCTAAACTTAACCGCAAACAGTCCAATCCATGTCTCGCGCCGCCTCTAGACACTTGACCATCTGCACAGAGAAGGGCCTATACACCATATCCTAGAAAAGCGAAGCTGCACTGCCGCGACGCCGCAAGTGCCATAAACAGATCCCCGTCTGTCACACATCGGCTTAAAGAAAGACACACTGTCGTATCGCTCCATTTCCACAAACAACACGCGGTCCTGCCGTAGAGCAATACTCCGCACTAATTATCAAAGCCGCGCGTCTGTTCCGCTGCGGAGAACCCACTCATGCCCTGCCCTGCCCTCCTTATGGTCCAGACTCGTTGAAAACTGCGGCTAATTTGCTAAAACGGCTTCGAGAATAACATCTGCCTGTTTGGTGTCCTCTCTGTGTGCCCGTGGGAACTGCGTGGGGCGGAAGACATGTGCTCACCATGCCCGCTGCTTGCTTGTGCACCGAGAGCGCCAGATTCGCACGTCTTGTGTATGGATGTGGATACGCAGAAAACCGGTGCTAATGTGAGAAAGAAAGAGAGAGAGAGAAAAAAAACAGACTACTGAAAGGCAGCTGATGCTACTGTTGGTATTTCCTTCTATGCCCAGCACGTGTTGCTGCACGTCGTATATTTTCGCCGAAAGAGTTGCAAGTTCCCCTTTCTTCGGAAGATCCTGCGGAACCGCCGTCAAAAGAGATGCTGTCTTACGGGCGCCGTATGTGTACTGCACGTGTTTTTTTTATGTCCCGTCTTCGGTGATAGCTTCGGTTGCTCCCCCCCTACAGCGTTGGTTGTCGACGCCATCACTGGCTCTGTATTGTCTTGTACGTGTACAGGGCGTAATGACGTTTCGTTTCGCTTACCAATTTTGGAATTTTGGATTGCATCCCCTGTCGCACTAATACATAAAAACACAATAGAGTATACATACATCATTTGGAGAGTCAGCATACATAGAGTCTGGCAACATGCTGCTCGTGTCGCAGAGTAGCGCACTGCGGATAATTTCGACCACATCAGGTTACTAACGTGCGCCAGCCAGAAATCTCCGAATCAGTGTGCTGGAAGCAAGCAATAGGCATCGTTTGCATCGAATTGCAATTTCTTTGCAACGGATCAAAAGCGTACAATAAAAACGGCAAACGCAGGAAAATAGCATGCACACACTTCGCAATTTCATTCCTGGCACTGATGTTCCTTATCTACTTATGTCATGAATTCGTAAAAAAAAAAAAAAGGTGCATCCCCTTATGGCGAGTTCCACTGAGAGAGCAAATTTTGCCGCGGAGGCCGTACGGTTTTGCGTCCCCAATGAATTGCCATCTGTCTTTCCGCGGGAGCAAAGCTCGACTCGCACAGTGCACAGCGTTGCTGCAAGTTGAGTCTCTTTTCTGGGACTGGATTGACGGGGGTATCCCGAAATGCCGCAGTTAAGAATCTACCGTTTAAAATCCCATACGTTCAAAATCCTAAACGGCGCTGTAGCGTATAGCGTTGCGCGCGTGCCCAGCTGTGGGAAGCCCCCCAACCTCCTGGTGAACTGTCAAAAGCAACCCAACCCAACCTAACCTAACCAAATTCTGACAATTTCTGCTGCGATGTGATGTGACCGCCATGCTAAGCCTAACGGTCGCCAAAAAAAAAAAAAACACAAAAAAAAACGGCTTTTATTCTCGACAATGACTTCTACCGACGTCTGCAGAATCGCGCAATACTGCGAGGTTTGTCTGTAATATGTATTATTCAACCCTAACATTGCGCCATTCTTCATATTAAAGCTCTAATTTAGAAATCTGGGATTTTTAACGGTGGGATATCGAGGCATCCCCGGATTGACCACGTACAGAGCGACATATAGGCACGCGAGGATTCCTCGGAGCCGCGAACTCCTACGAACAGTAGCGCTCGTCCGTTAATGCAGCGCCAATTCTGACGCTACCGAAAACAAAAATCCGAAAGAAACTCTCCAACGTTACCGCCCTCACTTATCGCGCGCCCATACCTATTCTTTCGCGTTTTCACTCGTGTCGTCCCTTGAGAACCCACGTAAATTTGTGCATCGAAAAGTTTTACCTCTCGGAGGAAATGGTTTGCCTCTTCTCCCCCAACGGAACACTCCACGCCTGAACCGTCAATGAAACAACCTTGATTGGCCAATGACCGACAATGAAACAACCTTTGCAAGAGCTTTGACGTCTATCCCAAGCAGAACAACGCGTACTGACCCAACATTGGCTGGATATCGCCAGTACTGGACTAATGTTGGACCAGTATTACCAATATCTACTTTTTAATATTCCGTACTAGAGCTGCGGAGCAACGAACTGTAGGGATTCCCTTCCCTCGTCATCCTCTCATATGAACCGCTTTGGAATGGGGTAGGGTCCTGCACCCAACGCAGGGAAACATCCGACATCATCATCATCCATTCATCTATGTTGTTGTTGTTGCGGAGCAACTGCACTTGGCTATGAGCACTTTAAGCAGCATACAGATGTGGACAGATGGAAAGAGGACAGCAGGAAGAAGTGGGGGAGATGGGAGGGTTAGTGTGTGTCCTGGGCCGACTTCAGGGAAACTGTGCGACATTCGTCGTGGAAAGTCTGCCGAAAAACTCAGAGAAAACCTCAGACAGCACAGGCGGTGGCAAGATTCGAGCCCACCAACCCCCATGCAGTACTCAGCACGCGACCTTGCTGGCTATCAATAACCAGCCGATATTGGCCCAAGGTGTTGCTCTACTTGGAAGGAAGCATATTCCTGAGTTTGGGGTGAGGACAAATTCAGGAAAAGGCTGCCTACGTCAAGTTCACACCTTACAAGTTTGTAGTACCTTCTATAGTCAACAGAAACCTTGACCCAGCTCTGACAATTTTGAATTCGTCGTTAGGATGAGGTGAAGAGACAATGCGCCGAAGACGCTAATAAAGTCATCCAGCTCCAACTTTAATAAATAAACAGATATTTCCTGTAAGGTAACATTTCCTCGAGTCGCAAAACACAACACGAAGAACACAGGATATAGGACTACTAACTATCAATGAAAATTACAATCAAAATTAATTTCCGCAAGGTTCCCAGCTGACGCAATTTCTCCATCCTAACCAAGGAAATAGTAAACTGGGAAGCATCGTCTAGTCTCCTATAAATCTTACCTAACTCCTATTAATCCCCTGCCCCTGAAGTTCCCCCACCAAGCAGATTATAGCCAATAGTCCCTAAACCTCCCATGAACTTCTGTGCGTTTAGTCGAGAAACGGACTAACAGTTAATGGCAATGCAACTAGACCCCCAAGCTGAGTAAAATTGTTCTTTTGTCTCAGAGTGTAGCCACATGATATACATCGCTATTGAGCAGATTTTTCATCCCGGAGGCAGAACGTGTTTGCCCTTATGGCGGTATACACACACACACACCAGAGGGCGGGCACCCTTGACAAGAAGTGGCACCAGATGCGTCCGTTCCCCTTTGGGTTGAAGCCCTATTTAAGCATGCGCGAACACCTGTGCAGCTGTCCATCGCGTATTACGCAAAGTGGGGCCATGACCAGATGTCCAATTTGCTATTGTTTCCCTAGCCACACCATATTGGCCTCCTCGATCTAACGAGTACACGCTCCAGCTGTTCTGCGCCGAGCCTGACTTCATGCATGTCCCAAGAGCGTTTGCCACGAATGAATGGGAGTTCAATGTCATTCTCTCTGCGTAAACCGTCGTGGCGACTCATCTACTCATTACGGAGTAATCATGGAGTTTTCTGGAACGGTGGAGACAACGAGAAAAGAAAACAGAAAGCTGGATAAGATGAAGCATGGAAGGCAGAGGAATTTCTGGTACAGGTCCCAAGATCCGATCTGCCGTGACAATGAACACACGGCACGCAATATAATCTTAAGAATGCACATTATTTGCACATGTACACAGGGCACCGATATTTCATTCGTTCTATTTTGACGCCATATCCTTTTTATACGCGCTCCCCTATGAACTTTTTCTCTTTCTACTGAACGCGAATTAAGATAGTGTAATCTCAAATTTTTCTAACCTCCCCCCCCCCCCCATCCAGTCAAAATTACTGACAAAGTGTAAAAGTTCAAGATGAGAAAGTCGTCCGCAGAAAATGAGAAGAAAAAAAAAAGCACCTGAACAACCGGTGAAAAAAAAAGAAAGAAAAGAAACAAAAACGTAATAACTTTGCCCGAGCTTCGTTACAGCTTCTCGAGGATTATGACACCCTCTGTGGTGAGAACGGGCGATACTTTTAAAAACACTCTAGCTTGAGAACAGCGTCAAAATGGCGGGGGACACGGCTGATCCTAATCATGACGGATCGGTCAGACGTGATTAAACGCTGTCACGCATCCCGGAGGTGCGATGATTCGCTATAACGTTCCGTTCGACCGAATGCTGCATCTACTTGCCTTTCATTTTTTGCCTGCCGTTTAAAACTCCCTAAAATTTCACACGTTTACAGAGGTACATACACATAATGTAGTCGCTGTATTGTGCAACCCACTACAACACAAGGTCCCGCAAAAAGCACCCTGGGTCAAAATCCCGTTGTGCAATGAACAGATAAGAGCAGATGTTTAAAGAGATTCTATGGCCCTAAAAAAAAGAAAGAAAAACGTGCGAGTATTCATATTCAAAGTGTCTCGTATGTGCCTTAGCGCCGCGGTGCATGTGGGGTAATATGGTTAGGCAAGAAGTCACGTGACGCGGTTTCGTGTGTATGGCTCGCATCTTGATATGGGGGTGCCACGTGTTATGGAAGGATGATTTCCCACGTCACTGCCCTTCTTTTTTCTTATTTTTTTCTTCTTACCAGCAGCACAAGCATATGTTGCGCAGTGTGTCAAGGCGACACAAAGTTTTGAGAAAACGAAATGGGATGGGAAATATTGTCAACAAATATAGACCCCTACTTCTTCCCTTCTTTTCTTTTCTTTTGTTTCTGAGGCACTTTTGAATGTATCATGTCATAAAACAAACTACTTGTGTGTTTTTCGCAAGCAGGATGAGCTACTCTGAAGGTAAGCTAGCGGAGCTGTGGAACATAAGAGTCAGACCAGACGTCCGTGCACATGCCTATTGAAACCCAGTAACCAGAGCACCCTGATGCAAAGAGCCACATGTATACCGAACACGTGCACTCGCGTGCGGTGTTGGTTATATTTAGGGGACATATATACGGGTTACGTTTCTGAATATGGCAGGCGACGCTTCCTCCATCTGGCGAGAACGTGAAACGGCAGGACGCAGCCTGGCGTAACTTCCAAGCAGAATGGATGAAACTCCAGCAGCATTGTCTCGTGTCTCATACCATGAAATAATATAGCGGTGCCTTCTACTCAGATCTTGCTCGGAGGGAGATGGCTATCATTCCTCGTGAGTTACCTTCGTTGTGCCAGAGTCATTCGGGTTCGCAAGGTCGCCATACGGTAGCCGAATACCGTAACATAACGCAAACGCAGGGGCGTGGGAAGTCCCTCACGGCAGGAGGGGGCGGGGGGGGGGAGCCCTAACCTAACCTAACCCAACCCTACCCAACCTAGCCCCGAGGAGCCATTGATGTGCTTATTAGAAACGACTCGTCCGGATGACTCGTCGATAACTTTGGAGGGCGTAACGCATACGGAAAGGCTACCTCGCGTTCTAGATTACCTTGAGGCGAAAAGGATATTGTCGTTTGAGCAGCACAAACTGAAATATTGGTTTATTGTTTCATTAAGTGCGATAGGAAAAATACAAGTAAGCGAGCGGTGGCGTGTTCCTATATATCTTCGATTTCTGTTATCGTCGGAAGCGCAATGCTGTCAATGGGTGTCATTGATTGTTGCACTAAAAAGGCTCTGTCGAGCGTTCTATCCCAAGCAGCACAATGTACTGAAAGTCGAGTGCAATAGGGGTGGACGGGTAGGTGGAAGACCTTGAACGAACTGGTGAAACTAAAGAACATTGATAAGACACATACCGTCCACCCCTATTGCACTCGACTTTCGGTACATTGTGCTGCTTGGGATGGCCATGGCTCCAGCAAAGACAGCAGATATGCTACACGTGTCATCAAACACACCAGCGAACTGCTCCTCGCCGATTGGTAAGAGTTTCCCTTTCTATCATCGAATATTTCCCTACGTTGATAAAAAACAAGTCGACGTCCTTTGCTGGAGCGAAATCTGCGTCTTCTTGTATCGTCTACAAGCAAGGCTACTAAATGGCGTGTCGTTTCTCATTGCGCAGCTGGTCCGCAGATACAGTATCACATAGCGTAATCGGGTGGAGAGCACCTATTCGGGTGAATTTCGTCTTCCAATTTCTCCTTTTTTTTTTTTTTTAGCTGACTTATCAACTTATCGTCTTCTACTTTTTAAATGGGTGTTCGTTTTCACTCTGAGCAGTAATAGAGCTGAAAGCGAGTCTGTCTTGGACGACACGTACAGGTGAAAAATGGGGTGACGGGACCATCAGAGCAAAAGTTCAGGGGGGGGGGGGGCAGTGCTCTCGGATCAAAAACTCGGGGGGGGGGCGCCCCCCTCTGCCCCCACCTTCCGACGCCCCTACGCGCGCGCAAACATGCGGGGCGGTAAAAAAAAAGGGTGCCAACAGATCCAATGTACGCGCGAACACGGAGGATTTTATACGGTTCGCATTTCCAAGCAGAGTGCGACAGAATAACAGGAAACAGCCCCGACATATTTTGAATGACGCCTCGAATTCAGGAAGTGCTACTAGCCAGGATGTGCACACACACAGCGACACACTGAGTGGTTACACACAAGTTGCTCTTTGACTCAGAAATGTCGAAGAAAGACGCAAACCACATACATGACCTTCGTTCTCGGGATTTCATCCTTGGCCACAATTTTCTTTCATCCCGACAGATAACATTTTTTCTTTCTTTCAGGTTCCCGTCCCTCTCCGAATACATACATCACACAAAACGTGCAACATATGTATATACATGTCAGCAGACGGGCACTTCCGCGTCCCCTATATACCCACTGAACCACATTTTCACTTCCTCGAACTCGAATATATTTACGCAAATGACCTTCGAAGGTCTTTACAACGCTCGACTTTTCGTGCGGACGTTCACAAAAATAATAATAATGTACCGAAGGTTGTCTGTACTTGTGCGCTGAGCATCTATACATAACCACATCGGCATCATCAATAAAGCAGAGAGAGAGAGAGAGAGAGAGCTGGAGGTCCTTCAAACCTCTCCCTTCTCCTCCTCCTGGAAGAAACATTAGAGACACGAACCACGGGAACAAAACAAAAAATATAAAAAAATCCCGTCGCAGTACACTACGTCTCACCACTCGCACGAAAGTGCAACTTCATTTCCGCAAAAATCGTGAGAAATTTTCTTCCTATATACGAGACGACGATACAGAAACTATCACTTCCGTTTTCCGCAATGCAACCTCGACCTTCGTCTCTTCCTCCAAGACACCCAAAGCCCCGGAAGTATATCTCTGTCGACCAAAATCTCAAACACTCCAGTCATATACGCACTAAAATCACCCTCTCCCCCCGACAGATATTCACGCAAAGGAAAAAGGTTTATAAGCGCAGTCACCTTCAGCGGTCGAATTCAACTCACTTATACAAAACTGCAGGGTATAGTCACACTGAGGTTGAATGCGGATCTGTAGCAAACCTGCCACTGAAGCATTGGATCTATACCTTTGTTACGCGCCGCCCCGCACAATGTTACATATAAAGATCACGATCAAGGTCGAACCTTAAAAAAAATCAAATCGCCCTACATATAGCATCTTTTCCTCATTCTCATCCCAGCAACCTTGTCCTTCCCGAACACTTCCGAACTTCCGTTTCCGCCACGAAAAACGTTTCTCACACTTCCTCGTTTTGTACTGTACCACGTAACTTCCCCGTGAAAATCACGTAACCTTGTAGTAACGAAGAGAGAGAGAGAGAGAGAGAGGATCATGTCAAAGGCGTTCACCTCAGTTTAAAGATGTGTTCGAAAACGAACCAAGGTTGTGACCTTGTGCTCACCGCGATACGCGAAAATAACGTCACGATATCGTCACTTCCGGGTACGTTTTCGTCGGTGAGCCGCCGAAGGCAGGTGCCTCTTCGTGTTGGGTAACACGATTGGGGAAGGTTCGATGATGACACAAACCACCTTTAAAAAAAACAAAAAAAACTTGTCGTTATAGTTACAACGCCCAGGTAACACGGGGTTAGGGAACGACAATGGCTATGAAGTGTGCAGGTGAACCACCCGATGCATAAGTGGTGTATACATATAAATACGCGGAGGGAACCGCGCTTTTTAGGAAGCAGTGTGGGAAAGATTGCGAAACTGCGAGGTTCCGGGAGATTTTTCTTTCTTCCGTGGAGAGGACGGGGAAGAAGACATTGTGGCGGTGCTTTTCATTCATGTTGTCGGAGGGGTTTTTCGGGGAATATTCACTTTTTTTTACGTCGTTGGAATGTATTCGTACATATAGCAAGAACCGCGAGGTTCTCGGTTTCTGTTGCTATCCCTTTTCGATTATAGAATTGAGCGAGAGAGAGAGAGAGAGAAAAGAAGTTCTGGATATTGTTGAGCAAGTTCAGAAAGTTTCTTTTCACGGTCACGGTACTTTTGCTTGGATCTGGAACTTTTTTACGTTTTATTTTCTTCTTTTTTTTATCGGAATCTTATGCGGCGGTGGGAAAGCTGGCCTCGACACGGCAGTTCAACGCACACAAAAGTGCGGAAGGGAGGATCAGTCAAAAATGACGTGTGGGTTACATCAGAGCATGCGGAAGTTATACCTACACACGTCTATCACGGTTCGCGGCCTGACGCATGCTGCCCACTTTGACAACATTCCTTGTTTTGTGGTTCGTTTATTAAGCGTAACTAACAGAATGAGCATTGTCTTTTCCTTATGTTGATGCTGGGATCTTTTATGTTCGAGTCTTGGATTCATTCGAATACATTCTGCGTGTGTGACATTGTCATCCGCCAGACCAGCCATTGATGCCGCCAACAGCGGAGGCGGATGTGACGTTAAGAGTCAGAATTCGTCTACTATACTGCGATTCACCGTTCTGCGAATTCGAGAACCCGCAAATGATTGCAGCTCACCTGGAACCTGCAGACCTAAATATTTAGACAAAAAGTGCAAGACGCTTTCCAGAAAATCGGTTTTGAGAAAGACTGAGACCGTTTTGCGCTTTATTTCCAAGCTTTCCCATTTATTACGCAGGGGCGTTCAATCACAACTCGCAGACGACGGTGGTTCATCTCCATGGCCACGACCGCTGAAAGCACGTTTATGATTGGCTACGGCCGTTGAAAACAAGATCCTGACTGGCTGATTCTTAATTGTTACGTCACGTCCACGAGCGCGCAGGCTTTCTGTATCTTGGTGGTGTTTGTAAAGTGCACTGACCATTACGCGACACTGGCACGTTTGTAGAGTACAACGCTCTCTTCTTCATTCGAATGATTTCAGGAGACACGATTGATAATGAGATCACTATTTCTTCTACTTCATCACCATCAATAGAGGACGCCATGAGGAAGGGTCCCTTGCCAGTTCCGTGGACCTACGGTACGGCATGGTATCTTTATATACACGAAACATATCACAAACGTCGACACACTGTATGCAAGTGAACGTCCTGCGCGCACACCTGTGCTCACAAAGCAGGCTGTACGTGTGTCCAGTACTGGCAAACGTAGTATATCTGTCTTTCCCAGATATTTATGAGGGTACAATGGTAGGTTCCTTGAGACCGCGTCCAGTCTGGCACATTCTAATCAGTCCATTAGTGCAAAGCTAAGACGCGAGGGTCCGGCGTAGTCTTGAGCAAACACGGCTCTTGGTGCCTCCATTTAGATTTCTGCTATCTTTCCGCACACAAATGTCCGGCCACTAAATTGATCACGCGAGCCTCTTTAGGAGAAAAATGTCTCCCAGATATTACTCTAGTGGCGCCTTACTGTCCGTAGTATACAAAGCTCTGAAGTCTTAAGAATGCTGTTTCTGTAGCGGATAGCATTCCTCTACAGATGTAGCGTGCTTAAGGATTAGGAGGCGATTCGGATTGATTGATTAGGAGGTTAAGTGTGATTCGGATCTTAATCGCGCGGTGATGTACATGTGGCGTGTTCAAACACAGACCGATACTTTTTTCGTTGCTGCTTTGCAGAATTATTGACGTTTGTTACATACCATAGATTACGCATATAGAAAGAAATGAAAATATGCGTATATCTGAAAAACTGCAGCTTCTGCTCCTTTGGGCACTGTGCCATATGCGTTAAAACGTGGTAGCCTTATATAGGGCAGATATTTGGCAGAACTCTTTTGGAATCGATGAACGAATTGAAATGGTGCAAGCGAGCTGGTGTATATACTGTCTGAAGACTGAAGAGGTAACATTTCATTGTGTTTAAGTAGCACTGATAAAAAAAAGTATAACGATGACACAAGTAGTACTCATCATTTAGTATATGTGTTTTTTATGTATCTAATTTTTTAAATGCTATTACACTTTTATTGAAAGCCTTTTAATGTTTTGTGAAACCACTAATTTTTTTTTTTTTTTTTTTTTTTGCGTTACTGCGAAGACTACACAATTTCCGCGCGCCGCGAACACATCCTGGCCATCACAAGGCGTGCGCTGTTTGTCACGCACCGCCCTCAGAAACCCTTCCCCTCTTTCAGAGAGAACCGATTAAGTGACGCTGACGCCACTCCATATGACGTGGAGAGTCCGCTGCAAGTAGCGCCGCGGCGTTTCGAAATGCCTTTAAATGTGGTATAGCCTCATAGGGCCACCGCTGGCAAATAAATTTGTCACGTGGTTCAGTAAAGCTACGGACGGACACACACCGTGGTTGGCCCCAAAATGCTGTCGCTGGCCCATTATGCCTTGGGGTAGTGGGCCGCACCTTACGTGGCGAATTTCCCCATTCGTTATCATTAATTTATTTGTTGTTGTTGTTAGGTAGGTAAAAAAAGAATGATGTTGGCCCAACTCTACATTGGGCCGGCTACTCTAGTACGCTTATGGTAGCGTAGCAAGATCTTGCTACCAAGGAGGTTAAAAAGTGGCTTGTTATACAAAAGTCCTAAGAAAGTACCTCACAGAGTGCGAAACATGTCGATGTTCTGCTGGCAAGTCACCGAGTACCTTCTTGAGGTCAAGAGGGCCGTTGTCGTGCCTGACCACAAGGCATCCCGGAGAACTTCACGACTTGCTGCGAATTGCTCGCAGCTGAGCAGTATGTGTTCAGTGTCCTCTGGCACTCGCCGCATTGGACGCAGTCTGGTGACGGAGCTGTCCCGATACGGTGTAGGAACGCGCGGCCGCGGAGAACGTTCAGCCGAAATCGGTGGAGTAAGGATTCCACTGGTGTGGGCGTCCTTGATGGTATTCGATATGTGAGGTGAGGATCAATCCTGTGGAGCGACAACGTAAGGGTACCGATGTTGCCGCTCTTGAAAAGCTCTCACGTTCCAGCACCGGCTTGCTGCACGAAGATAAATCGAACACCAGCGCCACCAAAGCACACATTACGAAAAAAGAGCAAAACTCGTTAACCGCCACCGCTTCTCGTTAACCGACCGTCCCCGTGCATTCCTCACAAAAACGCATGTTTGCATTACAGTGCTCGGTTGGTTACACTCATCCGTTACCCGTCTCGACACGCGTGTAACTCGACACCCTTACCCGTCCTCTTACACGTTCTCTGCGGCTTGGCCTGTATTTCGCAGACGATGCAAGACGAAGGGGACTCGATCGGGCGCTCGCGAACTTCGGAGAGAACAGGCGAACTCATTGTCGGACGAGACATTCGAAAGTTTGGACACGTGTTTCTGCATACCCGTCTGCACACTGCTGAGTGGCAGCCTCACTTGACAGTCAGGTGGATGCCACATGCATTTAGTGGGGTGCCCCCATAAGGCCTTTTTTTTTTTTGTCATCTGAGTTTTATGGTTTCTGGAAACACACGTATGTGTATGGATGGCATCTGGACTGTGTGTGAATTAGGGCAGAGCCTGTAAAAGCAGCTTTTCGCACGGCGGTAATGCTCGTGCGCAGGCTATTCGTCTATAGGCCCAAATGTTTCGGTACAACGAGGACATTTGAGCATACAAGTATAGGTCTAAAAATATAGCGTAGATTACTGATACACAGGGTGTTCTGGTAGTTTACTATGTCGCTTTACATGTTCTTCATTCTTCCTGTTTTGAAGCGTGTCTCGCTCTATCGCAGATGAACTAGTATGTAAAATGTCAACCGCTGAGAGCTCCCCACTTTAGAGAACCATTTTATGTCCTAAGAGCTCGTCTCGTTGCACTTACCTAAAACGTGGTATCCGGTGAGGAAGTTTATCCATTTCCTGGAAGAGGCAAAGGCGATAACTCACTTAAAAGAAGTAAACTACAACTTCACTGATTTATATACCTATAATCTCTTCACGATAGTAACGACATATGTTGCAATATGTTGCTCTTGTCTCGACAGCTTTTGCACGGTGTGTTCGCCAAGTAGTCATGCTCGCGATTCATGACATACCTTCCATCATGGGACCAGTGATGGGAAGTATACTTGACGTACCAAGTGCTCAAGTACTACTTTAAGTACATTTCTCGGTACTTGTACTTTATACTTGTACTGTACTTTAAGTACTTGTCTTCGGTGGTGGTGGTGGTGGTGACGAAAACCGGCTACTTGTCTTCGGTACTGCCCTTTTAAGTACCCAAGCACCCAATGGGCAAATACCCAAAGCTTTGTCGCAAAATAATTTCCTTCTGTTCATATTAATGAATGAGCTGTAAACTATCCATGTTTCTAGCTAGTACTTGGGAAAAATGATTGCTAAAAGCTTTCTAAAAAACAGCAACAACAAATAAATTAATGATAATGAATGGGGAAATTTGCCACATAGGGTGCGGCCCACTACCCCATGGCACAATGGGCAGCTTTCTAAAGATAACAGTTGAAACATATAATTACCTCACGTTTAATCACCACCAAGTGTTGGAACGTCCAATGATACGTACGATATAAATTTGTAATGTACTTGATGAGTACTTTAAAGTACTTTGCAAATGACTTTGTACTTTTCTTCAAGTACATTTGTAGTATGCAGTACTTTGTACTGTACTTAAAGTACAACAGGTATTACTAGGTACTTCGTGCTTTATTTCAAGTACAATTTTGAGGTACTTTGCCGATCACTGCATGGGACACGACAATCAATCTCTCGGTACGACACGCTGAGGAACCGCACTCCTGTACATAATGACAACATTCCAGTGATGCAAATGGTAATGTTACAATGAAAACGTTGCCACAGGAAACCGAATACAGGAACGGGATAAGAACGCTCCGGAGTTTTTCCTTTTTTTCTCTCTCTCTCTCGTTTGGAACGAGGGAAAGCGTGCAGGCAAGCTGGTAACCATGCATACTAGACGAAACCGAGAGGCTCGGAACACGGAAGGACAGACAAAACAAAACAAATCCTTGGACTAAAAATTTTTTTATTTTTTTTGTCTGTCCTCCACGTGTTACAGCACGATTAATCAGATAGATCAGAGGACAATTATAATAGTCTTTTCCTTTCTTTCTCTTCCGTTTTGTTTTGTCTGTCCTTCCGTGCCTCTCGGTTTCATCTAGTTCTTTTGGAAGTCAGTCTTGAAGCTGTTCACGGCTCATGTGCTCTGTATAATGTCCACGAGTGAAGTACGCGATGACAAAGTACCATATGAATGACCATGGCCATTAACAGCTCACGAAAAATTTTACTTTCCGCCTCGATCGAGAAGCCGATATAAAGACTCTCCGTTCGAAAGATTAGCCACGCAAATTTTCCTGTACGTGTGCCCCGTAGAGTACCCACAGCCTCAACCACGGGACCCGGGCATTGTCATATCCGTCTCTTTCAACAAAACGCATGCACCGACGCATCACAAAGCCCACGAAATACACTTCAAGCCTTGACACTGATTCGCCTCGCCACGACATGACCCAACATTTGACGGATCATCTGACATCCTATGCGTAACCAAACCAGCATGTAGCACCCGTAGACCTCACCATCAAAAATCGCCGCATACCCATACAGCAAACATATGGCTATATGTGCGTCTCCGACCTGGCATTAATTTAAGAGTTTCCCCATGATGGATTGCGAAGCCGTGGTTACCGGCCTACGTCCCTTTCACGGCTTCCAGGTGAGACGGTGAACAAGAAAAGGAGCGGCGCTGGATTTGAACCACGTGACGCGGTACGTCATGTGCGTGCGTGCGATCGCATGATGGAATGATGCCTGGAGACGTCATCTAGTCTTTGATGATGGAAAAGAGAGCTTTGTGATGTTGCACGTGAAGATTTCTCGTGAAAGCGCGGTGTCCCTTTTAGTATTCATTGTGGGGCTGAAGGATCTCACGTCCACTCGGCTAGCATGCAGTTTTTGTGCTCCCTTGACCTTATTTTTTTGTGTGGTGCGATGTTCCAAGTATTGCTTGTGTCTCTCCTCCAAAGTGGTATCCCTCTCACTCTCGAGTCTCACGGAATGAGATTGATACTTTGATCGGCAGAAAAAAAAAAAGAAGAAGGAACCGTGTGGAAGTGTGGGAACTCTGTCAGTCCGGCAGCGTCTTCGCACTGACATGGCCATGGGACGCATGTCCGTTCCCGGCATCGCGAAGTGTATTTCGTCGATGACTTTTGCTGCCTAGGCTCTAGGCGGTCTGCTTCTGGGCTAAGATCAAAGTGCGGTGTGTATAAGCTGTCTAGCCTGCGGAGCTCTCCTGAATGTGCAAACGCACAGTCCTGGTATAGCTACGGACATTGAGTTATTCCCGCAGAAGAAAGTGCGCGGATTTGATATGGGCAATTGAGGGCTTCTGCAGAACTCTTGGAATGCCTGAGGACACAGCCATAAGCACATCTCTGCTGGTACACAAAGTACATCGGACTCTCCGTGAAGCCCGACGTACGATATCTCGGCCTATTACTTCGCTCGCAAGTGCAAGGTCGGTCAAGGTTGACCGAAGACTGATTTATTTAAATACAATCGAAAATTCGGGAAGCACCGCAAGCAAGTATTTACCGTGCGCATCTACACACCGCTGCCATCGCTGTGGCAACTCTTTGATGCCTTTTGGCGTATAAAGAATATTGGACTGCTGTCGTAGCCACCGCGAGACATCTTTCTGGATGGCTTTATCTGTGCGGAACGTCTTTCCGCCAAAGTGCTCTCTAAGGTGCCCTCAAAAATGGTAATCGCTCGGGGCTATATCTGGAATGTCATGGGGCAATACCACCCAGCGCATTTCGGCCACTGTTGCTACCGTCAAATTCACCGTGTGAAGGCGAGCATTGTCATGAAGAAGAATGATCCTTTCGGACAATCTTGCGAATTGCGTTTCGGACGGCACCCTTTATCAAGGTGGAATAGTACTGGGCATTAATCGTAACCCGTTGCTCTAAGAATTTCATATGGATGACACCCCGCATATCCCTGAAGGCAGCTCCCATGGAGACGGCTGCATCTTGATTTTCTTTGGCGGCGGGGAAGCCTTATAAATGTCGCCATTCGAAGCTGTTTTTTTTTTTTTTTTCTTGGGTAACATGATGCACCCAGGCTTCATCACATTGTTGCAAAAATTCGTGCCCCTCAGGTTGAAACTGGTTCAGCAGCTGCTCAGAGACTGCCATGCGCGCTCCCTTCTGGCCACAAGTGAAGTGTCGGGAAACCCGTCTTTCACAGACGTTGCGGAACAGTAAAATGCTCGTGAATGATTGTCTTCACACTGCCGACACTAATATTACGCTGGGCTGGGCAATGTCCCGAACTGTTACTCGCCGACTCTCGAGGATGGATTGCTCAACGCCTCCGATGTTCACTGGCGTGACTGCAGTTGAACGAACGTGTCCATGTGGTTCGTTCGTCACCATATCCAGTCCTTCGTCAAATTGTCTGCACAATTCGTACACTTATGCCTTTGACATCGTTTGTTCCCCATACTGTGTTTGTAATCTTTGTAAAATATCAGCTGGCTTGACGTGCTCCTTCACAAGGAACTTGATTATACATCGCTGTTCCATAGCTGCGCAGACACACTGCTCGTCGCCATGACTGCTGCCGCTGCTGCACGTGCCGCCGACTCGGGAAAAAATTGCACTTCGTCCTTCGAAAGTTTTATTCAATTACATTAACTCACTGATCTTCCTCGAGTCTCAATGATCCTCGGACGACGACAATTGTACATTGCCACTGTCCTTTTCATCATAGTCGTTTACACTGCCTGAGCGATGCCTCCTTCGATATTTGTGGAGGTTTTTCGGTTGACACGCTGTCTCGATCACGCAGTTCCTCGCCTTCGTCCTAATTTTAATACTCTGTGATGGGAATGTAGACCTTACTTAAAGTTTGCGGCGCGACCTCTCCACCTAAGACCCATTTCACACTAACGTTTTTTGTCGTCCGTTTGCTTCAAAAACAGAGCCTCGGGGCAATCGACCCCGCAGGTTCCAATGGTTCCGTTTTGGCTTCGTGAAAAATACGGACGAGACACGGACGAGAAAGCGTTAGTGTGAAACCGGCCTAAGACGGAAGGTGGCCGCACTTTACAGGAATGTCCCAGCTACCGCTGCGCTAACGGAGTTCTTTCTCGAGGTGAAACACCTCATCCCATCGTCATGCTGTTGTTGTTGTTGTTTATGTAGAGACAACTTGATGCGTCGAGAAAAATAATCGAAGCGCGTCTATTGGACAGCGGGGAGCACCGTCCGCAACGCTGTCCAATAGGCGTGTTCCGATTACTTACCTCGACGCATCAGGTATCTCGACAATCGGCCAGCATAGCCTCCTAGTTTGGAAGCGCACGTCAGCAAGCCGCGGAGGAAAGAAAGAAGCCCATAGTATTGCGTTCAGCAGTGAAGCGCGCTTTACATTTCTTCGAGGCCCGTCCGCGCCTTTTCAATCTGTGTTCCTTCGTCTTCTATATATACCACCGACGCTCTATGGGAATCCCCATACATTTTTCAACTCCCGTAGCGCCGCGAAAATTCGGTTGATCTCCGTGCAACTGCTTTTAAATGGAAGAGGATGCTTAGATCTAGTGCCTGATCGAAGCAGATTTTGCGTTTTAGACTCAGAAATTTTTATATCGTCGTCGAAAGGTTTGGGAAAAGCTATATTTCGAGATTCCGCTCGCTTACAAAATAGAGCCGCCCAAAATCGAAAATCTGGCTCGATCACGCACTAGAAAAACATATCAAGAACCAATACCAACAAAAAGATTTCATCTATGTTAAGCCGTTGACTCGGCACACGAGTTTTTGTCAGGTATGGTCATCCGTGGAGTACGCCGCTTCAGAATGGGCAGCGCAGTGCTGCCATCTCTCATGGAGGGTATCGTCACAAGGCACAACAATTTGAGCGCTGGAAATGCTATACCGCTGCACGTGCAGGTGGACGACGAAGCCGACGTTGACTGTGACGCAGGAGCACGAGCACACGCAGCTTAGCCCTGCCGCAAATACGTGAACGGACTATACTATACATGAGCTGTTCATTCATCGATGTTTATTTTCTCGGGGGGAGGGGCAGGGGAGGGCATGAACGTGGCATGTCATTCCCCCATATAACGCCGGGACGATCGCGTTCAGCCTCACTTCATTGGAAATTGTGTATTAAAAACAGGAATGCAAGAAAAAATTCAGAGCACCAGTCAGCTATCGTATAAAGGAAACACTTGAAGCAAAACCATTGCGGACAGGCACGAAAGCTTCTGGCTGTTTGAGATATGGAAATAGCGAGTTTTAGTATACCGCTACCGGGAGCCCCGTAGGTTACCGCGTCTACCGCACTCTATCAACAGCTAAGATTCTGTATCACGCACGCTGTCATTGGTTCCGGTGGGCACGGTAACATACCGGCGACGTTACCAACGGTATACTAAAACTCGCTAATAATTCATGAGTGCAGAACAGGGTTGCGCACTGAGATCACACTGGAGATCACTGAGATCACACTGAGTCACTAAGTCACTTAGTCACTGAGTCACTAAGTCACTGAGATCACACTAAGTCGTGTTGCAGGCAATGCTCGCAGCTTGTTGATGAATGTTGACAATAACGCCGCCGAGCACTTCAATTCCGTTATCGCGAAGTTTGTTGGGGGAAAGCGGATCAACTTCTGTCAGAGGCGGTCTTACCAAACACGCGCATTTGCCGCAGCCGTAACAGTGAACTCACGTGAAGGTTTGCATCATCGTGTGCACAAGGAGATGTGTCAAACAAAGCCAGGGAAGTACACTTTGAGCCTTCAAAAACGTTGTAGTGCACGTGAGCACGTGAAGAGGCAAGGGCCAAGCGCCGTCTCAACACCAAAGCGAAGAAGGCCAGCCTTCCAGCCCTGCGTAAGAAGCCCGAGCGCCGAATTGCTGACTATGGGGAACAAGCGCAAAGACCAGACATGGAGCCAACGTCCTTCGCGACGGCATGCATCGACTACAAAAAATTGCTTGAGCTCTCAGAGGAGGAGCATGCCGCATTACAGGAAGACACCATAGAGCAGTCGCTGAGCCTCCGGTGGAAACAAGAAAGGAGAAAGCGGCTTACGGCGTCTTTTTTTTGGTAGAGTATGCAGGATGCGCCCCTCTACAAGTGCTTTAGTTACATGTCAGTATTTCGGGCTTTAGTTACATGTCAATATTGTGGGCTTTAGTTACGTCTGTCTGTCACTAATGCACCTGTTCAGTAGCTTCAAGGCGCTCGGAAACCATCACCCATTGTTGTGCACTTGCGGACATGAAAGTCGTTTCTGAACGCAGAAAAGGATTGCGCAGTGAACTAACACTGCAGTGCAAAATGTACAGACTAAAGGGTGTGGCTGACACTGAGCGTCCACCAAGCATCGGACAAGATCATATGGACGTGAACACCGCTGTAGTTTTGGGAGTCCTCTCTAGTGGAGCGCGATATTGAGCCCATGCTCAGTTCTGTGCTGCGCTGAACATGCCGTGTATAGTGACCGGAACATTCGTGAAATATCAGGACCAACTGGCGGACCGTAGCAAGGGTATAGGACAGAGTCACGTACCGGAACTGAGGAAGTAAGTGCGGTCTGTGGAAGTGCACGCATGTCTACCGGTACCAGATCCACGGCCAACTCCACGTATAACCAACCGTCAGTACTGCCTCTTCGTTGTAGGTACTGGACGACGCCTTGCGGAACGAGAAAAGGGTGGTGTACCTTGCGCGAATTTATAGCGACTGCCTCCTGCTAGAGCTTGTTGACCCTCGCTATCCTCGAAGCATGCGAATTAGAGTTCCCGATTACAGAAGGAAGTACGCCAGGCCAAAACAATTGTAATCAGTGTGCCGTGTGCTTTTTGCTAATCGAGACAAGGTCGTGATGTCGGCAGCCACGACGAGGACGAAAAAGAAAGCTAGAGAGGATTTCTGGAAGTTCCTGCGCGGATAGGCAAGATGACACTCACAATGACAATTTGTTACGAAATGCTCTCACTCCGAGATCCAGACTGACAGAACCACGAGCTGAAGGTCACTTCCAGACGAATGGGACATCAGAGACCCAGTTCGCGGCATGCTGATCTGTGCTTGGGTGAAGTCTGGGGCCGTGGTTAGTGACGACCAGGATGAGCACAACGGACCCGAATTATACAGACGACCAAACTGGAAACCTCCATTCGCACTTTACGTTCCAAGCAGCTGTATGGTCCAGGCAGACACATTTTTCTCCTCTACCCTGCTTTTCTTCCCTTTTCTTCTTCTCTTTTGCCTTTTTCCTCCTTCTCCACTGATGTCCAAGGATATGGGAAACGTCATGCAGCCTCTTTGCAGTTTTATTTGATTTCCGCTGACTGTGCAAGTAAATGAAGTGTTTTGTACCACCACAACGTGGTCTGAGATTTGTAAGCCCAGAGTGACAGAAAATAACAAAAACAGGTTGCGGCTTCGTTTCGCAATTTCCGCGTAATGTCGGTAAGCTATAACATGCCGACACCAACGTGTTTCAACCGCGTCGTGTCCAACCTAGGTTTTTTGTGTTACGAGGAATTTCATTTATTATATGCGAAAGCATTGCCGAAATCACACGAAACGACTGGTGACTAACCCTTCGCCCGACAAGAACACAGCACGGAACAGCAACAGATCGACGAAGAAGTTCAGGAGACAGCTGGACAGCCTGGGCGCATTCAAAAGCCGCGCCACTAATTGTTCCGTCTGGCTGAGCGCGATATGCGTGTTTACAGTATTGGACTTGGCATGGGTGAGCACGAGCGGTCATATGTTTGCACAAGATTTCGCTTGACCCGTCGCGCGCAAAGAGAAAACAAAAATAACAGAATAAGAAGACGTTACATCAGCGGTACCGCATTTCCAAGCAAGCGCCAAAATGTTGTGAAGCGGTGTCTGCGCGAACCATTTCGCTCGCTGCGCCATCCCTCGATTGTAGACGACGAAGTGCCGGCTCTGATGCACCGCCTTAAGGCAACAATGAGGGCCTGTCTCAAAATTTTAGATCAATCAAATGGGTCAAGGGACAATTAAAATCGTCTTAATTTTCTCTTCTCTCTCTCTCTCGCTTTTGAGAAGGGATAACACTGGTGAAGGTACATGTTTTCAGATTTGTTTCGTTCCTTTCTCTTTTGGTTGATTGGACAAAGAAAAACGCGAAGGCGTACGTGAGTCCCGACTAAGTCGGGACAGGTTATACCGGGACGTTCCTCTTTTTATCTTCCCTAAATTAAACCACTTTGAAAATATAAATCTTTGAAAATAGTCACGCAGCTACAGATGCACTTGCTCAACTGAACGCCTGGATTGTTTCTGCGTTTGTCTACAGAACGGGTGTTTAATAAAAACGGTCATCGTCGCAGTCGCTGTTACTATCTGTCAACTCGGTGCTCCATTGGAAATTGTTAGGAAAAAAAAAATCATTTTCCGCTTCGTACTCCTCTTCAAGGAGACAATGTAACGTCTATAGAAGAATGATATGTCATGCACAGATATTCAGTTGCAAGTTGCGCAGCCACGCTGAAAGATGCATACAGTGTGCGCAACAACAAAATGGTGGAAAAGACTGGGACGTGGCACCGGTTCGAATCCTGGGGCCGACTGTGCTGTCTGAGGTATTCCCCCGTGTTTTCCGAAGAGTTTCCAGACGAATGTCGGCACTAGTTCCCCCTGAAGTCGGCCCAGGATGCATACTAACACCCGTCCACCGCTCCTTCCTGCTGTCCTCTCTCCATCTGTTCTCATCTGCACGCCGCTCATAGCCACAGTTGCTTCGCGGCGTTAACGCAGAATTAAAAAAAAATGATGGAAATAAAGCGCAACAAAGTTTCCCGAGGCAATGGTGAAATCGGTAGGAATGCCAGAGACCGTTGGAACACAGCTGCCCCATCCCCGTTTTACAAAGCAATATAACATGACCGAAAGTTTGATTGGGGAAGGGGGGAAGAGCAGCCCAGAGTGAAAGGTATATCCCGACAAAAACGACCTCACACATAAAGGAGCTGGGGTGCACACCCAGCGTCCGAACCAGCGGTCGGATATCGGACCCATGACTCTCCTCACCTGTCCGCGAACCATCTGCATCCCCGCGAAGTTAACGAAAGGGACCATCGGTTTTTGAGGGGTTCGGACAAAGCGTTTGTCTGTGAACGAGGACGCCAGAATGTTCCCACAGGGACCCATCGTACGGTGACGTCGGGCGGGATCCGCTGTTGGTGCTATATACGAAAGCCACACATGTTCGGGATTCCCTGAGCGATTTCGATAAACGACTCCCCACCCCACCCCCTTCGGATTGCGGGAGTTCGTTGAGTGGTGGCGCTCGTAAGCCGACGTACGGAGTGACAAGACACGCGTGTGGCGCTGATACGCGTTGATTCCATCTTGATTTTGAATATCTGCGAAAAGTGTGCCTATATAGGGAGTTTTCACCTACGTCACATTGTGACGTGGGCATGCCCGTAAGCTCCTCCCACTGTTGGTCACTTTTCGTGCTGGCAACATTGAAAGGTGACAAACTGCGCTATTTTTCAATGCGACAACCATAGTTTTCATAAAAGAAAATGTGAGAACGACAATGACGAAGTGTCTTCGGGACAAAAGAAGGGTACGGACGCGACCGAATTTCAAAACACCATTCAAGGCTTCGTTTTCGAACAAATGCTAGATAACCTCGGCAGCTGCGCCGAAAAAATGACCACCCCCATGGCGGCCAAACGCGTCCGTTTGACATCATGTGAAAACACCCTATATACGGTGCAGGAGTGGCCAGCAACAGTTATGGTTTCTACTATAACACCGTTTCTGGAACACTTTTGAGTATGATTATGAAGGAAAGTACCGTATTTTCCGGTGTATAACGCGCATTCGTGTATAACGCCCACCACGCCACATCATCATCCCATTTATGTATGCATGTGTGTGTACATATATATATATAACGCGGGCCGAATGGGCCTAAAAATGGGCCGAATTTGAAAAATGATCGATGTATAACGCGCATCGGTGCATAACGCGCACCGCAATGGCGCTACAAGCTTCACTAATGCCACCAGTACACACAATAAACCAAAGCGGTGAATGATATGTGCATATGCTATATTTGAAAGACGTTTAGTCAAATCTGTTAAACTCCGATGCAACAGCGTCGCTGTCATAGCATACTTCAGTCTCCTCTCTGCTTTCCGTTTCGCGTCCTTTCTCAATCACGCCATTCTTCTGAAATGAATTTCATTAACCTTTTATGAAGTCCAGTGCCCTTTAGCCGGTTTTGTCAACTGACCCTAAGAGACATGGGAGAAAGCCACACCACACTCTGGAAGAGGCTAGAATTTGTACGTCACCGACCTAAAAAGGAAGTCTGCAAGAAAATATTTCCGTGTATAACGGGTTTTTTGTTTTTTCGAAACACGCCACTTTCACGAAAGGCATACTTCTCTTTTCTTTTTTACAAAAACGCAAGTCGCTCGTTTTATTATAGCTCTTCATTAACCTCGCGAAGCAACTACAGCCTGAGCTGCCCACAAACGTGAATAGACGGAGAGGTGCAGGAATGAGCAGGAGAGACAGGGTGTAATATCCTACCCCTGCCAACTTCAGGGGTAGACCCTCTGGGTACAAGAGTCCTGGTTCCTATTGAAGACTGCATGATGTGCAAGAGTGTGGCCTTTCTTCAAGTAGGAGTCCTTTAATTAATCTTCTATCCGAATACTGGTGGATGGAACAGAGCGCAAACATTCTGCACACTGTTGTTAAAAAAATATTGCTGCTCCCGACCTAAAGCGAAGAGGAAGAGACTTCTATTGAAGTTTTGAAGATGGGACACGACGAAATGCAAGAGAAACAATATTATGGACATTCAGAGCAGGTGCTCGAAGAGGTCGCCTTGCGTCATCACACAAAATCGGCATCTCCTGACTGTGTTCTCGATCGCCCTCCGCAACATGTCCTCGGGAATTTCACAGCAAACTTGAGTGATCATCGCCTTGAGGTCATCGAGCGTTGTCGTGTCCTCGACGTACACGCGGTCCTTCACATATCCCCACAAAAAGAAATCCAAAGGCGTAAGGTCCGAGGACCTGGCGGGCCATGGCACTGGTCCGAACATTCCCACCCAGCACTGGTTAGGAAATGCGTGGTCAAGATAGGCGCGAGCTGGGCTGGAGCTGTGTGCGGGAGCGCCATCGTGCTGAAACCACAGCAGACCATATCGCGCTAGTGGGCGGAGGTTGGCGCAGAACTCTTCCACGGGGCCCTGAAGAACCTCGTTTAGGTATCTGTCTGCGGTCAGTGTCCCATCAAGCAAGATGGGCCCAATGAAGGTCCCGTCGGAAATGCTGCACCAGACGTTGAGGGACCATTTGTATTGATGATGCGACTTGCGAAGCCAATGGGTATTGGTGGTTCCAATAATCAGAGTTGCGCAGGTTCTCCTTGCGCGTCCCGGGAGAATCTTGCCTCGTCCGTCCAGATGACGTTTCTAAAAAATTGCGGGTTCTGATCGACAATGCGCAAAAGCCAGTTGGCATAGTGCAACCGGGTTTCGAAGTCTCTTTGCTGCAACCGTTGATGCAGTTGAACGTGGTAAGGATGGGGGCAGGCCTCTTTTACTACCCTCCACACTGTCGACAACGGAACGCCGCGCTGACTGCTGGCCTTGCGGAGGCTGGCTAGAGAGTGTGCCTCAAAGAACACCAGGATGTTTGGTCGAACGTCGCCTGAAGGTGTCGATGACCTACGACGCTTTTGGGAAAACTTGCGAAATTCTTTTAGCGTCTCGTGTGGACGAATAATCATCGCAGGTCTTGGTCTCCTGCCGGGATGCCACATCTGAAAAAGCTTCGCTGCCTTTTTCTTATTGCGCTCTGCGACACCTAGGGCAAGCACCATGTCAGCTCTTTCTTCGTTGGAATAGGGCATTATTTGACCCACAGAGCATTCAACAAAGAGTGTGCGTACGGAGACAAAAGTCTGTCGAATCTAAAGTCCCTGTCGCGTACTTTCAGTTGCTTCACGGCGAAAGAAGAAAAAAAGAGGAGGAATTCAAACAAACAATAAAAAGACAAAGCGCCGCGTTGTCATCGTCACTGTGCCTTCTGATCGTCTAGCACATACGGCACCATGCAAGGGTGATAGATAAGAGTGTAGGTGGAATGGATCGCATATCTCCGTGTTCGTCAAGTGGACGTGGGAGGGCGCTGCGATCGAGAGCTTTTTTTGCGCGACGGAAACATGCTCCGTCCAAGTTTCGGAAATCCGGGCGCATTTCTGGAGACCCGGGAAAAAAACAAGTCGTTAGAGCTAGAGAGATGAAAACCAACTGGATTCGTTTTCTCATGGCAGCGCCTACAACTTCACAATTGACATCTTCGTTGTAATCTTCGTAATTAGAAAGTTAGAAAATTAATTTCCACTAATTAATTAACTGCAGTATAAAAAATACTCTGAAACACTTTGGGCTACTAGTAATACTATGCAGTTGGTTTCGTTGTGATGCAACGAGCCGTTATTCCAATAAGCACGTCCTGCGAACGAAAACGATCACTACGGAGTGTGCTGTCTTCACAAAATCTTTCGCGGGTGACGTAAAAAAAAAAAAAAAAAGGAACATCTATAAAAGGGATTATAAGAGAGCGCCATGGAATGGATGCCTTTTTTGCAGGTGACTTGTGCGTCCAGGGGAACATTCTCCCGAGGAGAATAACTGCCAGATGACTACACCAAAATCCATTAAGTAACCCTTTAATTAGAGGCTTTCGCGCATAAGCGAGACAGCAGAATGGAAGGCAACGCTCATTGAAAGCCATTCTACATTTTGAATAATCCTGAATCGAGCAAGTACGTTGAAAATTATCCATCGCTGAATATTGCTATGCAAATACCGAAATCGAAACTGCGCGCATGAGGAGCCCAGGGAGGCGGTTTTGGTTCCGGCTCATTTGCATAGCCGTGATCGGCGATGTTTCAATGTGCGTGGTCTCTTCCGGATTTAGGAAACAGAATGGCTTTCAACGAGAATTATCTTCCGTCTTGCTGTCTCCCTTTTGTCCGAAAGCCCCCAATTAAATAGTTAATTAACTACTAGTTACCTAATAGTAGTATACGTATACCTTCTTCGAGGGAATGTCTGTCGAAAAACGGCATCAAACGCTGCTCTCATAGCTTGTTACAAAAAGTACGTAACGAATATATAAAAAAGGAAGCCCGGTATAACCGTCAGATATAGACGAACACTAAACTCACACGGCCGGCTGGTATAACAACATTAACCGCACGGACTCTCACCCCTCTTCCCCGCCATTCCACCTCTCATTGTCATCTTCGTCACCAGGTGTCGCGTTCGTTGATCTTGGCCCCGATATACACACCATAAAGTCGGCCGCCACTTCACACGCCGAACCCTCCGCCGAAAGCAGCCAATATTCACCGCGGGGGTCCGACTACAATGGGCCACTACCGCAGGGTTTCGGAGAATCTTCCGCCTGTACAGCAGAGAGAGAAGGTACTGCGCTCGATCTTGGCCCAAAAATCAGTTCGTTGACTGAGCGGACATTTTTTGTTATATATTCACCCCGTAAAAATGCACGGGCTTTCTAACGGGGGATCAGAGGTGAGAGCTTTGTAAAGAGTAAAAGGAGATGGAGAAAAAAACGGCGAAAGCGGCAAAGGGGAAAAGTGTCGAAATGACTTCCTGCATGTGTGTGCGTGTGTGTGTGGTGCCGTGAGAAAATGTGACGGTTGCTTTTCACCGCTTGCGTGCCATTTCCGACAAATTAGACGAAGGTATGGGGCAGGTGGTCTGGAGGGGCAGTTATATACCGGTGCCCGTATGTATATAGGCTTATGGTGTAGGAAGAAGTCGCGGAGCCCGTGGAAGAGTCTGTTTCCTAGAATGACATTGACCTATTGACCAATTTTTTTAAACTTTTTTTTTTTCGTTGCGACGCGGCTGTCGATGGCGCTGAGTACTATGGGCTAGCCCACATGCTTCGTTATTTTTTTTTTCTTACTCTCTTTTTCTCCTTCAAATACCACCACGCATGTAGCCCTGTAGAAGAACCACAATTTTCGCGAGACACTGATCTGAAACACGTCTATGGATATATGGTGGGAACATCCCACACTGGAAATGTTAGTCTGGGTACGACGACGGGATACAAATGACTGCATTTATGCCACATTATCAGGCATGATGTGTATACGAACTTTAGATTAGATTGATTGGGTACGAAGATCAATAGGTCTGACATGCACCTTACGTAAAATATACGCGTATTTCCAGGCAGCTAAAATGCGGTTTTACGGGTCGGCAGATCGCTTACGAAACATGTGCGACGTGCTTCTGGTCCGGGTAAGTACGTTAAAAGTATCACTAAGTGCACACAAAATGTTAACATACATTATGTAACAGCCGTGATATGCAACTTTATTGGCGCGGTATGCTATGGTTCAAATTTTAACAACATCATAACGACGTTAACAACACGAGGACCGTCGAAGACATTTCGGTCAGCAATAAGACATTCCTGAGACATTCGTGTGGAAATACATATATTTTAAAACTAAATAAAAATGAAAACAATATCGTTATCTGCAATGCTATTTTGTCCATGACGTACAGGATGGCACAACCAACGCCTGAGGCCTATACCTCCCCTAAAACTGTGTCAACGTACTGCGATACGATTAATTATTGCAAACAGAGAGGGAGGCAGTGTAGGTAGGTTGCCATGAGATTCCCCGGAAACTCTATTGCCGACTTAGACCGATGGAGCTTCTAAATCGGTTGGATGTCCCCACACGGTGGATGCCTTAACTATGTGAACTTCTTGACTCGTTGAATGCGTTGACCACGAAGGCATCACATCCACTTCCACTACTTCCACCTTTGGGGGAGGGTCTGTTTATGGGAGTAGCCCAATTCGTCGTGTGACGATTTCAATCTCTCCCTATTATTTTTTTTCGCCAACATCAACATCAACGTCCACTTCCAGATCCGTTCCATATTCCGTTGAACGGTCTACACACTGCTAGATCAGAATATTCCTCTTCCAAATCGAAGATATCACACAATCACGCTTCAACGCATTGCAAGCAGTCCAACCCACACAGTTATGTCTCACGCGAGAACGCATTCCATTCCATGCGGCCGTCAGAGCTCCACCAGCTGGTTGAAAACCGCACGAGAACAGAATGTCGCCTTGTGACGTCACGCGTAATGTCATCAAAGCCCCAAGTAGCAGACGACAGAGAGCGACGCATGGGAAATAAGGCGGAAGGAAGTGGTAGCCATCTTCTCTTTTCCCAGTGAAGAGAGACTGTGGCCTTGATCCACAGGCCCAGAAACCCAGATGCGGAACAGCTTACACCAACAGGAAACAGACGGCACACACACACACACACACGCACGACGACATCGTCACGTGATCGATGGGATCATGTGATGCGGTGACATTACAGCCTAGTTACCGGACAGATCCTATAACCAGTCTGATAAGATGCGGGCATACGTGACATAGTTTGGGAATAGGGGTTTACGGTGCGAGAGAGTTCAACGAACTCGCATGTGTGGGTGTCGATCGAACAGTGTTTGCCGGTGTGCGCGGCAGTTGATTTTAAACGATTTTTTTTCTAATTTTTATTGCCTTCTTTGTTTGCTTCAATGTCTTATTTTATCTCATTTGGAAATAAATGAAAAATAAACATTGCACTTGAATTTTTAATTAGTTTGAGTTTGTCGTTAAGACAAACTTCTAATTAACACAACGACGAACACAGCATAAGACACCAAGAGAGACACCAGGGAACGAAGTGTTTCGTGCCTTGGTGTCTATGTGTTTTGTGCCGTGTTTGTATTTGCACGGAGGCCTAGTCAGGCGTGTATAGTCGTGGACAGTCATGAGGTACCTTTGAGCAGTGTTGTGTACATATTTCAGTGTAACTGTGCTTAGGGAATGTTCTACTTGACCTACTATTTGGAATCAATTTGCACTGACCCGAGGTCGACTGCTGTCAAGCTTTACCTCGGATGTTCCACACAATGTGACATTTTTGGCATCGTCGAAAACCCATCAAGTCCAGACAGTTACGTCACCAGTCATAAGCCGCGTAACAAACACATTATTTCCCCCCCAAAACAACTGGAAACCACAAGTTTCTAAAAGATTCAACTTCACGTTCCCACGGGACAGCCCAGAAGCGCGCAGGGGAAACAAGCTTACGAAGCCATTTCCAAACATTACGGTACACACTCGCAGACGACACTTTCAAATATGCTCACTCTATCACCAAAGCTAACGAGCTAAGTCCACGATGATTACCACCGGCAGAACACGTAAATCTCCGACAAAGAGCTCATTCTCATTTTCCCACACTCATCACATCTGCATTACATCTGCCCCTCCACCTTTTCAAATCTATCGCCTGCTTCACACACGAAAGATGGGGGAGGTGAGGTCGCGTGCCGCGTGTCAGTCCTCTTTTCACATGGACAGAGCACATCTGTTTCAAAATCGCGTTATTGTGTTCAGGGGGGGGGGGGGGGAGGAGGAGGTCGTCACACATTGTGTGCTTAGTGGGCAGGATGGAGGGGGGGGGTATTATTTAATGTGGGGCAGTAGCGCCCCCACGCGTCAACCGCTGGAACGAGGACTGTACTCTGCAGCAGCTGATATGGTCCAAAAGCGTTTATAATAGTCTGGCAATTGTTGGCGGGCACGCGCCTGCTCTCTAAGTTCCCACACTGTTGGAGTTACCCATTCGTGGGTTTCGGACATGTGACCATAGTGAGTTCCTCCCGAGCATGCAGGCGTACCGCACTTGCTTTAAACGAGTATTCACACACGAACGACATTCTCCGGAGTACTCCCGCGGAAGGTGCGGAAAACGTAATTGTCTCTTCATGCACTGCTAACCGTGGGGAATATGCAGCGGCGCAGTCACGAGATATTTCTTAGCAGACGACACGAAAAGACGCGGACGGTGTCGTCTGCTAACAAATATCTCGTGACTGCGCCGCTGCATATTCCCCATGGTTAGCAGTGCATGAAGAGACAATTACGTTTTCCGCATTACGACAATTACGTTTTACGTGTCGTCTGCTAAATGTGCAGTACGCCACTGTCGAAATTCCGGGACATCCACTAGAATATTTCGTGGGAATGTCGCGCCGTTCGCAATACACGGTGATCGTAACTTTTCAGAGAAGAGGAGGTCGGGTCAAACCACGATTTGCGGCTCTAAAGATCAACGCGACCGAGATCACCTCGTAGATAAGAGAGAGAGGGGGGAGAGCCCGAGGTTTATTAATTGGTCTCCGCAGGTGCCTTGGGTAGAGAACGATAATAAGATTTTCTTCGGATGACGCGGAACGAATCGTAGCAGGGATGCCACCGCGAAAAGCTTCCGTGATCACGAGCATGATATGCACAGGGTCGCTGAATCCATTTATTAACTCCACTTTAAGGAAAAAGAAGCTCTCCTCGGCTCACGTTGCCCTGATTTCGCAAAATAATTTTCAGGCCACGAAATTTCAATTTGTGAAACAGACTTCTGGCCATATATAGTCACGACATCTATCCTTAAATATTTTCCATGTTCATTTATCACTTTGAAAGACCCCTATATAAAAATAATAATCTCCCGTTAGTGAGTAAGAAGCTTTTAATTCGTCCAATTATTTGCTATCATAAGATCTTGATGTCACGAAATGATAACATAAGATGATCTCCAGCCAGAGCGACAAAGCGGGTCGTGCCGCTATATGAGAGACCTATCTCTCTCTCTCTCTCATTATGCCAGCAGAACGCATCATTAATGGGGATCAATTACGCAATTAAGAGTAATTTTAAAGCACGTTTGTTGCGGTTCGTGCGGGAAATATGTAGTTATGTGTACATAAGTTACAGGCGTGGCTCGACAAGGTTAGGCACAAAAATATCAGTGAAAAATAAAAATAAAATATTAGAGGAGCACTGCGCTGTATACTTGGTCACTTAATCGTGCAGTGAACCGCAAGGCCCCTTAAAATGGCAGTTAATTGCTGGATGCGTTTTAATAAGTCATTTTCTTAAGACAAGCCCTTGGAAGAGTTAGATGACCCTGCTTATCTGGAGGATCATTACAGAGGGGAGGTGGTCAGTGCCACCTCCTTCGAGTCCACAACCAGAATCCATATATCGGCTTATGCACCGAGCAGCTAACACATCAGGTAAATGTATGCTACCTTGTGAGCGCTTGTGACATTTATTCAGAGGTGTGCGTTGCAGTCAGTCTATTAGGAGGGTTTTTCTTTTCTATTTTTCCCCCTTTGAGGGGGGGGGGGAGGTCTGTTTATGAGAGTAGCCGAATTTGTCGTATGACGAATTCAATCTCTCCTTTTTTTTTCATCAACATCATCAGGTAAAAGTATCCGAGTACATTACGCACAGTATGTTCTTTGTCCTTAGAGTGTACTCTGATATGCAACTCCTGCTCCACCCCATTGAATTGTCACTTGTTTTACTCAAGGGTACCGTGTACGTGTAAATTCAAGAGATATATTTTTGAAAGCAAATGTCTCTTGTTTGTGTATGGGGGTATCATTTACCGAAAGAAAGAAAACATAAGAAAGAGAGGGCGGTCCGCGTGCCGGGACTTCGAATAAAGCGAGAATTCGGATAAATCGAATTCGTTAACGCGATGCCTGTCTGTATTTTAACCGGGATACGTCGTTAAAGTGTATCTCGAATTTTCTTATCCTCCCCCGCAAGAGACCACCCACCAAGACGTGGTCTGTGTTGGACAGGTACCAATCTATCGTCCCAGGGCACGTACCCACAATCAGCAGCGACATCAACATAGTTTTGGTTTTTCTACTTTTCATGCAGGCAGCAGTCCAGCAGCCATCCTATACAGTTTGCAAAGCAAACCAGAAATACTTGGAAACCATTGCGCTGAAAATCACAGTATAATCTCCGCAATACGATCGTGAGTCGGACGGACTAGCATTCGCTTCCGCATGCGAATACCATATGGCCAGCCAGCCATGCCATCCAGCCTGCCCGCCCGCCCGCCGTCTCCAAGGCCGGACTTAATTGATGCCTCAGGCAGATACTTGCTTGCTACACATTCCCCCCTTTTAGAGAGCATTTTTCTAGAATATATTACCGTCGTCATACACAAGGATTCCGGAATTATGACCTTTTCCCTTCCGCGTGTCCCCCTGATAAGAACTTGACACGTTCTCTTTTGTATACTATAGTTTGCTGTGTTAAGGCGGTAAAGTGATTACAATTTTCGGTTATAAGGGTACGTGATGACAACTGGCTACGTAACTCTCCAGACTTTTGCGCAGCGTGAGTGATATACGCTTCGTCATCATTTTGACGTTGCACGCAAGGGTTAACGGAAAAACGTTTTCCCACGGGTACTCGTTCAAGTTACATCGTCCGCAAGAGGGCATAATAGTCGGTCGGGATATCCGTCACCATTATGGAAGCACAAGTCGGCAAATTCACTCATCGTATATAGCGATCATGTACATAGAGTTCACCATCATATCATGGCGAATGATGTGATGTTGAAGATGATATCGAATGATGGTATCGAATTATGGCAGTTGATGTCCATGATGGGCTTGGATGCTCGGAAGTTGAAGCTTGAATGATTTTCTTCGAAGTTGAGGTCTAGTGATGGGTTATGAGGCTGATAGGTTGTGAGGTTGATGTCGGATGACGGGTTATGATGATTGATGCGATGTGATGGGTTGTGAGTATAAGTCGAACCGTGATGTGATGTTAACATTGCCTTGAGTTTGAGGAAAAACGCAGGAGGAACACAGGACGAGACGAACACATAGACTCACTATGTGTCCGTCTCGTCCTCGCTATGACCCCAGCAGCGCCCTCGGACACTCCCACCACCACGATCACGTCCAGCATCGTCATCGCCACTTCGATCATTCCCGTCATCTCTCATCGTCATCACTGATCATTGTCACCACTCATATTAGACCCCTAGCTATGGGGTAGCGTTCCACTCCTAGAGTGGAAAACCTCCCCACTTCATCATCACAATATATATGTTGTTGTTCGTCCTGTGTTCCTCCTGCGTTTTCCCTCAAACTCAAGGCACAGCGTTAACATCAAGTCAGCATAAGCTAGTTTGCCTGCTCCTTCTATGTTCTTCCGTGATGTGATGTTGAGTCAATTCCTAGAAAGAAAAATCACGACCAAGCCATGCGGCATCTTCATTGTGACGGCCTTTCGGAACTGTGTTGAAATGGGTATAATAAAAAGAAAAAGAAAAACAATCCAACTTAGTTTCGATACATTTTAACGTCCTACACAATGCCTTTTATGTCCGCTTTTCTTCTTTCGCCTGTTTTCTGTCGTTAAAAGTCCACCTTAAAGGAGCAATGAAATGACACTACGGTAAGCGATGGTAGACCCCTTCTTGCCCGCCATAGTGACACTTGTCATTGCTCGCGGACTTGGCTTCATTCATCAAGCGGTCTGTCGACTATCATGAGCTCGTGATCGCGAGCCACAGCTAAAACATTTTAGCTAAACAGTGCCCTTTCACAGCGCAATTTAATTCACGAAAACGTCTTCAAAATCCAACGACGAGCGCTGCGGCATGACCTTGAAAGCGCGTCCCGCTCTCCTGGCTATGGCTATAGCGGAAAGATTATCCCTAAAATGAAATCAGTGTAACGCAGCACCAGTTGTTGCAAGCAGGAGCGAGGCATCTCATTTTCCACAGGAAATTCGCCTACCAAGGCGCGGCGCTACATGCTGCGTACGTACTGTATACGTCACCCAGTGACGTCAGCAGCCCTCCTTCACTGACGGGCTCTCCGATAGAGATGAAAGGGTTATAGAGGGCGTGCAAATCAGAGACCTCTGTCGCGCGTCAGCTGTCAGCTGAAGTCGTCGTTCTTGCGCAAGAGCGCATGCTATTCGTTGCACAATCCGCCGCAGTGAAAACCAAAAACTTCACGGAGGGAGCTTTCGCTGCTCCTTTAAAGGAAGGAGAAACTAGCACCCACAAACAATTTTGTAAGGCTTACCGTTGCATTGACCAATTATTGATTTCGAAATAAGAACGTACATAATCTTACGTAATCTGTATTATGTTTCGACTGCGCCGTTCATCCCAATCAACAAAAACTCACACGACTCCGGAACTATCCTATTACCGTCGACCTAAAGTTAAATTTCATGGGCGACACCCCTCTCGCCTCGTTCTAAAAATAGACGGCCACCACGGTCCACCCGCCCCCATTACCCTTTTTCATCCTCCATCACACCAAAAACCCCAAACACTACAGCCCCCCCCTCTTCTTTTTCCCCATCACTCCCTTCCACTCTCGATCTATTAATAGAATCGCCAAATCGCCTTCTCTGGTAACTTAACCAATCACACACACACAAGCCATTTTCTCCTCGAGAAAACATATGCAGGCCCAAGTATGTACCGACCAGGTGTTTAAGCGTCATAAATATACGACTGACGGCTGGCCACCTTGAACCACTGAGCTTCTTTTCAAAGGTTCCCCCCCCCCCTTCAATATCAAACACGGGAAACAGAGGGTTCGGACCAAGGGTCACGAGGTCGAGGTCAAAGTGAGCACCGCGAAGGGGTGACTGATCGGATCTGACCGATGAGAATGACAATACCTTCTCTCTCTTTTCTTCGGTTCCCGCCTTCCTGCTTAGTGGCGCTGCGGTATTTGAGTTTTTGTAGTGTTGTAGTATGTACATGTATACGGAGGAGGGCTTTCTCGCGCTTCCCTACGGTGGCGTGGGGAAGAAAGTCATTCAAGCAGGAAGCGGTTTTCATTGACGGGAAGAAGTCGCCGAGAGGGAAAGAGAAAGGGAAGGTCACGGGAAAGCAACGGGAAAGAAAGCGGGAAGAGATCGTCACTGTACGGGTCGACGAACGGTGAACTACGCGGGAGGTGAAAGGGAAGAGGAAAAAAAAAGGGGAGGGAAAGCAGCTGATGTCGGTGACTATTAGAAAAATATGCCAAGGGAAAGATCTTTATTGGGGAGAATTGGTTATATATATATATCCCGAAAGACATATCCAATCTAGTCATAAGAAAAAAGAAAAGTGGGGAATAACACTCCTTATTAATTTCCCCATTATGCAAAACAATAAAAAATAAAAACAATAATGGAAGACAAAATAGGTGAGGTCACCGACGTCTATGGGGATGGCAAAATCACTGAAATATATATATGCAACGCTCAAGTGGCAGTGCACGGTAAAGCTAGTATCTGATAGGGGAAGGGCTAGACTATACTTGTGTTCAATTTAAGAAGGCAAAGAAATGTAGTCCGTCATCTACATACGCCCTTGGGGATAAGGCGACACAATAGCGCGCCAGGAGCGATACTGCAGCGCCACCATGGGGGAGGGCTCACGTATATAGTGTCATGCGGCCAGTCTTAACAGCCAATACGGAAGCAGAGTGAGTGTGATGGATTACATTATCAGGAGGAGGGAGAGTGACGACTCTGTCCCCAGCTATCCTATCGATTTGACCAGCTGACGGACTAGATTTCTTTTCATTCTTAAACTGAACACGAGTATAGCCGTAGCTGGGCCTGGCAAGCTATACGGCTGGGACTTGCTGGGTCTAGGTTCGTGTCCATGCGCCTGCACACATTCACTACATTTTTGGAAACCGGCATCTGGGTAGGTTAGCAGCATAGCTATTTCGCCTCCCTTAGCTATACCAGATGCCTCCTTGTATACTTTGCAGCATATTCGAAGTACGTGAAAGCCACAGCTTGATAGGAAGAGACAACAGGGTTTGAAGGCGGAAAAGTTCAACACTCGTGGTGCAAAGGAAAATACAGCTTTGGAAGCGACCATGAAATCCTAAGCCCGTCAACTTCCATCCTGCACACCTATGGAGGGACATTGTAGCCACGCTACGCTTCACATTAAGCGCACTGCACACATTTTGCAACCTACGAAGACACGCCGCACCTTTGTGCAGCCCACACTTTATCAAACGCCGCGATACACAATACTCACAAAGTTCCACGGAACATATCACGCAGCAGCATAACAATGCTGCCACAGAAGGGCCAGACCCCGTCACGCCCAGAGGATTCACGAAAGCGTCGCCTAACTTCCGTGTTTCTGCCGTCACGGTTAAAGGGATCTCGTCCGCTGTCAAGCAACGCAGTCTTCGCGACCGGTTGAGACCTTTAGTTATCTTCTTCCTAATAGTTACCTAGAAATGCGCCACCACCTGCCACCCGACGCCAGATGCGGAAATAACACCTGGGATACGCAGCGGGACAGCGCGGCCTCAACTTTCCGGGTTATACAGCCTACCCTGCTGGTTTGCGTTTCCAGGAATAATTAACGTGTATACTTTGCATAGCTTAACCTGTTGGCGCAGGGCAGCTATGCGGGTCTCGACAGGGAAGGCATTCGACCACACCTCGGTTGGCTGCAGTCCTTATAGTTAAGGTTATTATGCGCGTTGTTATAAACTTGCAATTAGCACTATCAGTGAGCCGATAGCAACATCAGGGGCTTGTAATGACTAGAACTGACTTGCGAGGCAACTAAAGTACATAATGGATGAGTACGGATCGCAGTTGAGTTAAGTTATGTTGAATACGGCGACGTGCACTCTAAGGGAAAAAAAGGAGAGACTTTGGTTCTTTTGGGGAGTAGATGTATTAGCCACAACCATTATTAGCCCGTTACGGGACTAAATGTACGAAAGTCTATGCGAAGTATGGGAACTATTCGCAGTGGCGAGGAGTAAATTTCAGGAACACTGGATTAAAATGGGGAGCAATAATTGTAATTTAGGGAACAGGAGGGGGCTAAGTACGCGTCCTGGGCCGACTTCAGGGGGAACTGTGCCGACATTCGTCCTGAAAGTCTGCCGCAAATCCCTGGGAAAACCCCAGACAGCACAGTCGGTGCAAGGGCATTGGCGAAGAGGCATGGAAACCATTTTCCCCCCACCTTTTTGGATGTAAATATCTTGTCCTGTGGCACACACTTTCTACACTCCATAGAGTCTGGTAAAACACCCTTAGTGTATTATACGAAAATCACCACTTCAGCATATTCTACAGGAAAAACCATTTAACGGGGCTGTTTTCCGCTTATACTATATCTTCGTATGAGATGAATATTTTGCAAACATCTTTTGGGGGGCTCTGTGTCTGCGGGTAAAAAAGGGGCGCTTGCTTACAAAAACGAGGAACAATGAACATGAGGAAACTGGGGAGCAATTATAGCTCCTAGTCCCCTTAGATGGGAATTACTCCCCTGGCCCCAAAATTCGAACCCGCGTCAACTCCCAGTCCCGGCGTGGAAGGCCGAGCTGGTTTTAGGGATTCAGATGCTGTAATTGAGTATATGCTCCCTAATTTGCCATTCTCTGATTTATTTTGTAGTTTTTTTTCTGAGGGTACGCGACGGCTCCCAGCAGGAACATACATTCAACTCACCATTACCAAATAATACCTCGCAATAACTCGACCGGGAAACATTATATATACGCACCCAACGGAACGTCACCATGATATGCATCCATAACTTAGCAATCGTCTTTTTCGAACATCGAAACCACCATAAAGCATCCGTAAGCGTCGCGTTGTTCACTAAATATGCTAACAACAAGTTCCCATAAGCACTTTAATCCTCTCACGTTTTTCTTCGCGATCGTTCATCAAGTATATATCTCATCCTCATTCGCGCAACGCCACCAAAACCTGTATTACAACCTTACAAACGATCCCCTTTTACCCCCAACCAAAGTTAATACCACCCTTCTCAGAACACCGAGCATGATAATAAAAAAATATACTACCACCAGTACGCACAAACAAACGCACAGTTGCCCGTTCCGCATATTTTCACGGAAGAAATCCCATCATCTCACAGTCACGCACAATTAAACTCGAAACCCGTGCAGCCACTATACGACCACTCGTTCAAGCTTGCCATCAATGACCACATTAAACGCAGGTGAACGCACACTTAACGAGTGAAGAAGATAAGGACACGCACTAATACACATACCTAAACGTTAGTACGGTTTTTTTACTGCATGTCATGATAAACAATGAAGAAAAAA
Source organism: Ornithodoros turicata (assembly GCF_037126465.1). Lineage (NCBI taxonomy): Eukaryota > Metazoa > Arthropoda > Arachnida > Ixodida > Argasidae > Ornithodoros > Ornithodoros turicata. The sequence goes on along the minus strand of NC_088206.1, from coordinate 11,882,337 downwards.
TAAAAAAAAAACAGAGCCCGCGTGCCTTTCAACTCACGAATTCTTGGAAGACGAACTCGCGCCAGATGGCTGGTATATATGCCCGAGTACGAACACAGGCGGTAGCAACCGGGTGTGTCGCGGAATTATACGTGAGGTAGCATGCAACATGTGGGTGAGCATGGGTCGAGAAAAACAGGAAGCGCATGAGCGGACCACCCGGCGAATAAAGGGCATAAGATTCATGCTGCTTCTTCCATGTTCCCTTATATTCGGCGCACATTTTGTTGTAATTGATTCGCGGAAGCGCGCTGATTATTAAATGACTCCACGCGCGGTAGGTATATAATGGGATGGCTCACGCGGAAGCAAAGTGAGCAATTAGTAAATCAGGGTTTGGATTGTGGGAGGATACATACTGTACAAAAAGGTCATGCGGAGAGGTTGGTTCATTCATGGGTAGTGAGCTGTTAGCCAATGAGTCATGCGCGTAAATCGAATCAATACGATGGGAGTCCCGACGCTTTGATATACTTCAACGACAACATCTTGCCCAAGCAGCACAATGTACTGAAAGTCGGGTGCAATAGGGGTGGACGGGTAGGTGGAAGGCCTCGAACAGGCTCGTGAAACTAAAGAACATTGATAAGACACATACCGTCCACCCCTATTGCACTCGACTTTCAGTACATTGTGCTGCTAGGGTGCTTTTCGTATTCATCTTCTTTTCCAATCGATCTTGCTCTTATGTTATGCACATGTGGTCATGTGGTATACATGACAAAGCGTGATCTATTTAATTAATTTCAAGTTCACTCCAAGCGGTGTGCACCAAAATTTGAAACTCGTCGACTCCCGCTTCTCGCAATCGTGCCCACGACCACACTACACTGACCGATGGACATCAGAGTTTTATGAAATTCTGCGTTTCGTGGTGACCAGAAACCTTCAATTTACTTTGCGCATGCTTCAGGGTACTCTGACTTGCCGTACACTTTATACCCGTATGTCATGCACGTTGTATTTTGACTAAAGTGCACACTCACTCATTCTCACTGCTCCATGCTACAGTGCTCTGACTATAACAACAACTCATGCTCCCGAATAATGCGCAGGTCATCGGATAAACCTGGAGGAAGTTCCGGACTCATCCATCCTCGCAGCGCCAAGCTGTGCGCCCTAATTCATCTATTAGGGCTGGAAATTAATTCCGAGTAAAGATAATCGAACGCCCTTTACCTATTCCCGCTGTGAGATATTAAGAAATCCGAGCCGCTCGTCGTTAGGTAACGCGCGCGAAATTTAAACGGTACGCTTCGCATTATAATCGGGTGGATGATGTAATTATTCCCTGCGGGCAAGCGGGCAGGTGTTTTTGTATCCACTATGAAATTGTAGGCAAACATGTACATTTGGAGTATTTCCGCGCGAAGTTGTTATCACCTCATGGAACACGGCTATAAGGCGGATATTACCAGCGGCACTAATTGGACGAGAGCCCAATAAAAGATGCAGGATCGTAGATAGTGGCATGCCCGAACTCAAATATGCCTATTAACTTTCTAATGGCATTTATGTCCTTGTATTTTTCGCGCTGCTACGCTATGTATTTGAAAACACGTGTACGCGTAGTTTTATATCTCGCGGTGGATGGATGTCAAGAAAAACATAGAGCTATAGGCTCTCACAGACAGGGCCCTGTCCTATTCTACTATACGTGATTTTTTTTTGCGTGCGGCCGCCAAGCAACTGTAGGTATGAGAGGCGTACAGATGTTGACAGATGGAGAGAGGACAGCAGGAAGGAGTGGGGGACAGGGGGGGGGGGTTAGTATGCGTCCTGGGCCGACTTCAAGGGGAACTGTGCCGACATTCGTCTGGAAAGCCTTCGGAAAACCCAGGAAAAACCTCCAGCACCCCCCCCCCCCCATGCTGCTGGTGATATACGTGAAATAATTCGCAATCGACTCAGGTCGTTAAAACAACTAGCAATCGTCATACTCCTAAAGTCACTGGACGTAGCCTTTGAATTAGAGATTTAGATAAAGCATTTTGGATACAGATTTTACCTATAACAACACCGAGTAATGCCGTGTTGGAGTTACCAGGTATATACCTCGTACTTTTACTTGCATAAGGATGTCCTTCTCTATCGAGAAGACCGCTGTATAGCTCTTTTGTTACTGTTACCCGGGTTAAATGGCTTATGAAGACTAGCCGAAACTGTAAGAGGTACACTAAAGCTGAATAGAATTGAGAAACGGAGAGTCCAGTACAGCGCACGCGACTGTACAATGTAAGGTCGGAAAGTCTGCTGCATCCATAGTGAAGTGAATATACTGAGTAGGATATGCTCCTCGGCTGCTCCAAGTATACGCTGGCAGTCTGAGCGTGCTAGAAGTGGCTTTGAATCGTCTAGACGCCCGATAACGGACGATTTCTTGATATCGTTAAAATTCTGGAGTGTTTGCCAGTGCGACATCAAGTGGCTTGCTCGAAGGAACACGGCAGTTAGACATTTTGTGACATTCTCGCGTTGTCTTTTTGTGCACGCTATGGAGAATACGTGCAGGGTAGCCAGCTCCGAATCTGTCCTGACCATAACTTCCCCGTATTTCCCCCTCCTTATCATCATCACTATCAATCGATTACACTCACGGTTCATTTTTCAACGCACATCGTAGGCCTGAAGGTAATTACCATTCTGCTTATTCTTCTGATTCTTTGCTGTTGTTGTTTTCAGACTCTTTTTGCATCCTTGTACCAATTCAAATGTGAGACAATTATTCCTACACGCGGCTACAAGTCATCCCACAATGAGTCGTGGCCCCGCACAAACATTTCGCACCTACCCATGAACAGCACAAAGAGTGACACAAATTAGCCTACCAGCATACGCTCACACAGCCTACCCACAACGCAATCAGGCCATGCACTGCGGAACGGTATAGCAACCATCGTGTATATACTCCTAAATATCTTGTAGGAAACTTTGGTCGGATAGATTATCATACCTGGTCCGGCTATTTTCAGGACGTGCTGTAGTCAGCAGCAGCAGCAGCAGCAACAACAACAATTACATGTAGTGACGGTGAGTGAGGAAATACAGTAAGTATATAGGAATATAGAGCGCTGATGGTTTATTTTGATGGAGGCTAAACACTGTGAAGACGAGAACACGTTCCTTGTCAGGTACTCAAGCGCATGAGTCGACTTGTGGAACCTGGAAAGTCAGTGAGTCAGACAGTTGCACTACACCTTACACACAGTTGGTTAAAAAGGGGGGGGGGGAATGCGAGCGCACGCACGCGCACAAGAGATAGAAAAGGAAAAAAAAAATAAACAGGGAAAGGCAGTAGCAGGGTAAGTTACAGCTTAGCCGATGGGAGCCACGATTTAGCCACTTGGCGTGTGTCAAGTCACAAAAGTTACAAAATATCCAGTAGCTGGGTTTCTTCAAGGAAACGTTGAAATCGTGTCAAACAACAACTTTATATGATGATGAGTGGAAGTTTCATCGCCAGGGTCGATGAATCCTTTACTGGGAATCTTCTACAGGGACGACTGCATATTCTAGAAGTTTGACAGGCGATGCAGCAGCTGAACAGGTAGTGCTGAACAGTGCTTCGTCTGTGTTGTCTCTTTGTGTCCCCTGCACCGGGGTTTTATCGCTTTTAGATGTACCACCAAACAGCCCGGTTTTTATCGCTTTTGAACAGGTAGCCCTGGTAGCCGTCTTGAGAGAAACATGAACATACGTGTCCAACACTCCCCCTATGGACTTGTTGTACCGCGGCTAATTTCCGCATTACATCCTCAGCTGCCGCTGGTCTGCCAGAAGCACGAGTCGATGTTACCGTACGTTATGAGGTACCTCGTTGGCTAAGGTTCACAGACCTGTGTTGTAACAGATAGTCCCTGTTTCACTGACGCCAGTATAGGCAGCTGAGAGGTCATGGTGATATTGTGTGGCTTCCTATGTATTTCCTATATGGTGTCAGCGGCCCATGTTATTGTCATCATAGTGTTGTTCTCAGCAGCAAATGCAGCGGTCACCATCTCAGACTTGGAGACGATAACAGTTATGGCTCCTGATGGAGTCGCTATGGCTTCCTGAATCTCGTCATGTCTATATGGGCAAATTTATCGTACATTCGATTGGTGCGTCGATCGATAATGACGATGATGAAGAATAGACTAGTTTACTGGTACGTTCGCGACCTGACGTCGCCAAAACGTTCCAGAAGAGGACGAGGCAGCTGATCTGAGCGGTGATGGACCAATGACTCCAGGATGTCTCCAGAAGGTGAACGGCCGCGGTCACATTCCTTACATTTCAGGACCTCACGCTCATGCAGATATCCAGCAAAGCGAGGTGCCGAGTTGACCAAGAGCGGTTTCACTTTTCACATCAGCATATATGCGTATACGGCAGCAACATTGACGTCAGAGTAGTCTTTAATCCCGCAGTTCTGGAGCAATCATGTACCCCTGGCGCCTTGCGGATCACACATTCCAAACAGCAATCATAAACACAAAGCGGACATAGTTTCGTTGCCTTTGTGTCTTTGCACATACTACCTTTTTCTTCTTCTTTTTTTTTTTTTTTTCTTATTGTGACCAAGCCAGCTGAGATTGTGTCGATGTCGCTACTTTCCCACGGTCGCAGAAGCCAACCGGCTGCTCACCGACTGGGATGGCAGGTGTTACTCTCCGCTGGGTACACAGCTAAAAGGGATCTCCGTACGTGCTTCGATTGCAAAACAGCCACGGCGTACAAACTGCGCTGCTAAGCAAGATACACCCATAGTATAGTTGATCGCTTATCGATGCTTCGCAATACTTATGCGACGTTTATGCTGGGGCTCCATAATCCGGTAAAGCATTGCGGGGTTAGCACCTTGATACCCTTTCGAAGAATTCGGGAAGCAAATTGTGGAGCTGTATGCGTATACTATACAGGATGCTGTAAAAAAGTTTGGAGGTCAGTGCGCCATTTGGTTGTGGGTTTTATATGTTGCTTCCAAGCGGTGCAAAAAGAAATTTATGCCGCTTATTTTTGCCAAATGGAGCACATTTACGTACATGAGGTTGAACTAATGAGTGTAGACGTGAGACGTTGCTTTGATGCACGTGCCTTGCATTGTATCACGGATTCTGTGCGGCGCATATAGGACCGCGAAAGGTCCCACAATGGATGAGGGTCTAGTCGGTCCAGTGCAGCATGAAAATCACGCCGGTTCGAACTGTATCAAAAGCAGCAAAGTAAAGATAGGTGTTCAGTGTTTTCTGCGTCGCTGCGTGTATAGCAATTGGGCGATTAAATTATCTTTGAAAGGCTAATGCCGAAAATATGTGAAAGGGGCGAAGGTAGTGTATTGCCGAGATGCACTGCCACAGGCATTAGACCCTTTCTGGGCTCAATGTGTGAAAGTTCATGAAAGTTTCGGCATTTGTTGTGCTGGGGCCAGGGGAGTAATTCCCATCTAAGGGGACTAGGAGCTATAATTGCTCCCAAGTTTCCTCATGTTCATTGTTCCTCGTTTTTGTAAACAAACGCCCCTTTTTTTTACCCGCAGACACAGAGCCTCCAAAAAGATGTTTGCAAAATATTCATCTCAAACGAAGATATATAAGCGGAAAACAGCCCCGTTAAATGGTTTTACATGTAGAATATGCTGAAATGGTGATTTTCGTATAATACACTAAGGGTGTTTTACAAGACATTCTTCTCTATGGAGTGTAGAAAGTGTGTGCCACAGGACAAGACATTTACATCCAAAAAGGTGGGGGGGGGGGGAATGGTTTCCATGCTTCTTCCCCAATGCCCTTGCAAGGCACTTTGAACTGCAACGAAATAAAACCTTACGAATCTCCACTCCAGTGGGTCCGAGGAAAATAAAACAGCAACAACACCGCCTCCCACTACAAAATTAGAATCGCAGCAAAGCAGCGCCGACAGTCGTATCAATCAAATTACAACACACACAGACACACAGGAACACACAGACACACCTCAGACACCGACTGCGGAAGCCAAGATCTCAAGCCTATATTTCTTTGGCAGCTCTTAAAGTGATGTCAGCCAAGGAATACCAACTTGCTATTCCTTCGTCTTCTGATTGAGGAGGGCGATTCAAGGTCTTTGAGGCGCAAGACAATTACCCTTTCACCTTTGCTTCCGCGGGGTGTTTTTGCACTGCCAAGGAATTGCACTGAACGTATAGTTCAGCTCCGTTTAGAATTCCGCTCAGCACTTGTGTCTCTTCTGTACCTAGATTACTGCGTGCTGCCAAATACCGCTCACTATGCTAATGGCGACTAGGACGCCATGCCACGAAGAACTGTACAGTCGCCTGTGGTTGGTTGGTCGGTCGGCTGGTCGGTGGAGGGTTACTGCAGACTGTGGAGAGAGATTTGCCTGTCATAGTGGCGGTACGTTGCCGGAAGGTACCATGTTTCCAAGGTCGCCTACCAGGCTCAGCGTGGAAGGCGACTTACTATATCCCGCCACCGTGGTTCTTGAATTCCGTTCCCTGCTACCTGCGCAATGGCATAGCTAGGTACACAGTGGCACTAGGTACACTACTACTAGGTACACTTCGCACAGGCTAATACACTCACTCGGTGATTTATCCACCAACACCCCCTCCCCTTACACCCACAAGTGTTCGGTGACATGCTCCTCCCTTTCTTTCTCGTGCACCCCCCTACCTTTGTTATTTTTAGCTTTTACAGACGTGTCGACAATGATACATAAACCTGCCACAACGTAATCGCAATAGTAACCCACCACCCCTCCCCCTGGTGATGGCGATTCTGGACAAACCATGCACTCACTGGCTCCCCTTTGAAGGCCAAGCCGAGAAAGAAAGCAAATAAAGGAAGTTGATATCTCTTAGGCGTCTCCATCTTCTGTTTTTTTTATTTTATTTAATTCATATATTTTTTCAATCAATCAATCAATCAATATTTCTTAGGTCTGGCAGTGCGTTTCCGATATTTTGCTGCAATACTCAGCACGCAACTTTTCAGCACCGCACGCTTCGCAGGTGACGGAGACCGCCGCCGACTTCCACCACATACCATACCGCGTCAAATTCTACCTCGAACAAACATGGACATGCGGAGCCCTCTTTTTTCTTACTTTTCTTTTTTTTCTTCTTCTTTTTTTTCCTCCTCAGCGCAACTGCGGAATGCCTATACTACACGACACTTGACCTTGTCTCTCCCGCAAGCAACGGCGTGCACTCGGAATGCACGTGGCCTGCCACGCCGTCCAGCAGCTGCCAGATGGCGTAAGAAACAGGCCGTGGGTCCAGGCTGCCAGCACCCACACGTTTCCAGCGTCTCTCTCTCTGCACCTGCTTTCTTTTCCCACAGCGGCGTTCACCTGGCGGTGGGTCACATGTGGTCGCAATTGGCGGAGCACGATCCTTTAGCGCACCTGAGTTCGTGTCCCGCGACTCATGCCACACACACACCTGCAGCACCGCGCATCTACACTAACTAACCTCTCGCTTTCCAAATGGCTCACATATTGATCTACAGTCCTCTATACTATGCAGTCTGCATAACAAAGGGAAAGCCGAATGGCCCGTAGCGCAGACACCGGCGTTTGCTATTTATACGGGTGTATGGATGCGCGATAAATGGCATTTTGTATGATGTTGTACTGAATGCGTGTAATTTGCGCGATGCGCGTGTAATTATTTTTTTTTTTAATATTTACGCCCCAAAGAACGCATTACGAACAGAATTATGAAGTAAACAAGTTACCACACGTGAAGGCGGATAGAGGAACGAAATTTCTCTGACCTTTTAGGTTACTGATCGTCCCGACAAATACTCATGCGACTCCTCCTTCCGATATTTAAGTCGCCTGAGTTTTTGTCCTCCTCGAGCTGCGTTTCGCAATCGCTCGTCATTTTATGTAGATAAATTCAGCCCATACGATCCCATTCTACGTTGCCAAGTGTCGCGATTTCTAAGTCCCGTTATATTTTTTCTCCCTCCTATGCGTCCTTCAAAACAGATGTAACCATATGTTTCGCGTAGTAACTTTATGTTGTTTTATAACTCTCGAAACGCAAATATCTCTGCTTTGTCTTACCCCTTGTCTATTTTGTTTTTATATTTTAACATTATCCGTGTGCGTTTTTTTTTTTTGTGTTTGTTGTCTGCCAGTTACATTTGTATTGCCAATGTGTCTGTGTCAGCCAAAGCTATAAGGTTTTTGTTGCCGTTCTTAAGCGCTAATAAAACATTAGTATTAATATTATTACTAGGCGGGTGCGGATATTCGAATTTTTCGAATACCGAAGCGAGTACTTCTGTATTCGACACCGAATCGAATATGTAATTCAATATTCCAATCTCGAATCTATGTTCTTTTTTTCTTCTTCTTTTTGTTTATTTAAACCTATTATTATAGTCTTTTTAATTCCGCGTTAGCCCCGCAAAGCAACTATGTCCTTGAACGATGTACAGATATGGACAGATGGAGAGAGAGGGGACAGCAGGAAGGAACGAGGCACGGGGAGGGGGGTTACTATGCGTCCTGGGTCAACTTCACGAAAAAACTGTGCCAACAGTCGTCTTGAAAGTCTGCCAGAAAACCCAGGGAAAGCCTCAGGCAGCACAACCTGGTAGGATTCGAACCCACCACCTCCCAGTCTTCAGCACGACCTATACGGCTACCACCAACCAGCGGACACTTCTATCCACTCGGTCATCCGCTGGTACAGCTCGTGTCAACCGTAATAACAACACTGGAAACAATACGGTCTCATTCCCGAGCGTACCCCTTGAGTACCTTGAGCGTACCCGAGAGTAACCCTTGGGGCCATGAGGAAATTACTAATTGAACAAAATTATTCTGTTAGTTTAACGCGAGGATTTTGTTTAAATTAACATTTCCCAGTGCCCCCAGGGTGGCTGTTATCGCACTCAGAAATGAGACCGAATTTTTTCCAGTGTTATTACTAACGTTGACGGGAGCTGTACAAATCTATTCAAATACTAGTTCCCAAGCTGCGGACGTATAGGACCGAAAGAGGCACGATAGGGGGCGTATTTCATTTCATTTTCAGGTCATGTTTGACTTTTTGTTATCGGTAGTTTATCTTCTTCATCTTCAATCCCCCTCTGTCCCCCCCTCCCCACACACTCATTCCTGCTGTCCTCTCTCCATCTGTCCACATCTGTACGCCGCTCATAGCCACAGTTGCCTGGAGCGCTAACACGGAATTAAATTAAATAAATTAAATAAATAAATCAGGGTTTCCCCTCACGGTCCCTTATATCAAGTGTGTTCTTGATTTTGTGTAGCACTAATAAACAAATAAATAAATAAATAATCAACCTTGCCTGTTCCTTGGTTTTTGTCGCCCAGTGTCCGAGTTCGAGGCCCGAAAGTGAAGGCACATGTTACGTAAGCTTCCATTAATAGACAGTTTGCGTCCACAAGGAAATATTAGTGAGATTTAGTATATCGTGCGCTGGGTCGCCTTTGCGTACGTAAGGGATAGCGTTGGTGGTTCTGCGCACTGCGCGAAGCCTCTCTTTCTCTTATGGGCGTGCGCAGAGCCATCAACGCTGTCCCTTACGTACGCAAAGGCGATAGCGCACGATATACTGAAACTCTCTATTGTGGGAAATAGCAAAGCGATCGCGTACTAACAACAACAACAACTTTATTTTGAGATGATGAATGGGGAGTTTCATCGCAAGGGGGCGATACTCTATCCCAGTGTTGGTGGTGATGTGGGGAATGAAATAATGAGCCCCTTCACAATAAGGATCGAAGTCCTATATAGTGTTCAAAAAGGTCAAAAGAGCTTTGAGGGCAGGGCGTTGGTGGGTTGGATTTGGCCAGGGCCAGGCAATTTTGAGAGAGAGAGAGAAAGAGAGAGAGAGAGAGTCCAGCTGATTAAGAGACCCGGAAAGTGCGGTGTTCGGGAAGGTTGGCAGCGCGTGCAATGAAGAAGAATGTGCTCTAGGTCCTCTAGAGCACCGCAGTGACAGCAGACGAGAGAGTCAACTTGTCTCAAGCGGTAACATCGTGTCGCATCCGATGATATCGCGTGCTTAATATGCCTCGCTGACCCGCGGAAATCCCAGCTGGTAGAACAAAAATTCATTCTCTGATTAAATCTAGTGACTTAGCGATTTTGTTTTCTTTTTTGGCAAAAAAAAAAAGTGCAAACAAAATACAGTGCAAAGTTGCTGATCTGTTGGTGCAGCGGATTTAGAGCACCGCAATCCAGGAAGCAAGCGACCTCAATTGTTGATAGCGTTATTAACTAACAGGCTGGCACTATGTTGGTTGTATCGTTCGTCAGTTCTGTGAACTATATTAAGCGTTTGAGGCTCACTGCCGATACGCTGGTATGTGCACCTGTTTCACGGCAATAGGTTCGCCGTTTCTCTCAGCTATTCTTTCGTTAGCTCAAAGTAACACAAGGGAAGTATTCTTGCAACTAAACTCATGCTTGTTCCTTTATCGCCAATACACGCACACCGCTCAAATAGATCTGCCCAGGTAAGCACGGGTCAAGTAGATCTGCAGGCAAAAGGGCACTCTGTAACTGGCAATTATTTTACTGTCTTTCTTCTTACTGGTCTTTGGTCCATTTGAGCTATGTTGTGCCGTCAGTGGAAGGAGAAAGAGCGGTAATCCTACTATCTTTTTGTTTGTTGTTATTTTTTGCTTTGGAGGGAGGAAGCTGCGGTCGCTTGATCGGCAAAAAAAAAAAAAAAGTTTCAAACAAAACGTCACACATTTAATTTATATTCGACAACACACCACATCGAGCACAATTTTCTTGCGGTTTTCGCGCGGTGAAAAACAAGTCGACTCTGTAAATCACGCTTTCTTGCATGCTTTGCATGGATGTACAACCGTAAACCACCTTTCTGTTCTTCACACGTATAGGTGAAAAAGATGAAATGAGAAAAAGAAAACAGCAACAATATATCGAACGCAAACCTCACATTTACAACGATCACACACACACACCCCCCAGATCTCCCTACCCTACTTCAAACTTCATAAAAAAAACGTTAAAAGAACACACACACAAAAACAGGGACACACAACAAGCGGGTCTCTCCGATACACACAACGGAGCATGCACCAGCATGCCAGCAATCTGGCAAGGAACCTATAGCGGGCAGGTGCTACCGGCAACTGACGACAGCTGGTCACCCTGTGGGAACGGACCGAAAGAATGTCTTCTTGACCGCTGCACTTACCGCACTCTTTTTTACACACACACACGTTCAACCCAGGCCCAGCAGTACCGCCCCGAGGAAAATAATTGAGAAAATGACGACGACGACGACGACGGTGCTCCAGGTGAAAGAAAGAAAGAAAAGCAGGTGAGCGAAAAAACAGCAACGCGGAACTGAGCCAGTGCGGTGGTCTGCCTGCCTGGTGGCATGTGTGTGTGGCCGTGGACGATGTTCATCTAATCACTCGTCTTATTACGGTATCTCCGAGGGAGCGGGCAGTAATTGGAGACGCGCACGCGACGCGCTAGCGTTTCGCCTCTTTGTGACGGATAGACAGCGATTGTGTCAGTTTCTTTTTATCTTTTTTTTTCTTTTTTACGTTTTTGCGTGGTGTCGATCGAACTGCCTATTATTAGGCAGTTTAAAAGTATATAGAACACCTGGTGACGTCACCATGAAGTTTTCGTACCTAACGGGAAGCAATCGCGCAGCGTTGCGCGACTCGCATCCGTTGATTGGCTTCCAAAAGAGACGCGATACTTTCGTGACCATGTTTAAACGGGACTGGGAGGTACGCGGGTTCGAATCCCGGTGTCGGCTGTGCTGTGCGGGTATTTGTTGGGCTTTCATCAGACGCTTTCAGACATATGTCGGCACAGTTCCGTTAGAAGTCGGCCCAAGACTCACATTCCCCCAGGGGCGTTAGTTGTGACGTTGCCCACCTCTGTGAGGCCGACAGCGGCAAGCCCTTTCACCACGACCACCACCATGTTTCAATGGTTTACTAACACTCTCGAACAAAGAGTCAATGCGTTCGTCAAAGTTGAATTGCACACATCCTTGTAGATAGAGCTGAGACCCTGATACCCGCGGTTATCCGCAGCTATCCGCGCAGTTTTGAGATTTGCGGATAGAAATTCAGCGGCCGTGGGTGTCGTGGGGGAGGGGGGGGGGCACATCTGCGGGTACGAAAATACGAATTTACTTATTCTCGCCCACCTCTACTTATAGATGAACCGGAAGACCATGGCTCTCTTAAACATTTTCAGGAGGATTCGTGCGGAGTGATTTGTCCCAAACACCGATCCGCTTTATTTACTTATGACTTTCCGCATTGTCCTTCTCATTCTCTCGCAGCCTTTATATACACGCGTAACTTCAACCGTATACTACCTCGAGTTTTAGAACATGTTGCAAAAGTATTCGTGAATTAATTAGCACATTTCATCATTTCTTGAGCTCTAAAAATGAGTTCCATTTTCGCGGAGGCAGCAAACACAAACAATTGTACAGTATCACCAGCCCCGTACGACCGTTAATGACCATGCAATCGTGGTGCTCTCCCCCAATGCATGGGGAATCTTGGCAATGTCGCTTTCCTTTCTTTGACGGACAGATGAAGGTCACCGACCGGCCGACCGTCTCGGTGCGGAGATGACTTATATTGCTGTAGAGCAGCTGCCATGCGATACATTGTTGCTCGTTTTGTATGCTCTAGTAATTATAGCGCGATCAACGATCCTTCCGTGATGGCGGAGTTTCGCGGAACGTGAGTTCTGGCTCCGTGCAGCGCCATCTATGCCATTGTGTGGTCCCTTGATTTGCGTCTTGCGTGTTGGTGCGACTGAGTACGGACAAACTATGAGGGGGCTAAATGTTTTTTTTTTGTTTTGTTTTTTCGTTTACCTTTGTTTTCGTCTGTTTTGTGACGTACATTAAGATGTAATGACGTCGAAAGAATGTGCAAGGAAACCGCTATGTTCCTTTTTTCTTTTTTTTTCTTTCTTTTTTACATTTTCATGTCGCATTTACGTCTTCCCGACTGTTTATGAGGCTTGACATTTAACGAAAAACTCATATAACGTTTTGACGTTACAGTTCGGTACAGAGTTAAATTAATACAATATTTTTTGGTATTAATGTAATTAATTAACAGCGTTTTTAAATTGTTACTTAACTGAAATGTCACAAAAGTAAATGCTACACCCAACACTTCGCGGACCTCTCCAATGAGAGAGGCCCCTCAATTTTTTTATTTTTTAGTTATCATTTCGGTATTTGCCGCAACCTATATTCTTAGAATGACATCATCACGCAAAGTGCTTTATCGAAGTCTAAGACCGTCCATTCACGGTATAGTAAGAACCAAAATACAGCTACCACTGTGGGACAGCGTACAGAAGACGGAACAAAATAGAGTCAGTCACTGCACACAACATTACCGTTGACAACGGCGAAAGAGCTACTTTCCTGGACCAAGCTGGCAAAGAACCACGACGAAGCAGGAACACGACACCGCCCAAATGCCAAACGAAGCCCTCAGACGCAAAAAGGCACAACTTTTCGACAATGTCCGCCTGTATTGACGTCACAACCCTGGGGTCAATCAACCAACAAAATCCTTACAACAGGTGGCGTGTTTTCGAGTGTGGGAAATCACTGTGCACTTTTCCGTACACAACACACAGTGATTTCTTTTTTTAGTATCTCTTCAAATTTGCATAAATACAGGCGCCTACCCATGCGGGTACATGTACGCGGGGAAGGAACATATGAAGGAGACTTCGGCGCAGCTCCAAGAATGGCTGCCGACCGATACGTCAACGCTGGCTTGACATGACATATTTCCCCCCCTTGTGCGGTTTCCCGTATAGTATTTGGCTATTCAAACAGGTCGACGCCGTACACCTGTTGTACGAGAGACTGCATGCGAACGTTCCGGTTGTGAAAGCGGCAGAAGGGAGAGACGGTACCAAAATGTGTCACAGATGTGCATTGTGTCTGTACCACCACTTGCTCTTTTCGAACTGACGTCATATGTAAGAGTGCGTATAGTTATGTTCGAGACGAGTACCCCACCAGAGCGGCAGCCCTCCCCGGCATTTTGTCCGGCATTGTATCAGCATTAGTGGATTATTTTTTACTATTATTTCATAGTACGTCACGGGCCCCAAAGGGGCATTACATGACGGAGTGAAAGCACGATACATGTACACACAAGGGAAAAAATGCAGAACATCGGTAAAGATTAAACAAGATGACCGACAAAATGAAAGGACACTTCGCGACAATGGTTTCTGTGCACTGTCTGCCTGTTTGTGTCTGTCTTTGTTTGTTTGTTTGTTTGTTTGCGTACTGTTGTACTCCCCAATCATCATCATAAAATAAAGTTCTTGTTGCTTCATATTCGGGTGTACCTCGAAATAAACTGACCGAAATCCCCGATGCAAAATAAACTGATGGAAATAAATGTTATCTGACTATAAAATGCGCAGCCGCGCGCGGGAACATGCCAACAGCTATAGCCTGGACATATAAAAGCAAATACCGAACTATAACCAACATGCTGTTTCGTCGTGGCCGCCCTGCTAAGCCACACGGTCGCTAATACGTGGCTTTCGTTCGACATCGACAACGCCGTGAATTTGACTGGTTAAATAGTGACGTCGGATTTTTAAACGCGGAGTATCATCTTACGAAGCGATCGAGTATTCTCCTTGATTTTCCTTGTTTCGAAGCCGTGAGTTTCGAGGCCGGGAATATCGAGGCCCTCCCATATTACCACTGCGGTTTTTTGTAGGTGCAACAGGGTGTCTACCAAATTGCAGCCTCAAAATTCCCTGACTTTTCCAGGTTTTCCCCGATTATTTCAAGCAAATTCCCTGACAAAAACAAAAGTGAACTTGGTGCCTGCTTCTACGTTTTGATACAGATGCCTCATAAAACAGACCATTATATTAAGTATTAGTGAGGCTATCCTACTTTCCTGCCTCAGAGCTTGTCGTACAGGCGAACTGCAAGTCACGGTAACGTTGCACTCTCGATTCGCCACGCATCATCACGGCACTTGTCTGCGATTTTTCCTGACTTCAGCTGCTTTTTGGCCAAATTCCCTGACAATCCCCTGACTTTTCCAGTGACATCAAAATTCCCTGACAATTCCCTGTTTTCCAGGTTTTCCAGGTTGGTAGACACCCTGTGCAATCTTGAGAATTTCAAGCCTCATCCAAATGGAGAGACTTAAACGTGTGCCAATCTCTCTCTTTCGCATTGTAGGGGAATGGTTTTTACTGAGCTGCTTGATGACGACAATTCTGTATTGTTCCTAATTAGTCGACTTTCCGGGTGATCCCAAAATATCCGTGCTTCGTCTTCTCCTATGCAAGAAGGAGGATGAAGTTTTGTGCGGTGGGAGCTCGAGAGCACGAGGCCCTCGTTGCGGGCTATTCGACAGTGGGGAACGCCGGCCGTCGGTCTCATCGGTAAAATTATCAACGAGTGACGTCAAAATTCGTAGCCCTTAGTCCACTATGTTCCGCAAAAGCAAGGAAAAGACCGACGTGCAAAAGGCGAAGGACGCGTGAGTATTACCATTTTCTTCGGTCTATACCTTTTACTCCGGTATACCTTCCAGAGTATCGTGCCGTACAGCACGGACCGTAACATGTTCCGGTGTTCCTGATTGTGTGATATCTTAAGAAATGGCATGTACATATGCGATAACTACGAGATGTGTGCGATAGAAATTCGGCGTTATAGTGTTTCGCAGTTGGGATCGTTTTCTCATTTTCTCCCTAAATGTCGTCGGTGTGTTTGGTCCGACATTGTCCAACTGCAGTTCCAGCTCATCAGCTGAGGGTACATACTTTCTTTAATGAGAAGAAATAATGATTCTCACTGTATCGTCAAGGGAGACAGGCACTAGTTTAATGTTTCGCTAGGGACAACAAAGCAAAGGTAAGCTGTTACAACTGTAACACGGAAGATCCATATACCTGTCGTGCACCCCAGTTAACGTGTGTTTATATCGTGACAGGGATTTAAACTAATTTTTATCAGAGTTAACTCGTTAGTGTAACTAAGTTCCGTTTTTTTTTGTTTTGTTTTTTTATAAGTTGTAACTTAACTCGGTACTTTTGCCGCCATCTAAGTTTTGAGAGGAACTAGTTTCTTTTTCAGGTAACTTCGCCAAAGTAACTTACGCTAAATTCCAGGTTACTTCTAATTCGCTTTTCACTCATGTCCACTTATTTTCTTGCTTTCTCTCCTGCTCTTTCATGGCATTTTATGGCATAAAACAGTTTTCTATTCAGGAAGCAAAAACGCTGCCATTGAAATGAAGCTGAGCCATTGTGCGCCAACAGGGAGTAAGATGCAAAGCGTTCGAATTGTTGGACATAGGAACGATAGGAACGGAAACGATCTAAGCGTGTTGCACCCCTCCGCAGGCAACTCTAACCCAACTGCTCACGCGCGCTGCACCTATTTTGTGTCCGAAGTAACTTGGAAGTAACTCGTTCTTTTTTTTAAGTAACTCCGTATCTGCGAGTTACATTTCACGCTGAACAATTTCGTTATTAACTAAGTTACATTTTTCACACGGTAACTTAACTCGTAACGAGTTCTTTTTGACGGGTAACTTCTCCAACTATGATTTTTATCTCACAGGAGGGAACAAAAGCGCCTCGCGTTATTCCTTCATCCAAAACCGCCCACACCTCCCTTGGCAAAACGGCCCCCAAGGTAAGATTTACTCGTTACATTTTATTTCGCGCATTCACAGGCCGCTTAGGGTTTTTAGCTTGGACAAAATCTCGTAAATATCCTCAGATTTTCGAGTTGAGATATCTTTACACTGTGTTGCGCTTGACATCAATTAAATTTGTTCCATTCGAGGAGCACTGGTATCTACAAAATGGATTCTAGAACTGTGTTGGTGACAAGACACGCATCACACAAGTATCCGTGTACCTAAAAAACTCCTTCTGTAGCACGTCCTGAACTTGTACCAGATTTATTTGATATTGAAAGCTCGTGATTTGATTCGCGGAGGGATTTCGCTTTTAATAGCCGAAAGCTTAATGCCCGGTACACGTCAATGTCATCCTTGTCAAGAGCGAGAATTGCCAAAACAGGAATCTGTCTTGTTTGTGTCTAATATTTCCTTCACTTTATATTTCTGGAACAGAACATCGGCGTCGGGCAACCAGGCCCTGAACAAGTAAGCGCAGCACACGTACACGACTCCTAGTGTACCTTACCTAACCTAACCTAACCTAACCTGACACGCTGGAAAAGGTTCCCTGCGGTGGACTTATTGAACTCTGAACTAGGCACATATTCGCATGTCCGGCGCCCCATAGCAATATTCCTTTCTTACTTGCTCGACAAAGCATGCACACAAGACGTGCGTCGTTTGCGTGACGAATGCTGTCTCAGCACAGAACCTGCTCCATGAGAGTTTTCGATACACAAAGCCATAAATTGACCCGTGCCTGTGATTTGTAAGAAACGTCAGATTTTGCGGCTCTTGCAGGCATTGAGAAACTGCTTGCTCCAAAGCATGGCCATTCTCGGATTTTTGAATGGGACTCATTTGTCCCAGGCTGGTAATGTTTCCGCTTTTCCTTTGCGCAGGGAGGGTGAAGCTCTCAGGTAAGACTCTCAACAACGTCTCCAAGTCATTGAGGTGTAGTACGCGTGATACACTAGTATGTTAATGTCCGCATTCCGTTTTCTTTGCGCAGAAGCAAAAATTACGAGAGCTCCAGGTAAGGTTTGACGTGTCCAGGTTGTTAATGTGGCGCTTAAAATTTTCTTCTCTTCTAGCGAATCGGATTCGACGACAGACAGGTAATATTTGTATCAGACTGTTCGGTTCACGCTGCGTAAGCGTTACCTTAAGTTCCGCTCAATCTTACAAATTCACCCAGTTTGAGCATCATTTCAGCTCACCCATTCTCCTCATTCGCCACACTGAGCATGAATGAGCATGCTCATGAGCGAGTTTCTCTCCTGCTCATCTCCTAGTTTGCTCATTGCTCATGAGTGAGCTTCGCTCGTGGTCATTCTTGCTTGCCCACTGCTCAGTTCCCCATTCGCTCACTCATTCTCAATTCATTTGTCGCACTGAGTATGACTGAGCATAGCTCATAAGTGAGTTTTGCCGAGGTAAGGTCACGTGACATGGCGGCTATAACTGTTATTTTTCTTACAGTTCCAGCTCGGGGAGCGATACAAGGTATGAAAACTTCGATATACCTACTTTTATCTAGAAAGTGAATAAGAACTTCGCCCCGACACATAATGTACAGAAAAAAAAGGAAAAAAACATCAAATCCTTTGTTTTCTTCTATCAATTTGCGTTATCATACCTCTTTTGTTCGTTCACGTTTGAGACCTAATAAATACTTCCGCTGCATCCAAATGTAGCCTTTCGCGCGCATTCAGCAAAATTTAAAGGAGCAGTGCAACATCCCCTCAATGGGTTTTCCGTTTTCTGTTACACACACAATGCTATAAAAGTAGAATGTCCCAGATCAGAATTACCAGCTCCGGTGGCGCAGCGGTAACGCGTGCGCTTGGAGACTGGGAGGTCCGCGGTTCGAATCCGCGGGCCGGCTGTGCCGTCTGGGGTTTTTCCTGGGTTTCCCTCAGATGTGTAATAGGCGTATGCCGGCACAGTTCCCCTGAAGTCGGCCCGTGGACGCAGCTATCCTCCCCCCGAGCGGATTCCGCTCGGACTTCCACTTCACCCTTTCCTCTCCACCACCTTTCCCTTCCCGAGGCAGACCTCTTGGGTTCCTCCCAACGACACTCCTCCTCCTCCCCCCCCCCCCCCCCCAGATCAGAACGGCGCGGTAGAATCCCTCTCCCTTGAGAAGGGAACAAAGTCGATCTATGACGTCATTGCTTGTAGTGGCAATCAAGTGGTGTGCTAATGGGCTCGGAGCCTCGGTCGAAGCAGTTAGAAGACTAGGAGACTCAGTTTAACCCAGCACTGACGTAAAGTGACTTCGGGAACACAGCACTAACCACTGCTGCCAAGGGTAGACCTCCGGTAGTAACCAACCAGAAATCCAGAGTGTGTGCGTGTATGTGTCTATTGGAATAGGTATATACCATCTATACTATACTAGGCTATACCATCCACTCCTTTCTGTGAAGTCCTGGAGCCTTGGTTGCAATGTCGGCCTTCACCTGGAAAAGAGTAACGGAGCCCGTGTAGACCCCCATGGCACAAAAGCACACACGTCCACCCGTACTAATAAGGAAACGAATCAAACTAGCAATCTATGCATGCGTGCTTAGGAGTTGATACTATCTTTCTGTAAGTCTACTCATCTGCCTATTTGCGAAAGCAACGGCATTGGCGAGACAATGGTTGCACGCCCGTCTGACGGTACCTTGATTCACGGTCTGATACAGATGTGTGTCACCTAAAAGCAGCACCAACATAAAGATATGCATACAATAAAGGCGGTAGAAAGAAACGAAGATGGCGTACGGTTGTACGAGTAGGTGTTATCCTAAGTCCAGGACCGTCTCTTTCGTACATGATTTCGGTATCGTCACTGCATATAATAGACTATGCGCTCCGCATTGTGCCAGTTTTCTTTCATGTTTAAATTCATTTTAAAAAAAAATGTTAATGGGGCGAATCGTTGCGGCTAGATCACTTGCTACGATTGAGAGTTGAAAGACGGGAGTGTTGGTATGCGTTCATATTCCGAAAAGGGGAGAGCACAAAAAATAGCAGACGACAGCTTGAGCTTGTCCGTGTCGTCTGCTGTGTTTTTTTGTGCTCTCACCTTTTTTTTGATATCGACTTGATGACTGCAATTCGCGGTCTGACTTTTTTTACGCATGTCGCTAACATACGTTATTTTCTGTCTACCCTCTCGAACGGGCAGCAGTTCTTCCAGCTCGGACGAAAATGGGTAAGGCAACCATGTCAACCCTCCGTGCTATTCGCGTCTTGGAACTAAACCAGCGCTCCCTTGCGGCCAGCGCGAGAACGAGTCAATGATTGATCCGGGATATTTCATTAAACCATGCACGCATTGGAACTGTACGCCAGAGTTTTTTTTTTACATTTAAGTGTAACTTTCAGTTTTTAAGATTAAATCAAATTTTAATTGAAAAGATCAATTTTCATACGTGTCGTCTTTAACAAAGAGACAAACCCTCGAACAAAGTCCGGCGTCGAACACTGACGTCAGAAGAGCGGGAGGCGCGATCGTTCCCATTTGTTCCCGAGCAGCACGTGACCTGTCCCGAGGTCGCCTCACTGGCGGAGACGCTTGCCGTGACGTCACAGCCGGGTCAGTTTCAGCGTCCGCGGTCCTACGCGTCTATTACACAAATCACATGACAGCGGAGTTTGCGAATAACAGTATGTATTGGTAGGTTGTTTCAGTATGTATTGGTAGCTAGGCTAATATTCATCGCGATATTCGGCAACAGACACCACGTGACGAACACACAGCTGGCGGTTGCTATTTTTAGGATTGCTATTTTTGAAGGGGCATTAAAGCGCAAAAATTTCTCCTCGCGGAAAAGAAATGAAAAATACCGTTACCTTGACAGCAATGCGAAAGGAACGGGATTTATCCGTTGCGTCTTCTGTGCTTTATCATCGACAGAAAAAAGAAAACGCAATTTACGCCTTCACTCTGCCCTCCTTCTCAAGAGGTGCGGATTGGATGTCTGACCACCGCGTGATTAGTAAATCGCGGCGCAGACCAATGGAAGGTAGCCCCGCATTCTTGCGCCTTCTGCGGAGGAGAGAGGAAGGAAAGCGCAAATTGCGGTTTCCTTCGCGCTTAAAATTACGAACGACGAAACGAAGTAATCACGCGCTCCTTTTGTAGTGTTGTCAAGGTAACAGCATATTTTATTCAGTGAATATTAACTTTTGACTGAAGTTTCGCATAGCTTCTGTGCATACCCATAGTATAGGTGTTTTTTGAGAAAAGTGCAATGACACACAAATGCGAAACGTCTGATCAAGCGAAGCTCCGACGCCAGAGACGCCAAGGACATTAACGCTCCCGTCAGCGCTGGCTACCCCCCAGCAGCAGCAGCGACTGTCCCAGGATGTCCAACAGACAATGTCTGCCCCGCAGCTGCCTGGTCCCAGGCCACCGGCCAGGTAACCCTTGTTCAGAGTTCGCGAGCCTCGATTAACGTTTCTGCATATACATGTGTCACGCAGCCGGGAAATTGTGTATCTGCTGGGACAACCCGGCCCCTCAAAGGAATCCGAAAAGAAGAAAAAGGGAAAGAGCAAAAAAGGAAGCCGTCGGTAAGCTTTGTCGAACATGTACGGGACACCTTCTTTCGTTACCTTTTGAAAAGGGGCGTCTGCTCTGGTTTGTCGAACCGCAGTTAGCCTTACTATATAGTCGTGTATAACTTCAGAAGGAAAAGAAATCTAGCCCGTCAACTAGATACGCTGTTGGAGATAAGACGTCTCAATAGCGCGAGGAGAAATTGCAGAGCCTCCATGCGCCATATCAGCAGGGGAGTGCACTTTCAGCTTCAGCGTAGTGTCATGCGGCCAGTCTTAACAGCCAATGAGAAAGTAGAGTGAGGATGGATTATCTTACCTTTTCCTTATTTTTTTTTTCTGCCAATAAATTCCCTCCCCCCTTATCTGGCGCAGGGAGAGAGAGCGACCTCTCTGCGTCCAGCCAATCCTATCTGCGTCGGAGTAATATTTTGAAAGCTATCTGACGGACTAGATTTATTTTCCTGATGTTGACTACAGATTCATCATGTTGACTACAACATGACTACAGATTCATCATGTTGACTATAGCATGACTACAGATTCATCATGTTGACTACAACATGACTACAGATTCATCATGTTGACTACAACATGACTACAGATTCATCCCGCGTCTCGTCTTCCCTGAGACTCTTCCGAAAATTGGTTTCACACGCATTGTGACATCGTTCCGTGCAATGTCAGGTTATCTATTCCTCTGTGTCTGTCAGCTATCCTCTATCCGCTGATTTCGAAGAAACAAGTAAATGACCTGTCTTCTCTAGAAAAACATGAAGATGATGACGAAATCTGTGCTTTATTTTTTCGACTGTCCAGTGCAAGGACTTTTCAACATTTATATATAGTACAAAAATTCAGTGGCAGGTTGAGCTTGTACAGTTGCACTTTCAAATGGGTATACAGCAGTGCACACCGTTAATGTGTAATATTCTTCCGTTTCAGAAGCAAAAAAAAGCCCTGTCTGGTGCACGGCGATCCGTACGTGTGCACTTTAACCCATACTTTTCTATCACTAGCATGTTTGTACAAGTGCGCGGCCCAATAGTTGTGACTTGTGACGCGGTAATGTACGACAGACAATCATACGCCCCGCGTTACTTATTAATAAATCGTTTCTCCAGAAATCAAGCGTCTAAACCGCCATGCAAAGTGCATAGCAGGCCGTAAGTATGTTATCAATGTTCTTTTCTCCTTTGATTTTGCTCCTTCGAATGCACGCATAACAGCGAATTTTAGTATATCGTACGCTGTCGCCTTTGCGTGCGTTAGGGATAGCGTGGTGGTTCTGCGCAATGCGCAAATGTCTGTTTATGCCTTGCGCGTGCACAGAACCACCAACGCTATCCCGCAGAACCAACAACGCAAAGGCGATAGCGTACGACGTACTAAAACGCTGGACAAGTGAACTCCACCCACGAATCTGAAGACTGTGATTGGCTTAGGCGGGCGCACAACGCCTCCGAGTCAGAAAGTAGTGCGCCCGCGTGCTTCAAAGTGCTGCTTGCGCACGACGTACTTAGGGACACATTTGCATGCTTATATAGCAAACAGGTCGAATCCAAGTCTGCATGGCGTCCGCCATCTTGCATGTCCCACTCTCAATGTCCGGACTACATTCTCCAGTGGCGGAGATATAGCTCTGAGGCTGTAGCTCTTATTCTGTTTTGGAGTATGGGAGAAAGACAAAAACACTTCTGTTTCTTCCAGAGAGGCTACAACAACCACTCAACCTGAAAGTCAGTGCGACGTAGCAGCGTAAGTGTACCCCTACACAACAACATGGTAGCGTCCCCAACGGTACACAAGGAGCAGGAACGACGAGAAGAGGACAAGCGCACACTCACAACGAAGTTTATCCTTGGCTATCCTATTCGGAAATAAACTTAGTTGTAAGTGTGCGCTTTTCCCCTTCTCGTCGTTACTGTTCCTTGTGTACTGTTTGCAGAGGTGTGGCATTACCGTTACTCATTACTTTTATAGTAATAAAATAATGCATTACATTACCCATTACTTTTTCCAGGTTAGTAACGCATTAGTAATGCCATTACTTTAACGAAGTAATGTCATTACTCTTGCATTACATTTATGTTTTAAGGCATAAGCCTCAAACATGCATCGCATAAGTTTTCTTCCTTGCTTATTCTTTTTTTTTCCTTTCTTTTTGTGTGTGTGTACCCGAGTATCCCCCAAATCGGTGCCACTAAATCCCTGCAGAAACGATGCTGATAGGCGGGATGAAAAGACCTGGATGTACCCATACCTTCACGTGACGCAATGAGCGTTCGACGAAATTAATGAGTAATGTCACCCTGCATTACTAAGTCGAAATGTAATTCACTACCATTAGTCGTTACTAGCTTGCAAAATGTAATTCATTACCATTACTCGTTACTCAAAGGTAACGCATTACCGGTAATGCATTACTCTGCACCTTTGACTGTTTGGCGTGCAATACCATGTTTAGTTCACCGTCAAGTGTACCGTCTGTTCTTCCGTATAGCATCAATAGTAACGCAAGGTGCTTACGATCTGCTACATATGTTACGCCTATGTAATATAATGTATAAATCTGTAATGGAGACAAGTGCTAACATGAGTGTACGGGAGGACTAGGCAAGAACATGGTTATTCTTGGAATTTTCCTTTCCAGGCCATTCCTGTGGTTCTGTTCGCTGATTAAGGACATCAAGGACAAGTACTTCCAATAAAACTGCCCGCCGAGCGTGTATTCTGACCTCATCCGCGTGGAAGCAGCATGTCTCCTGTCCCGGATGCTGAACGACTTGTAACATACTTGCGGAACGAAACGCAAAAGTCTGTCTCGTCAAAAGAATATATATCGTGATGTCACATGTGGACAGATGTACTTTCAACGAACCCAATAAAATCTCATGAGCACTGCAACGATGAGACGGGCAGTATAAGAGCTACCATTGATTGGGTGGATGGAAGTTCCCATCAAACGGTAATATCGGTATCCTTTGACAGTGCATTTAGTGGTGGAAGATTATCAGTGGCCCTTGAGGTCAAATGAAGTTCGTTTTCTGGGGGCGGGTTCCGTATTGGATCCTCTACTGAGACTCAACGTGCGCACTCCTTACAGGGGGGATTCTGTTACGCTCCCTGTTATCTGTTATGTATACCCTTTATGTGACGCTGACAAATAGTCGTATAGTAGGTACAGATGGCTCAACGTAGACGAAATATGGTTGGATGTATCTATGTAGGTTATATATATTACTATAGAGTCAAATTTCGTTGCATGCATCTTCACCCTCTGAGTAATCACGGGAGTGAACGAGGCTTTTTTCAAACTTTGTCCACACCGAAAACCAACTAACTCGACCGAAAAGCAACAGGTATCACAGAAATCTACTAGCCGAGACTGAACTGAATATATCCATATCAGCGAACTGAACCATTCTTGGCGACGCAAAACGATTTGAAAAAAAAAAAAAAAAAGTGCGGGGAATGCCACAGAGGCTGAGGGATGTCGCGCCCCCTTATAACGCACCCACAGGACCGCGACTATATACACGTGCGTCGATGTCCCGCTAAAGGACGTCGACGCGGGCGGGCGTCGGCAGCGACTCGAGAGAGAGTCGTGTTCGGGCATCTCATCATGATCCCTGACCAGGTGTGCGCGGATCCATCCCACCTGCGGAACGGCGAGGACGTGAGGGACGACCCGCGTGGGCTAGACGCCCAACGTCACCTATGCAGACCCCCCACTCTATAATAGACTCCAGGTATCCATACACGGGCTGCTCCCGTTCGCGCTGCCTTGTGGAACAACACAGACGTCAATCATCCGTGCTTCACGCGTCTTCACATACACGAGCTTCGTCATACGCAGGTGCAACTCTTGATACCGGGTGACTAATGTCTGTAGAATGAGGCTTCTTCCTCTTTTTCTCACATACTGCTGCTTTTTTCTTCTTTTTTTTTTATCCTCGTCGTTGCGTTGTGCTGCTGGTTTGCGGGTTTCTTTCTTTTTTTTTTTCGCGTTTATCAAAAAGGAAGTTTTTTCATTAAGACTGATCTAACTAAATGTTTTGCGGAGATATCCGTGTGTCTGTTTTGCGTGTCCTGTTCGAAAACGAGCAGGTGGTCTTTACTGATGCAGTTAGCACCTGCATATACAGTCAAACTCCTGTACAACGAGGCTCAGGGGACAGCAAAAAAAATTCGCAGTAAAGGAATTTTCGTTAAAAAGGATCTCCATTATTGGACCTATAGGCTCCAGCGGGACCGCAAAAAAAAAATTTGCTGTAGTGGTATTTTCGTTAAAAACGTGTTCGCTATAAAGGAGTTTGACTGTAGCACCCACTTGTCGCCGAAAATGTACTTCGCAAACGTCGCGGAGGCGAATGACGGATTTGTGCACCCGACTTTACTGCCTGCGCTGCGGCCTTTATTCGAGTACGCGTCCGTCTTGCGAATCTCTGCAGCGCGCGTTTGCCGAACGCCATCAGTGAGATGCATCGTGGACTGCGCAAATCTTGGAAGAGCTTGCCAGATAGAAAAACAAAAAAGCAAGCGGGGAATCCAGAATACTGTGCAGTAACAAGGAGACAAACACATATAAATAATTAATTAATTGTACTTGAGCACTGCACACCAACCTGGTTCGTGTCTTCCCATTTCGCATAAGCCTTTCTAACTTATTATCTACCCACCCCGTAGCATGTTCACCCACCTCGAACTGCACAAAGTACCATTTCGCCTAATGTACGCGGCAGGCAGTTCCGTTTCGCCTACTGACCCGCGTCACATGAAGAAGGGAGGTGGTTCCTTGGCACACAGCCGACAATACATTTCTCTGCTTTTCTTGCAGAGGTCAATCACTAAAACTGGCGAAGGGGTAAGTAAAGCCCACTTGATGGCAGCCCTGTTTCGCCTAAGCTATATTCACCCGTCCACGTGTTTTATCCGGCATTAGGCGAAACTGGGCGTAATCCATGGTTACCAACCACTTCGTTTCGCCCGATACTATGACTTTTAGCCCTGTCACACAAGAAATTAAATGATATTTCTAACACACGAACGTAATTTGTTCGCCGCTGCTACACATGTAACCCATACATGATGTAAACATTGCTTATTGCTTATTATGCTTTTGTTTATTTATGTACTTTATTTATGTTATTATTTATGGTATGTAAGGATTGCTTATGTATGTATGTATATTGCTTATTGTAAACACTGCTATAAACATACATGTTGAACATATAATTAAGTTGCACGAAACGATGCTCAACGAATACGTTTGGAAAACTCAGTTTTTGCGCCGTTACCAGCCGCGTACTCTCGATTGCAGAGGTGCAGCAAAAACCAGCAACGTCAATAGTAAGAAGAAGTGGGGGGGAAATTCAAATTAAAAGTTAGCGACCGATGTGTGTTTTACGAGTTTACTTCTTTTTTATATTAAAAATGATATGACTTCGCTTGTAACTTCAAAGCCCGAGCTTCCTGCCGTCTCTATACATATATTTGTTCAGCGTGCTTTGAAACTGCATATCATCACGAGCAGTCATAGCTGAAAATTTCGCTTCCACGCTGTTCTTAAAACAGATTTTTCTGCGATAAAAGGTAATAAGAAATTGACGCGTGCGGTCACAACGACTGCACACCAGCACCTGGCACAGGCTGTGCTGTCTGAGGTTTTCTCTGGGTTTTCCGAAGACTTTCCAGACAAGTGTCGACACAGTTCCCCCTGAAGCCGGCCTAGGATGTATACTAACCCCCTGTCCCCCACTCCTTCCCGCTGTCCTCTCTCCATCTACCCACGTCTCAACGCCGCTCATAGTCACAGTTGCTTCGCGGCGCTAATAAACACACACACACACACACAAGCACCTCGGTATAATGAAAAGGAAACAAAGCCTGACTAAAAAAAATACCTGGTACGAGGGATACCAATCATATGAAATCATTACGTTATAACAGGCGTTAATAGGCTTCTATTTTTCAACTGCGATCGCTTATTACATCGGCTATACACGAGAATTTCCTTCCACCTATAATTCCCTTTGGCACACCACCAGGACCCCATAACCCAACATTCTTCCTCGCACACACTAACGGCTGTTTTCCCAGGAGCAATCGGCGCAAACTTTGGGCAACGCCAGCTGCCGCTGCGAAACGTCGCTGGCTCGCACCTGCGCGACGGTGAACCCACGCAGACCGCGACAGTCGTCCGCAGGGCACAGTCGCAATCAGCGTGGGAAACGACAGAAATCCTCGCATCGAAGACGACTATCTCCGGTTGCGACTCTCGCCGCGGGGAAGTTTAATCAGCTGCTGCCGCTGGCCGGCCGGCTTCGATATACGTCCGATGCATGTCATGAAAACTGCAGTCGGATTGAGGTTACTTGACCGTGGGATCGCTGCAGAGCTGGCGATGAAATTTTCAGCTGGATTTCGCGGAAAGGAGTGAAAAGATGTTCGAGCTTGTTTCGTGTTGCAAGCGGGGATGACAGTGGCCGATAGCGCTGGCTGGCATCCGTTGATACGGATCGCGTCTTCTGTGACTGGCCGCGTAGCTACGCGATTTTTTTTTTTATTGCTTCGTTGCTGTCTTGCCGGACTATGTCAGGGAGAAGTACACATCAAGAAAGATGTAGCACCATTTTTCTTTTGCTTGCTTCGTGCAATTTTAAGTCAAACTTCAGTAGTCATGATACACACTATCATTCAGTAGCTATTGTAGTGCCTGGGACGTTCAAAACGAATGCATGTGACCCTCTGGTGTCCATCGTTCCGTGCACTGTTTTCTGCCTCTACACCTCCGTTCCTTTGCAACGCCATCTGCGTGCAGCTGGCATTGCGTATATTGATTTAAAATAGTGACCATACCGTACCCTAGCGGTTTCTCGACATACACGAATTTGCAGACCAGATATGACATTCAGATATATAGCAACGTCTAAGATATGAACTACGTCATGGTTTAGGTTAGGCTTCATTGTGGCATTTATAATCCAATGTGCCTCAAATGTGTGCAGCATTACATACGTTCAGCAGGTTCCAGTTTATATATTCACGAACATCTGCATACTTTATTTTTTGAGATTTTGAAGAATTTTCCGAATCCAAATCCGAATCCAAGGAAGGTTCTGCGAATCCACGAATCTTACGAATCTCCAATCTCTCAAATCCTTCCTTAAAGAAGTGTTCAAAAAGCCAGGGAAAAAAAAAAAACTCTTCTACTGAAAATTGTTTTGAAGCAGAATTTGATATCTTTATTTAACGAAACACAAATTAGATAACGGTTCACTTTCAGAAGAAAACATACAAATCGATGTCTTCTTAAATGTAAATTATTGAGCGTGTTGTTCATCGACTACAGGGAATATATAAACTCAGAATCTGAATTATTTCTATAAAACTAAGAAACAATCAAAAGCGAAACCATGTTATTTTTAAACTTAGCAATGTAAACAAACAAACAAAACAAAAAACAAGAAAACACCCGCCGTCCACCAGGCTTTCGACGGACTCCAGACGCGCCAATTTTACAAAAGAAACAAACAAACCTGGTTGGTGGATTCGAAAGATTCGATTCGCCGTTTTCGGCCCTGGGATTGAGATTCCCGAATCTGAAATCCCTGCCTAGGATTCGAGGATTCGCGAATTCAGTTGCCCCATCCTTAATTTTTTTCTAAACCGTCAACTCGTACAGTGCACTTAACCCTTCTGGACACACTACCGTCCTGCTGTCCTATACCATATACACAAGGTAAATAAAACAAATCCAAATTTTAAAAAAAAAATAGCGTGATACGCAAATTATCAAACGCAGAACCCCATGTTACTTTCTTCTACATAACTTACCTCCCCTAGTTACAGCAGCGTGACATGACATCTTAATACCCGATCGAGCAACACCCCACACATCGCCATAACCCCTCTTTTTTTTTTCCACCTCCCCTCCGCGCTCTCTCGCGGCCCGTGCATTGAAAGCGTAACAGTGTCAGACACCTTGGATATACACCTTAAGTAATGCAACACTCATGCAACAACAAGAAGGGAGCTCGGCGTGGGAAAATGTGACAGGTGAAAACGCTGCCGTCGCGGGGAGGGAGAGAGGGTAGGCCTCCTCCTCCCCCTTCCAAAAAACGGTGTACGCAAGCTGTAACTGTGTAGTAATACGTGTAATCAACGACGCCCCGCAGTGCCAGCCAGTTGGCACCAGGAGGCGCTACGTACGCTAATCGCCTTCAACGGCAGACACAAGCAACACACCACGCGTTTTATAAAAGCGTATCATCGGGCCGCGTTTTTAACAAAGCACCTGGACACAAGGACGATAAGCGGCGTTGTAGTGTCTACAGGCATCTCCCTCGTAATTATTGTCGTCGATAGGGCAATTGTTCCGTGCGTGTGCTCGGTAATTGGTGCTCGAAAGAACAGGACCCGCACAGGTGGAGCAGCGAACACGCAACACGGCGATAATGGCACACGGTTGATAATGAATTTAGTTGGCCATCGCGTAACCCTCACGCTGGCTGTGGTCTACGTGCGCTTTTGACACTTCCGATTCCGAGTCGCACGCTACTCAATCGCTTTTTCTCCGGCCTTCACATACAGTGAACCCTCGTTATTATGACCATGGTCGTTGCCGAACATTTTGGTCATAACGCGGAGTTGTCATATTAACGGGGGGGATTTGCAGAGGTTTGCACATCATCATCTAGGTTGTTGTTGTTGTTTGCAGAGGCTTCACTGCATTGTTCCCCAGGAGTCGTAAAGCGCGTATGTCATATTATCGGGGGTCATATTAACGAGGGTTCACTGTATATAGTACTGGCGCGGCAGAGGGGATGCAGTAGATGCCACCACTGGCTGTGCCGTCAGCTCTCTCAGTTTTGCTGCAGCCATTCCCGATGCATGTGGCGCAGTTCCTCTTGGAGTCCAGGGCGGAGCGTTTTCGCTGTTTCGAGACCATGAATTTCGAGATAGGGAATATCGAGGCCCTCCTAAGGACAGCCGTTCTATTTTTCGAGCCGGACGTAGGGAGCATCGCCCGTCCACCAATCAGAGAGGATTTATGTTGACAGATTTATTTTGAAGAGTTGATTTCATGAAGTATTTGTACGAGTTGATTTTGCCGCTGTGGATATTGATAGAGTTTATACTTGAGAATCTGTTTTGAAAAGTGGATTTTACATGCTTTATTTTTCAATGTTTTATTCCTCAATTATTTATTTCGGCGTCATCGCTGCGCGACAGTTCTTCCGAAAAGAAGAAAACCATAGCGCAGACTTACACGCATTTATAAAGTACGTATTGAAGTGCTCTACTAAGTCTCCGTTTTTAAGTACCTTGTTGTCAACATTTATTTGTTCATGTGCAAGGGCCTATGGTACGCAAACGGCCTCTTCGCCACACCTATACTAGACGGACATTCCTTTGTTGCGTGTTTGGATTCCCCTTTGCAAGCTTCACTGCTCTTACTTATACGCCCGGACACCTGCCTTCAGACTAGACAAGAACTCTGTCTGATGGATGTCCGTATCCCAGATGAGATTCACCGTACAACAAAAAACACGGTGAGTCTGCTACCAGAGATAGAGACTAATGCATTACATCTTTGTAATGAGTAATGCTAGTGCATTAGATTCTCTGGACGAGTAATGTAATGCCATTACTACATTACGGCCGGGTAATGCATAATGCCACATCCCCTTACTTGGGATGAAAATTCAGGCAATGTCTAATGCCAGAGGATAAGAGTTGGGCCTGGTATAGGCAAGAAAAATCATCCAGCTGACTTTGTTTTAAAGCCAATTATATTTGTCAACGACCAGGTCACCAAGGAGGAGCGCCGAGCCCAAGTGGAGTCTTTGAACCCAAACTCCGTTTTGGGCTGCAATTAATCTGATTGCTCATTTGGATTATGCATGCTGTTCTCAGTTCTCTACGAAGTCGCTTATACGCATCGATTTTGCAGAAACTATAATTACAATAAGCGGTAAACGAAGTAGAACACTAATCAGGCCTCCGTACAGCACGCACTTCGAACACCGCACAGGGCCGTGTTAGACACTTCTAGGAAAATGGGGGGTAATGCCAGAGTAATGTCATTACTTGATGAAAGCAATGGCATCAGTAATGCATTAGTAAGCATAAAAAATCATTGAGTAATGTAATGCATTACTTAACAAAACTCTGTGCGATGATAATGCATAACTTCCCTCAACTTTGGTTAAACCACCGTTTATGTGTCAGTCTTTTATAACATCTTGCTTTCAGAATATTTTGACAGACTTATGAGAGGCACACGGAACTTCTCCACGGAGAAACGAGGTCACGGTTCTCCCAATTCTCCCCGCCGATCGCAACAAGGTCACCTCGCACCTGTGGCTGTGCCTTCGAGTAAAAAGAGAGAAAGATATTCCAGCTAACCCCTCGCTGACGAGAGGCACCTGCAGCATGGTGCGCCATTGTTTCGCCCTCCTTAATCCCCGCTAATCCAGTTAACTACTCCTACCAGTCACTTTTCTCCCCCAGACAATCACCACGTCAAGTTTCTGGAATCTCCACAAGGTCACGCATGATGCTTATGCGCACGCGGCACGCTTTTGGGGGTTTGAGGCTGGGGAGGGGGGCGGCGACTTCTGACGAAAGTTCGAGCGGGGGTTTTCCTCCGTGTGCCAAGCTGGTGGGATCACTTAGTGTGATGGGTGGCGAATTTTAACTGTCGGCGAATTAGAATGTGTCAGAGTTTCAAACCATTTCGAGGGAAGGTATAAGTGACGTGTTTAGGCACGCTTTGGAGTCAAGGTGTAAGCGATCAATAAATCGTCAGGTGTGCCTACAGGGTGTCATTACAGAGCGTTTTCGGAATGCAAAGCCTTCTGGGTTTTCGTTGCCGACAACATTAGAGGCTCCAGTCAATGGTAAAGCGGTTTACTGCTGTGCCATGTGACGTGCTAGCTAGTGGGGTGAGGCGTATACATAAGTGCGGGAAACTGAAAGGAATGATTTGTGAAAAGCGTGTCTGCGAAAGGCCAAAGTATAGGGTGCAGAATCTGAGCGCTCGCGTTCACCTCAGCTGAAGTGCATACAGAAAAGTATATGTATATATTCTTTGATTGGGGGCTTGAGGGAGTGTCGGAGACAATCGTTAAAGTCGGCGTAAGGTGTCCCTGCAGCTGTTACAGCTGTGTCCTGACTAGTGACCACGGCCTACTCGATTATGCCGACCATGTCATAATCGGCAACTCGAATATGCATGAGCCCGTCCGCACGAACGGCTAGGGGCGCTACACATCGGCCCGCGACACCTCCCTCATGATTGGATAATGAAAATTTGAATTTTTAACGTGCAGACGCAGCCATACCACCGTAGCAGGATCCAGGTAGAAATGGAAAATTTTTTCCGGGACATTTCTTCCGGGGACATATTTTCCGGGAACATTTTTTCCGGTTCCCACCGTAGCAGACGACACAGCAACAGTTTACATGAAACCGCGCAGAATGATGATGATAATGAATTTAGTACTTTAGCAAGAACGCGTCTCCCACGGGACATTCCGATGAGCAGCGCCACCGCTCGCTTCCAAATGCGGCGCTGGGAAAGGGTGCAAATTACATGGTCGCTGTAATTTATAGTAGTATACAGGTCGTGGTCCTGACGGGAGGACCTCGATATTCCCGGTTGCGATATCCCAGACTTCAAAATTCACGTTCTCATTGCCACTATTTAACCACTCAAATTCACGGGAGTTCGATGTCTGTCCAAGTCATTTTTAGCGAACAAAAGCCACACTTTAGCAGCCGTTAGGCTTAGCAGGGCGGACACGACGGATCAGCATGTAGGTTAGTTTATTATTAGGTTTCTCCAAGCTCGGTGTTTGCATTTGCATGTCCAGGTTAGTCTAAGTTCGCCGTTAGCAGTTTCCCGCGCGCGACTGCGCATTTTATAGCCAGATAAGGTTTATTTACAGCCGCTTATTTAGAAACGGGGATTTCGATCACTTTATTTCCAGGTACACCCGTCCTGACGCCTGTATGAACGGTGCTAATGTTGATCGATGAAAACAACGCAAAATGTGCAGACACAAAGACAACATATTTTACAGTGAGCTTCGTTAGGAGTAATCTCTGATAACAAAAGGGAGAACGATATTGAATCCATTAAAGAGCAAACTTCATTAATTTTTCTTGCCCGCCTCCTCATTATCCGCGCCACACACAACCGTTCCGTCTCTTCGCTCCCGCAGTCGGAACTAAACACAGTCACCGTTTCCAGGGAAACAAATTTCACACGGAAGTGCAACTTGTGAAATCCATGGACACGAGACATACGTATAGACACCCTGCCTCCGTGCACCTGGCGCTGTCTGTGTGTTCTGCGAACTCTCCGTTTTAAAAAATGAGGGCTCACCAGTAAGAGTTAAAAAAAAATGAAGGCGCCACTCCAAATGAGCGAACGAAAGTTCTCATGGCCAAAGAACGCGGAACCGGACAGAGACAGCGGCAGCAGGAGGCAGAGCCGTTTGCAGTCGGAAGCAGGTGACAGCCGTGGTGCCGTTGACCAGGTGTCTTCATTCTGCTGCTGCGAAGACCGCTTGCTTCACTTACACAACCCGACTTTTTTTTTTTTTGTTTCCTGTGATTACGTTGCACAGGTGCTGCTCAACACCATCACCTCTAGAAAACGATGCATCTGCCACCCCCTCCCCTCACACGACCGTCATTTCCGGGTTCTAAGAAACCCCTTGGAAGGTTTCACTTGCCCCCCCCCCCCCCCCCACCCCATCCCTCCCTCTACCTTCGTCATCCACTTTCGTAGACATGCCAGCTGTTATGGACCATATTCATTTTTCAAAGCGGAGTTAATATGCTTGCACTCATATACGCAGAAACGCTTCCTGTTGCCTCCTAATGGACGTATTTTTTACCACCTACAGAGTAAAAAAAAAAGAGAAAAAACCCTTTGCATCCATGTATCTTTAAATGCCAAGTACTTAACCGGAAGCAGAAATCGTTCATGTCGCCTTATACGTCAATGAAAAGAAGCAAGCGAGCTGGTCTAGTTCCCTAGTCTCGGGGTTTTACATTGTCTTATACGTGCCTGCATGAATTGTCTTTATACCGGTGGGAGTCTATGATGATGATGATGATTAGGGTTTTTCTGGCGCATCGACAACTACTCTGGGAGTCTATGGTCCGAGATAAGGAACTAAGACATCTGTAACCATGATTTCTGAATGTGGATCTAAATCAAAAACTCGGTCGCTCTTCAATCGTGGAGGCAATCATGCGTGTGACGTCATTGGTTATGGTTTGAGGTTACCAAATGAAAGCCTGCAGCTATTGTCAGAAAGGAACGTGATGTCATCTAGTCCCGGAGAGAAATACACAAATTCAAATTTGACGAACCTAAAAATAGCTGTTATCCTAACAATAACACTTTTCAAACCAAACGTGATACTTTAGAGCTGTATTTAAAAAAAAAATGTTGTATGTTCTCGCGTCACATTTAAATGCTTGATACGAAGTGCCGATAGGATTGGCGACGTGATAGGATAAATGATTGATAGGACCGTCACGTGGCCATATCACGTGACCATCAAAGTGTTACGGTAACAAAATAGTCAATGCTTGACCTTGCTGGGTGCACCAATTTAGTGGTCAATGCAACCAGAGGGCGTCAACTCATCTGCTCATTGAGCCTGTTTTCCAATGCTCGCCGTTTCCAGTTGTCGTACGTGCGCGAACAAAACCTTCCAGGCCGAGTGCATAAACTACTCCAGTTTCACCGCAGTTAGACTGTGTTACGAACGACGAGAAAATTCATTTTTACCCAACAGAAACACCAGAAGCGTTCACCATGTGGAGGAGATGCCTTATAATGGATGTACTGCGCTCCTTCTCATGACAGCTTTCGCATCACAAGCCAGCCGTTGACCAACTCCAAGTTTGAGAACAACACCTCAGAATTTCGCCCTTGTATTGCCCCATCCCGCAACGACACCAGGCCAGCATGACCGTACGGAAAACCCCGGAGATGGTTTACGTCACCTCTCGAGCATCCGTTCACTTTTATTGGTCAAGGTCTCCGAGGGTCCTCGACGCGCAAAAAAGATGCCCGCAAAAAAAAAAAAAAAGGTTCCTCGGAGCTGACGGAGCCGCACTTCTATCAGGGTCGACCGCTCCTCCAGAATCCAGGAAGAAGAGACCAACTCTTTTATGGAGAGGTGCGATCAAGGGTTGGTTGGCGTAGCCAGCTGCAAGATTCCGGGAAACGACGACGACTAGCTCCTATGGCGCCACCTATCGTCCTACGTCGTAGCGACGCCGGAGCTGTGGAATGTACGTGCGTGCGTCACGCACGCGAGAAGGTGTTGCAGATGAAAATCACGGGGCAATACAACTAGGGGAATTCGCATACTTAAAGGGACAGTCCGTTGCTGAACAATTCGTAGTCAGTAGTTGATGCTGCGACGTCACTGCGAGTAGCTTCCGGCTTCCGGATACGTCCTGGTGAGTCCTGGGAGGGAGTTTCAGTAGGTTGGAAGCACTCGACGAAAACGGTGCGATAAAGGAAGCTGTCAAATCAAGGAACATCAACGTGATGCCAGCCACGAAGCAATACGGCGACTTGCTTATGTCTTCGAAAGCGTTATCACTGAATACCTTCCCATATGCTGAAACCTGCTGCTGATTACCTTTTATGGCGAATTCGGGTGGTCATTTCGTGGCAACTTTTTTCGCCCGATCTCCAGCAGTCATGTTCGCGTGGCGCTTTCCGAGCGCCTGGAATTTGCCAGCTAGCACTTTTTTCGCCCGGTCTCCGAACGACCACAAGGTATATCTAAACAGGTAGCGCATATCCCATAGGCCCTTGTGTCTTCAGAATGACGCCATGATAGAGACGGTCAGCGCCATCCATCCGTTTCGCGGACTACTACGATTGTAAATAAATGACGTCAGATATGACGTCAGCACTATGAATAATAAGCAGTGCATAATTAGCCATGGCACGTTTACATTCGCGCGCTTTGTTTGCGTTGTATTCCCTTTTCCTCACCCGGTCAACAACACCAGACGAGAATACAGAAAAATAAATCATATCAGGTTTAATGAAACATATCAATTCGAAATACATACAGTTATCACAGATTTAGACAACTCCAAACTGAAGGGCATCGTGATGACCACTGGCACATACAAATTAGGAAGGTTCACTTAAGACCCATTTCTCACCTAGAGCTATTCGAACACGTAGTGATTAGACGTTTGCATTTATTCAATGAGTGGCCATTATTAGGTACATTGCAACAAAACATGGCATCGTTTTTCGCGGTGCCAGCAACAGGGGATGCATTCTATTTATCTGTTCACACGTGTAATTCTTGGTCTACAGCTCCGAGATGTGAACGTCGCTTCCTGTTTAACCCAAAAAGTGTACGAACTCCGTATTAGAATGCACGGACACACGGCACGGATACAGAGATGCACGGATAAACACGCCCACTGTGACGCATGCGCAGAGGGAGCAGGACACGGAAATGTACTCGGGTGGTAGATGATTTCGTATATGTGCACCAGTGGGGCAACAGAAAGTTTTTCATACATTGAAATTATCAATAACCTATTAGTACGCACACAAGTCATGCCTATGTTATAAAGTTTTTCTGTTTACGATCGTACCTCTACTACCAACACCCAGGATCGCTCGCGCCTCTTGATGGTAGCCTTGCCGACGGGTCTGATTTGGTATTTTCGCTTGTTTTCGCTACCAGTTTAGATATACCTTGCGACCGAGCAGCGGGTTGCCCTACTATATCGGTGGCGAGTGCCCTCATTGGCCCCGCACATCGAAGTTCACGTGGTTTAGAAGGCGACGGAACCCGAAGACGTGCGACCGCGATGTCCCTAGCATGATCCAAGCGACTAAAAAGTAAAACCGCTAGATTCCTGGGTGACAATGGTCACGTAACCCAGGTCGGGCAGCGACCTAGCAATTTCCGAGCGCTAGGACGCGTGTTGCCATGAAATGACCACCCGAATTCGCTTTTAGCAAGACTCGAAGCAATTGCCGTATATTTTGGTCGTAATTTCCGGCGACGTCCACAAGGGTGCGCTAGCTGTAGCAAAACAGAAACTGCGTTCATAGAAATTCTTTGTTTCGAAAAAGTAGGGGGGCTCCGTTGAGTAAAATTTTGCATGCAGCATCCACTTTCAGGCATGCCTGGTCTCCAATACAGTGATACTCTAATAAATTACGTTTTCGCGCGTACGTTCCTGGCGTTCCTAAAATTAACAACACGCACAAAAGACAAACAGTTTTGAAAGCCACTCCCAGAGAGTTCGCATGGTTATGCTCAGTCTTGGGTAGTAACTAAGTTACTTTTAACCTGTAACTGTAACTAGTTACTTTTGGGGTTAACTAGTTACAGTAACTAGTTACATTTCCAGAAAAGTAACTTTTAACTGGAACTAGCTACTATTTCTGTGAATGTAACTGCAAAATGTAACTAGTTTCTCGAACAAATGTCGATCCTTTTTTTTACGTTCGTACGCATGTCGTGTTTTTCCCTGTGGGAGAGCCACATATTGACTTATACAGCTTCTGGTTAAGTACAATAATACTAAGTAAATGTAAATACTAAATGAATGTTTTTAACAATTGTATCACCCTCTCATGGTCATTTTTATAAAAAGTAACTAATGTAACTAAGTTACTTTCTCTCAGTCACTGTAACTGTAACTAGTTAATTGATCAAGAAAGTAACTATAACTGCAACTCAGTTACTTTTTAGAAGTAACTTACCCAAGACTGGTTATGCTTGCTTGCAGTGCGACGCGGGGTTTCCCCTTAACTGGACCTCCTTGTTCGGGCTGAGTCAGCTCAGAAACCACAAACGCCAGAAATCTATCGGTTACCAAAGTGGAAGATCACACGCTACTCTCATAGAGCTGGAAAACTACCTATATGGATGTGGAACACCGAAGGACTCTGAGTACACCTATACTGGTGCACTGTATAGACGCTTCACATCCAGCCGCAAGTCTCTGAAAAGTGCCCAGACTGGACCGTTGACAACACGGACGTGGAGAAGGTACTGATGGAGGACTGGGCAGATCTGCAAAGACAACCTCCACTTAGCGCCCTGGTGTGCTTTACTGAAGAACACAGGTGCTGAGGCTCGAGGCTTGTCTCAACAGAGTTATTAGCGTTAAAATCCACCGAGTGTTCTGGATGTTCTCCATTTTTTTCTTGGTGATGGTGATGTGATAAAGGGGAAAAAAATGGGGATGTTGAGTTACGACGAAGTCTAACTGGCTACTCCAGTACTCTTACACATACAAACAGATGAGAGAGTTAAAATAATGGAGTTCAACAACAGTTCAAACGTTCATGTTCATGTTTTTTCTTGTCTCACCCTTCTTACCTATGGAAGTACACTCTAAGAAACAAATGAGTAAATTATTGGGGAGTAATTGCAGCCTCGAGTCTCCAGGATTACACTCTCCAGTTTAGCCTCTGACCTTGAATTTTATTCCTCGGCACCACAAAAAGTCACGAAACTCGCATGCATCTAGTCCCCCAAAAGGACGAAACTTACTCCTTGTTTCTTAGAGTGCAGAACTTTTCGCCCGGACTCCAGTTTTAACCCGTACACAAGAATGCGACGTCAATCTCCAGGTACGTCACGCTTAGTATAACCCCCAAAGCGCGCGGTCGGTATAAAAGTCCCGACCCATTCTTTGTTTTCACTAAATATACGCGCATTTGAACGGGGTTCACGCATCAGACAACAGCCGAGATACTCCCCGAAGACCTTTTCGTGATTTTAGTCCCCGCAAATAACATTGCTCATCGCACGAAGAGACGCGAGAGCTCAGGTGTGTCCCCGAAATAACGACATCGGGGGCGCGACCCGGGAGAGGAGTCTCACGCGCGCATTCCCTCGGTATGGCTCCTGAGTAACGAGCACAGATGCTGCTCGGAGAGAGACTTCTCAAAATAAAGCCCCCCGCGCTCGCCTGCTACGATACTTCCTCTTATCTTTTTCTTCTTCTTACATCATCTAAATTACACGGCTGGCATCTCTTTCGTCACCTGCGCCGGCCGCCAGAAAACATCCATCTCGCGCTGCTTTTCTACTGATTTCACCTCCTCCCATATACTCACACCTGTGCGCGAAGTTTTAAACGCGACGTCGAATCAAATGTGCTTGTCTCGATGCGCTTGCGGGTGGGCCTGGCGTTGAAGATGTAAACCGCCATGTTTGGGGCCTCAAAGGGGTTGTGACACTTCTCGTCAAGCTATTCCGGATAAATGTTAAATGTAATTATTTGCATCGGTTGGAACCTCCCTTCCACGCTTTACAGCAAGGGGTGTAGCAGAGGCGTGGAAAACCCGCACCGCGGACACGGAAGCTCATAGTGGTGGTGGTGAGGATGGAATCTGCTTGGCGTAGTCGGTCACGCTTAGGTGAGGAACGCCACAAATATCGCAAGGGGGAATCGTGCGCACCGGGCCGACTTCACAGAGAACTGTGCCGACATTTGTCTTAAAGCGAATGAGGAAGCCCCAGGGAAAACACCCAGAGACAGCGCAGTCGGCGCCCGGGTTCGAACCCGGGTCACCTCCCAGTCTCGGCGTGGCATGCCATCATTGGGAGGTGACCCGGGTCCGAATTCGGGCTCTGACGTCATGGCAGGCGTCTCCGCCAGTCAGGAAGCGCGAAAGAGGTCGCGTGCTTACGCACCAATGGGAAGTGGTGCTGCAAGAATGTACCCGTGAGACGTCGAAGGCATACGAATGAAAAGATGATAACAGCTCATAATAAAGGACAGTATGTGTCGAGTTAAATGGATGTAGGCAGTGTTAAATGGATGTAGGCAGTGTAAAAATTGTTACCTAGATCAATGTGAAATGTGAGTGAGGAGTATTTGAGCAGAAGAGGTCACAGGTCACTTGAAAGACATGGCTTCAGAGCATATAGGCGACACCAACATTTTTGCCACTTAAGCTATTCCTGCTTCCACGATGATGGTATGGTCGCGGAATGGCGTGTTTCTGAGAGCCAATCTGAATGGCAAATATATGTCAGCTTTCAATACCATCACTCGGGTCTGCAGCGCGACCAAGCGGGTATAACCGGTAAACTGCAGCATGCAGAAGGGTAAGCACTCGTCGTATAAATTCGTTCCCTGGGACTCTCTTCCGCCTGCCGAGTATCGACAGCTCAAGCCACTGCATACAACTTCCTTTAGTTCCTCCAAACTAAAATTTTGTCTCAGTTACCTCATACGATGTCAGGATGAAACTATGGTGGCCGCAACGACCAGCAGACCAGCGACAAGGTGCGTGTCCTGATATCTCAGATCCGTTATCCCACCGGGGAAGTCAAAGATACTTCAATAAATCACAAGCAACAAAACGCCTCACGTGTATTACTCCAATTACCCACATACCACCTTACCCGCAGGAACACCGCCAAAAAACTGACAATCAACGCGGATCACGATAATCATACACCCCCTAAAGCCTACCACTATCACCAACACTCCTCTCTTTAGCCCTCCCACATCACCACAACGGTAGTGGCTGTAAGAAAGAGTCCCGTCAGCGTAATTAAAAGCAACCCCACTTGTTATTTTCCTTCTACTCATTTAGTGGGAAAAAAATTACCGCATTTTTTTTTCTAACCGCCTTCCCATCTTCCTTCGAAACATAGCTAAACGGACGCGCGGGAAATCGGAACATGCGGGG
The DNA here is from genome assembly GCF_037126465.1 of Ornithodoros turicata. Classification (NCBI taxonomy): domain Eukaryota; kingdom Metazoa; phylum Arthropoda; class Arachnida; order Ixodida; family Argasidae; genus Ornithodoros; species Ornithodoros turicata. The sequence continues at coordinate 11,841,308 of NC_088206.1, read as the reverse complement.
CTCCGACGTCCCGATTGATGATCCCTATGACCGGAGCCGATTGGCCGACGCCGCGAACTCGAGAAGTCGAAGACGATGAGGCACGATGAGCGTCGGGATGAGGACCCCCCGATGGGTTGTGTAGGAGTGGGGGGGAGAGGGTGGGGCTGTCGCCATCCTGTCTGGCTCGCACCTGGGACCCTCAAGGCACGTGCATCGGCTTCGTTCCTTCTTCTCTGGAGTCCATCACTCGTTGGAGCAGCCGCGGCCGGGCAGTTCCTGGAACGATGCCTGCTAGATGCGTCCTGCGTAGTATTGCTTACTGCCTCGTGTCTGAACATGACCTCGAAGCCTCGCTGTGTACGGCATGAACGTTGACACGAAGGCTGTTTTAAAAGCGATGTCAGGCTGCACGGAGAGCTGATACGACAAGCAGGAAGCGAAATACGAATCTGGAGAACGCGTGTAGCAGCGTGCTATAGGGTTTCCATGTCCAACAAAGGAATAAGTGATACGACACTTCCCAAGAAGACAGAGAGACGAAGTGCAACGGTGTACGGATGAATCACTTGGACATTGGATGGACACAGCACTCGAATGGACACTGGAGTATAGGATCATGCCCAAATGTTCAGAGCTCAGGCTGCAGAGCCTCTGGAACCACTATCCACTGCACAGGCACTGGTTATCGGCTCGGAGAAAAGGAAATATTGAAGGTCCGCAGAAGAGTAAAAAAAAAATAAATGTAACCGGGAACTGGAAGGGAACGTGGTATCGGAGAGCATCTCACGCAAACAAACATTTCTGTGGGGCCCCAGTGCTTCTTGTCTGGCCCCTGGACCCAACTTGTTTAACATTTGGGATTGAACGACGTGGAACGTTTGCAAGAAAGTCATGCGGGCCGGAAATCTTCAGACACATTTTGGGTTCAACTGTCCCGAAGACAACAATGCCACGACGCGCTGCCAGAAGATGGCGAACGTTTTTACAACAGAAGAAAAACAAATCGGTAAATTATTTTCCGTTCGGCCAAGGGGGTGACGATCGTTGCGATATTTTAAAGCAGGAACGCCCTGCTCACGGAACTAGGATTTAAAAACTTGGAAACTTGGAAGAAAAAGTGTTGGAAACAGAATGTCGGCAGCTTTCCTGCTGTGAAATTATCCCGAAAACATCATTAGCACGCGGATATACCATCAGGACGCGGACACTATGAACCTCACAACAACAACAAAAACAAAAAAAACACTCTCACCCTCTCCTTCAATCGCCTTCACATATCTCCCCGACGACAATGCGCACCCGCATAACGAGAAAAAAAAGAAGGAGGAGGTCCAGCAGGAAATCTATACCAGTAAATAGCCCTCTTAGCTTAACTGCTTTCACAAAAAGCCTTAACGGATGACAGCGCCACCATCGAAACACAATCTGGGATCGCATCTCCACCTCCCACGTTTCTATATACCCCCAAATCATCACAGACACACCACCACCGGACAATATACTAGCATCTTCCCCACAACGACAGCGAGTGAGAAAGCTTTATATAGCAACGACTTTTATATGTACTGTATACAGGACTTCGCAATCTCCGCGAGGGAGAGAATCTCATGGAAGAGGGGGGGAGGCAAGCACAGGTGCGCTCGACGGAGGGATTTTGGCATTCCCACACACAGGTGTGCAAGAAGCGAAGTCAGCTGGCCACAATGGAGTATATGTGTGTGTGTGTGTGGAGGGGGGGCCCCACCCCGTGAATTGCCGCCTATATGTGCAGACCTATATCTATCGGACGCGCCACCCGCTGAGGCGGCTGACAGCGACAGAGAAAAACGTCAGATGAAACCTACATTGCGTTGGCATTATGTGTGGCGGGTCTCTGGTGGGTGATCCCAATCAAGCCCACTTCTTTCGCAGACAGCTGCGTGGATTTTTTCGGGTCGCAGTAACAGTATGCGTGGAGTGATATGGCGATACACACGTAGGGGTCATTCGGAACGGCATTACGGTATTTATTCTCTCTTGCAGAGCGGAAGCTGGTAGGTTAATTTGTCTGTGGACCGCGGAAAATGTGCGTCGTCAGCGACCGATGCGGCCACGCGGCTTAAATTATCGAGGATAAATATCGAGATATGCAAAAATGAAGCGCGTAAAATCCTAATTCCAGCGCTCGAAGTCCCAGAAACGTGATTAGCTATCTCTACTTTAGTGCTCCGAACAACAACATAACGCTCCACGCACGATAACAATGGACTGCGCTACATACATTAGTTCCTCTTGTTATTTATTCAAAAACAGCAGTGGCAGCCACTTGCACCTCTCGTATTCTTAGTTACCTAATTGATACATAGCCTTCATAGAATTTGCGTCAATCAAAGAAGACAAAAGCTCTGTGATTTCGTCGCGTGACTCGTATTGTGTAGAGCCGACCAAGTGGTTTATCCAGACCCCCCCCCCCAAATGTTTGACAACACCCCCCCCCCCCCTAACTTTTTTCCTGTGTGCTACTGCTGTTCCGATGTCACTGCACCCCCATTTTTTGCCCCCCCCTCCCCAAGCTTGCTGTTCTGGATAAACTACTGAACTGGCCTCAGCCAGACGACGTGGTCGTTCCCTTTGTGTTGTTTTGTCCAAGTACTGCAGGTTACATTCCCCCCAGCATTCCTTTTGCGGGTTACATGAAGCGACTAATAATCATAACAAATCATAATAAAACCAGTATACGTGTTACCTTGAGGTAGTCCATTACAAATACACCGAAAATATTTACGGCAAGGTCATTTTACCGTGATCTTGGGAAATACTGGGACGGTGAACATCAAGATTTTGAAAGTTTTGAGATTTTTACCTTGGAATTTTATACTGTGGTTTTTGACATGTGGGCTATCGTAGCGCTCCTGCCCAACGATCATCCCGAATGACAGCATTCGTTGAAAGCACACGCCCTCTTGTGCACACTGAGGGACGCTTTCCGAGTGATCCTGGATTCTGTGGCGAAGCTCTGTGCACGACAATGAAAGCTAATTCTAATCAGCCTGCACGAGACTGCTTTCTGATAATAAGCACCGCCTTTCATACGAACACCCATTAATCGATCGAGTTGTCACTTTTCTTTCATAAACACTACGGCGCGCGAGAAAAAAAAAATCGCTTTCCGACAATAAATAACACGCACCCATTTTTACCAGTCACGAAACCGTTGCCGTCTTCCACCAAGCTCAACAAACGAACGTTATAAGAACCTCCCCCCCCCCCCCCCCCGGGCGGTCGCCATCATTCCTGGTCGAGCGTAACCCCACAACACCACCCCAAGGCTCGGACGAGGAATATGCAATTCTGTATGTACCTTCTTCACCAACAGCAGCAGGTGCATCAAATGTTGCAACCATTCCCATTGGTCACGCGTTCCTAATGGCAGCTGATGGGCTCCCGATCAAAGTGCCCGGTAGCCGGCTACAGTCTATCAAAGCGTGACCGGCGAAACGCCGGGCATTAAAACGGCCCACCGATCATTTTCACGTGCGAAACAGCGGTTTACCATCTTCGGAGGTCATCGGCAGAATTCGCGCGCTCCGAGCAACCTTACAGACTATACGCATCGCTACGGGCTATCCGCGTTTATTATTCACAAGATGTTTATCTCTGCTTTTGTATATAGTCGAGACAAGATATAGGAGCTTATCATTATCATTAGGGCGAGTCACGACTGTTTCCTTGGGGGGGCCTGAACGTTGGCGCTAGGTTATACGTTCATTAGCGAAGTACAGCGTCGTTTGTAACGTCGAGAAAGGTTGTTGCAGAGTGACGACAACGAGAGAGAGAGAGAGATAGAGAGAGAGAGATTGTGGAGATATGCGAGCAGAAGTGATTTAACGGCGTGTGAGGCCGGAACGCACAGCGAGGTATGCGGAATGGAGAAAACGAACTGGTGCACGAAATGATAATTTGTCACGCGCGGCGATCGAGTCGATGACGTCGTATATCAAACAGCATTTCTCGAGGCATGGTTACGCGGTCGTTATTTATGATGCGTGAAATTGAATTGTAACTTTGAAAGTAGGAATGATCAAGCAGGTCTGGCTCGCCTGGACGCCCGGGCATTTGACCTTGTAAAGCTCCTGGGGCCTCAGCTTTGAAATCATCAAACGGCTGCATTGAAAGCGCTCCTACGGTTCCTTGAAGAAACGCATCTGACTGACATTTTGTGACACTTTCTGGTCCCTCGTTTGTGACAAGTGTTCCCACAAGTTCGGGATGCTTGTCTCCCGATCCCAACTACTGCGTTTTTTCCTGTTTTTTTTTTTTTCTCTCTGTTCTCAGCTAACTGCGGCTAAGTGGTCTGGGGTAGCCAGTCTGACGTCCCCCCCTTTTTTTTTTCTTGCTCTATCACATCACATCAGGAATGATCAGCGTGGTGACTTTTCTCGGTACAGCGAGCAAGGAACAGTAAAGGCAAATGGGGTCACGGCGAGACAGCAATACGAGCCTTTATAGGTTTTCCTTCCATAGGCCCACCTCCTGTGAGGTGGGCCTCCGCAGGGAAACGACATGCGAGCCTCGCACAGATATCAATCCATACCCCAGGACCACTTCTAGCAACGACTATTTCCACAAAGATACCCAACACTGGTCCTTATTTGGACTTTACCTCGCTGTAGCACCGACCGGCGTAAGACCAACACCCCCAGCTGTGCTCGCGCATAAAGTGACATTTACGCACGCCAGTGCTGCCAAAAAGGACCCGGCAACCGGTGGCCCAAAAACGGCAAACGCATCGCGCCGGTCCGGCGACAGTCTGACGCGAGCGCACCTGTGGATTCCTCCGGCGATCCTCTCTCCTCCGAGGCATCGTTTTCGCCCCCAAGACGTGGTTGGTGGGGCAAAAGAAGAAAAAGGAAGCATCTCTCTCTTCGGAGGGGCCGCTGTTGCCCAGCGAGAGACCGCCGCCAGAGTGTCTGGCGTGCACCTGGGTGTGCATTCTGCGCCAGAAGCCCGGCTGCAGCCGCCGGAGCTGCCACGGGAGCGGCGATGAAGCCGGTGATCCCAATGACCGTGGGATCGCCGAAGAGGATCAATAAGTTGATGGGATTGCGATATCCGAATTTGTGGGGGTCAGGGAAAAAAGGGGGGGCGACCTTGGCTTGGGGTGGTGGTCTTGCTAGATTTTACTTGTCGGATAAGATGCGAAGTGAGGTGTCGATGTGAGGAAATCACTGAAATCTTGTGAACAAAGTGGGATGAGGCTAGGTATACGGCTAGTGTGCGCGTGAAAAAAAAAAGGGAGGAAAGGTCGTGAAAAAGGCAGCACTTACTTGAGTTCGAGGAAGCACAAAACGACGGACAGGCACAACGAAGTCGACAGTACAGGATATTTCGTTGCGTACGAGTATACCAGTCATACTGGGCTTACCCAAACTTAAGAAAATTATGCCTCTTTCGGATATATCTGATCAGGCGTCATCAGGTTGTCCTAGTCAGAACGATGCGACATTCGAGACTGTTCACTGTATAGGCGTACTGATGGGGCAGGACTAATGGGCAGGGCCCATAGAACACGGCCCATAAAGGGTAATGTTGTACGAAATGCCGTCACCGCAATCGATTTATTTATTTATTTATTTTTCGATATCCAAGTGTAGATCGCGTATCCTTTTAAAATCGTGCGCGGACCAGTGACAAGGACAGCTTACCGAAGGTTCAACGTGTCTTCCAGAAGGTGAGCACGGCAGCTCCCTCTATGCTCAGTCAGTGGAACGTCTGTGTCAGGTGCAGACACTACAGGAAAGCGCACTTACAGACGAAAACTTTGAGCCGTCACTATTGCTAAAGGTCTACCAAAGAGTTTAAGTGTGTAATATTCTGCTGTTTTGTTGCAAAGTGTTGTTGTGTCTTCTCCCAATTCGCTATTTAACGGGTGGACTGTTCGGGCATGCGAGATTTTGATGCTGCAGATTTCAAGCAACTTCTTCGGGTTTTCAGCAAAGGTATCGGGTAAAGTTGTATTACCCTTTACTGTTCTTTTTTTTTTTTTAACCGTGCTATTCCGTTACTTTAAAAAGGATGTATTGATATAGGTATTCCGCTGCCGTATTTACTGCAGTAACGAGTGTCGGTATCACGATACCATAACGGGTACAACACTGCTTCAGGGTGAAGTCTTCGACACTCGACGCTTACGTTTCGCTCAGTTCTTTTTTGTTTGTTTGTTTTTTGCAGCTCGCACGGCACGTTTGATACGGAAGTGGCTTTCGTGCCGATAAAATCGCGTAAGTGCAGGTTAGCTGGTAGAGAAACTCCCGAAATCTTTCGTGCGATCTCTCTATAGAGCTTGTCGGTGTATCGTAATAAGCCATAATTGTAGCACTTCCCTCGTGATTCGCCACGCGGGCTCCCGGGTGAAGTCCAATCGCAACGGATGTTGAAATCCCCGCCAATGAAAACGGTTTCCGAGTGTCGCGTCACGTGACGCTTGGATTGCGTCAACCTTAAAAATAAATAAAAAACAAATAAAAGAAGATAATGCTCGCTGTGCTGCAGGCGTCTGCGTTCTGTGGCCTGTTCCGTGCAAAAAGCCGCCCCAGTATGGCAATCGTTCTCAACACTTCATGCAACCAATCGTACTAACCCGGATGAATGGAATTTTGCATTTCATTGAATCACGAGGTGGCATTCCACCGTCATACGTCGAAAGAAGATTCCTATAGAAACAAGCTGTCGGAAAGATGTAACTTTTTCGCAGACGAGACGCATGCAGTGGCAACGCAGCCTATACTGGGTACTCACTCATCCTAGAGTTGCGGTTGAAGAAACCCGCTCTAGTCCGCTCACTCAAACGAAGGTTGCGGGTTCAAGCCCGTCTGACGAAGTCAACGGTTCGGCAACAATACATATGAACATCTTTAACATGTAGCGAGAGGAGAGGAAGTGAATGCACGTGCTGAGGTCCGTCAGAGATGACAGTCATCTCGCGGAATAAGACCGTAAGAACTCACTCGAGCGAATTACGTAAAGCGACTACTCCACTCGCGTGTGTCGTGCGCATAAATGCAACCGAAGCTAAAACCGGCGCTATACGCTACAACAAAAACATGGAGCACGCAATCACGCAAGCGGCTTTATATATGATAAATGAAAGAGGAAAGACGCTTTCATATATCTGAAGCCCTCAAGCAAGTTCCGCTTACAACAAATGAAAAGCTCGTCTTTCAATAGCTATATATGACCTGTATTCAAGACGTCTTCATTCGAGTTCGAGATGGCTATCAGCTCTCTTAAATCACAACGGCACTGATGCCATATCAACTGCACAGAACAGACCAGCGCGCAGACAGATCCGTATGCTAATGCACCCGCAAAGAACAAGAGGAAGACGCCTGGTATAATGTGAACAATCGAGTCCGTTATGCGTACGATGCGATATGGGTTCGACCTCGGTAAATGTACCGTCTGCTCGTGACTGTATCTAGCCTATCAGCGTTCGGGATCGGCATGCGGTCGAAACGCTCGCAACGGCGGCGGCCAAAGCAATTTGAAGAGATAGAGAGAAAGAGCCACCTGCAATGGTACGTCCACCCGTGATGGTGGTGGTACGGGTGGGCGGGCATGGAAGTCGCACCTGTGTGTTGGATAGATGCCCTACTCGGAGGAGAATGTATAATGCTCGTGATAATGGTTCGGGATGAAAGATGTTTTGCTGCTTGAAGAATGGCTTCTTTATGGGTGATTTGAGGCGAGCCCATTATCGTGGTGGCGATTAATTGAAGGAGCACGAAGCAGATTTGTCTATAGTCTCTTTACACGCATGGGCGAGTCCAGACGTATACAAGATACTATACTATAAAAAAAAAAGCTCAAAGTATGATTTTAAATGCTGAAGAGAGAATGTACTTAAGATAGAGTAAATACTTGGAAAGGAAGTAGTTCGAGCAGGGCAATAATTATCCCAAGGAGCAATTATGATGATTTTTGCTTTCACAAAATTAGGCGTTCGCGTTATTGACTCGTACTATAGGAGTCACATTTCACTATGTCCGCCAGTCAGCCTTTCTCTCTTTGTTTGACAAGCAGACAAACAAAAAGTTTTTGGTGTATGAAGTAGAAAATACTGAAAATATTAAAGGTAGAGTAAAATACGACATCGAAATACTAGTCGAAGTATACCTACAATATTTTGTGTACAGTACTCAAGATGCGTTCAGGTCGGGGTGAGCCGAAGCATGTTATCATGTAAGTGTTTCAGTTAGAAAAAGTGACATGTTAAAGAGGAAGTCGTGAGAGAGTTAATAGTGAGTTTTACTGCATCGTACGCTATCGCCTTGGCGGGATAGCGCGGTGGTTCTGCGCACTGCGCGAAGCTATGGTTTGCGCGTGCGCAGAACCACCAACGCTATCCCTTACGTACGCAAAGGCCATAGCGTACGGTACACTAAAACTCCTTGTGTGAGATGTAACTTAACGTAACGCAAGAGTTATTTAAGAGAGCTAGTTAGCTGGTATTTTGAGTACTGATATAACAGCGACATCTATCACCGAGTACGACACCCTTACGTTTCTAGAAGCGTCATGTCATTTAGCTGGTCTATGTTTTTTCTACTAGGTGGGAAAAAAAATGTGTTGAGTTGCTTCCGTCATGCGATGAACTCAGACAGTGAACGGAACTTCAGACGCACAAATAAATTAGTACCTACCGTTCATTCGTATAAGAAAACCCTCCACCACACTCGGATCAAGGGGATCAACCTCAGCGGGAGCAAGTCAACAAAAATATCCGATCATTTCATTGACATTCCAGGTCCCTCACTAAGACTTCAGAAAGACGCCGTCTTGACACCATTTTAGGATGAAGAGAATACGTACAACAGAAAGTAAAGTTGACGCATTGCGCTCCTGCTGGACCGTGCCATGTGTGACGTCATGTATGACGTAATGTATGACGCCATGTACAGCGTAAGCAACTCAAGACATGGCTGTGGTGGCAATGGAACTGCTTGCCATAGCCAGCCACGCTCACGACACGACTGTCGCAGGGGGGAGATCGTGCGTCCTGGGCCGACTTCGCAGGGAACTGTGCCGACATTTGTCTTAAAGCACAGCCTGCGCCCGCAGTCGAACCCGGGTCACCTCTCAGTCTCGGCGTGGAACGCCATCATCGCAGCCACTAGGCCACGGGAGGTCTGGCCGAGGCCGTGCCGTGTGCAACAGCTACCAAAGGGCCAACACAATTGGCGCACATGATCTCACTGAGCCGCTACAACACATTATGAAACGACGGTAATGCTGCACGTTATAGGGTCCGCCATGGCACGTAGAGCACATACCGCTGAAGCGGAAAAGTGGTACCAGAAGAGCTTATCATATCTTTTTTTAACCTTACTTGCGAAGACGCAAACGAACAAGAGTTTTAGTTAGAGACGATAAAATACCCCAATGCAGGGGACACAAAGAGGAGACGATTACGAAGAGCACTGGCACTGCCTACTGCGCACGCGTCAAACAGATAGAGAGCTTCGCGCAAAGCGCATCACCACCACGCCATCTCTTACGTAACCCGGCCTTTGCGTACGTAAGGGATAGCGTGATACGGTTCTGCGTACTGCGCGAAGCTCTTTTTATGTTGCGCGCGGGCGCAGAACCACTAACGCTATCCCTTACGTGCGCAAAGGCGATATTAGCATATACGATGCACCAAACCTAACCAATATTTCGTGAGGCTCTGGACCGAACTGCACCATGCCACGTGAAAAAGAACACACAATCCTGCCGATCCTTTACAACCTGCTTCCTCTCTTTTTTAATTCCGTCTTAGCGCCGCGAAGCAACTGTGGCTATGAGCGGCGTACAGACGTGGACAGATGGAGAGAGGACAGCAGGAACAAGTGGGGTGTCCCCCACTCCTGCGGGCCGTCTTCAGGGGGAACCTTGCCGACATTCGTCTGCAAAGTCTACCGGAAAACCCAGGGTAAACCCCAGACAGCACAGCCGATGCGGGGACCCGAACCCGCGTCGCCTCCCAGTCTTGGCGTGGAAAGCGGTCAGCCTATATAACCACTATACCACGGGAGCTGCAGGTCTCTCTTCCTCTCACAATTCGGACTAAAAAAAAGTGTGAGGTACGTGAGTCAGCCTATATCTTTGCGGCGACGTCTTACACATGGCGCAGGGAATATCGGACTGCAGCTAATTTCAGCTATGAAAGATGAAAGTCACTGAAAAGGTTAGCCAGCTGTAGGACTCAAACCCACATCTTCTGGATTGCCGGTCCAGGGCTGTACCAACTGAGCTAAGCTAACACGCCTTCTCAGCGACTTCCAGGGTGCGTCATCCGAAGGGACAAACCAGCCTCAGAACATCAGTTCTTTCATGTTAATTTCAGCTATACCTGGGTTTCTTTAACGTGCGCCAGAAGGTCCCGGAGTTACAGAGGCCCATTACTTTCTTCATCCTCATTTGACGTCGCCTGCTCCCACTCTACATGAGACCATTACGCTATACCCTAACGTTCCAACGTCAACGACACAGACACACTCTCTCCCTTAACTTCATCTTGAGAAGGAGAGGCGAAAAGACGGCGGGCTCTCCCACAGGTGCAGTGCCAGACAGTGTGGCGTCTGAGACGTTTGCTTGCGGAACAAGTGTGTGTGCTCTTTGTAAAAGGAGCTGCCTCTTTTCCCCAACCCGAGGGAGCAAATAGCCCCGTAAAGTGTAAACGGCGCCGTTGGGTATCGCGTTGTCCTCCCACCTGTCGTTGGCACCTTTGTGCCGTGCGCTGCCAGCTAACGAAGCGGCTAAGCTCTTTTCACTCCTTTCTGTGGACGCTTGCCGGCTGGTCGACGTACTACGATTTCGTGGCTTGGGGACATGAGGAAGGGCTGGGGACATGAAGGCTTGCCGGACTTGGTTGTGCGGGCATGTCGCGACTTGTACAAGGCTTGTGCAAGCAACAGTTTAGGTTACTTCAACGAGTCCGTTTTAGACAAATGGGTGATGGTTTACACGGTTGCATATCGGCTAATTTTTCGTTGCGTCTGTTTACGTGTCGGAACTGACGTTTCAATGCCGCAACTGCGACCGACAGCGCTCAATGAAAGAAGGAAAAAAAAAGAGAGAGAAGGAATCTACAAACGAAGTGGTGCATAATTTCTCATCAACCACACGGAGGTTCATGTCACAACTGTTGCCAGCTGACCAAGTATTATACTCGTAGAGATATGACTGTACAGAGTTTATTCACTGATGTCATCCCTCCAGAGGACACTAGCTTTGAAAAAGCGAAATCGCCGCCATGATGTAGGTCCACCGAAGTTTGGTTCCGGTTTCCTTTCGCTGCCATATGCTATTTAGAGGTTTGTCAACGTTGAAAACATGGAAATTACTTGAACATGGTACAAATAATATTCACACAGTACAATATCTTCAAAACACCAAATGTACGGTGAATGCGATGTGCGTCAAGCTGGACAGTCAAAACCGGAAGGACCTACATTATGGCGGCAAATCTGCTAGCGACAGTGGCGCTCTCCTGCGGATGACGTCATGTGAATAAACACGATTAGAAGTTGGCAACGTACTCATCCCTACTGGAACCTGTAGGAGTGTGGCTTCAATACATATTTGTATTGCACGAGCTTATGAATTGCTACCAGCGTGCGTTGATCGCCAACAAGCAGGAGAATGGCTTAATTGTTATGAAGTGAATATGTTATGAGTGACCCTTTTCATAGTTCATATATGACATAGTCCACATTACTGTTTGCATCCGGTGGCAAGCACTTGGATGCTGGGCAGTATTGTCATCTCAGAGAGCAAGCCCCCTTCCCCCCAGTTTCCGAACTGTACTGCACAGCACCAGATGACACCACCTTACACACATGCGGTAAGGTGCCAAATGGAGGTACCCAAAGGGGCAGTGTGCATGTGATGCTGCTCCGAACTAGCTTGTGTTGTCCTCATCGTGTTCTTCAAAGTCAAGGAGATGTTGCCTCTTTTTCCAGCCAACGACATACGAAGTTTTTTTTTTTTTTATTATTATTGAAGATTGGAGGATGGGACGTCCATACGCAATGCTTAACCACTTCGCCTTTAAACAATATTTCTGCTCTCGCCCTGAGCAAGGCTCACAGTGTTGTCTCCTCAACCCAATGTAGACCCCTAAACACTGAGTGTGTATTTTCATCAAATAGGAGAGCTACCCATGGAGGACGGCTCCTTTTCAACGACAGAAAAACAAAGCTCAGTGGTGAAAGTGGAGATGTGTATTGTCTGTTATTGAAGACTGGAGAGCGGGACAATGCGCAATGCGTGATACGTATTGTCATGCTGCGTGTACTGTCATCAAGTAGGAAAACTACTTAGTATGTGGCGGTAGTCCCCTTTATACCCGAAGGAAACTGTGTATCTTACGTACCGGATGACAACGGTCCCAAGGGGAGACTGCGTTCTGTACATGCCATACCATGCGAACAATCCTAAAATTGCGGAAGGGTCGCAACAGAGGGCAGCACAGTACCAGTGTGCCCAGTGCCTACTGGAACTTGATGCGTAACACACCTTGAAAAACGAGACTGGTCGAAATTAGCCAGAAGCGCGAGCACTCCACAAGCCCATACAAATATTTTTTTTATTCCGTGTTAGCTCAGCGAAGCAACTGTGGTTATGAGCGGCGCACAGATGTGGACAGATGGAGAGAGGACAGCAGGAAGAAGTAGGTGACAAGGGGGTTAGTATGTGTCCTGAGCAGACTTCAGGAGGAACTGTGCCGACACTCGTCTGGAAAGTCTTCGGAAAACCAGGGAAAACCTCAGACAACACAGCCGGTGGTGGGATTCAAGCCCACCGCCTCCCAGCAAGTCTTCAACACGACCTTCGCTTCCACGTACAAAGACTACTCACGGATAATGTGTGTTCGGAGGTCTGCCCTCACTGCCTGGCAGCAGCCCATCACGCTCCCACACTATAGGGACCACCAAAAGCTAGCTGGCACTGGCGAATACACACTTCTCCAAGTAAGGTCCCTACGTATGGAGGAAGGTCTCTTTACATGCGTTCCAATTCTTGCACCGCGCTGCCTGGAGGATGAGATATGTGGCAATGCTTCACCACACCGCATTAAAAAAAAAAAAAAAAAAAAACATTACAGCCGTCTGCAAAGTATGCCGTGAAACTCCAGGGAAAACCTCAGTCAGCACAGCCGGAGGTGGGATTCGACCCCACAACATCCCATTCTTCAGCGTGACCTTGAAGCTATACCACCAACGGGCGAACTGCCGTGCCCTTGCAGCCATGCCGCTGGTGCATCAAGGACTGCCCACTATTTCGCATGCATATAAAAATGAGACGTTTAAATATGTAAACATCAACCCGTAGGCAAGTTATACTTCGGTGAGAGTTCGGTTGTGAAAAGAACTTCATTCATTCACTTAGAACTGGTTTCGAGCACTCTAGATACAACCCTCTCATGAGCTGTGTTGATATTTCTGGAATAGCAAGCCGACGTCCATTTTGCCTGACCTTTCCCCGTTTTTTTTTCCTTTTCGTCTAATAAATATACCCCCCCCCGGTGTTGATTTTAATGCGGCAAAAGCGTATCGACTTATCGCAATTAACATATCCTCTCTGACAGATTTTTTTTAAATTCCGTGTTAGCGCAGCGAAGCAACTGTGGCTATAAGCGGTGTACAGATGTGGACAGATGGAGAGAGCACGTACAGCAGGAAGGAGTGGGGGTCAGGGGGGTTCGTATGCGTCCTGGGCCGACTTCAGGGGGAACTGTGCCGACATTCGTCTGGAAGGTCTTCGGAAAACTGAGGGAAAACCTGAGACGGCGCAGCTGGTGGTAGGATTCGAAACCCACCACCTCCCTGTCTCCAGCATGACCTTGGCTACAACAATTAACGAGCGCTCGGCCATGCCACTGGTCCTCTCTGACAGAGCCGTGTCAACTACAGTGAATCCCGTTTATAACGAACTCGACGGTCGCGTGGAAACTGTTCGTTATATCCTGAAATTCGTTACAAGTGGAGTCTCGTTACATTGTGTTTAATATTGACGGGCGTTTGCGATGTGTTCGTTATAACCGGAAATTCGTTATAAGTTCACTGATAAGATTCACTGTAATCCACTGGTCGGGATAAGAGCGAGGCGGTGCGATATAGCTTGATACGATGCGTTCTGTCGTATTCATGTAATCGCGCGGCTATGGATGATTGGGGCCTTTTCCCACTCACAACTCTCTCTCCACACCCTGCGGGTCCATAGAAGCCTCCGGCACAGCCCAAATTCGGTCTGCCACACCGCATCTACCGTAGGCATAGAGTCTGACAGCCAAAAGAAAGAAAGAAAGAAAGCAAAAATCCGTGCCAAAATACTAGTACGATCGCGCCGATGGAAGGTCCGATTAGGACGATACGCGTTCAAATAAGCCGGGCGTGGCCAATGCGCACAAGAGGGGCTTGGCCGTGCACACCACGCGAACCTGAGAAGCACAGACGTCCCACACGAACGCCACTGAGGGCCCTCGATGATGAAGTTTCTCGAGAGTGTGCCTTATGGACAAAAAGGGGCGAGGCAGAGCCGCACTCGAGGTGTGGTGCCCTCTCACGGTAGGCCAGAGAGATGCACCTGCGCTGCGATCAGATCCGCGTTCCGTAGGTAGGTAGGTACATACCGCCTACACGTCGTCAATGTTAGCCGAACAGAGTATATAGAATGATGATGCCGTGCTCTTATATGGCCTTGGAAAAGGTGCTGCAGGTGCTCCAGGGTTTGGCCGGTGGTGGTCAACCGAGGAGAATTGCGTCTTGTATACGTGCTCGGTCAGACGAGTTTCTTTTACATACTTGTTACTACAGCTTAATGGCTTCGTACCTACATCACACACAAAAAAAAAAAAAAGTGAATGAAACTCGGTCCTGGACAGCTTGTATGTCCAGCCCTCACGTGTGGTTGCTTGCCAATGAACTCTCTGATGCGTGTCTTCGGTGGAATTGTGTAATTAGACAACAGACTTGCCAGAACAACCACCCACGTCAAAGGAGCCGCTAGGGCTATGATCTGGTCCCTTCGTGTTCTCGACTCGACGTTCATAAAACAGGATTCGACGGAAATATACATTTCAAGCTCGGTAACAGTGCGAGATTATCGAGACAGTCTGAAATTAGCAGGTGACGACAGCAATCCAATCCAGGCACCGGGTGTGCTGTTTGACGTTTTCTTCTGAGGCTACGAGACAAAAGTCGGCAGAGTCAGCCCTGTAGAAGTCAGCCCTGGAGGCACGTTCACCGTCGAGTAGAATGTCGTGATATCAGAGAGGCAAAAAATTCGGCAACGGCGGAGCCATCTAGCAAGAAAAGAGGGAAGAAGGCACAAAACAATTCAAGCTCAAGCACCAACTGGAGATGTAAAAATGGCGTTTCCAGGTTGGAAAGCTACGTAGTGATTTTTTTTTAATTCCGTGCTTGCGCCGCGAAGCAACTATGGCTATGAGCGGCGTACATATGTGAACAGATGGAGAGAGGACAGCAGGAAGGAGTGGGGGTCAGGGGGGTTCGTATGCGTCCTGTGCCGACTTGAGGGGGGCCTGTGCCGACATTCGTCTGGAAAGTCTTCGGAAAACCCAGACAGCACAACCAGTGGTGGGATTCGAACCCACCACTTCCTCATCAACACGACCTTGGCTACCACCAACGAGCATGACGCCTTCACCCGTTCGGCCATGCTACGTAATGATTAGTTGAGAGCGCGTGACTCGGGTTTGTCGTCATTCTAAACTGGACGTAAGACTTTGTGGTCGAGGTGAGCTTATACGTTTCGTGCATACCACCTTTGCGAAGGCGCGCGACAACACCGCGAACAAAAAGCCATCACAAACCGTTAAGTCGTTCAAGACGCCCGTTGCATCCAGATCTGTTTAACCACCGGCCCATCGCTACGTTCCTATTACGCTTTCCTGTTCAGATCAACACGCATACACAAAAGAAAGAAAACGGCGACGATGTATCTATATAGGTGTAACGAAGTACCACGCACCTGCACATGCAGCGTTTACCGCACATTAAGAACCAACGTGCAGCAGGTGCGGCCCGTACAGAGACGACATAGCTCGCTCCATCTTCGACTCATTGAAAACCGCGCATGCCGAAGGAGAAATGAAGATAAAAAAAAGCCGTTAGTACAACAACCTTCCTCTCATCTGACAGCCGGATCTTGGCAGAAGGCGAGGGACTCGCGTTTATGGACGTTCTTCTCTTTACAACACTTGACGTTATGCTCACTTTCGCTTTCGCGGTCCTGCTCCACCGGCTTATCATAAATGGTCATGTGCCATTAAAAATGGGGCACACCAAGAAGACGTAGGACTATGTGATGAGGAGGGGGCTACTACAACGGTGACGAGGAAGCGAGGTATATACGTAAGTGTACATGCGGAGGTGGACTTAAAGGGAGCGTGCTCAATTTTGCTGCTGTTTTGCGCAGAACGCGTCTCCTAAAAGTCAACCGGGACGCGCCTTGTCCATGCCGGGTGTCGGCCGCTGTGATGGCGGTCGGAGAAGTCGGAAGTGTCGAGGTTTACGATCAACGAAGACGCTTCGGAGGGACTTATGGTTCTTCCTGACGCTTTTCTCGCTCTCTTCTTCACACTTCACTACCCTATCTTGTCTATGATATGTAGTGTAGTATATCAATCGACCATATCGCAACTTTTTTTTTATTCCGTGTCAGAGCCGTGAAGCAACTGTGGCTATGAGCGTCGTAGAGATGTGGACAGATGGAGAGAGGACAGCAGGAAGGAGTGGGAGACGAGGGTGATCACAACTTTCATCGCTCCGTGACGCGTCGTCAAAATGGTCTCGGTGCTTTAATCTATGCATCGATGTGTCCCCGGACACCTGAAAAGGAGAGAGAACACTGCCTTCGCTATCCTTCGCGGAAGGACCAAAAGGAGGGTCGAACCCTAGCACTGATCAGCGAGTTCCTCCAAATCTGGCCTCAGTCGAAGAGAGGCTAGTCACCATATTCCTCAGTCATCCTTCCCAGTACCGTTTATTCTTTACTTCACGAATGCTTCGAGTTATCGCTCAGTTCTGTAACACATCGTCCAGTCAACCGACAATGAACGCCCAGGAAGTGCAAGCGCAGTTATGGGCACAAGGACCACAATGGTAGGGAAGGTCATACTGAGTTGCGGCGGTCTTCTGCATGCAAATACGGATCCGCGCACGGTATCTGCCAGTGATCGAGGATTGAGCACGCACCGTATACGTGCCCCGTACAATCCAGACAGTGACCGTAACACCCTTTTGTGTCCCACCAAACCGCCGCCAGCCACGCACCCTGCCAGACGGGTGACGCCCGCCAGCCAGCCGACGTCTGCGTCCTGTGCAGGAAATTTGCCTTGATCAGCACATCCGCCCTTCTTCATTGGAACGAGCTCATCTATCTCAATAGAGGCCAATACAGCCCATATAAGAGCGTTCAGAAGCTGCTGCTCCTGCTGCCGTTTTGCCAATTGCTATGTCCGGAGGGGTATGAGGTCATTGGCATCGTTATTGGAATTTTGACGGTTCGTATTACGAGTCACTCACGTGACAATATGTTCCGCTTACTTGTCTATCTAGACTTCAAGAAACAAAGAACAATAGTGTTAGCCTTTTTGGGGACAAGGTGCCTTGCTACTACAATTAGTCTATTTAGGGACTAAATGCGTGGAACTTTCTGCGAAGCTTATGGGGAGTAAATTACGGGGATAAAGGAACAAAAGGGGAGCATATACTGCAATCTAGTAGAAAGCTGCAACTGCTTTGCAGTTTACTCCTTTTCTTCAAACGAGCACAACGGGCGATTGAAAAAATACGCTCTAAGATAAGGTAGAATTTTCTACACCTGCCGGTAGTTGCGTCACGTCCACAATTATACCTTTTTGGGTATGGTGGCGTAGGGACAGAGATATCTTTAGTCGCGAAGGTTCGCACGTGCAGAAACATATGTGCTGACGACGAGGTCGTGAACCGGGCATACCGGCGGTAATCACCAGTTTCTGAAAGAGCACAAGCACGACCTACTCTATACTATAGAGACCTGGACATACGGCGATCGCCTATGGGAGAGCCGGATTATGGTTAGTTACCCTAGTGGCCGCTGCAAGCGTCACATAGCATTATTGGGGACAGGAAATAACATGTACACTATTATCATCATTGCTGTTGCTAAGCCGCGCTACCCTCTTCCGTATACGTCT
Organism: Ornithodoros turicata; assembly: GCF_037126465.1. NCBI lineage: Eukaryota > Metazoa > Arthropoda > Arachnida > Ixodida > Argasidae > Ornithodoros > Ornithodoros turicata. The sequence goes on along the minus strand of NC_088206.1, from coordinate 11,823,100 downwards.
TTGTCAACACAGCCCACCATACATTGCCGTGGTTTCGACAAATCACATGGTAACGAACAGCGGTAGCCAGCGCCAAATCCCATAGCGAAGCGGCGATTGCCAGAACTACTACGCCGGTGCTGGGAGCTTTGCGGATGTCCAGGTCTTGCACCACAAGAGACAGACCCAGAGCCAAAGCCTACCACATATGTGTGGGAACGGACAGAACGGGACCAATGCTTGTCTGAGGTCTGCCATAAACTAAGAAACGCGATATTTGACTTCAGGGTACCGGCACACACTAAGTCCTAAGTAACGTGCAATCGTCCCTGTCTGTGGACTCCTTCAGGCAGGTCAGTCTATACTCTATACCCTGTGTGAACGACCACCTTCCCGGGCACAGAAGCGCAACCAGAGGAAAGTCAACGACCAAAAAGTCAGTGACGGATGGCGGATGCTGCTCCGTGTGTACGGAGATGAATGGAAGGTGCAGTTTTATAATTGGCGGACGTACAAACGCCCGCGTTACGCTCACTACGCCGGCCGGCCGTCGCGCCCTGCTGACTTTCCATTGTCTTCTCCTGGAAGAGTACCTCAGAGGTGCATTGCGAGAGCGTGGGAAGATAAAAGAGCGTTGTCCACTATACGCTGCACCGCTCTTCAATGAAAGGAAAAACACGTCGTGGCTACGCTTTCAGTAGTTAGCAAGACGAACAATGATACACATGGGTTTTTTTTTAGAGTCTGGAAAGCTGTGCAGCTGCTAAGTCACAAGAACAGCGTGGGTATTTTCATAACCCAAAACGGAAAAGAACAAACAAACACTTGTCCGTGTCTTTTGCTCCTTTTTGAATTATACGATACAGAGGGTGAAATACTATAAGCATTGTACGTCAAGACCTCGTACTTGACTTTATATGGATAAAAAAGAAATTTTAGTAACATAAAACCTGTGCGCTATCTGCGCTATCGCCTTTTTTCTCTTGTTGACCTGGAGTTATTTTTATGTGTAACGCCATACTCATAGTGAGTCTTTCCCTCTCTTACACGATTCTACATAAATTTACACGAACCATTTAGTACACCATGTCATGGAAGGTTCCAATGACCAATGGAGTCAGCATCAAACACAGACAAAAATTTCAACCATCCTATCCGATCAGTGATTAAACCACACTACCCCCCCCCCCACACACACACACACAAAAAAAAAAAGCCAGAGGAAACCCCCTAAAACTTTGTGAGATCGCGCAATATTTTGTCAAAAGCGTGTAAATACACCCCTTTGCAGAGCCCCCCCACCCCCGCCCCCAAGGACGAAATTTTGGGTTAACCACTGCTATCCAAGGATGCTTACAAAGGACATATAGTCCTGGGTTTTCGGCATACATGGTGCCCCACCTTCTCAAGGACCGTCAAGGCGCTGTCCGAAGCGTCAACCTTCTATGCAAGCTCAACTGCAAGTAAGCGCGGATTTGCGAACACTTTCTGCATGATTACAAAGCAAGGCGCGATTCTGACGATACTTCACGGAGAAACTGTTAGGTCCTCCGTCGTCCGACAAGGCGCTGATGGCACTTGAAGATTTTCTACATACAACCTCGCTTATGGACGGGGATGCCACGATATTCCACGTTAAGAATCCGCCGTTTAAAATCCGAGATTTCTATATTAAAGGTTTAATATAATGAATGGCGTAATGATAGTGTTGAATAATACATATATTACTGACAAACCTCGCAGTATTGCGTGATTTTGCCGTCAGTAGAATTCATTGTTGTAAATAAAAACCAGGTTTTTGGCGACCGTTAGGCTTAACATGGCGGCCACATCAGAGCAGCAAAAACTGTTAGAATTTGGTTAGGTTCGGTTACCTTTCAGAGGTTAGGTTAGTTTGTGTGTTTTTCTGACAGTTCACCAAGCCGTTGGTGGGCGCCCCACAGTTGGGAACGCACTGCATGCAACGCTACGCTAGAGCCGTTTGGGATTTTGAACATATGGGATATTCTATGATCCGCTGAATGTGTGCCGTGTGTGCCCCCAGCGATTCCGTCATTTTACACTCTCTTGGTCGAAACTTTTGCACTACATGTTGAACTTCATCATCATCTCTGTTCATCATCTCTCCTCTGTTTGTACTTTCTGTGTGTAATCGTACTGGGGTAGCCAGTTCGACTTCGTCGCAACTCACATCCCCATTTTTTTCCTTATCACATCACCATCACGGAGAGAGTGAGGAACCGTCATCCTCAAGAGAAACATACCGGCCAGCGATACTGCTAAGGAATCTAAAAGTCGTTCCTTATAACAACAGAGCTGAATTAACAGAGAGCTATAGAGCTATATAACAGAGCTGAACTAAACGGGGAATATATACCGCTCCACCTATACAATCAAGAACTTCGGCGCGAATCAAAATGAATATCACTCGAAAGCCACCTGGGATATAGCCTCACGCTGACAGATTACTGTCACTTCAAAGAAGGAAAAAAAAGAAAAAAAAAGAACACACATCTTGCAACCCCGGGCTCACAATATACTTCAAAAAAGAAAATGCAACATATCAAACTTCTGCCGCTTTTCGGCATCCATTTTGATCGCATTACAAACACATGCACACAACATGCGACGTCACAGATCTCACATTGTCCACAAACAGAAAAAAAATACTCCCGTCGTGACAAAAAATGCATAGGAGGGTCCATTTGTGCGGGGGGGTCGCTCACATAAAAGCAGCACATACCGAGCCTCAACCCTAGTCTATCGCTCTCATTTTCTTCCCTCTTTTCACGCTCGATGATAGGAGGGGGGGGGGGGGGCAATTGGTAAAAAATAACTCCCTAAAAAAGTTAGAGGGGGGGGGGGGTCGAAGAAAAACGTCTCAACACCACACCTGGTCCGCGTGCTTTCGTTAATAATAAACACGACAGTTGTGCCGCCAGGCTATATATGTGTGGACGGTGATGCTTTCGAAATCGAGGAGGGAGGAAGGGAGGGAAAACGGTCACAGCTGATACCCGCCGATATATACAGGCACGCATACACGCGTTACACAATGACAGGGAAGTATGCAACCTCCCGGTATTTATACGGCCATAAGGGTTCTCGCTTCCCTCATGTACAAGAATGTTACGATGCACAATGACCCGCTTTCTCTCCGATTCTCGGAATTCTGCCTTTTCTTCTTTTCTTATTTTTTCCCCTTTTAGTAGGGTGTTGATTAATAAACTATACAAAAAGTATTTCAAAGCATGTATAACAAAAAAGAAACAGCCGCGACAGTCAAACTAAGGTGAGCAGAAGTTTGACGGAACTATAGTAAGCAATCATCGGTAGCGTTTACTGCGGGGGGGGGGGGGGGGGGGGGGGGGTGTTGCAATGAAGAAGAGAGAGTGGCACTATACGCAAGGCTTTCTAACGCGCTGTGGGCGTTCAGTAGCTATACTCTACTGAGCTAGCTGTCTTTGAATGATATATTCTCAGTGAATACGCATCACGCCGTGATCTGCTTATAGGGAATATAGATGTCCTGTTTGGCTCGTGTCTGTTCTTTGATGTGTGCGTCCCCGGAACCGGAAATCGACAACTGACTTCTGTCATCGATGTATCACCACGGGTAAGCGGCGGACGTCTCTCTCTCGACTGAAAATACCTCGTGAAAGGGGGGAGGGAGAGAGATTTGAGAGCAACTCGGAGTAACAGACAGGCAGCTGGTGTAGCGCGAAGTGCCGCGTACATGCATGGGGCGGCGAGACGCACATGGGCGTGTAATGCTGACTTTGTGTATTTTGCTTTTGGCACTGTAATAATAAATAAATAAACAAATAAAAATCCCTACTTGACATCTGAACTAAAACAGGATAAACTGTATACGTCCGGTGCATTTCTCCCAGTGTATACCTCCCCAACGCATAATGCGAACGAATAAATACGTCCCCAACAATAAATAAATAAAATAATGAATAAATCCCCAAAATCCCGTTTTTTCTTCTTCTTCCTAAACTGTGAGTTATCACTGCTAAGCAGCTGTGGCTGCACGCGAGGTAGAGACGAGGGCAGATGGAGAGATGAAAGTAGGAAGAGTGGAAGACGGAGAGTATAGGAGTTATATACCGGGTGTTTCAGTTAAATTCCCGGGCTAAATAATTCGCGAACCGGTGCACCAATCGAATAACTTTCTTTTTTACAAGTATCTGTCCAATACCGCCTACAAGATGTGCACCGCGTGAATGAGCGGGAGGTGCCCATTATTTAAATAAAAATTCAAATGAGTTTCGTGAAAAAAGCTAACTCCTAAAGCAGGGCGCCGTCGGCATTAAAATGGGTACTACCCCTTTTGGGACCTTCAGTGGACACCTTTTAGAGAAAAATCTGCCACCGAAGCGGGTCATTTGATGCAGTAATTAACTGGTTTCGGTTTACATATTTTTGTCGCGGCTGGTCGCTGTGAAGCGCAAAAGGACGCTCCTTCACTCCCTGGCGAAACGTTTTCTCCTGTGTGTTCCTCCCAATTGACAGACGGGCATCAATAACCTCAGGAACACGCATGCTGTCCTACGGGTACACTTTACTACGGGTTACTGTGGACATGTCGAGTCACCATTCTCTCGCGGCGGAATGTTCCCTCCGCCTAGAACGGATATACACACCAGATAAGAACTTCTGGCATTGCAAAAACAGAAAGAAAACGACGACGCAAGACGGGGTAAGCACCTGTGCTCTCGGAATCACAAACTGTAGCAAAACAAGTGCAGAAGTGCTGAGGCCTTGCCTCTGCACGATGCAGGCTCGGGAGGGGGAATGTATTAGTACGTGCTGCTTTAAAAGCGCGCTGTGTACGTGGGTTGTTGACATCCCGTATACGTGCGCTTATGTAAATTTCGATACGCGAACGCACTCAAAGCAGGCGGTGGCACGCTCGGCTAGAGCTGGGCATGGTTGGCGTTCCGGTAGTGGAGGTTCGTACTTAGCAGTTGTGGAAAGAAAAGAAGAAGATGATGAAGATGATGTTAAAGTGGTCGAAATCCCCGTTGCAAAATAAACTACTGGCAATAAACGTTATTTGACTATAAAATGCACAGTCGCGCGCGGGAAACTGCCAACAGCGAACTTAGGCTAACCTGGACATCACAATGCAAACATCGAACTTGAACTAACCTAATAATAAACTAACCAATGTGGTGTTCCGTCGTGTCTGCATTACTAAGCCAATAACGGCCGCTGATATTCGGCTCTCGTTCGCTGAAACGACTTCGGCAGACATAGAAAACCCGTGAATTTGGGTGGATAAATAGTGATACCGTGTTTTTTTTTAATACGGCATATCATGTTACGAAGCAATCGAGCACTCTCCTTGACTTTCCTTGTTTCGAGAACGGGCATTTCCAAATCGGGGATTTCGCAACCGGGAATATCGAGGCCCACCCCCAAAGACGTAGCCAATTTTCTTTCCCCTTAATAGAACCAAAACAGAAAGAAAACTTTTTTTTTTTTCCTAAAATAAACAGGAGGAGAGTGCTTATGTGAATTTCGTTTCATTTCGTTCCATGTGTTTAAGTCCCAGTCCTGAACTTTCTTAAAGCTGAGCGCTACTATTCTAAAAACAGCCCTTTGCCGTTTCTCTCTACCGGTGTGCGTATCTTTTATTGCTGCTCCAAACGTTTCGGCAATCCCCGTAGCTTTGGCGTGGAAAAATAGCAGGTCCTTCGGGCTGTATATTTTTCACCAATTGAGCCGCCTCCATGCCACGCCTGTACGCTAAGTATCAAACTAATTAAACCTAACAGCATAATCACCGCAAGCTAATTGCCGCCTCCTCAACCACCCTCTTGGCTATACACACTTCCATCCCAAACGCACACAAGTAAAAAAATGAACCCTCCCATATACACGGACGGCACACTAAAGACCCACTGTACGCAAACGGGGTGACGAACCTCCACACACACACACACCCCAGGCGCATTCCAGGGGCAGGAAAAACCGCCGTCGGAAATGCACCTGACCCTTCGGCCAACCTGTCTCAGCTGCTGGCCACAATGGGGGGACTCAAGACATCCACGGCGGGTCCACAGCTGGGCAGCCAGACAGTCTGGCGCCAGACCACGGGTGGTGGTGTCGGAGGCCCCTTTCACTCGGAGGTGTCTTTTACTATTACTACCCCCCGCCCCCGCGTGTACACTCGACACCCCCCCCCCCCTCATCCTCCCTTGTATAGTGTGTGCACACATACTCAACACATAGGGGTTGGGTATCGGCCCCCTTGTGTAGGTACGTGTGTCCCAATTACTATTTGCGCTCGTGAAGAACGCAGGAAGTTTACCCAAATGACTTTTTCTCTGTCACCCTCGGCGATGTTTTTGAAGGCCTTACTCGGCTATTTGCTTGCACCTGTAATACGTAGGTGTGTAGAACGGACGCGGGTTGACGCTGCATGAATGTGCTGCACAAGTGTGCGTGCAGCTGAAGCTGACGTGTGTGGGTGTGTGCTTATTCGGTTCGTGTTTATTGCGGTCAAAGTGTGATGAGACGACGACAACACTGCCAGGACTGGCAGGTCGTCGTACGCAGACATTGCTGTTTGTGCTTCTGCTTCTGTGCGTGCATAGTTATGAAGGTGTATTTTCTGCTATAGGGCCGACGTAGAGCCACAAATTATCAATTAGTCATTTGAAAAGCACTTGCAAAGCAGGCATCGGCGTTGAAAAACCGCAAAAATTCTTTATCAACAGGAAGAATAGCCTTCAGCAACATCTGCCAGCTGCTCACTTTTCGTTTTTGCTAACGATAAAAGCATATTTATGATGGTTTCTATAATAATGATAAAGTTGCGATCATCATTCGCACAGCTTTATGAGTGATGACAGAACATTTGTCACAAAAAGATAGGAGGCGGTAACGTTTCAAAGTGACCGGAGTAACTGCTGCACAGTATTGCCATGAGGTGATGGAGGAGCAATTAATTCGTGGCTGCACCAAATGCACGAGGGACACCTATGAAAATGAATTATTAGCGCTGCCTTGTAATTATAATTTGCGAGAAACTAACCACGAAATAGTCGTGAAATGCTAGCGGACAAAATGCTCAGAACACGTGCTGTCGCTACTTAGCATACAGTTTGGTTAATCAAATCTTCCATATGTTGCTTCAGCATGACCCCCCCCCCCCCCCCCAATGTCCTCTTCACCCTTTCCTCCTCCGTTCTCACACCCCAGCAAGCCCTTCTCAACAGAAACGCCTACAAATCAACCCGTTATCACAGAGAAAAGCGCTTGCTCATCATGTCCCATTGAAACCCATTCCGGCGTCTCCAGACAGTACCTCATCATTAAATCAACCGAAACTATAGATAAAAAGTAGAGCGTAGCATTCAAAACATCGCCAAGTTCTCCTATCTCAAAAGTCTCGATGAAAGAAAGCCCTTGTAGTAACCGCGACACATCACCCCCTACAAAATTTCCGGTTCCAATTTCACGCAAACACAACGCGCGTACACATTCTGTGTAACACCACCGCCGTCACCAGACGGAGCCACAAACATAACCGTAAATCACGGCGGTCACTAGCGCCATATTAAACCGAAAAGATATATATTTTAGCAGGCCGTACGTAGAGAAGCTTGTCGCTTGTTTCGTGCCTGCCCTTACCTTACTCAGCGTTATTGGGGAGAATAATGGGTGCCGTGATGGGGGAGCTCGAGTTACTTTCGTGAGGGCAGTGCACGATGCTTATCTTCGGAAAAGATAACGCATAAACACATGGTTCAAACTGCGCTAACGTGAGCTCTGAATTAGCTGTCCCGTTTACAGATACGGGCGGGGGATCATTTTGAGGAGAGAAAGGAAGTCGTTCACGAAACGAGGTGACGTTGGATTATGGGGTTGACGAAGAAATGGTGGAGAAGCACATGTGTTCCGAGGAAGTGAGAATAATTTGACGACCAGCAGTGGCACTGTACATTTGCTCCGGCACATGTGAATTCCGTTTTCCAGAAGCATAAGCAGTTTGGGTGAATAAAGACACACGCACGAAACAGGGTCGTATAAGTGACGTATCGGCTGGTTTCTCCAGATGGATACGTTGCTTCCGCTATATAGCACTTTTCGTGTCGTCGGTTTCAGGGCGCGAGAGCGCCGTTTAGATACGAATTCGCTGTTAGCATCGCCGTCTGGGGGAAACCAGCGTTTCTGTGGTAGTTGCCAGCCACTTTGGTGAAAGTATCTGTCAGTTACTCGTATTATGCCATAATTCCGAGAATTGCATTTACTCGTTTTCCATCTCTGCAAAAGTGACGATGATGATTGCAAAGTTTCATTTTGGCAAAAGTAACTAGCTCAGTTACTATCCTGACAGGCCAATAAACTGTAATTTAGTTACCGTTTTAAAGTAATCTACACATGGCTCACCCCACACGTACACTACGTAAAGGGAAAAAAATAAGGCACTGAAAATATAGACTGGCAGCAGAGCGGCAAGCACACAGGAAATTGCTGGCGACATTCCAAACCAGAAGTCTGATATTTTTTTAGTAGGTTACCTTGCCTTCGCGTTTCTGTGTCCGCGTTGGAACATTTTTTTTTTTTTTTTTTTTTTCTTAGTAGGGGTCGCGAGAGATACTATCTTAGTGTTTTCCAAAGCAAATTTGAGGAGAGGATGAATTAAACAACGCACGAGTTACATTTACGCAGGTATAAGGTACCGAATAATGAAACGTATAATGCAGTTCTTAGAATCGGAAACAGGAGTCAACAAAGTTTCTCATGGGTCGCATTCGAACTGTGCGCGGAACAACAAAGGGCAACGGTTGCAGTTCATACGCAAGTTGCGCCACCTTACGGCGTAGGTAAGAGAACACATGTTTTGCACGAAGTGATGCGTCGTGTCCACCGAGCGGAGAAAACTGGCAAACTGCATGGTTTCGGTTTTACGCATGAAATGTGTTGCCTTGTCTGCCCAACGCTGTTGATACGATGGGACTCACAAAAATTCAACGCTGTGCATGTTCGATCTCATGTCTTTATTTTTCTTTTGTGTTAAAGCAGCCTGAGTGTGTTCCTTAGCTCTAAAAACCAGGGATCGGAACCGGAACTGAACCAGAACCGAAAACCGGAAAAAAACGTTATTTTCTGACGAACCCGAACCGAACCCGAACAATTTTTTTGCTTGTCCTGAGCTGAACCGGAACTGAACCGAAAAAAATTGATACGGTTACTGGTTCGGGAATCGGTTCAGAGGTGAATTAATTGTACTACTGACCGACCTTTTTTTTTGCTCACCTGAAACGGTTATCTCACACCTTTCTCTTACAACCGTGTACGGTGAGCGTAAGCTTGCTTGCATGTAGCAAAATTACTGCCCGTGGACCGGTTAAACCGGGGCCGAAAAAAGTAACTGTTCCAATCCCTGTAAATGCCCCGACCGCTGACAGATTTTTTTTTGTCTGTGTGTGCGGGGGTGGGGGTTCTCCCTGAGCCGAACCCGAACCCAACCGATATACCTGAACCCGTTCAAGCTGATAATTTCGGTTCAGTGGAGCTAAACCCGAACCGAACCATTATGCCTGAACCCGAACCCGAACCGCACCGAAAAAAATACCGGTTCCGATCCCTGCTAAAAACACAGTCTACTCCGAAATGCGTGTGCTGAATTGGTTCATACCTAATGATATAAGTAGATGGTTGACCTGAGTTGGTTGAATTCGTTAATTTCTGGGCGTTTGAGGCTTAAGTGTTGGTGTCGTCCCTAATTGTGGTCAGCCTCGGCCAATAATCGTTGTATAGCAGTAAACGGGCCGGTTGGTACATATATATTGGTTGACGGCACGGAAACAAGACATGTGTGTCTTGTTTCCGTGCCGCCAACCAACATATATCCCATGACACCTCGGTCGACGAAGTTTTTCTGCCTCAGTGGGTACAGACTATTTGAAAATGCGACATTGAAGTGACATTTCTTTATACCAGAAAGTCTTCCCTAAGTGGATGAGTACATTTTTGATAATTCACAAATACAAACCAAGATTTTGTTACGTATTCACTGTCGTCGTCGTCGTCTATGCCTGGGCCAAGGAGACAACGATAAGAAAGGGCACGAAGGTGGCGTGCCACGTGATGTCGTCACTGAACCCACTGTTACCTTTCTCTTATAAGCGAATGACACTATTTTCCAAAATTAAACTGGCCTTGGTCGGCCTTGTCACACTGGGCCCTAGAACTCAGGCGCGACACGACGCAACAATTTCTAAAAGAGAGGCGGTATTTCTGTTTGGAGTGGGCGACAAAAAGCTTTCAATTCATATTTTCGACATGATTTGTTTCTTTCCTAAATTTTATTCATTCCCAAATACAACACACTTACGGACCCATAGCCAATGGCTATAGTTTCATCTTGTTTGTGCGGTAATCTCAAAGTTCAGTACAGCTCTCTCTTTTAAATTTCACATCTGCGAAGACAGTCACACGTACGCATTTACTTGTTTCTCGGCCGGTTCCGTTAGAAATGATCACAATCTTTTCATTTATATTGTCGCAGTCACGTATATATCTCTTTGTGATTTCACCGGGAAGGAAATGTTCATATTACAATATCAACACATCAAAATATACGCTCTAGGAAAGTAGCATGTGCAGGGGGTGCAACACGAACTGGAATTTGGGTTTCCCTTTCTACTGCCTCCAGACGATAACGTCATCGTAGGTAATAGGGTTTATTCACTGATGTCACCTCGCCGCCATACTGTAGGTCCCTCGAAGTTATATATTCCCGTATTCGTTCGCTGCCATATGCTTTTTGGATGACTATTAACGTCGCAAACATGGAAGTTACTCGGATATGCTACAAATCACACAGCACAATAGCTTTGAAACACCAAATATACGGCGAGTGTGATATGGGTGACGGCTTGGATGGGACCTACAATATGGCGGCCGATGGCAGCACATCTGCCTGCTAGCGACAGTGGCGGTCTCCTACGGATGACGTCATGTGAATAAACCCTATACAGATTAGACATGACAATATCGTTGCGTACCTTATTACCGCTGGACTGGCAGCTCTAACGTTCCGAGGGGTTGTCCTGTGTCTGCCGTCTGCAATAATGGAGGGAAAAGTCAAACAAAAATGCTGAGAATAAAAGCCCTTGGCTCGCAAAAATGTTCGGGTGATGAGATCTGAGGACCTTGAGAAAATTCCCCAGTGGCGTCCTCAACAGTGTTGGCAGTGCTTTATTTTTTTAAAGCCCGTGTTAGCGCCGCGAAGTAACTGTAGCTTTGAGCGGCGTACAGACATGGACAGATGGAGGGAGGACAGCACGAAGGAGTGGGGGACGGGGGGCAGTGCTTTATGCACGAGCAGCGTTGAGCACTGAAGCGCGTGGCTGAACCAATACCGGAGGACATCACTGAGGAATTTCATCAACGTACGCGCAAGCGGGCTCAGGCACCCCAAATTTCCATTTACGACAAGTAATGACACGCGTCGCCACGCAAAGCATGCTAAACCTGATGAGAGAAGTGTCATTACATGCCATGCACTGAAAAAACTGCTCACATAATCGCTGTCACATGCAAAGCACCGACACAAATGAGTACAAGCAACTACAAGTTCGTCATTTGACGCCCCCGCGACGTGAGGCCTTATTTTACAATTCGCGCCATTGCACACGTACAATTCGTTTTTGTACCTCCTCGTCTTTTCTTGTCAACCTTTGAATTGCATGGATGGGAAACTTGCACGTTTGAAGCTACAACGCTGTCAGCTGTCGCGCAAGATTCAAAACTGAAGCACGTGCACAACAAACCAAATGGCGCGAAGGGTACTAGCGCCATCTATCCAAGTAGTGTCAAACTACAACAAAAGCTTCAAAACTTCGGGCGAAAAAATGTTTTGTAAAACATGTATACCATGTATACCAAATAATAATCACGGGCTAAATTTTGGTGAAATGTTATTACAGTACATATTGCAATAACACAGCACAAACTAATAGTATAACATTTTGTTGCGGCGCTGTGACATCTTCTGAATCGCTGCGGAGCGGTTCATCGTTCATCATCGTGTTGGATTGAATTCGAGGGTTATAGTTATATCGTAGAATTCCTATTCTGCTTTCTTCGTTTGAATTAATGTAAGTGGCATTGCGTGCGTTCATAATATTGCGTTACTTTCTGCTTACATTTGTACGCCTAAGTTGCGGAAGTTATCAACACATCGAATTCACGGACCTTCTGGGAAGGTCATGTCCGTTCTTACAAAGTGTACCACTAAAAATTCGTCGCGAGCGTTTGACTATGCTGTAATTCTTTATGCAGAAGATGTCCACCGCCAAGCCTCAGCTCCACGGCCTGCTAAGGAGCTACTTGAGGAAGCACATCGCATTAGCTTGCGTCTGCGGAGTCGTAGGTGCAGTGGCTTGGAAGCTTTTGGTTGCAGAGCCAAGGAAGAGGAGCTACGCAGAATTTTACAAGTATGAAACGTCCTAACTGTAGTTAACGCTATACAGGATTGGAGAGCTGGCGATTTGGCGTCCCTGGTCCTCTCGTGCTTCAGGTTGTTGGCTGACTATCATTATTGTTTTCTTAGGACATATGATGCTGCTGCGGACAATGAAAGGATGACAAAACTGGGCTTGTTCCAGTCGAAGCAAGGATAGAGACCTACACGTCTTTTCCTGATCACTAGTGTGAGCTTGCGGATGCACCATGCATTTTTATATATCTGCATTATACGCAGAGTATAAATGCCTTTCTGATTTACAAAATAGCACGTAAATTCGGCATCGCATGTCTTATTTGCAGGTACACCATGATGCTTCTTCAGGAGCAGTTGTACTGAAACAGTGCGAAGATCACCTAATGTAGATACGAAATAAACATATTGTGTCATGTATGGCTACGAGAAACAACTTGAATATGAGCAGCAGTTATACGGCCAATGGACTGTGCTGAAGTATTCCAAAGAAAGAACACCATATCCGGAGATATGCATGATATCCACAACATAAAATTCAGTTCATGGTCTCGTAATCTTCTAGACACAGTCTCTGCAGAAATAGTCCACTTAACTTTTTACAATACTACCTGGCACGCAACACATTCCATGTTAGGTACTGGAGACAGTGGCGTATCTAGGGTGTGGCACGTGTGGACAGGTGCCAGGGGCGCCATTATGTGGTCGGGTGTGAATGTGCCAAGTCGGGCACTCAACCTGTCACATTCATAAATGATCTAAAGCACCCGCCATTAGGGAGGTTGTAGTGTGAGACCTAGTGCGGACTACACGAAAACGCATCCCCCAAGGACATCATGTTAACCATGTTGCCATGGGCGCAGGTAGCTCTAGATACGCCACTGACTGGAGATATGCACTCTTCTAGCTATAGTATGTCAGTAGCCTTAGTATGTTGCTGGAAATCATCTCAACGGAACGGAAGTAAGAACAGTGAAGAAGTAATACAGTGGAAATTGCTGTTCTGAGTCTGGAACACAGAAGAAAGAGAAGAACAAAAATCCAGAAGATGTGGGTTTGAGCCCCGTAGCTGGCCAACATTTTCAAGTGATACAGCTTTATGCAGAACTCTCTTTCCCACACACTCCCAGCTCTGGATGCATTGGGAGCATATGTTTCGTGACAAAAGTTCCCCAAGTGGGGGCACTGTCTATTTTGGTGAGTCGATTTCGAATATGATTGTCTCCGACACTTACGTAAATGTGCATGTGATGCTCAAAAGCAGTGTTACAAGCTGGTTATACTCTTCAATGTAACAAAGAACTGCATTTGCAAAGTGCCTGTCAGTCAAAAGTGAAGCCTGGTGCCCCATCAAAAGCACTAGTAGGTGATCTCCAGTGAAGCAAAGAGGACCAATGTTGAAGAAGGTACCGGCAAGCAGAAGGCAGTGGTCAGGAGAAACTCGATTGCTCACTGGTGTAAAAGAAGTGAACTAATCAGTCGAGGTGTCAAACATGCATTGGGTACATAGCCTCCTTCCATGGTACAAAGTGACCGCATACTCCAGAGAACTCCAGCTCTGAACATAAGCGTGTAAAGCTTTTGGAGCTGCATTGATGCTATCAGGGTCATGCCTCCCCATTTTTTATTTATTTTAAAGGGAGTGTTTCCTCAAATACTCCATTTGTGTGCACATTCGTCTTTATAGACCTCTCCCTGCTTGTAAACAAATGACGTCATAATGTTCGACAGCGCCACCATTTTGGTAGAGTTGAACTACGCTCGAAGCTAGGGGTGAACAAGGTCGCGCCCGAAAGACACGATCTTGAGGAGATTACGATGGTCCCTGGGACGCGACCTTCGGTTCTACCTTTCTTTCAATAAGAGGCAGCGAACAGGTGGCCATTCGTGGAACCCAGCCCTACCCTTCCGATTTGTTTCGGTTTCAGTCTGTCTACCAACGTCATGATGACGTTTCTGGGGTAGAGGTCTGGGGTTGTTAGATATGTTCAGCGTTTTGCTATGTTACTGTTCAACTCCTTCTCCTTTTTTTTTTTTTTTTTACGTTTGCTTGACATCTTGCATTCGCAAGCGCATTTTTCTGCTACTTGCTTGCTCCATAATGGAGAGTGCACATGCAATCGTAAGTCGCACGTGTAAGTCGGTAAGTGTATTTATTTTAGAATACCCCAAGGGTCTTACGGACATCTGATTCGAAACAGGCATTCGAGCACAAGTATATATACAAGTATAATAATAATAATGGTACCATGATGTTACGACACGTAAGGTTTGTCTGCGCAGTTTGGCGACATGTTGCACGTGCCGCAGGGTAGGATTGCGGATAATTTGAACCACCTGAGGTTCTTTTGAAGATCGCTGGAAATCTCCGACACACGGTGCTGCAAGCAATGTTCACCTATGGGTTCACCTCCCCAACATGATGATCATGATGATCCTGTTGGACGACACGTTACCGACTGCACTACCGAGGTCGGCCACCCCAGTAATAGAACCTACAAATAAAGTGGACATGGGCGAAGTTCACAGAAGAAGAAACAGAACATTCCCCACCCAAATTGTCACCGTCAAGTCATAGTACCGTTGGACATCCTCATAGCCCTGGCCGATCTCCCTTGGGGCTAATGGCCATTCTCCGCGGGACGAAGAAGAAGAAGGCGCGCTAGGTGAGCCTGTGTCTTCTTCTTCCCCTTCTTAACTGCATTTGGGTACGCCGTGTTGGCCGTTGCCGGTGCTCTAGAAGAAGAAGCATTTGGCTCGGAACCGCGCGTCTCGGAATACGTAACCATTGAAAAATCCTATCACATGAGCGACAACCCACAGTTCAAATGGGCTGCAGTTTCCTCCGCGCGTCAGATGGCGTCATTTGCCATCACTATATTCCTGGCCATATCCTTCTCTGCTTTTGTCCTGTTCCGCCCTACCGAGAGCTCAGCCACACGAGCCGCAGGAAGGCAAAGGATACAGCTCTCTCCACCGATTCACCGAGGGTACCCAGTACGGACGAGAAATATACATCCGGAGAAGAGGACGCCCGGGGAACCTGCTGACCCACACGGACACGACGACATCAGGGCTAGGCAACGCAATGCCACCGCACATTCCGCGAACCAGATCGCCTCGGAGGTAAGGCTTAGTTCACGTATAGGTATACGTAACTGAAGGTAATAACTTCCGCTTCTTGCAGCAGCGGCAGCAGAGCAATAAGGACCTATGGTGTACCTACGACAGCCGGTCTGCCGCCATGACCGTTCGCGACCTCCCGCTCGAATTCTGCAAGCGCGTCGTCCACTGCTGCCTTACGCTTCTCTCTCCCAACACGCAACCTGGACACCTGTACGATTTCCATTCCTTCCTCCGTCTCAGATACTCGCCCAAACACAAGCCTCACCTCTTCATTGGACTCGGCGGACCACACCAAGAACCGGGCGTGTTTGACGTCCTCGACACCAAGTCTACCCTTAAAGTCGCTCGCCACATCACTCTATTCGTAGCTTCAAACCGCCTCGATGGCTTGCTTTTTTACATCACCACCGGCGGAAACGTGGTCTTCGAGATATTCCGAACACTCCACGGCGCGTTGACGTCTAGAGGTCTCGTGGCGGCGGTCACCTTGCCTTGGAACGAGCCCATCTCAAGGTATATCGACGGGAACTTCTTGCCGATCATTCAACTTCCACCAGTTTTAAGTCGTCGGGGAAAAGTCGGATGCCCGGCAGAAATCAACCCCAAGTCGTTCGGGCATGCTAAAGGTTCCGTGATGAGATCCGTCAGGTTCACCGGAGTAAAGTACAGGCTTCAGTCCGCAGAAACTGCCTACGAAGACGCGCCTGGAACGCTGGCAGGGAGGGCGACATACGCTGATGTTTGTACGGCGATTCGCAGTGAAGGCTGGACGGGAGTTGCTGCTCGAGGTGGGGATTGTATCATGGCACATAACGGGACCGAATGGATAGCGTCGCTATCGCCCTGGTCTATGTCTCTCGTGAAGGCTGCGAACGCACGGAGCGGCGTTGTGATACTGGACATCGAGATGGATGACGTTCGAGGCGCATGCGGAACGGACTTTTCATTGACCAAGGTGATGCACAGCCTTCTCTAAGTGGTTCTTCGTGTTATCTGTACCAGTACGTGAAAAAATTGCGATGAGAAAATATCAAAGTACGCTAACCGATACGATAACGTATATAAGTGATGATGATAATAAATGACGCAAAAACGTCGCAACAAATGGTGGTTTATTTTCAAAGAAACCCGTGAGCTTGATGCGCCCAATGAGATGCGTAGGGCTCTGTGACCGTGGAACTCACTTCAAAATCGAAAATATCTGGAACCAGCACCAAGACGATACCATCTGACTGGCTGAACATACGGACAGGGGGGCTCCAACAGCTTAAGGGGTAAACATCTTCCGATATTACATTTGGCGATGAGATGATTATCCCGTCAATTCCATTCATGTGGCTTCGAAGCATGGCGTCAAAGAACAAATTGTCGTTTTACATTAAAAATATATACGAACTTCGCTAAAAAATACAAATTTCGAGTTCGGGGGGTCTACAAGGTAGAAGATATACCTCTCGTGCAGTGGTTTATCCAGAATCGCAAGGAAGGGGAGGGGGTTGCAATAAATGGGGGAGCAGTATTAGTTACGTCATGTGTATAGCGTTGAAATAGCAATTACCCCCCTGTAAGGGATGCTCAGGAAGAACAGTTAGGGGAGTCTGGATCACTGCCCTCGGGATTTCTTCATGATCAGTTCAAGCCATACGATATATCTACGAGACCATGGCGGCAAGTAGAATGCACGCCAGTATAAAGAGTGTCTGTTCTTTGTAGGTATAACGTGGAGTCACATTTCCTTCACATGTTTAATACAACGGTGATACAACACGACTAGGCGAATCCGGAGCAGAACTCAAATATCTATCTTTACCAGAGAGGACACCTCTCTGGTGGATTCATGTACGAGCCCTTGGAGCAGAAAAATACTTCGGAAAACTTGTCGAAGTTTCGCAAAGCAAGGTTTACTTTTAGCGAAGCCGGAAGGGCGATGCCATATTGAACAAGCCTGCGAGACAGGATCCCAGATGCCAGGGTGGTTTCGCACTGCGCAGCGGCCAAGTTGATGAAGAAGAGCATGTCCGGCGTCAGGTCCGGAAGGCCAGGTACCCTGAAGTTTCGCTGCATGGAATGCGGTGCTACGAGCGCCCGAACGTAGGCTTCGTACATGGGTGTTAGAGCTGCGTTTTCGGACATGAGAGAGCGGAGAAATGGGCTCAAAGGCGCCTCCTGAAAATAGATAGAAACGAGCGTCGTCGTCGTAACGTCCTCGGTACAGGGAAGACTAGGTCCGATGGCGAATTCGGGCGGCGATTTCATGGTAAAATGTCAGACACGTGACCGTTGCCACCCGAACGTGAGTGCCAGAAATCGAGCGGTTTTAGTCGCTTGGATCACGCTAGGGGTATCGCGGTCGCTCGTCTTCGGGTTCCGTCGTCTGCTAACTCATGTGAACTTCGACGTGCGCACCAATGAGGACCCTCGCCACACTCGCGGTGCGGATGTGACGACACCGGATATAGCTGTGCAATCCGCTGCCCGGTCGTTTCGAGGCCGGGCGGAAAAAGTGCTAGCTGGTCAATTCCTGGCACTCGGAAAGCGGCAGGAGAACACGCGAGATTGCTACGTTTTGACCAAGCGAACGCAGTTGCTCGGAATCTGGTAAAAAGATGTGCAAGGAAATGACCACGCGAATTCGCCACACGGAAGTTTTCTGGTCACTGATATCAAGAATGGTCAAGATATCATGGCTGACTCAGTGACGTGAAGCTGCCGATCTGTTGCTAAGACACAATCCGCGAATCTAGGACACACTCATTGCATATTTTTTGTACAATGCAACCAAAACAAAACAACAGGGGACCTTGTCCTGCCGCATGACCAACGCCACCTAGTTAAAGCCTGTCGCTCAAACGACGTGACGTGTTTTCGGTGGCCGTAGCTATGGAGACAAGTCGCCATGAGATACATGGACAGCCACTGCTAGTGACTGGAAGCTTTTGTTTGAAATCGTCTACAGCGGTTTGCTGAATCAGACGACACCGCGAGTCAAAAGGCCCACGTGGCGAAGAAGTTCGAGGAGGCACCAAGCAGGCTTTGGGTGTCTTGGTGGCGTTGGTTTGACGCGCTGTTGTGACATCACGATCCCCACAGAAGCACGAACACCATCACAGCTCACGACGGCACAAAAATAGGAATACGGGAAATACCTGCAGTGTTCCAAGACGCTTAAGGTGGTCCAGATGAGTATCTACGAAGCAACGCTGAAGCTTCCTATACCTCGTCACACTTTCTTGACTCCACCAAGATTCTGGCATGCCCCTGACGTTTATCGTAGAGCCACGAATGTCAACAGCTTCAAACATGCCTTGCAGCACGTACGTCACTATGTAGGGCAATATGATGGCTGGAATTGTTGACTGCGATATTCTGTTCTGAGACGCCAGGACTCCGAAGGGCAGATACAAATGATTCCTTCCTGCGTTGTATTCGTAGCCTGGTCTCAGACTTGAAATGTGGTGTCGAGCGTCGAAATCAGCATTGTCCTTGGACGCCCAGTACAGGTACATGCTCTGGTTGACCAACGTTACGTAGTCGCGGAGTATGGTGTCCACTGTTAAGGCTACGGTTATACCTCCGTCGTAATACCTGGGATGTGGCAAAAAATCACAGGTTACAGTTTGGAGTGCAAGGAATTATCTTGTACGATGTGCTTCGTGTAACAAAATGATTTAGCGAGACCAGTCTGAAACTGGTGATTGGGCCACAATCGGCGGTGCCCATTTAGTCAACGTATGGTGAGTGCGGGTAAGCAAACTTGGACCCGCACCCGCACAGTACCCGCACGTGTGTGACCCGCACCCGCAAGAATTTAATCTGGGCGACCCGCACCCGCAGTGCTGTCCGTATACCCGCATTTTGACCCGCAGGGGGAAGTGAGCGGTATATACACGCGCTCGGCCACCAACTCGAACCGCCTTTCCTTTTTCACCCTGTGGGTGATGAAGCTCTACATGCGTTCTCTCATTCTCGTTCTATGCAAGCAATATCGTTCTACAAAGACAAGTGCCCAGCAGCAAGAAGATAGAAGCTCACCTGGCCACAGTGTCGGTATGTTCCTTCGCCCCCATGAATTCCACCTCAAGGTTCTCAATCTTCTGAGTTGCCAAATCCGCCTCGCTTTGTGTTAACCATGGAGCACGAGCCACAGCCTGCTGCATCGAAGCCTTCACGTTGACAATCAACGCGTTCAAGTTGTGGTCATACAAGACCTGCTCCAGCGACGTCTTCCCCATAGAATTCCTAGCTATTCTACGCATACCATAGGGAAACATGTGCTCTGCCAAATGCATGCATGCTTGAAGACGGGAGTTATACTTCATAATATGGCGGTCGTAACTCAACGGCATCAGAAACTCTGCTTCTTTCGGGAGCAGAGGAGCAAGAAGGACAATGATTCTGAACCCGATGTAATTCAGCAAGGTCGACAGGGAAGTTGAAGTCAGGATACTGGACAACCGCGAAATATAGGCCGAGTTCACGAGGACAACTTTGTCTGATCCTGGATGAAGGTACGTCAAATAAGCGTCCCATTCAAACTTGCCGACTCGCTTGATGCTCATTATGGGCACAGTGGAGTTCAGGATAGACACAAACTTTCTTTGTGGCACAGACGCTTCCTCGAGCTTCCTTTCGAAGGCGACCATGTCATCCGCGAGATGGCTGGCGCTTGTTATGTTATCCCACAGTGTGAACGCTCTCTTGATGTAGTTCTTATACTCTTCAAATCCATCCTGCAAGTAGGTGACCTGATGCCGTACTATGATCAGCTTGGGGGCGTCCAGATGGAGCAAGTAGCCTTCATTCTCAAACCGCTTCCGTAAACTAACGTCCACGATTGGAAACAGGCCCAATGTCTTGTCTACTGCCCTGAGCACGTCTTGAAGAGTGTATGTCACAGGATCAGACTGCAAGGGCCAAGGTGACAGCGAAAACGTGGAGAACAAGTGTTTTATGCTTGTCCAGGCTGCCGGTTTTGTTGTCAGGTTCTTAGGCTGGATACAGGTCTTCAGAAACATGGACGAGTGCGTAATAAAGTTTTGAGGTGTGTCTTCCTTGTCTCTGTAATTCAGCAAGTATTTCGCGATGTCAAGGATGAGAAGACCAGGTGCACTAACGGAGTACGGTCTGTTCTGCACCTCGATGTCACCGTACCACCGGCTGGAACAAACGTAAGCGTAAAAATCATCACACGGTCCAACCGACTGATTGAACTTGTCGTAGACGAGACGACTTTGCCACAGACACGCGTCAGTCCTGCACTCGTACGTGAAGGTCGTCTTCCGCATTATTTCGGTCGTTGAGGTCGCGTTGGTGATACTGATCACCTCTGGGACAGCAACGACGAGAGGCTTCAAAGGAGTTGCGACTCCGACAGGCCTATTGTCGACGTCAACGACGACGCGTCGCGAGTACTTGGACGTGGCGTGTGCATGGCCAGAATGGCTAGGGCCAAAGGCGAACTTCATGAAGACCCCCAAGAAAGCACTTCCCACGACAGTAGCAGCGACGATGAAGTACAGTTGGCCAGGGCGGGTGTCGTCCGACGAGACGCTGTCTGAAGTCTCCAGTGTAGACTTCTCATCGTCGAACTCGTCAGTCTCGTCGTCGTAGGACAAGGCTAACCTGCCTCTGTTTACTTCTGGGGCCTCAATGTCGTTTAGCACACGACGCGACGATGTACGTGAATCTAGCGGTTTCTTCATTTTCCGTTATGACGGCTTGTCAAATGAAAGCCAGGACGTTGCCCCAAGTCTTCTCAATGTACGGGCATTTTGGGAGCATTGACAGTTCTGCTCAGCGAACTTATAGGCCTAACCTTTTGTCGCTGCCTCCGCAATCCTGACAGAGTTGCGAAAAGTCCTGCCTCACGACTTTAGCAAACGGTGTTACCGCGAGGCTGGTCCACTTTCCCAAACTTCTGCTTCACATCGACCTCGCAGAAAAAATAAGCTGGAAAAAGAACTGTATAAAAACGTTTGTAGCGGGTGGC
The DNA here is from genome assembly GCF_037126465.1 of Ornithodoros turicata. NCBI lineage: Eukaryota > Metazoa > Arthropoda > Arachnida > Ixodida > Argasidae > Ornithodoros > Ornithodoros turicata. The sequence continues at coordinate 11,801,540 of NC_088206.1, read as the reverse complement.
TCACCGCTTTGCCCCTCTCTATTTCAACGAATGTCATGATGCAATAACGATTAGACTCAGCCTCTTGTTATTTTGCTATTATTTTTTTCAGTTACAGAAAGAGTAAACACGTTCAGGTTCGCGTATTCCATTTTGTATCAGGGCAGGCTCAGGTTCAGGTTCGCCTAATTCCTTTTGTATCAGTGCAGTGCATAGGGCAGGGCAGGGCAGTAAACTGTCTCATGGCCAGAAGGGGGCGAGTCAGAGGACGACGAAAAACATGACACGCAGTGACCGCATGTTTTGTTAATGCTAGCAACGGATGGTCCCCAGAAAGAACTTTTTGAAAACTCCCAGCACAGTGTCTGAGATTTTCGGCGCCTGGGTGGTCGAAATTATCAGCAGTCGTACCCTGCGGCACGTCCAGCATGTACCTACCGACTCACCTTGCACATAAATCTATCGTGAAAACTACTGGCTTTAATGAGAGCACTCCGGTTGTGCGATTTAACCTTGTCTACGACGAACAGCAGTCATCAGGTATGTATACAGGGTACCTAAACACGGGCAATCAACACAGAATAATGGTGTGTCTATGTTCTGAACTCAAAATATTGGCTCCGTCGATGATAATTTTTTTTATTATGTTCATCTTTAGTCACTGTTGATTTCCCTGACTTCCTGTTAAACACGGATGTACTATCAGTCTAGTACTCAGATCAGGCACCAGATCGAATACATTCCTTTACGCAGTGATGGCAAAACTGTACTTAAAGTAAAGTGCCTAGCACCAGTTGTATAGTACAAAGTACCATGCCAGAAATGTACTTCAAGTAAAGAACAAAGTCCTTAGCAAATTACTATAAAGTACCACTGCGAACACAGAAAACAGCGATTATTTAATTTAGTCCACGGAAAAAAGGTGCCTCAAGCATAGGCGCCGACTGCTCCTCGTTACGAGGGATATCCTAAGAATCGCGTGTTTCATACGAGTGATTACGGAAATCGTGCGAAAATTTGCCTCACGACGTCACAACACTGAATTCCCTAGCGTGGTTGTTCTGCACTCTCGCGTGTTGGGAATGGAATGCCAGGGCACCAGCTGCGGTAGATCGAAGCAAAGGTACAGCTCAACATATTGTGCCCTGGCCCCCTCTTGCAGACTGGAAACTCTCCGCCTATGGCCTCAAGGATTCTACACGCGAAATTTCAATCCTGTTTACGAACGCTGTGCATTTCTGTCAATTTTTGAAGATCTGCTGAGCCTCCACAAGTTTCAATGACGCGGGGAGCGGATGACGTAACCGTAAGCTCACAAATTGCAATGGTGTCATGTTCTTTAGAGTGCGCTCGTCTCCTAGCAACGACGCCGGCGTCCGGGGAGGGTCACGTGGTGCAGAAATCACGTGACAATGATCGAAAGAGAGGTAAATGGGAGAGATGACTTCTCCCTCCTTTGTGTTCTCTCGAAGGTCGGAGCGGTCGGATGATATGTCACGTGGGGCTCCGCTAACGGAGTGCAAAAAGTGAGCCCCTCGGAAGACGCGTAGGGCAACAACGTTACCAGGTTATAGAGCCGGGCGCTCCGTCGGAGCCTAACATGCCGCCACAGTTCTCAAATATACAAATTTTTGCTAGCTTTCGCGCCACGTAGAACCAAAATATTTTGCAGGAATGTAAAGTGAGACAAGAAGACTTCAGTAACATAACTTTTGTTTGATTCTGAAGACACGAGTTTTATTCCGTAGTGCCACTTTAAAGTACTCAACAAATACATTAGAAATTTAGATCGTATCACTGCACGTTTCAACACTTGGTAGTGATAAAACGTGAGGTAATTATGTTTCGATTGAGAAAGCTTTCAGATAGCATTTTTGTCAACTGCTAGTTCGGAAACATGGACAGTTTACAGCTGACTCATTAATATGAACTGGAAGAAATAATTCTGCGACCAAGTTTGGAGATTGTATCGCCAATAGACCTCTACCCGAGAAACGTCATCATGACGTCGGTAGACAGACTGAAACCGAAACAAATCGTAAGGGGAGGGCTGGATTCCACGAATGGGTACTTGTTCGCTGCCTCCTACTGAAAAAAAAAAGAAAAGAAAAAGTAGTAATCCCATCAAGACCACGACTTTTGTGCCCGACCTTGTTCGCCCCTAGCTTCGAGCGTAGTTCAACTCTACCAGATTGGTGGCGCTGTCGAACACTATGACCTCGTTTGTTTACAAACTGGGAGAGGTCTATTGGGTACTTGACAGAAAAGTACTAAAGAGAAGTAAGAGAGATTTAAGAAGTACTTAAAGCTTAAAGTGCTTCTTAACATACTCAAGTACTTCCCGTCACTGCCTTTACAATACCAGCATTCTACTGCACGTCAGATAGACTGCGCTCAGACTTCGCTGCCTTTATGATACCAGCGTTCTACTGCACGTCAAATCGACTACGCTCAGACTTCGTCCATTTGCATGCCAGAAGTGACACGCAACACGCTTAGCGCTCGGAAATTGCAACGCCGGAACCCGCGCTGGATCACGTGACCGTTGCCACCCGAACATGAATGCCAATAATTTTGTGGTTGTAGTCGCTTGGGGGATCACGCTGGGACATCGCGATCGCTCGTCTTCGGGTTTCGTCATCTATTAACCCACGTAAACTTCGACGTGCGGGCCCTCGCAATGCGGATGTGACGACACCCGTTATAGTCGGGCAACACGATGCCCGGTCGTATTGAGGCCGGGCGCAAAAAGTACTAGCTGTCAATATGCGAGATGTGGTAAAAACAAGACAAAAAAAGAAAAAGAAAAGAGAAAAGAACCGCCCGAATTCACCACAAGTTAGCACTGGTTCGTGCACTCCTGGGCGAAAAAAAAAAGAACCAGCCGAATTCACAAGTTAGCAGAGGTTCGTGCACTTCTGTGCATAAAAAGAAAAAAGACAAGCGACCTCTGATCAGCACACGCCCTTGAAGCCTTCCACTCTTTCAGAAACCACGTAAGTGAACGAGGGAAGTCGACGTCGCTTCGTGACGTTCGCAGTCCCGATGGGAGGACCTATCAGGTGATTCATCACTTAGTCCGCCAAATTCCAAGAGGCGTAGCAGCCAATGAGAGTTTGCAGCTGCTTTCCGAGAAAGACTGCTGACATCACCCGAAAAGATCGGGCAGGGTCACTGGTTACTTCCTCGGGGCTTTCTGTAAGTTTGATTGTGCAGTGACGATATACCGCACAAAGCAAATATTGTGCATGGTGGTTTCTTTTAAAGGGACTGTGGTGTCCGGGCACGTAGGTATGACACTGATGCGGTAATGCTCGTCACCGCTTCACGGTCAACTTGGCCTTGATCCGAACCACTTTCCATATTTAAAAAATGAAGGAAGATTAATGTAATTAATGCAGCGGAAATGCGTTAGCATTCAGCCGGCCCACACACTATCACTATCCCCCCAAACTACCACTAACTGTTACTAACTACACAGCCACAACAGCGGGGCAAGCCTTCTTCCACGTCAGCGGCGTGTTTTGAAACGCCGCGTCCGCTCTTCCTCAGTCTCGTTCGCCCGCTTTCGGCGCCGAGCAGCGACATCCGCTGCCTGACGTTGCTTGCGTTCCTCCGTTTCGGCAGCTCGCCGCCTTCGCCCCGAATCCGTCTTCTTTTGGCGCCTACTTGACCCGGCACTCGTACTCGGTTCGCACTCCATTATGTACTTGAATTCAGCCCATATGCGCCTTGCCCATCCGCAAGTTCAGATTTGCCCCCGTACCTGGCGCGCCGCCAAGACCGCTTCTGCAGACGTGCTCCTCTCCGTTACATCACCAGCAGTGGCCCGCATACATTGGCTTCCGCCTCCGTGACCTACTTTCCCTTACTCTCAACTCTCCGCTGCCATCCTATCTCATGCGGCCTACTTCCCTCTCCACGTTGTGACCGGATCGACAACTTTTCCCCTTGAAACGCCCCTTTTAAAGATTCGCACTCCCCATGATAACGTAAGCCAGGCACGCGAATGGGAGCGCTGCACAGGAGATAGTCTCGGAGGTAGTCTGCTTCAAAAGTCCTCGGTAAACACGCAGAATTTCGCTTATCAGGGCAAGTTCTGACATGATCATGTTGCGTGGAGTACTGTGTTGCGTTCATCACTGTACGAACACGACCGACGCTGACCAGAAACATTCCGCAAGCAGATCACAGAGTACATGTCATCCACTAGTATTCCGGCTCGTTCGGACGCCAAGGCTACCAAGGTCCCTCCAGACGCTCCCTAATTGGTCTCGTCCGCGCCAAAGGGCGTTCACTGACTGGCCTTGTGCGGGTGACTTCCAGAGACTGAATAATCTCAATATGACACCTGTTACATCAAACTGCTCAGGAACAACGCCACAGACTCCCGTCGGATTTTCGTCGTTATCAGTGATGGACGATGAGTAAAATGCCAGTTCCAGAATCGACCGGGACGGACGCCATAGTCCCTTTAAGTATTCCATTTGTTCAGTGTTTCACTGGCCCAAAGAACAAGCTTCGCCATTTCCTTACGAATAGTGTACACCAAAGGTAACCATACATTGAGCTTTGAGAGGAACACAAATTCTTAAATACAGTGAGAAAAAACAACCAAGGATTCCACGACTGCGAGCAAAAATGTACTTGGTACACCACTGTATGAATGTCACAACAAGCATCACTTTATTAGCCAACTTTGTGCAGATCATAGTAGTAATCACGTCACACAGTAACAGCATAAACCACTGTGGAGCGAGAAACAGACAGGTAAAAAAGAAATCAGGTTAAAATACCCAAAGGCAGCCAAGTCACTCTCGGTTGCGGGACGACCTCCAGATTGCGCACCCCATCACAACCAATTCGGAACAACATGAGGTCGAAGACTACCGTGTCCTTTTGAGAACCTTCAAGGATGCAGTCACGAGATTTGTTTGCGTGCGTCTCGGCAAGGGCTTACAGTTTATTTTCAAAACCTAGGCCTGGACTTTTATAATAGCCGCCTCCAGTCAGACGGCTCAGTAGATTACAACTGAGAGGTCCTCGTGGTTCTCCTGACCACTTCGTACTTACATTGTAACACACTGAGTGAGGTCATAACGCTAATCAAGAGCCTCGTGACTGCAGACTACTCACTCCAATCAAATGGCAGATGGGCGAGTGGACCTGCCAGACTTCAAGGGCCATGTCACGATAATATATAACAGTTTCCAATCACTGAGAACTGCAAGACAACTGATCGCCCTTTCCCTCTCAATTTGCAAACAGTGAAAAAATTTCACAATGCTCATGAAAAACTATTTGGCAGACTCTCAAGAGAGTCGGAGAACTACCTAAGAGAGGTGCCGTGAAAGCAATTCCGAGAAGTCTTGATGATGGCGTACTTTGGTCCTTTACTATGAGGAATGGAGCTAGGATACCTAAGAAATGCTTCGTGAGTACAATGCCCAAAACAAAAGCACGAATAAACAGCCCGGTAGAGAGAGAGTGTGCCTGTAGACATGGACAAATTCACATCAAGCAAAGCAAGGTTTGAGCATCTACCTATGTCATGAGGCAGGACAGACTATGTTCTTTTTTTTTTTTTCACTCCAATATATAGTAACACAGCTCACTTCTATGGGAAAGGAAAACAACTCATCAACCTACAAGAAATGCACTGCTATCTTTGTCCGTGATGCACTACTTTTATTTTACATATGTATAAGCTTTCCCAAACCATACCTGAAACTCATGTTCGGGTAAAAGTGTCTATTGCTTCACTAGGAGAGATCTGTACCGCTAATGTGTTTCTCAAGCTGTAAACCGCTGAATGTGTCTAAAATGAAAGCCCAAAACAACTCGAGACTCCCTCGGGAAGATCAGTTCTCAGTTATTTTGTGTTTACACTACGGAAATATCTCCAAACAAATCAGCAGTAAATGTTTAATCATAATTTCCAGGCCTGCTACAATCTATCCTATTCCAAAGATGTTTAAAAAAGAAGAGTAGAGAAAACACATACGTGCTTCTGCACTTCAATAAAAGAGCTATGCAGATCAAGTACCAACCACCCCAAGTTCATCTGGTTTACAGCAAAAAATTCACATTTCTTTTGTGCAAATTTTACAAAGTCATTTGGAGGGCAAAACAGACAGGTACAAATGCCCCTTGCTGACAGATAGTGGTGGCACATCACCAATGTATTTCAAGAGCTTCGTAACTTAAAAACCAGCACCAAAGTGTCTCAAGACACACTTTGCATGCACAAATTAAAAATAAGTAAAGGCAGGGATAAAGGAAAGGGTGATGCTCCTTCTCAAAAGAACCTCAGTATTCTTCATCCCCATTGGCTGGTTCCGGTGCTCCCTCTTCAAGCCCTTCTTCGGGAACGGAGAAGCCCTCCTGAAAATTTTTTCGGTGTTTCCAGCATGAGCTCTCAAGGCTATAACTTGGCACAGGATTTGCAACTGCGTCCCTATTGAAAGTCCCAACAAATGCTGATAAAAAAAAAAAAATTGTGACAAGAGCAGAGTGGGCCAATTCGCAGGGCTACGTTTCACTATTGTGCAGTCCGCCACCTGTTGGTAGCATATCACTTGTAGCACAGACAATAGGAGCTCTCCAAGCAGAGGCTTCTGGATAAGCTGACTACTAGAGCAAAGCAGAGCACCAAGCAAGCAGCACACACAAAGCTACAAGGTCCAACACCTGGTAGACAATTTTTTATCCACTAGTCTGTTTTCATGTTGCAAGCCATGTGCTTGGTAAGGTACAGTCACCGCCCAATTCTTCCAACTCCGAGAATTCAGACTTTCGGACAAACTTATTGGTGCAGCCAATGCAGCCAACACGTTACCCCAGGCTTGTACCAGATACTCACAAAAAGTATTTAAGTTCAGTTACTGAGTAAGTTACGAAGTAGAGTACTAAATACCCAATCTTGACAAGTATTTGTGATAGCCACTCTTAAAAGTAGCTCGTTACTTTCAATTTACTTTGACGTCACAGTTGGAATTCACTCAGAAAAGAAATAAGAAGAGCGTGAAGTTGAAAATGGCATTACCAAAAACCCGTATTAGCTCGCAGGAACAACTGCTTTTCAAAATTACTATCCGATAGCCTGCTCCGCTTTTTTTTAAACACAATACCCCCCAATACTGAACAGGCGCTCTACAGATGCGAACAGAAATGCTCCACAGAAGAAACAGAATTTACTATCGTTTTTCTCCTTATCGTTTTCTCTAACTTCATACGGAGCTATTAATATTTTACGTGTGCACCCTCGCTCTGGCATTTCGACACAGGTCTCCTATACTGCTTCATAGGGGTCTCATAGTTTACCCGCATACCCCCTTCAGCACTACCCATCACCTCATGCATGCTCCCAAACCAGGGGCGTTGCACGCTACCCCTTCCCAAGGAACGTGGATGATGCTAAAGCCTATGTACAGCTCGAAGCAGAGTTAACTTAAACGTGCCTCCGGCCTGCGGAGCCGGAAGAGAGCCACCCTAGAGGCGCTTACGAGAAAATAAACGGTAAGAGTGTTTCGACTGTCCCAGTTTGCTGCGGGGGTGTCCGCCTTGGCATGGGCTGTTGACTCAGCATCACATCACTGTCCGCTGTTATTATCATTGCGACGTTTGTTTGGTTTTGTGGCGATTACGTAGAGGAGTATGCTGGCCAATATCGCAAGGGTGCAATGGTAATGGAATGCACAGTCAACAGCTCATGGCAAGGCGGACATCCCCGCAGCACAAGTGGGACAGTCGAAACACTCTTTCCCTTCATTTCGCCTAAGTGCTGCTAGGGTGGCTCTCTTCCCGCTCCGCTGGTCGGAGGCGCGTTCAAGTTAAGTGTGCTTCGAGCTGTACAGCACCAAGCGCATTGCAGAGACATAGTAGAATCGTTCGCTCGACCCGAGTGTCATGCACAGAGAAGTATGCGGTACCTTCAAAGTAACTTGAAAAGTGAGTAGAAGTTACTGAAAGAGGTATTTAAGTTAGATTACTAACGTTTTTGATGGTTCCTTAACAGAATGGCTCACTTTTTTCGTACACATTTCGGCTCGAGATTGCTCAGCTCTTCAGACCACCACTATCCCCAAAAACTGGATGAACAGCAGAACAGATTGGAACAGAATGTTTTGTGGGTGGTCGCACAAACATGCGTGAGCCCGCGTGTGCTCGACTGCCGCACCCCAAATGTGTAGCCACAGTTCAAACGTTCGGAGGACAACATTCTGAAACACTGTCCTCTACGTCAAGTGGGGAAGGAGGAGGAGCCGCTGCGGTTGATATGCTAGGTGAGATGGCAGCATAAGCAATCAGGCCACGACGTTGACAACGCACACACACCCAGACAGTCAGCATTGTCCTTGGTGCACAGTGCGAGAAGCAGCATCAGCAAAATGTGGAATGGGTCAGCGTAGGAGCATAGTGAGGGGTGAAGTGCTCAGAGGGCTTCTGCACACCCTAGCAAGCCATAGTCAGGCAAGCCTCTAACATGCAGAAGCAGCCTCTAGCAAGTAGGAATTTATGCATAGTGGCTCGCAGACGCAGAAGCATGTGGGAACACTTATCATGCTGCAGTTCATTGCATTTTGATACCAGTTCTGCTTCTTCTGCTCTTTCCCTTCTTAAAGGGGGGATGTGGCTCTTAAAACCAAACCATGTATCTTATCTTGAATTTTAAAGAGACTTTGCAGTCGTATGTATTTTGACATGCTGGCTCGACGTTTTATGTATCTCAGTTAAAAAAAAAAAAAAAAAACTGCTGCTACACAATGTTAGAGATGAATGTTCACCGAAACATTCTGAAAAGAGGATTTTCACGTAGCTACGAGGCGACTGCAGGGGTGATGCTATTTTCTTTACATAAAATTTTTAGTGGCAATACGCAAAGCCAGGAATAGTCAAAATAGATGACCTAGCTATATCCTTCTGCTAAGCACTGTAAACCGCACACTAAAATCTCAACAACAGAAATAGCTTCACCACCTGGATGATTTATTCACGAATATATCTGTACCAATCTCATTAGAATCGGTCAAATACAGGCAGAGAGAGAGAGATTAAAAATAGATTGGTGATTGGCTCAAAAATGCAAACTGAGAAAACGGCACTCAAAGGTTATGGGCAACAGGTGCTCAAAATGTGCCATAGCTAAACCCGCGTGGGAGCCACGACTTCAAATGTACTGGCAAACGAAAACTGTCGAATCACCAAGGAAGTGGCAGTGCGTTACTCTGTTTGGGTGCTAGAAGAGTTCAAAGTTATGGGACATCTGGGGAGTGGTATAGTCATGTGGACACAAATACGTATATCGCTTTTATTAATATTTTGAGATTGAATTTCTGCAAAATGCTTCATGAATTGATAGTTCAGACAACAAACTTTGCAATAAAATTGTTTCCAAAAATTTTGAATTTTTTTTTGCCCATCTCACTATTTTTAAGAGCCACAGCCCCCGCCCCCTAACCGACACTTCATAGTATCATGTGGTTTGCAGTTATACTGTATACAATTTATAGTCACTGCTCACGTATTCGGGTTTATAATGATTGTGCCTTCTAATCGTATTTGTTGATGTCACAGGCATACAATGCAAAAAGGCGAAGTACAGAACATATTCTTGCGACTGACAACTCATGCTTTTTGCTTATTGTTTACAGACGTTTTTCAGACAGGTTTCTTCTGAGGGTATTACAAAAGAATATACGTGTTGCCAGTAGGGCACAGAGTTACACGTCTACATAGTATTTTGACGCAAGATTCAGAGCGGTTGAAGCGAATCACAACATATTGGCGTGTACATCACAAAAACGAGTACAGTAAAACCCGCGGAAAACGATCCCGACGCCCTCACGCTCGGGGACCAGCATTTGCAGCGCGATGTCGGGCGTTGCTTAATTCCGCGACTTGCGTGACACTATGGGTATGGAAATCCAGGAAGATGCACCCTTACTCATCGCGCCCCTTTCGGTACGGAAGACCCGCACAGGAATTCGAGTTCCCTTCGGAGACTGTCAGTCGTACTCTGGCGACCCACGGTTCAAGACATTTCTGCCTTGACACATTTATCGGTACCTCTCTCAACGAAGGTGTTCCAGCCGAAGGAACGGAAAGCAACGGACGCAGATGTCAAGTCAGCGATCATCGAGGTTCATCACTGTGTAACAAGGGTGGCGTCCATCGTGCGAAAGGACGGCATACTGCAGTCGACAGTGTCGACGATACTGAAGGCCAAGGAGAAAAGCAGCCGGTGACAGCGCAAGCAGGCTTCATGCTGCTGAAGAATTTTATCATGGAGTGCAGGCTGCCTGCTCATTATGTAGCCCATCTCGATGCAGTCGAACCTGACGTTGTGCACATCTACGATGGCAACCAAAAGCAATCGAAGCTATCGAGGTACCTTCAATAAGGTATTGGTATTTCCACCCCCTTTCCTAGCATCAAATGTTACTGCGCCTCGCGGGATAACGCGGAGTGTACGACTACCGTAGGATGAGGCTAACCCAGGTCAGCCCTCCTCTAGCGATATCCTTCGCGTAATGATTTAATTAATGATAACCCATTTACCTATATCGTTATACGCGGGTTTCACTGCACATGCCAAGACAGAAGTACGGATGAACCAAAAGTACCAACATAAATTCTTGACATACTATTTCGTTCGACCGGTCTCAAATTAGGTGTCACTGTTTATTCCACGAGGTCCCACATATGATGGAACTGTCAATAGGGAAGCCAATTTCCGTCAGTGTCGCAAGGACAAGCTTGATCCAGCGAACGACAATATTAATGGGCATGACAAAAACGCAAAGTGATAAGAGAATGCTGTTACTTCGCATTTATTCCAAGGTGAAGGCGATCTCTCAGTATTCCTCCAACTCATCCGGGCTTACCTCCGTTGCGTACAGGATCTCTAAAATTTGTTCCACCGCCTCGGACTTTCCCTCCTTCTGTTCATTTTCTTGACAAAGGACTTCGATGTCTCTCAGCTTGCCATAGTAGAAATCTCTCTCTTTCTCCAGTCCGTCCACAGTGACTTTCAGGTCTGCAATCTACAAACACAAGTCCTGAATGACTGACAAATCTTATAGCTGGCATTGGCACATTTTGGGAGTCTGTACACTGTCACTGTTTTCGGTGCGTTGTCACCACTGTCAAATGTGTACGACGAACATATCACGCGCGTGTAAATGCAACAGCGGATATCATCGCACGCAGGCAACCACAGGCGCAGCAGGGCACAATTACAGGCATCGTTAAAGCCTTGAGTTTTCCGCGAAATATCGTGGAATCCTTCGTCTGGCACAGAATCCCTTATTTTTAGGGGTGTGAGGACGTTTGAGTTATCTAATTCGAATCAAATATCAGTAGAGCCTGAAGTTTTCGGGAAATATTTTTTTCTAAATTCGGGGGGGTAAAAATCGGGTAAATAAACATGTGCACTAAATTCATGCAAATTCGGGTGAAAAAACTTCCAGTAGGCTAAATTTGGAGGGAAATCTGGCTCAGTTACTCAAAGTAAGTGTAGTGGTTTGGTACAAACGGTGATGTAACTGCATTTGCTGCCAAACAAGTAAGTTGGTGCATTCCTACAGACATCCAAGTGAGGGCAATTGGCCAGGCAAAAATCGGGTTTCACCCTAAAGTGGCAACCTTCAATTCGGGGTGCAAATTCAGGGAAGAATCGGGTAAAACTCTAAAACTTCAGGCTCTAAATATCAGTCACTTGAAGCATTTCATTCGCGAATCAATTACCCAATATTCGGACTTCCGAATATCCGATATTCGCCGAATATGAAAGACACTTCCCGAAAGTCTGCGTCACCCTAAGTTTTCCCTGCACGAGGTGAAGCCCGCTTTACGAAACTGCCCATGCTGCTGGAACAGCACAGAAAGATTGTAGTTTAGCATAGGATAACGTTAGACCAAGTTTCTTGAGCATACTTCGCATAAGGAAGGGACGGCGTCCCTCCCGTGTGCAGTTTAGCTGTGGCAGTGGAAAAGTTTGATTTGATGTCTGGGAGTTTGCCTTTAAAGACTTAAATAATGCCTGCAACCCAGAAACAAAAAGGGTGTCCTGTATCTTCCACAGGGCATGTATTCCTTCCCATAATTTTCCTATAAAGTTCCTATAAACTCTGTAGATGCTTGAAAGATCTTTCAGCAAGTATAAAATGATTCCAGGTGACAGACCTTTGTCAGAGGAGAACTCAAGATATCATGTATGTAATGCTGAGCCACAACAGTGCTTTCAATGTGTAATTTTATAACATATATTTTTTTCCCCACATTATCCAACAATATAAAGTGTTTCGCATTTCAAGCAGCCGTTGACTCGCAGAATTTTGAATTCGCAGCAGAACCAGGGGCCTTCGCCATCGTTAGTTTAATTTTATGATCACTGGATTTTTGAGACTGCTGTATCATTCCGAAGCTTTTCCTGTCACTGAGAAGTCCGGAAAATCGTCCGGCTACTGTACTCTCAAATCAGAACAGATCGTTGCTTCCTAGCCACTCTTTCATCTATCACAACCATTCTAAACGTACAGGTTCTATAACACACAGTAATTGGCGCCGTCCCACGTGTCTGACACAGACTGAACACCACATTTCGCGGTACCCACGGGCGAGGACATCAGACACGCACCTGTGCCGTGAGCTCGTCGAGCTTCTGGGTGTCACAGACCCCTCCGCCAGGTATTCTGGTCGCCGCCCCTATCGGTTTACTTGGAACCGTACTCCTCGACACTGGCTTTGTTGCATGGACTACGAGGAAACGGTACACGGTTAGGAAAATGCTTCGGTGCACCAAGCTCTGCATTGAAACTCTCGAAACTCCTACCTGGCCGCGTCTGTGACCTTAACGAGCTATTCCCAGTGGCACGTGGAGGTGCCATGCTTGAACTGCCCACGGATACGTTGGCCCTGGCTTCCACTGGGTCGTAGTCCTGCCCATCGTAGGCGTAGTTGGCGTCAAAGAACTTCTTAAACCACTGCACAAACTCAAAGTTGTCCTGGAATCTGCCTTTCACGAGACGGTCGACGGGGATGTTCTGGAAGAGTCGTGGTTGCAAACGTTTGCATTAATGAGCTGGAGACGGCGCGAGACATTTTCTCGAGTAAACTTTGCGTAACGGATTGTGCCCGAAACTGCTTGCCCCCATACAGGGGGGACCTCAACAATGTCCCCTTTTCAAGGAATTGAAAGGGTTCGGAACTGGGCGGTTCGCCCCTTCCGTGACCGCTCGTCAGCAGAGAGCGGATTTCTGGACACTAAAAGAATGCGCGTCAGGTGCCTCAAAAGTAGGGTTGTGCCAACAGAATCTGGGAATCCCAGGCAAGGATTCGAAATTTGGGAATCCCAATCCCCAAAACGGCACCCTATAGGAACACTATGTAAAGCCCTACACATGAAGAAATATTTGCAGATAGAGCTATTGCCTCTTTTCTCCAGGACTGAGAAATATAGTAAGGTAAAAAGAAAGAAAGAGGAAAAAGGGGAACAAAGCCAGGTGTTGCAAAACACAGTAGAAACACACCAAGGCAACGTCTGCAAGCGGAGTTCCATGAAATGAGCACAGTTACACCTTGCAACCAGATGGCCGCAATGCTCCTTCAAAGGTGCGAAACTTTGTACTGGTTCACAAACCTTTTGCCAAGAAAGTACTACTGCACTAAACATTCCTTACTTTGTCTACGCCAACTTTCTTGAATACTGCCTGCAGGACCTTGAAATTTTGGATGTATTCATGTTCCAAGTTCGTTCTGAACTTCACTTTCCTCAAGTTGACAGATCCTAACATCAGGAAATCATTGCAGAAGCATCAGTGAGTGCAACCGCGGTAGTAGAACCCTCATTTCACTGCACCTATCATTATCTCGAGTGCGACTACGTACCTGGAAAAAGCATGTCCATGAACTGGCAGTAGGCTGCCCCTGAAAATGAATGGGGGGGGGGGAACACACGTCGCTTAAGAAACAAGACTGCAGAAGGCCACGGGTTGGTCTGTTGTACTCTCGCGAAGCCCGCAAAACTCACCAGAACAGAGCTCCTCAATTTTGGTGTAACGTGTCTTGAGGCTGCCATTCACCCAGTTGAGCATGTCGTGCCTACTGAGATTTTCTGTTGTTGCGCTCGTAGAGTGCACATTGACACACAATGGCCCTGTATCACCCATTGCGTCTTCTGCACCTACACAGCAAGAAGAAAAACGCTCTGCATTGCACTTCATATTCGATTAAGTTAAGGAGATGGACCACAATTGCAGTTTATTACTGCCTACGATACGGCGGAAAGCCAAGTCCAAAGAAGCTTTGTGAACATTTGTATGTCAATTGCTCATAGCCCGCTCCTTATGCACAATATTGCCAGTTATTGTTCATTTATGTTTGCTTGCTTGAGTTAGAGTCATGTTTTAATTTTCCTTGTCTTTCATGTTGTGATGTTGTTTACCATAATGCCTATGGGCATTGTAGGTATACTAATAAATCAATTTAAAAAATAGGAGGAGCACACACACACAAGGGAGAGAAAAAAAAACTTTGTAAGGCAGACGATTTTGTGTCTTCGACATAAAAGCACAATGAGGAGAAAAGATTAAACATACACTTATGAATACAAACACTTTTTGGTACTCCTTGCCTCATTAAATAGAAAAAGAGAAAAATGCTCATTCCTGCCTATTGCCACTCAAGACCAGAGACAGATCCTGGATTTTTCTGAGAGGGGGGTCCTGCCTTGGAGAGCATGCTATTACACTACCAAGGTCAATTGAAACTATGTAACGACTCAAATTGAGGAGGGGAGTCAGGACCCCCCCCCCCCCAAAAAAAAAACTGCCCCTGCCCAAAACAACACGAGAAACTGACAAAACGCAGGAATGGTTTTATTTTAGACACAGCAGTGGGTATTGAAGGTGCTTGCATGCATAAGTGAATATTTCGACTCGTGTAATTCTTAAAAATCGAACGCAAGGTCACGTGTATGTAAACCACCTATTGACCACAAGCCTTACACTTGTGTTACTATGTGGTTACTCCTTCCACATAACCCAAATTGCAGCCACAGAAATGCCGGCTACATACAAAAGTATAAGAGACAAATCCCCCTGCTCAACATGCAGGTTATCCGACTAGCATGACTTATTTCCGACCACACGTGCCATGCTTCACACCCCGATGGGTGCAAAGCAACAAAACAATGTAGCACATGTTGCAGCTGCCAATGAAGCAGAACGCCAGCACTTCCCACATGCTAATGAATGACAAATGAAAGTTCCACCCAGCAGAAGCAGACAGTGGGTGCCACTGGGACACCCACACGTACGCAAGGTGCTACAGGAAAGGGTCAGAAAGTAGTCTAGCATCTCATTACAAATGGGACTGCTGCAGTCACACACGCAGTCTGACAATATGAACAAGACCTTGTATGCCACACTTGTCTGGGAGGTGTGGCTGACCAAACAGTGGGTGACACATATGGCTATGAGGCGTGCCGGTTTGTTAACGCATTTTAAGTGTGCAGGTTAAAATAGAGTGCTCCTGAAAGTTGCACAATTTACGTGGACCGTATAAAGTATAGTGGAATCAACCTTTCTTTTGAAAAGACAATTTTCGCAAAGGAACGATACACATTACCCCCGTGCTGCATGGCTTGAAAGCTATTTTTAATCACGCGAGTCAAAAGCGAGCACGAAAGCATATTTCCAGCTAAGTTTCGCATGAGTGGGGGGAAAAAACCGGATCTACAACGCTTTCTGAAGTTTTTCACAATGAGAGCAACTATCAAAATAACCGCCTCGGAACACGCTCGCCTAATTACCGGCAGTGTCGGACTAAACGAGCCTGTTCATGCGATGGAAGCTGATGACAGGCGAGTCGATGTCAACCATCGTGTCCTGACGCACTCTGTTTGCCTGATCCTATCGGGTACGGAACACCATGCGAGGACTTACAAAACGGATGTCGTAACAATGGATGGCAGCTGCTCTGTCTTTACACGTGACGACGATACCATATTCTAACACCAAGTTACAGTCAGTTTACACGGGTACTCTTGCCTTGACGATATAACATTTCGCCTTACACAGCATTCTACCATTTGCCAAATCCTGAGCAGCGGACTCGCTGCATGAGCGCACATGTTACTTAGAGATACGCCGTTTCGTCAAAAGGTCCATTCCTACGTTACTTTTACCACATGCACACTTATTTCGTACACATTTGTTCTGACTATACTGATTAAAAATGAAGCAAGTGACAGCTGCAGTAGGGAGAAGGATGAAACGATGCTAAGCCTATGTGCCGGTTAAGACGTTTAATCCACATTGTGCGCACTTCACAGAACAAGAAAGAGGAACATTTCCACTTACTTGAGAGTAAAATGAACAAACAAAAGCGAATGACTTCTTCACAAGAGGATTTTGTGTTAAATGAACGCTAACTTTCACTTGACACTTCACCGTCCCCTCCTAGAGTTGATATAACATCACAGCAGTGAAGGTTTTAAACAGTTGCGATAAAACCTGGAGTTCTCCGTAATTACATCTTTAGTATTTAGAATTACTTTTGAAAAAATTATTACTCTGGTTCAAAGACATGACTGTTAGCTTGTTTTTAAAATTCGAATACTACTAATTCACCGCGGAACCATAGCTCGAGATAATCAAGATGGCCGCACGCATGGATGTCTGCAAGTTTCGGTGTTAAACTGCTGTGATCGTTGTGACCAAAATGACGAAGAACAAAAACCATCGTTCTGTTCAGAGCACAAATGACAGTAGCATACACAGCAAACTCTCTGTGGTCAATAGTGGATATATAAAAGATGACTTTATAGAATTTTTCTGCATAAAAAAGTGTCGCCGCTCGCCACTAATCAACAGGGGTTACTACGTCAGAGCGAAAACAGTCTCTTCCGTATTGGAAGCTTACTGCAAGAGCATGAAAAACAACAAGTGTCAAGTGTTGTCATTGGGGGCAGGATTCGACACAACGTTCTTCAGGTTAAAAGCAGCACACACACTTCCTTCTTCATGCCGTTATTACGAAGTTGATCTTCCGCAAGTTGTGCAAAAGAAATGTGAAGTAATCGCGAACTCACCACAACTGTCAGATTTAGCGGGCACTCCAACGGGCACTGGCGCATGGACGCACTACTGCGTTCTTACTCGAGATTTGGCCCAGACGGACGGCTTGAAAACGACTCTAGAAGAACGGAGATTTGATTTCGACCTTCCCACTCTCATTTTAGCAGAATGTGTCCTTTCCTACCTGGACGTTGATGACTCGAATGCGTTGATAAAGTGGACAACTCATGAATTCTCAAACTGTGCTTTTGTAGTCTACGAACAAGTCTATCCAAGTGATGGTTTTGGGATGTTCATGCTGCAGCATTTTGCTACACTGGGATCGCCTCTAAAGTCTTTACACAATTTTCCCGATCCATCGTCTCTAATGTCCCGCTACCAGTCGTTGGGATACGACGAGTGTAAGTGCATAGGCATGAACGACTTTTTCACTTGGTTAGATGACGTGAAGAGGATTCGATCGCTGGAACCCTTCGACGAATTTGAAGAGTGGCACGAAAAGTGCAACCACTACGCGCTTACAGTTGCGACTAAAGGGCGAGAGTTAGTCTCCCTCCCCTTCTTCAAGGATGCGGACCGCACACCAATCCCGTTGTTTTCTGCACCCATCAAACCTGCCTGTGTTTGGACGCATCACGAGGCACCCCAGGAATTATGGAGAGCCGCTCACAGCTCGGTTATTTTATCAAAAGATACTGTCCTTACAGTGTGCGGATTTGCAAACAGTGACGGGGTGCACAAGCGGGTCTTCACCCCTGTACTTACAGATTTAGAGACAAACACAACGCGACAGATTGAAATCGACAGCGAAGAGGCATTCGACGGACGTCAGCATGCTTGTGTCGTACGGTTCGCGGACGGCTCCATCTTCATCAACGGTGGACGAACCTCTCCGCTTCACGCATGCCAAGACGACATCATGCTACATCCATGTGGGGGAAAGCCAGATCGCTTTACTGCAACGTGTATTAAGCGTAACTCTGCACCTAAGCCAAGGTGGAGGCACACTCTAAACGTCGTACAGTCGCGCGGCAGAGAGTTTGCTTTCCTTTTTGGTGGACGGACACCTCACGATCCTGCCCTTAACGACTGCTACGTTTATTCCGCGACCAGCAACACTTGGACGGAAATACCCCATAGTGCAGAGACTCCTAGCAGACGACACAGTCACGCAGCTGTCACCGTGAACGACACAAAGGTTCTCGTCACGTGCGGACTCGGAGAGGACGAAGTTCCGTCGAAATCGATTTATTCTTACGATGCAGAGTGTGGTGCGTGGGAAGCGCTTCGAGTCAGTGGCGTTACGGAAAGATACAGTCACTCCGCACATTTTCTGTGGCCAAACTTGCTTCTGTTGGTTGGCGGTGTCAGTAGGAATCATGCCAGACCGTGTGGCGTTGGGGTCGTGAACCTGACCAGCGGGCAGTGCGTCGAGGTGGCTTTTCCCTGTCAGAGCCCCGAACGGCCAATAATGCTGTTCAAACACACAAGTGTGTTGTGCGAAGATGCTATCATGGTGACTGGCGGAGGCGGGAACTGTTTTTCATTTGGCACTCACTTCAATAAGTGGATTGTGAAGATAGATGTCAGAAGTTGTTTGTCAAACCTTTGACAACATTTTTCTGATCATTTGAGGGGTTGTTTTTCGTATTTTTCTATCCAAGCAAACCACTTCTTTTCAAAGAGCGCCACAACTTCTGCTGGTGGTGTATTGGCCTGAAAATGCAGGAATATTTGAGCCACAACTCTCGAGTTTTCGTAATAAAAAGTACCTTTATGATATCCGCGCAGTCTTCGGATCGGACCTCTTCGCTTGTGTCGGCATCCGCTGTCATCTCCTATGAGAAATTTTTGCAGAGACAGTTAGCTTGCAACAAAAATTTTGGGACTCTTACTTACCTTCTTAGCCAATTCACGAAACTCTGCAGCTGCACTGATTTCTTGCAATAGCTTGCTGATCTGGTTGGACATGTTTGTACTGGTAGTGTAGTGTATATACATTTATATATAAATGAAACAGAAGCTGTGTGATTTACCTTTTCTTGCTTCCGCAAGTTTTCGACCCTTGCGAATGACCTCTGTCCCGACATGCTTCCTTGATACAGCAGGCTAAGTTTTATATGAAGGCAGTTGACACTCGAGTCATTTGAAGAGGACCAGATCATGGATTTAGGTGAAGGTATAATTACCTGGTCTTGGTCAAGCATGCAGCAGCAGTGAGGATTACAGACAAATTTGAGATGGTTCGACAGCCACTGGCCTTTGCTTGTGACAAATAACACAGCGAAAGCCGGTACCAGAACTCTGAGGTCTCCGGATGAAAACAAATGCACTTGCAAAGTGCAGCCTGTTCATCTGAAATAAAAGTTTTGCACTGACGAGTTTTACGAACAAGTATGTAAATTTTTACCTAATTTATATGATTTACCTTCTTTTTTATTTCTGAAGTTGTGAATTTCCGATAATAGCCGCCAAACTATTACCCTGTGGTCGTTGTTTAGACAAAGTTGGTCCTAGTTCAACGAAAACCTGTCACATGCCAGAAAACAAACTCATGTATTTCGCATCATACTCACCAGCTCCTTAGATAACTCTAGCGCGGCGTCGTACTGCCCAAGCTTCAAGTAGCATCGGCACTTCCCTTCAATGCAATCGCGCTGAGCTGCAGTATTTGATGCCGGTATGTGAGCAAGGCATTTTATGTAGTAATCTAGCGCCTCCTTGTATTCTTTGTTGTAATACTTGTTGTCTGCCATATGTTTTGCGATAAGCAATTCCTCTTCTGCATCCCTAGCCACGGCTGAAGCAAACCACTGCAAGAAGCATTTCGAAACGATCGTGTCAGCTGAGCTCACGCATGAGAAACACATATAAATGCGGCATACGACCTTGTCTTTGCAGATCTTGGCTTCATAGTGCGATGGGAGACTTTGTGTTCTTTCTCTGCTGGCCTCAAAGATGTCGTTGTCAAAGTTGAACTCCATCACTTGAACAGTAACTGCGGCTAACTCAACTCGAAACTTCGGCCTTCGCGCAAAAGCATACAAAACGTCATGCCATGCTACCGGATGTAGAAGACCGCCGCCATGTTGATTACGTGATTCCATCTCTGGTGTGGTGGCAGTAAGTACTTCCGGTGTGCATCCACGGCTGTGTGGTTGTTTTTAGCTGTAGCTAAGTTCTATGAAAGGTTGAGCTTATATTATTCATCTGAGGACAAATACAAAATGGGATGTGACGGCGGAACTATTCCAAGACGCGACGAACTCGTTCGGACCAAGCAGAAGCCAGAACAGGTACGCAGCATATTACAAGCTGACATCGATCCGTGCTGTTTTCATGTTCATTTTGAATTTCTTAAAATCCGTCAACCTACACATTAAATAGTGATTGGAACGATGCTATGCTATCCTAGAAAGATAAAGACGCCGAGGCTGTAGCGAAATGGAAGCACTGTGCAATAACCCAGGAAGAGCTGAGATTGCCAGTTGTTTCCTGCGACTTGGGAAGGTAAGGCAGATTTTTCTGACATTACGCATTGATGTCTAACGTAACATTTTTACTCTTTTCGAGGCTTTACAACAAAGAAGCCGTGATTGAATACCTGCTCAACAAGGAGGCAACAAGTGACATTGCGAAACACATCAGGTCTTTGAAGGTAATTACTTCCTGGAAGAAAAAAAAAACACTCCTGCAAAACAAACTATTTGTTAACAGGACCTCGTTGAGTTGAACCTCACCGAGAACCCAACCTACCGACGTAAGGGTGCGGACAAAGGGGATGAATATGTGGATCACAGAGCATCTCGCTTTATCTGTCCCGTCGTGGGCTTGGAGATGAATGGAAAATATAAGTATGTTGTTTCATTGCAGTATTTTTCCACGCACACACACATAGTTAGCAGACCTTCATTGAACAGTGCCATTGTATCTATTCGTCAGATTCTGTTACCTTCGCCATTGTGGATGCGTTCTTTCCGAGCGTGCCCTCAAGGTGAAATCGGATGTTTGCCACAAGGTATAGTATGATTAAGAATTTTTGTGCATATGTGCAAAGTAGTTTACTGTGATTACTGCTTCAGTGTGGAAAGCCTTTCGAAGACGATGACATCGTTGTTCTGAATGGCACAGAGGAAGAACTGTCCGTTCTCGAAGAAAAAATGGAAGCCCGTAGACTGAAAGCAAAACTAGAAAAGGTCATTTTCTTTTTGTGCCATATAATGTGTCGTTATTGATAGGGAAAATGATGATCCCGATATCTGAAAAATGCTGATGTGCTAGTAAGTTTTAGAACTCTTTGCACATAAATTTTCAGAAGTCTAAAAAGCGTGCGACTGACATAGCCGTGGAGGATGGCAAAAAGAAAGTCAAGTTCGAAGAGCCGTCGAAGGCAACTGGCAAGTTGGTGAATGGTGAGTACAATAATCACACTGTTTTTCAGCAACTGTTATAACACGTGCACTTAATATGCAATCTTAGGAGGTGCAAGCACGAGCGAGGCAAAGGCAAGGCCCACAACTGGAACTTCCACCAAAATGATCCTGCCAGAAAAGGCGTGTGCCGGCTACAGCATTGCAAAGGATCCCAACACAAGCGAGGCATTGAAGTCCCTGTTCACAACACACAAGACAGCACTTAACCAAGAGAAAGCCCACTGGATCACTCATAATCCTCTCTATTATTAAAGAGTTCCTACTATACGACATCAATATGCCATTTTCTTGCGTATTGCTGAGGCTAATAATTCACAAAATCAGAGAGCTCCAAGTTGGAATGGATATTGCATCAGATTGCCCTTTTTACAAGCTGTGGCACGCAAATTTTTAGGTAGAAGTGCAAGAAGATGTAGGACATGTTAGCTGATTTGAAACATGTAAAACAATGCAAAACACACTTCATGCTGTCTGTGTCCGTCCTCGTCTGTCTCTCATACTGCTTCGACATGTTTCAGGCGGAAGTGGGATATCTCTCACAAAACATGTAATAAAAAGCATTATAAGCAGAGACATAGCTTCTTGTGCAAAGTGGAATATTGTCAGAATGAGAGTTTATGCTAACTTATCTCTGCTATATTGTTTGAGCTTTCATGTTAGATAAAGGCTCCATAACGTACGCACAGCATCTGTATTGGCATTGAGCAAGAATTGGCTTACCTCTACACAACTTTTTATGTTTCAGTTGAAGCTGTTCGGGATTTTATTTAAAAAAATCGCTTTTCATTCTCTTGTAAAACTTTATCCAGAAAGTTCCATTTTACCTCTTGTTCAACCCAACAGTTTGAAGCGGGGCAGTTTGCTTGATAAGTGATTTGCGGAGCTCTGGCATTGCAATCGCAGCACTCTGTCCTACGGTTTTATCACTATAGTCATTTATAAAAAGGTGCAAGCTTCAAGTACTGAAACATGGCTTTGCAGTGAAGTGCATTGATTCCTTATAGCCTCCCAGCAATTCTGGGAGCTGTAACACTGTTGCAGCTCCCCCTTCAAAACTCCGGACACCAAAATATTACTGTAGCCATATTTTTCTTTTCTTTTCCTGCATGCATTACCCTTGTTCTATGTGGATTGTGTCTTTGAAGGGCTAGTCTTTTACAGACCGACCAACTCCAAAATTTTCTTCATTCCTACTCTAGACCCGAACCAAACCAGTTCTTGAGAAATTCGCAGATACGTGTACCCTAATGGCAGATGTCAGACGTCGGGTTGGGTCTGTCTGTAGGAAATCGCAAATTAAGGGTGCTAAAACCGAAGATGAACAACACACACAATTATTTGTGCGTGCGTGCTCACACCTGTGTGTTTTCGTCTTCGGTTTTAGCACTTTTAATTCGAGGTGTCAGATGTCGAGGACACAAAATTCCTTGCTAACCCAAATTATGGACAACTGGAGCAATTCTGAATAAACCAGTAGGAGGGACCAATTAAAAAGGCGTCAAGACGAAGGTGAGAAGAGGGAAAGAGGAATATGGGCAGCTGTTGTTGCGATGAATAAACCCTTGGTTTGTCACTCAGTGCTCTGCGTGTCATCCTTCAAGTGTTTCCCTGCACATGGGTTTTAGTCATCCTAAAATAAGGCACCAAACAGCACAGTTTTTAACCCTTTTTAGCTTAATGTCCTGTTCGAAGCACGGTTTCTTCGGTTCGGCAAAAGAGCATAGTCACATATCCTCTTGACATAGTCCATGAAGTGGTGGTGGGAAAGGAGTTAGACACAAATGTGGTAGTACTCATTGCTCCAAAAAAATACACATCTATATGTCAGAAAGTTTCCAAAGCTACCTGCAATCAACAGCTTGTTTAACAACCATGGCACATTTTCTAGTGTATTTCTACTGTTGCACTGCCAACAATGGAGAATTTGATGACGTACGCTCTGGATGAATTCTGTTGCATTAGGCAGTTGTCCACTAGGGTCAGGCAGGACTAGTGGACACACACTCTGCACATAGGTGAACTGTCTGTGCATCTCCCTCATTTCCCTATTGCCCACGGAGCAATCTCACCGATTCCTCTCCCAAATAAGGGAGTAACGTCTCAAAGTGCTTGGAAACTTGTACGTGGTACCCTCAGTGGACCCGTGCCGGTCGACAAATATCCCTTAATGCTGCCTCGTGAGTGGACAGCTACTTTGTCACATGGTTTCTCCAAACTTACCCTCTCCTCTTCCCAGAGACAAACTGTCGTAGTGTATTGGTTATTAATCAAGATGTCCGCTACAAAGAAGTCTATTTTAAGACGCAACATCAGTGTCCGATAAAATTCAGGCCCATTAAAGCAAAGTTAATGACATTAGCAGAATAAAATTGAAATTTCTTTATATTCCAGGCATCAGTACTCTATTACTGAGAGCTATTCGCACTTCAATATCTTTCTCAACGTTTTTCTTTCATCTCGATGGGACATGTTGTCCTCAAACCATGCGTTCCCCACATTACTTGGTAGCGCCGTTCACCTGAGATTGGGCCACAGGATGACCTACGCAAGCCTTGGTTCCGAAGTCTCGCGTAATATCGGACCAGACTGATTCCGTGCACCAAGGCCCCCCGCCAGAACAGCACTCGACCTTCTTAAGTGCAATGTGTTCAAGTGACAGTTTAATACCGGTATGAAAACTTACAACAAACCATAAAAAGTCTTCCTCACAATTTCTGCAGCATAGTGTTGTGTTTTCTCTTTTAAGTTTTTCTCTATACAGAAAGATGATGTGGCAAATGTACAAATATATTCACAAGGCAGTTACAATATCTCCGAACCGCAGTGAGGGAGGAGGGAAGGGATGGGGAACCTCGCACAAAGGAAGGGGAAAAAAAAAAAAGAAGTCTTTTCAAAAGTGGGACGAGCAGCAATGCTGGCAAAACATGACTATGCTAAGCAACGCTATCTGCTTATCTATCTCTTTCTCGCAGTGTAAGGCTCCTGTAGTGGGTTGTTTTTTTTTTTTTTCATCTTTGTACATTTGACATTCTTACAAAACAGAAAAAGAAAAATCCAGGCTCAACAATATTTACAGGAAGAGAGTGAGGGGGAGGGGAGGTGGGGTAAAGTTACCCAGCAGCAATTAAAAAAAAATCATTCTAAGGCCAACTGGTTGAGAACTGCCTTCCCCATTCATTCTGAGATCCCAGCAGCTGGTTTTTATAACACCACTGTGCATAGGAGAACTGCAGAGCAGCTGCACTTTCAACATGTCATGTGTGCGCACGAGCAGCACATCTATGCGGCCCCCAAATGTTGTGGCCATTAAGAACGTGCGCAACTGGCTGGCCTCAACCCAAACCATGCACAAGAGGAAAGAAAGCCTGCGCTACGTCCCATGATGCATTGTAACTGGACAAAAACGGTGAAACCATGAACTGAAAAAAAACTTGTACTGTATTTTCTCGTCGGAAAGGAATTTCTAAGCTTATACAAACATTTGCATATCAATTAAGAGTCTGTCCTCTTCTTAAGGCCATTTCATTTGTGGCTGTAAAATGTGGCTGCCGCACAGGAATACGATTCGAGGTTGGTGGTGCTGTACTTGTACCCAGTCCTAGCTGGCTTACGAAACAAGAATGGAGACGGGACAATGTGAACAGTTTGGGCAGTGATACTTTTTTTTTTTTCCCCCTCAGAATGCTTCTTTTCGGTTTCATCCTTGTTTTTCTGGCCTGACCCAGGCAGCACATCTAACACCGCAGATATCCGCGAGATACTGAACGACACCAAAGGGCACAAACAAGACATGGCACAACCAATCAGATTGCTCCCTGGGTCAGACGTTACGCTGGCTGCACATTCCTGTATCGTTTCGTTGCATGGCTGTTGAGAAAGGCACGTTACTTCAGAGTTGTGCACGATGTTCCAAATGTGAACTACGACACGCACTAGGATTGGGTAGGGTACAACACACAAACGTTCACGAACAAAATCTGCTTCCAGGGATTAAAAAAAAGATCCGATAAAAAAAAGAGAGAGAAACACGCTTCTAGGGAATGACCACAAAATAAATGCAATGTTATGGAGAGCCCTGCCCAGTAAAAAGCACTAAAGCAGCACTGCATATTCCTCACAGTGGCCACAGCAAAGGATAACGCGGAAAGTTATTTTTAATCCCTTTCCTTAAAAACACGCGACGCAACAAGGACTGCAGATAAAATGAAGAGGAGGAAAAAAAAAAAATGGATATGACAGAGAATGTGCGGAGAACACCTTCTGGCCTTCTGTACAACTAAAAAAAAAAAAAAGCAGAATGTGTGTTCTTCCTTTGACTTTGCTCAATAATACACCTTTGGCGCGAATGGGATCTCTCTTTGCCAGAGCACGTACACGCAACAGTACATACAAGATGGCAGACCGTTAAGAGAATGAGAGAGAAAGAGAGAGAGAGAAAAAAAGGTAAAAACAGTAAGACCGGAGGAAAGGGGTGGGGTGGGGTAGGGGGCGGGGGGAAGTCGCTGCTGCTGCTGGTCGCTTTCTCTACCGGCGCTATTTACAAAATACTTAAATCACTTTTTCTTTCTTTCTGCATGCGGCGGATGCACGGGGGATGAGATGATGTGTGAAGCGCCCGCAAATGGGGAGGAGGAATAGGAGAGAGAGAGAAAAAAAAGGAGAAAGAAAGAAAGAAAGAAAAATACAGTTAAAAATAGCAATGATTATAAACACTTCTCATGAAGATATGGAGCTTCTCTCTGTACAGAATGCAAACTATTTACAGTGCGATCAAAACGCGCACGCTATTCACAGGCATTTTTTCTCCTCCTCTTCTCGACCAACCCCTCCTCGTGTTAACTTAGTCGATTCTAAAAACAGGTGGAGTTCCTTGAAGGGGGAGATTGGGGGGGGGGGATTGCAGAAGTTGCCCTTCGCTTCCGCCCCCCCTGTTCCCGCAGCGATATAGAAGTAGAGTTCTTTGTGTTCAGCACCATGGTCGCTCTTTCTCTTCCACGCCTCGTCCGTGCAGCAGAGGGAAAAGGAAAGGGGTAAGAAGGAGGAGGAGGGGGAAGGAAAATATATATATCCAGGACTTCTGTGATTCCTAAGGCCCCGTGAGTAGTTGCTACCTATGGCTGTCCTTCGAGTATCGCCGCCGCTTGCTAGCTGACACCGCTTCTTGGGATTCTGCAACAGAGCCGACCATGCATTAGTTGTCGAGAAAATGGTTTGCACTTGTTAAAAACGGCCGCAGGATTCACACATTCTAGGTCACTCAAAATCCGTCACAAAGTGCTTTGTTTCCAAGTACAGTTCTAGGCTAGAGATGGAAGACCTCAGAAGAAGGAAGGGAAAAAAAAAAACAGAAAAATTGGGAAAAACTGCTAAAAAATCCTAATCCCAAGTATAAATTTCTGGCAAAATACAACGCATTAATGAGGCCAAATCATTAACAAAACATATATGCCTCTTAGAGACAGACCATAACCAATCGTCATTGTTGTCACTTATGTTCAGGGATTGTTACCGGAAACAGAAACGGAAACGGTTTCTACCCCATTTCCATTGGAAACAAAAATAGAACCAGAAACAAAATATTTTCGTTGCCACTGCCAGAAACCGAAACCGAGACAGAATTCAAAGGACAGTAACAGAAACCATAACGGAAATCTATCTCTTTTTACCCCAGTTATTCCGGCTTGAACGGGCAACGTCATAAATTTATTTTTTGCATTTGGTGTTCAAACCGTATTACAGTGAAATACAACTGAACACATGACAAGTGTGAATGCTGGTGACCGTGATGCAGTTTGTGCAAACTTCTCAGAAGCCAGCGAGCAGTTCGCACTATCATAGTATTCCCACTTCCCATCCAGCTGTGACGGACAGTCCAAACCAACCAATGTCAAGCCGTATAATTATGACTGTCGGCATCGGGCGCACTTGTCTGTCGTGTTGGATCCATTCAAATATGAGTGCTCGGGGAAGACCATCACCTTCCTTCATTTTTCTCGTACTTTAAGTATGACACAGAAAGTAATGCTGTGGTCACCAAGGTCACCATAGCTAGAACAGCCAACTCTTTTTTTTCTTCGAGAATGGGAACGGAACCCGAAACAGCAGAGAAACGAAAACAGAAACAGAAACAAAGTATCTACTTGAAGAGCGGAAACGAAAACTGATACCAAAATTCGATCGGAAACAGAAACAATAAGCGGTGATCTTCAGGTATCAGAGACAGAAACAGAAACGTTATTATTTTCGGTAACAATCCCTGCTTACGTTAGCATTCACTGTGCATAGAATGGTTGAGCTGCAGTCAACTGTCACTAAACCTTTGATCATTCGCTGCTGTCTTAACCTTTTTTATAGCACGTGAACACCGCTTCCTTGTGCCTCAACAAATAAAATCTATATTTATATTTTGTCCTCTAATGATTGCTAATTAATCTAAGCCATGCAAGAGTGAGAATTTGATTTCTTTATGAATTTCTCCAACTTTTTGCTATTTTTTTTCCCCAGCTGTCCAAAATTTCCAGAAATTTTTCATCTCCATTCTAGACTCCCAAGGTGTTCAGAGAAAGTTTAGCTGTCCAAATCCCAACATCACTGCGCACGCTGGAAGCTGGAATTGTCTGCACAAGATACGACGCTAGTCACAAAGTGTACACTGTGGTATTGGTGCCAGCTTTCTTGTATGATTTGGATACTTTGTTAAGATTTTGAACAAGTGAATGCAAACTCAACAAAAGGTTTTGTCAGTCCAGCCCTAACCTTCAGCTCAACAAGAACATTTTCATAGAAAACTGCCACACCTGCGTGAGGTTCGGTGCAGTTCTCCCACTCAACAACAACACAACAAAAATACTGCAGCTGTGTGACCTAGAACGT
The DNA here is from genome assembly GCF_037126465.1 of Ornithodoros turicata. Classification (NCBI taxonomy): domain Eukaryota; kingdom Metazoa; phylum Arthropoda; class Arachnida; order Ixodida; family Argasidae; genus Ornithodoros; species Ornithodoros turicata. Next base: position 11,773,174 of record NC_088206.1, on the reverse strand, counting down.
ACACAAGCCAGAAACACTTTCGAGGAAGTCCCACTAGGGAGAATGTCTCCTCTCTCCCTTACCTGAGGCTGGTGCAGACGCCCTAGTTTTTCTTTTTATGGCTACTACAGCCTCTTCATCCTTTGAAAGTGTCTCTGAATCCCTGCGGCAGCTCCTCTGGTTGGTTATACGTGGCGGAGAGCGGTGGTCACGTGCTGTGTTTTCACAAAACGGCAATTAAACAACACAAACAACAAATATTTTGTGTAGTATAAAGGTTCAGAAACTGTCCTTCTGAAATAGGTTTTTTATCCTTGTATGGTGGAATCTTAAAAAGGAACCTGATGGGACCATGAAAATCTGTTCAATTTATCAGTTTCATTTACTGCGGAAATGTGATGTAGGAAATTAAAATGCCGCGCTGGTTTCTTTCTAGAGGTGCACAAGCTGTAAACAACTCTTGTGCACATTGCTGCAGTAAACCTACTGTATTTGCTCGCATAATTTGCGCACTTTTTCTCCCCCCAAAAAAAGTCGGAAAAGTTGGGGGTGCGCAAATTACGTGGGAACGTTCGTTACGATATTCAAACGAAGCAAAATTTCAAAATTATAGTTAGGGCCTGACTTTTTCGGTTTTTATTTTTGGCCAAATTCGGGGGGTAAATATGGGGCGATATTTTTCATTTGAAAATTCGGGTGTATTCGGGTTAAATCCCGTTACGGCATATTCTGTCGCCAGGAATTCGGGTGTATTCGGGAGATTTTTTTTTTGTTTAATAAAAATTTGTCTTAACATGGAACTAATGTCTAGCAATGTTATCGTACTTTATTTTAATCATGCCACGCGACCCGGATGTTTTCGGGTAGATTCGGGTTAAACCCGAATTTTACAGATTTCGTTCGGGGGGGGGGGGGGGGGCAAATATCGGGCGGATACGGGTTTAACCCGAAAAAGTCAGGCCCTACTTATAGTATGCCAGTCATATAGGCTCTCTGTAGAGCCGATGTTGACCTTACCATTGCACTGCACAAGAGAGAAAGTAGAACCCAAATACCGAGCAACCGCCGACGGTCAGGAGGCGAAATGCCGGCCCACTCCCACTCATATACCGGTGAAATACGTCAAGACGCCACTAGTCACACTTGACAACCGAAAGCACGCTATGTTCGCCAACTTTGTCATGTTGCGCTGTAAGGTTTGTCATAGCGTGTTTGTCCAGCGTTTCTTTCCGCGTTTTGTAGTTCGAGTGACCGTACCGTCCATCGCGTCAGTGAACCGTCACCCGAAAGCGTGCGCAAATCGCACAAAAGCACCGCAATAACTTCGGTAGCACTGACGGCGTTGCGAAAAGCAATCGCCATGGTCGCTGAGACGCGCGTGCCAGATACCCGCGTGCGAAAACGCGGGTGCGCACATAACACGATTTTTTGTTTTCTTGTCATTTTTAGTGCTAAACTAGGGGTGCGCAAATTATGCGATGGCGCAAAATATGCGAGTAAATGCAGTACTTTACCAAAATGGAAAATATTGACAAAAACATAAAACTGCTGCTTGTTTGTAAACTGTATTATAAAACATGACTCCTGAGCTACAGAAAATGTGCGAATCTTTCGGAACCCCTTTTTATGACATGGCTGAGAGGTTATGCAGGAAGAGCTTCGTAACTTGTTGTTGATCAAAAGGAAGTTGTCAAAAGCTGTCAACCTTTGTTGGAGCAACCACTATACAAGCTGCATCCAGTGTGGGCACATGGTGTGCACACTTCTGTGCTGCCACTGGAAATAAGCCTAGCCTAGCAAATAGTGATGTCACTTGAAAAGTGTTGGAGAGCACCGTGAAACCCAAGGCCTGTTCAGTGAGTTCTGTTTTCTGTTCCATACACTCAGAGATTCAAAAATTTCGATTCCAATTAATAGGAATGTTTTTGTATCGCATAAATACAAAACCAAACGACTAGGTGGCTCTTCCTCCATTTAAGCAGCAATTCTGTTTAAGCAATCTCAATTTAGCAAGCAAGATTCCACTGTGCGGTATGGGCCGAGTACAGGGCGAGAAACAATAGTGGGTCACCGCGTCAACCCAATTGGTGACAACAACTGTGTTGCTCAACATCACTGATGCGAAAGTGATGCACTATCAAACAAGTTGGCAACAAGGGCACACATCGAGCACATACATTTTTTCCACACCATCGAAAGTCCTAGAACGCGTGCATGCGCACTCACTGTAATATGTATTTAAGAACTTGGCTCCTTAATCACTGTTTGGCCCCTCCTTAGTTATAACCACTTTATATATCGCTGACTCCTTGTTTCATTCCAGGGATGCATAAGAAAGCGGGGGAAGGGCTGTAGCTGGGAAGAGGTATGGGAGGGGTGGAGGATAAATTACTGGACTGTATACACACCACTGCTCTGTATTATATGTAGAGCCTGAAGTTTTAGGGTTTAACCCGATTCTTCCCCGAACTTGCACCCCGAATTGAAGGTCGACTCTTTAGGGTGAAACACGATTTTTACCCAGCAAATCACCCTCACTGAGATTCCTATAGGATAGCACACTAACTTGTTTGGCAGCAAATGCAGTTACATCACCATTTTTACCAAACTAGTTCAGTCAGTTTAAGTAACTGAGCCCGATATCACCCTGAATTTAGCGTACTGGAACTTATTCCACCTGAATTTGCATGAATTTAGAGCACATGTTTATTTACCCGATTTTTACTCCCCGAATTTAGAAAAAAATATTTCCCGAAAACTTCAGGCTCTAATTGTATGACTTTAGTGAAAACCATAGATTCTGGGAGCTTGTGTGCCTTGCACCAAAGTGAGTGCTGTTAATTAAAATTACCAAAAGACATTAAACAGTTCATTATGCAGGTAGACACACACACACACAAAATACATTAACTACACACGCGGTACAAAGGTCAACAGGGTGTCTACTAAGCTGTAGCCTTCAAATTTCCTGACTTTTCCAGGTTTTCACTGACTATTTCAAGCGAATTCCCTGACCAGAACAAAGAAGAACTTGGGGACTGCTGCTACGTTTTGTTACAGAACCTTCATAAAACAGATCATTTATAGAGAAATTAGTAAAACTTCCCTACTTTTCTGCCTCTGAGCTTGTCGTATTGGAGAACTGCTACTCACGGCAACGGGGTGGGCAACCACTCATCAGCCCTCGCGACTCACTGCGCATTGTGACGGCACTTGTCTGCGATTTCCCCCCCCGACTTCGGCTGCCTTTTTGGCAAATTCCCTGACAATCCCCTGATTTTTCCCACTCACATCAAAAATTCCCTGATAATTCCCTGTTTTCCAGGTTTTCCAGGTTGGTAGACACCCTGGCTCAAGTGATGGCTACGGATCAGAAACTTACTCATTGCAGGAGAACGCCGAGATCTTTCCATTCGAGACTTGAGGGCATCTTCGGAAGAAGGAGGTAGCCGCCGTACTTTGCCGTCGCTCCCCCTCCTTGGGCGGCTTTCATCCCTACGACCCCCCCTGGGGTTCTCCTCTTTTTCATTCTCTTTGCCCTGTCTAGGGGGAGGCGCTAAGGATCCCCGCACCACTCCTCGAGTCCCTGACTGTCTTGACTTGTGAGCCAGCTCACTCAGCGACATCTCCTCCTCGCTAGAGTGGTCAGACGATGTAGGCGCACAGCTTGCTGGGGACGCTACGGGGATGTAGAAAAAAAAGTTTATAGAACGTTTACAGGTCAGTTAAACACGTGTCCATTTGGTCTCAGGATCTTTTTTTGCTAACCATGCTATATCAAAGCACAATGAAATAGAGATTGTTGTACAGGTAGCTGATGGTCTGAGGTCTGCCTCAGACTGCTGAGGTAGTAGACTGCTCAGAAAGTACTGCTGAGGTTGTACTGGTAGCTGATGGTCTGCCACAGGTAGCAGGTGGTCTGATAAACAGACTCAACACACATTTTTTGTTCATTTATTACTGCTACTGAAATATGCATTGTTCTTACTATTATTGTACTTATTCCATCATTATGTTTTCATCTTTGGCATTAATATACTAATGTTGTGATACAAATGCAGAGCATCACAGTTACCTTCGCTAGCACAGTCAGTTTTTTGAAAACCCGAAAGTTAGTCTTTGGAGCCGGGAAAAAAAGGATCCGTTAGAGGTAAAAAGTTGCAATCAACAGGTTTGGTGTCGTCGCTCTAATCTTATAACTAAAAAACTGACTAATTAATTTCACTTAATTAACTACAAAACGAAACAAAAAATTGTTCCTCACACCACTGGTAACACTATGCAGTCCCGTCTTTTTGGTGTGCGATTCACAATTTTTTTTTTTAACCCTTTGCCTCACATTTCGTGAAACACATTGTATACGCTCACATGGCTAAGGAGTGAAAGGCAGCATTAAGCAGGCATGCGTATCAAGCTGGCATTGACAGTGGACACTGCAGTGCCCCTGCGTAATTTTCTTTTACTGCACATAATAATGCAAACTATATTGCCAGGCAGAAGCCCAACATACACAACTGATATTTCACGCGTTGATCTCAGCACAATAAGTTTCATGGGAGAAATATGGGAGAAGGAAGTGGCAGACAGCATTCCTAGGTTGAACAGAACTGGAATGAAACATGCTTCTACCCTGCCATTTGTCAGTTATACATAGTTTTCTTGTTTTTGAAAACACACGACATCTTAGTTTGGGGCTGTTGCTCATCTCAAACTGTAAGATACGTAAGCCAACAGGTGAACCTTTTTTTGCAATGCCTGCGAGTTTCACAAACGATCTACACTGAGTGGGCCACAGGCACTCAACAAAAGTGCTGCAACAAAGCTTACCCCGTTCACTCCTTCTCCACTGGTTCCTGTTCTCCTCCGTCATGTCGTCCTCCTCCTCCTCCTTGGAACAAGGCAGAACAGAATCCATCGCAGACACCACAACCACCGGGATCCCCGCTGTCCGTCCCACTTCACAGAACCCCTCGGGCACACAAACACCCCCACCGTCCAGGCACTCACGGTTCCCCACCTCGCTGTCCGCCCCGCCCTCTGTTCTATGATCATCTTCATCACATTTTAACCTCTTCGGAGAGCTGCACTCGTCCGTCGCGTCATTCTCCGCGGGTGGGTCCTTCGAGTCTGCGGGTTCTTGCTCCGCGACGTGGTTTGTGACTACCGCGGACACTCCAGTTTGTTCTGTCTCCTCTTCTTCGTCCTCTTTCTTCGGCTCTGCCACTTCCGGCGACGCAGCAGCAGCAGCCTGACTTAAGTCCGTCGCCGCCGTTTCGGCCAATCGTCCGGACACATCCAGTGATGTCGTCACGGCACAGTGAGCAGTTTGTGTGGACGCCACCCCCGGAGAGGACGCCGTCGTCCCGGTGACCACCATCGACTTGACCATGACGGCTGCCATGTTTACTGCCCGTGACACAGTGTTGGTTACCTTGACGGGGGACACTTTGGAGACGACGAGCCGGATGGGGGGCGACGTGGGACCGGAGTTCACGGCAGAGGGTCCAGCAGGCGAGCCGACAAGCTCCACTAGAGAGGACCCCGAAGGCAATGTGAGCACTTTTATGGGCACTGTTTTTGGTACTACAGCGTTCCCTGCCGGAGCAAGAAGAGAGCGCGGAGTGGAACTACTGGTGCCAGACAGGTTGCCTTTGAAGATGAGGGTCACCCTCTGAGAGTCGGCAGCGCTCATCCATTTGGTTGGGGAGAGGACTTTAGCTGTTGGTAGCTGTGGAGTAGGTACAACGTAAACCAACTGTGTTTCAGTCTTTGGACAGCTTGAACTGAAGAGATCAGTTTTTTTTTGAGTAGCCACCGTTTTGTTGTATGGTACCACACTTTCCAACCACCCCACACCTTTTTTTTTTTGTTTATCGCAGCATTACCTCCAATATCTTCGAGCTGTACTTCTTAACCTCCGCCTTTTTCGCGCAAACCATTTTAGTAGGGCTGTGAGAATGGTAATTTTTAATCGGGAGCAAATAATTACATATATACTCTTTGTATGGAGCAGCACTCCGTTTTAAACCTTCTCTCCTGGGTCTTCTTCGCCTACGAGTGCATTTCGAAACTATTCAAACATATTCAGCTTGAAAGAGACACTGCTTAAATCTGAAATATACAACTGTTCGCCTTGGTATTAAAAAATACTTCCGGTCCAACTCGACTTCCAGTCTAACCTGACTTCTGGTTCGGCACTTTCGACCACTATATGTAAGTCAATTTAATTAACCTTAAATTAGCCTCAATTACTTTCAATTACCCTTTAATTCCAGAAGGTAACAGCAGGTTAGGCGGGGTACTCTTGAATTTCATTTAATTCACTTTATTTTCGTTTACTTCCTCTAATTACTCTCAATTTTCGTTTAACTGACATTAATTACACTTAACTACCTGCAGTTACCTTGGATAATCTTTAATTTCATTTTACTCTTTCTCTTACTTACATATATCTTAGTCATTACCTTTAAACTCAACTTTCTTGCTTTAATTGCCTCTAATTAACTTTAATTACCCTTACCTCTTACTCTTAATTACCTTCAACTACTTCAATTTCATATCATTTACCTCCATTTACATTTACCCTCTCATATCCCCTTGACATGTCCACTTACGTATACCTTGGCCCCCGTGAGAACTCACCATCCCATACACGGACACACACACACAAACATACAGCTTTTTCCATTTTGACACTCCCCTAATGCTGACGCATTAAAAAATAATTAGAAACTGAAAATATATTAAGCAACACAAATAAATTAATGAATATTTAATATATTCATGTAATTTATATTCATATAATAATATTTAATAATTAATAAATATTTGCACAGCCTCAAACTTTAGTTAATCCTACCAAAGAAAAGAGCGGCGTAAAAGTAATCACTCACCGACGGAGCAGTGGCGGCTGCAGTGCCGTCCGGCTGCAGGATCAGCGGGGCGACCCTCGTCCACGTTCCGCACTCTCCGCGGGGCACGACCGCTCCCGTCCCATCCGCCGCGGAGTTTCCGCCCCAGAGGAGTAGCGACGAACTTGAAGGCACCGAAGAAGCCTCTGGCTCTTGCATCACTGATGAAGATGACACCGCTTCGTCATTCTCTCCTTCGGTTGAGTTGGCCGCCTGGGTGGTGTCTGCCTGCTGCTGCTGACTAGAGGAAGAAGGAGAGGAGGAAAGGGTACTCGTGGGTGTCACCTCGGGGGTGGGGCTAGAGTTGGACTGGGGCTCTGGTGCCGCGACCAGCTCCGGCAGGGGAATGTCAGATTGCGTCCGTGGTGCTGCCGGACTTTTGGAGGGCTCTGGAAGTTGACAGGGACGGGGGTTTTTTTTTAGACAACAGTGCAAGACTGGGGTGACGGTGAGGCTTGTTAGTTACGGTATTTCAATGAGTGACACACTGAAATGGCCCAAAATGGTGGACGTGTGCCCTCTGAGCAAAAGTGGCGACACTTCATATAGGCCTAAACAACGAGATTTGGCCGAGGCAGACCACACTTAGGGACGACACAAACATGTAAGCCTCATATGCCCAGAAATCAATGAATGCAACAACTCAAGTCGAAAATCAAAATCAGAAGACCCAGGTTCGATTTCTGGTGTCAGCGCTGCTTTTCCCCGAGTTGTTGCATTCATATAGGCTGCCATCATTTCTGCCAACAAATCGTCACTATTTTCGCCAACGTTCTGGGAAATCGGAGTACTTCGAGGCATTCTACACTAAGGGTCTGACTTTTTAATGTGTGAGCGTTGGAATGGTGGTGCAAACGAAAACTCTCGTCCGTCAGTGTACAGACGAGTGGGAGGGGCGGCAAGCGGAGGAGCTTGGGAGGTTGGCGTGTGGCCGAAATTCGCGGTGTGGTTGGCGTTTGCTCCTAGGCACGTCCGGACATGTGTAGCTACGGGAGTCTTCCCGAAGGGGTGACAGTGAGAATGATGAAGCATTTTCAGGTTATATTTTTCAGCAACACCCAGGGGTAAATACCGTGTTATATATGTATTTTGCTTCAATAATTTGGGTGTAATCGGGTTGAACTGAACCTGACTCAATGCAGTTCTGGTTGAATCGCATTGAGTCAGGTGTAAATCTTCGGTTTACTCAACATAATACCAGCAGACACAGGGTATCAATATTCCGTCCGTCCAAGAGGCAGCAGGGTATCTGATTTGACAGTTTTTACGAGCATATTTATGCATTTACAGCACAGTTTGCAAAGTTTTGTGCTAGTTGTGATGACTTTGGATTCCCCTGGTCCAGCAGTTTTTGGGGAAATGTCGGGTTAAACCTTGTTTTTTCTGATTTGAATCGGGAGGGGGTTAATATCGGGCGTAATCGAGTAGAACCCTAAAAATTCATGCCCTACCTGTACTCAGAAGCCTACTATGTGTTTAAGGAGCAAGGAAGTAACCTCTAGCATTGCTGGAAACCCCCGCTTCATTCATGAAGCAGTCCCTCAGGAGCCACCACACATAATACACTATGCAAGAAGGTCGGATGTCTGCGCAGCTCCCAGGTTTCCCATTCTCCCCTATTGCCCACGGAGTGACCTCATTGGTCCTTCTCCAAAATAAGGGGGGCAAGCTTTCAAGGTTGAGGCGCATGTAGTTTCTTCTGTGAATCCATGCCGGTCGACAAGTACCCCCTTCTTGCTGCCTTGTAATTGGACAGACACTTTGTCACGCGGTCTCTCCAAACTTTACCCTCTCCCATGCACGGAGACACACCGTCGCAGTGCACATATTCGCTCTACGGTGTCTCATCACTGCACAGTTAAATTTACACAAACACCCGGAAAAAGCAGCAATGAGTGGTGACCTTGGAGGCCCGGCCCGACCTCCTGATGTGATCAGGTCCACGTGATGTTGCCGTGAGGTCTCATTTCTTTGTGAAACTGGTCTTCTACGGACACAGCGTGGCGTTGCCTGCGGAGGACTACGTCGCCGAGGGACGTTGTCAGCCCCACTTGCGCTCTCTGAAGGAGCTGGGGTTTCTAGAGTGTGTGCACATAAAAGAAACTTCGCACGTCTGTTACAGGCAGGCTAAAATGATTGTTCTTTGTGCAAGAGCACGTTATTTCTTGCGCAGTACGCCACAACCAAAAATGAAATATTTGAAAATGGGGTCGAGCAACATAGCCGCAAAATATTTCGAGACGGGATCTACGAGAAAGGAGGACTACCAAAGGTACAATTACAGGGGCGCTGAGCATCACAAACCACCCCTTGGCTACACCCCTGGTTGAACCCCTCCCACACACACACACACACACACTGTGTGTCAAACTACTGTACCATGTTGACTCACCGGTAGTCTCCGGCTGATCCGTCTGGGCCTCCTCGGCTTCCTTCTTGCACGCAGGCGCCTCTTTCTCTTCCGCGTCCGACAGCGAGGAGCCCTCGGAACCAGTTGTCACCTCGTCGTGACTCGTCAGTGCCTCCCCGTCCCCGTTGTGATGCGCCTCTCCGTTCGAAGGGAAGTCTTGCACCGCATCCGCACTTCCAGTCGCCTCTTTCTGAGACGGCCTGCATGTTTCTTCCGCCTGCACGTTGTTCGACGAGGACGATACCACAGCCGCGCACACACTTTCCACACTAGAGCACATCACTGCACCACTCAGAGACACCGGCGTTTCGGCCCCACTTTCGTCGGCTGTGGGTCCGTTCCGACACTTGCGCCTCCACCCCGACGACTCCACCGTTTCCGAGCCGGTCACCGTACTGTCACACTCTTCCAGGGGAGCTAGCACACCGTTCGTTCTTCCGTCCGTACCCACCAGCCCCGCAAACCTCAACCGGTTCACCCGTACAATTCCCGGCTTCAGTATCGAAGGCCCCACTAGCGTGTGTCGGTGGGCGCTGTGCAAGATCGGACTGTGCAGGGCGCGCCCTCCTCCTCCTCCTCCTGCGGGTATGAGGGCAGGCACCACGTGGTTTGACCCCACAATCCCCAACTTTGTACCCACAGCCTGCATTTCCGAAACTATCGCTGCCTTTTTGGACACGGTCTGTTCTCTGGAGAGAATGCGAGCCACGGCGGAGGACTTTGCGGAGGACTTTACACTCCCTTCGAGTTCGACCACGGCACTGTCACAGGGTTCGCCGGCAACCATGTGGTTGGCGGCGACAGTTTCCAGCACGAGCTTCTTTGACGGGTTGATTGCTTCTATTGCACTGGCCGGTGGAGAGCAGCGGTGGGGGCTGCCGTGGTTGCTCGCCTGGCCGTTGTCGGCGTTGTCCTCGTCCAAATGCGGGGCACCGTTGGCTTCCACGGTCACGGGGCTCCCACAGGGAACCCGTCGGGGTGATGGCCGGGCATCCGCCGGACCAAAGGCACTCTGGGAAGGTTCTTTGTTCCCTGTGGGTGACCGCACTGCATTGCAGTCGGAGGGTGTTTGGGGTAGCGGCTCTTCCGTCGGCGTGTTTTGGTCTTCACCATCTGGGGTAGGAAAAGAGACGGCATAAACGACAGGCACAATGTAAAATCATTCCAAATTTCAGGGAGGCCTGAGACAACCTCGAATAGTTCAAGGAGATTTGAACACTTGCATCGCGCAAAACAGACTACTAGGAATCGAAATATATTTTCGATGTGCTTGTGCGATATAACCTAAGGTTGGCACTTTCAGGATATGTTTTGAACTGGCATCGGGAAGCCTAAAGATGCACTACAATGTTGCGTTGAAATTACTATGTTTGCAACAAGCTGCAGTTCATAGACATCTGGAAGGCCACGATGGTAGCGTTCAATGCTTCTAAGTGTTTATACTGTATGTGTGGAAAGGGCGGAGACCGGATGGTGAGAACGATCTCGATCGATTGCTCCGTCTCGAGATCCCACTTACCATTAACGGAAGAGTCTACTTCAGGATCGCCAGGGAGATGTTGGCAGGTAGATTGCACAGATTCCTTTGTACTTTGGGTGTGAGAGGGAGATACGGCTTGAGAATCAGACGCTGCCGGCCCTTCTGTTGCCAGCGGGCTGACGCGTCCACCAATTTCCCCCGCAGGAACAGTCCTCTGGGAAGGTAAGAGGTGCAGCGGCGTCAACACCACCGTGGGGGACATCGAAACCGGCACCCGCACAAGGTTCCCTCCAGACATGAGACTAAGCTCCCTCGTCCGCTCAGGTGCCTTGTCTCGCACTCTCACTGCACGGCAGCCCCTCCGTGCCTCCTCCGAGCCCCGCGGGTTTTTTGGGGCGCGCTTCCTCGGACCAGGTTCCCCGTCCGGCTTCTGGCGGACCGCTTCTTCCCTCCTCTGGCTCACAACCACCGCTGCATTTGGCCCCCGTAATGATATGTGAAGAGGCGGGACACGAGGCTCGGCCCCCGGCGAAGACGGGGGCGGCTCCCCCCTCGCTCGTTTCGAGTCCAGTTTTAACCTCAGCTTCAGCTTCTCCCCTCCCTCGACTGGGGGAGGCTTTGAGTCTTCCTCGCGCAAGGATTCCTGCTCGGTCGACGACTGCGACCCATCTGTGTGCGACTTGCCTATACCGGAGTCGGTGTCCGAGGACGGAGGACCGTCCTTCCCGTCGGAAGAGCGACCATTTTCGGACTCCACCTCCATGTCTGGAAAAGAGGGTGCGGCTGCTTCCTCCTCCTCATCGTCCGATGGCATTGGCTCGAGGTGACCAGTGAAGGGGTTTATGAGATGCTTCGTTGGCCGCACTTCCGTCGAGCGAGGCGGAGATACCGCGGAAGGCCCCGCCTCTTCGGGGTGGGGCGGGGACAGGGGAATGTTGGGCAACGAGAATGCCTGACTGTTCAGAACACCCAGGGTGTCTGGAGGACTGCTGCTCGGAGGCGGTGGACTGGGAGAGGAGCCCACGCAGGACTCCTTCACCTTTCCCCCGCTCCTCGGCGGCCGTCGCGGCCGCTTCTGGCCCGCCTCCGGCGATGGCATGCCCCGCCCCGATTCGCTCTGAAGCAAGTTGACGAGGAGTGGACTGGACAGGGCCACATTGCCCTGCCCCGTTTGGTTGTTCAGCAGGACGCGTTGTGCGGAGAACGGTGCAGCGGTGAAAGGGAAACGCGTCGTGGCGCCGTGCTTGGTGTTCATGGCATGCGTCATGCTGGCAAAGGGAAACGGGCCACGGATGCGGGGCGCGGGCCGGGTGAACCGAGACGTCCCGCCGGGAAGGAAGGGGAGGGGCTCTTTCGAAGGCGGGGCGACGACATTGGGCGAGCGGAAGCCGGAGGAGGAGCCTCCCGACGGTGAAGATGTCCCGGCACCGCATACTACAGCGGCCGGTGGAGGCCCGTTCTGCTGGGAGACGCTGGAAGTGCTGGGTGCCGAGCAGCTCGTGGTGGCGCCCGTGGCCGTACTACTCGGTCGACTCGGCTCGTCGGCCTTCTGCAGAATGATCTCCTGCGGCGGCTCGCCATACCTGCCAGCCAATGTCAGGCTGATTACCTGCGCAAAGGAGGGATAGACGGGCGTCAAGAGCGACAGTAGAAAGACGTTCGGCACGCAATACAGATTAATAACTAGAGCCTGAAGTTTTAGGGTTTTACCCGGTTCTTCCCCGAATTCGCATCCCGAATTGAAGGTTGCCTCTTTAGGGTGAAACCCGATTTTTACCCCGCAAATTGCCCTCACTGGGATGTCTGTAGGAATGCACCAACTTACTTGTTTAGCAGCAAATGCAGTTACATCACCGTTTGGAACAAACCACTACTGTTAGTTTGAGTAACTGAGCCCAATTTCTCCCCAAATTTAGCATACTGGAAGTTTTTCCGCCCGAATTTGCACGAATTTAGTGCACACGTTTGTGTACCCGATTTTTACCCCCCGATTTAGCAAAAAATATTTCCTGAAAACTTCAGGCTCTATTAATAACTAATGAATGAAAGACCCAAAAAGATGGTACCTGGTCTCCCTCAATCTGCACAGAGAGGATTCCCAGGTCCCGTAGAGCTCGGTCTCCGCGCTCAGCCAGTTGTCGCAGACGTGCAGCCGCTTCCCGTGGGATGGTGAAGGTGACACGCACGCTATTCCACGGCTCCACCTTCTTCACCCAGAATGGTTGCTCCTCTTCAAGTTGTACAGAAACGTTAATCGGTATATGTCACAAGGGATAGAAGTGTGCAACGTGCCCAAAAAGTTATATTGCTCGAAAATAAATACAACGCATAAACAAAGCTTGCATTCGCTTCTCTTTGGACTCGCGCAATTCCTCACAAATGCGCGTTGTGTACTTCTCGGAGTGTTTACCGACCTTTCAGAAAGATTAACTTTTCATTTTCCTAAATATTTTGGAGCACAAGGAAGTTAAGGACAAAGAACAAGGAAGAATAGGAATATCTTCAGCCGCAATAAAACAGATATTGGAGGCTTTTGCTTCAGGTAGTGAATTCTAACCATGCTACGAAGAACGACAGAAAGCGTAAAATGCTGGTACAACAGCGTTATAACAACATTATACTTGAACAAATTGCGCAAGGTGAAATGTTGTTGTGCTACATCGGGCTCTATGTTTCCCTTAGAAAAAAAAAAAAAAGAAAGAAAGAAAGAAGAATCAGTTTACAATTTTTACACCTTCAACACAGGAAGAAACTACATATCTTTAGTTCATGTACATTTTTTAAATAGGTCGGAATCACCCTGGGTATTGCACCATGGGCAAAAAAAGTATATATAGCATTACTCCAAGATCCAGACTCGACTTTTTCAGCTGGCTATTCCCGTTTGCACAATACGGTGGTTGGAAACATCACGCGCAAGTTTATCTATTACACATACATACTTGCAAGCTATTTTTTTAACTATCATTTTACCCAACCAAAAATAACACTGTACACAGAATGGACCGATTCCTTTCAAAGCAGAGCCCTCTGATAAGCTTGCTATGATCAAGTACTGGCAAGCACTGCGGTGTGATGACAACACTCATGGGACTGCAATGCCGGTGCGACAAAGCTTCCTCTTGCTTCCTACCTGGGGGGGGGGGATGCACATTTACAAAGGTCAATCTAAACTGCCAGTACGCACATTATGGTGGGCTACATCCCAAGGCCGAAACCATCTCAGAGTCGCATGTGGATCTCCTATATATTAACAAGTACGTCTGCTAGAAATGCATGCAGCACCGAGTGCGACCTCAGTGGCCAAAAACTGCGCGGAGTCGATCTTTACGATCATAATTCAGCCTGTTATCCGCACAGTGGCGAGCATCCAAGGTCGATGCTAGGTTTACCTACGTGCACGAGCCTCTTACCAAGAGAAACGACAATGAGAGGGAACTTACCATCAGAGATGAGTTCCCGGAGCCGGAGCACAAGGCTCTGCAGACGGTTTGGAAAGGTAGGATCTCGGAGGTCCCCTTCGCACGTTAGTACTGTGGTGGCTAGGTCCTCCCCCTGCCCTTCCTCCATGTCTGCACGCATCCAGAAAAAACATAAATTTAATGTGCACTACATTGGAAACATGAGACCCGACAGCAACCTATATGGAGTCCATTCTAGGCTACAGAGCAAATACACAGTACGCTGCCACCAGTGTGCATTAACGAGTTTGGCAGTTTTTAAACGCAATGGTGCTGTACATTTTTGTAATTCTTACGGCTTGTGTAAGAGAGTGAGAATACGACCGAAAGATGAAGACTACGCATCACAACTGCACTTACTGGGAGTATGGTTAAATTTCCTTCGAATGATGCGACCTGCCAAAGCAAGCAAATAAGCAAGATGCAACCTCGCGATCGATTTTGCTGCCGGCGTTGGGGGTACGATGGGTGACGCTGGTGTTTTGCGACCCTGTTGTATCGAGGCAAGCGCAGTAGTTTTGAGCATGCGTACTGATTGGTGGCTTCTATGCGATACGGCGTGTTTACTTTCTATTGACTGTTAAGGCAGCACATAAAAGCTATGATACATATGTAAAAAAAATAGAGAGAAAACCTAACTAATAACAGCAGAAACTACTTTTCACCGTGCTAACCAAGAAGTTTCCAATGCTCTTTGTCATCACAATGCTGCCTCAAATTACGCGTGTACCGGTAGTTTTGCACAAGTATGTTTCTGTGAAGTGAAACTCTGAAGCAAACATAATTCGCGCAAAATTTCTGAGGCTCGATAACGTATTTGGGAGCCGTTTTTCTTCGTATCTCTATTTTTGCCTTGATTCTGTGATGAAAGAACTAAAATGTAACAAAATCCAAGGCTCGACAGAGAGTAGGAAGAAAAGGTGTATTTCACGCAGACAGCTGGGCTAGCCAGTTCGAATGCGTCAAAAGACTGAGGAGCACCACCATGTTGTGTGTATGTCATTGCTCCCCAGTTTTTGGTCCCCAGGTGTGTGTGTCTCATTTGATACCTTATTCTGATAGCTGTGTTAGATCCTGAGAAACACACTGGGAAAACACTGTGCGCTGGCTGTGTTTCACTATCCAGACATCAATTACAGCATGTGCTTGACTTGAAACACAGGTTTTGAACAAATATCATGGACTCTGAATGCATCGTTGCAAAATTTTCCAGACTCCAATATTGGTTTCTCTTGTAGCAAATACTGACGCCGTACGAAAGCGAATCCGTTCAAGATGATAACAGGGTATCTGCATTTTCCCCTAGGATTAAGCTCATGAGAAATTATATAGCCCCGCACATTTGCTATTAACACCACTCACGTCTACTACACATGGTCCCGCAAAAATCACAACATTCCCGCAGAAACAAGTGCACTTGAAAGCGGCTGTAAAGTCATAAAAATATTAGGTGAGCCTTCTTTTGTATGTATTGTGCTACGTGGAGTTTACATAAGCCCGGCAGTCTGAGCGTACGCTTCATTTTACAACCCGCTATATCGTGGGAAGCACACACAAAATCGTGGACTTGTCCCTCGGAACAGAACGACTAATTAAAAACGACAGTTCGCCAGCACTTCCTCGACATGCTGAACTGGACCCGGTACACGCTCGGACAGCACCGGATTGTAAACAACACGAACACAACAAATGCGGGACATCAACAAAGTTAACATAAACGCTTAAAACGTGTGACAGGGGTGAAATCTACATGATATATCTTGAAAGAGCGAGTGATCGGCACAATTTCGACAAATCAACCCGTGCACCTGCAGTTTGCTGCTGTCCAGTCGACCCTCGAGAACAAGTGCAAACATACTCAAATTACTCGAAACAACGGCGAATTTTCGTTGATTTTATGGTGTAGAACACATTCATTGGATTGTTAATCAACGCAATTGACTTTAGCTAGTTTCCAAATGTCGCGATGATCACGTCTATTAGGACTACTACCAGAAGGGAACTAGGCCTAGCTTTCGCAATCCAAATCGATGGCACAAGCGCATTGGAGAAAACACGCTATTTGAATCTCCCAAACAGTAGCTTGCACATAGCTAATAATGCGCTTATTTATTAGACGTGTGCGCCCGTAATCACATGCATGTGTGCGAATGTGCGTTTACGGAGGTTAAGTACCCCTTCGCGAACTTCCTAGTTGAGCACGGGCCTAGGCTATCGCTTACATATATGAAACTGCACTCATTCAGCAATTACAGGACATCGATGGAATTGCAACACGTTACAAGCAATTCTACAGTTTTCAACTGTGCAACCAAAATGTCCCAAATTACTACACTACTTTTCGCGTAGTTTACTACGTGAAGGTTACGGGACACATCGCTGAAAATTTTCACCGATGGGTGAAGGCACCCTGACACATTACTGTGTTGTGTGCGGCTTTCATACGAGAATTGTTCGCAACGTTTCTGCTTTTCTATGTACATTCTGCATGTTCTGCACCATTTTACTCGCAGTTTCATGGTTCATGAGCCCGATTGAAGTGAGATAAAACTTGCAGCAGTCGTCCTAAGCCTAACGGAGCCTAGGCTTGAGCGTTGCTGCCGTGAGCCAACGCAACAAACGGGGGGAGTGGAGCTCATTGAAGTTGCTCTCGGGCATCATTTCTCCTTTACGCACAGAGTGTTGAAAAAGTGTATTTTACATCGTGCAACGCTTTAACTTGCTCGTCATGCTTTGATGTTGCCTGCGGGTCATGTGTAAAAGGTGTGCGATATCATAAGCGGACGAATTTTGAAGGATCAAATGGGTCGATGGTGAAAATCGTCCGAGACACGATTTTGTCTGTCGGAATTGCGGGTTACGTCCATGCCAAGCAGCAAACAAAACTTCCCACGCATATCTATGAACACAAGCGGTACATCTATGGACGTTATCATTCATAAACTCACCTGCTTGAGATATTTTTTCGGGCATAATTTTATCCCTCTGATGTGCGCCATGGAACAATAACAGAATCCGCCATTTGCAATATGCTCACTGCGCATGCGCTTGCTAATCAGCGGGGATCATGGGAACGACACGGTTCGGCCACGGCTTGGCGCTGTACGTGCGGGCGTGGTTTCGGTGTTGTGTTTACCTTCGGTGTACAATAAATAAAGGTGCACGTGCCTACCCGTAAGCATGGAGGGAGCGTCTTAATAAACAGCTTTTTTTGTTCCGAGTGACAGAAGTCATCAAACCTCCACCTCTTCGAGAGTTGCCGCTGTGGGTTCGCAAACATCATTGCCATGCTCGCTCTCTCATTTTGACATGATATGCATACCAACTATTTACGATGATGAACTATGTGGAACAAACAAGGCATAAGTGTAAAACAGTGCCTTATCATGGTACTCAACTTTCGGGTGTGAACTGGTTGTTCGCCTTTTCTTCATATCAGCCCCAGGTTTGAAGAAATGTCAACGAGCCGGCGAGAGGGTAGTAATACCTAGTAGCACTCGACTTCTTCGTTTCCTACCAGTTGAGAGTTCATAAAAATACCGCATCCCAAATAAGATAAGATCGTCCCCCAAACTCAAATTATGCATACTTTGTTTTTCAAATCCTTTTACTCATGATGCATGCATTTGAAGTCCTTTTCAATGTCTACAGTCCTTTTATACAGCGAATCGAAAGCATGATGTGTGGCACAAAGATACATACACATAGAACAAGGAAATAAGTGTTGCTACAGCATCCAATGTCTGGAACATCCTCGATGATGAAGGTCACAATCAGCTTGACAGCTAATCAACGGCTAACAGATGATGACGATGAACGTGACCAAAGTCCAATGAAATATCATCAAACTTCAAAATCAAATTATCTCATGCTGAGGACTTCCACCACTAAATGTGGCTGGGGACTGATTTGTGCTTCCCCCTGAACTGTAGAATCGCTCTTTATCCAACAACTTGTCATGCTTGTGCTTGTGTTTATGCTTGTGCTTCTTGTTCTTCTTTTTCTTCTTCTTGTCTTTGTGAAGCTTGGAGCTGAGGTCTTCTCCCTCCACCGAAGGCCGCACGAATGATGCTGACGGGTTCAATGCAAGCCCTGCAGGAATGCTCTGCGGGATGTCGGGCGACTGTGAATCTGACTTTCTGAACATGCTCGAGTCGAAGCCAGTAGGCTGATGCATCGACGTTCCTGGAAGAAAACAAAAACTGTGTTCATATTATGTTCCTAGGCAATAAAATCAATGTGCATGGGTTAAGGTGGGGAGAATCTGCTCATAATTACAGCTATCCTCCTTCTTTGCAGTGTTGTGTTCACTGTGCTATTTGTCTTTGGAACATCTAGTAAGAAAGGCAAGGGCATTGTGAAAGCAGGGAATGAAACACAATCTTTAAATGGGCACTGCTCGGACTGCGGACAGACTATCGACAATACCATGCTGGCAACCAGGGATTCCCCCCCTCACACACACACACACACACACACAAAAAAAGATAGGTTTGAGCAATGGTCCGTGTCGTTCTTATTTGTTCGCTGGCCAAGATCAGGCAGTCTTCTTCATGATAGGTACACGTTTTATATGCTGGCATGAGTGTCATTCTCCCCAATTCCCCCCCCCCCCCCCCCCAATGAAACTGCAACACCCCCATAAGATGAAAATCTTGTGTATATCCCTACCAACAACACAGCACAACGAGCGCGGGATAGCACGGATAATCTGGATGTGGTATACTACTTAAACTGCAGTTATCTTCAACTAGAAAGAGTTGGAGATATCCCGTGTCTATGTCGTTCCCAGTCGCAAGCGCAAACAATGTTGTACACCCTTGGATACCCACTCGTATAAGTTATGATTAGGATCCCGACTCTTCACCATTTTTATTTGGCAGGGGTCGGGAAGTGCTTGCTGAAGTTTTCGGTTTCCGCAAAATTTCGGGTCTTCCGGAAAAATACCTTTCGGAGAGCCTCCGAAAAACTCCAGATTTCCCAGATATTGATAACTCACGAAGGCACTCCACAATTTTCGCCAAATGAAAATGCAGAGAAGTAAAAAAAAAAAGCCCTAGTTATAATTGGGACATAATATACCGGCTATCCCGGGAAGAGACTTAGACTGGGAGTCGTCGGAGTAGTTGATGTCGGGAGGCTGCACAGGAGGAGGTGCTGTGACGACGACCGGTCCGGATTCCACGCTGCTCCTCGATGCCTCTCCATGATGCACGACGCCCGCCATGACAGGCTGAGGCAACGGTATTATTGTTTCCTTCAACAGAATAGGGAAAATAAATGCAACAGCCTTGTCTCTGCACTCCATTTCCCCACACAATTCTTTTTTAAGAAAGGTGTTACATAGTTTTACCTTTCCTGGCTCCGAAGTCATATAAGCTATGGGCTGGAACCCCGGCACGCTGCCCACCTCTAGGGGTTGTGTGGACATCTGGGTTGGAGAGTGCTCTTCCTCGACCATGATCTCTTCTTCTCCCATGACTACAACTTCCGTCTGCAACTGTTCGCTCGCGGTCAACGCAGCCTCGGCGAGGAGTTCCACACCCAGCGATGCAGATGAGTGGTGTTCCATCTTGGGCTGCAAGTTTGCCTGCTTTCATGTTATGCAAGTGTAGCTCAATATGCACAATGCTTAGGTAGTAGCATGTACAGTAGAAGGTGCGTGTATTAATTATGGACGGAATTTCATTGGGAGAAAAAGCAGCAGTTCTCGTTCTCCCCTGCATTTAAAGCGTTAGGGAAAACATAGGTTGCACTTTCTTTCTTGCCGTACCAATCACGAATGACGCAACAGATGCCTCCCGTTCCTTTTGTGTTAGTGTCAAAGTAACAGTATTTCTCATTCTGAGAGGAGAAATTTCTGCACCTTTAAGGGCGAGGGAGAAAGTGTGTTTCTGGCGGAGTGACAAAAAAGAAATCTGCCGGTCTTTTTTCCCCTTTTCTGAAAATGGGAATGTCATCAGTGCACCAAAAAGGTATGGATGTCCTCATTGTTCTGAACTTCTATCTTTAATAATTAAAAAGTTCATCCGCCAAAACTGACTAAGACAGCGTTCCTAGTGCGGCCCTGAAGCGGCCGATTCGACCTAGAGTGCTCATTGTAATCAGAGATGAGGGAGTTACTCAACGAAGGGAACACTTTACAAGTGAAGTTATTGTGTAAAAGATGTAAAATAAAAAAAATAAAAAATACGGTTGAGGGCATCTATTTTATTTCCAAAACACTCGTTATCACTCATACCATATTTACTGTGTTTTGCGTGATTCTGTTTGATTGGTATCAAGTCGTGTCATGTATGTCGTCGTTTACACGATGGCCTCTATTGTCCTTTCTAGGGCCTTTGGGGTGTCAATAAATAAAATAAAAATAAACGAGACTTTCGTGCAGTAGGCTGCACTATAGAAGAAGTGCAGTAGCCTACTGCACGAAATTCTTGTTTTGGAAAAAATAGATGCTCTCAACCATATTTTTTTTTAAATTTCTAATCTTTCTTCAGTAACTTGGCATTGACCTTCATACCTTCTACATTAAAAAATGTAACAAACTCACTAACAAAGTTACGTGTTATGAAATGAACTTCCCACGAAGTCCCCAAGTTACTTTGTCAAATGAACCAGTTATGTTCAGGTTACTTGCTATGGAATAGGTTCTCTTTAGTTCTTGAACTCTGCCGCGGACAAAAGTGAATCCACAGCATTCACCCCGCAATAATATGGGAGGGGAGTGAGGTGAGGAGGCATGTGCAATTGGCTTGCACATGGTCGTCACTCACCAGAGAGGGAGGAATCGGCTCACGTTATTTGTACACCGGGGTTGAACAAAAGGAACTTGGAACTTACTCCAAGTTATGAAGATATGTAAAAAAGGAACAAGCTCCTCAACAAGTTACTGGAACTCAAATGTAACGAGTCAAGCTAAAAGTTACGGAAAGAAGGAGTCCGGTCACAGTAACGAGTTACTCCTTACAGGCTACCCTCAACAGCGATTGTAATCGCCATTTATTGCAATATAGAAAAAAAAAAGGGCAGGCATATGCATATTTTATAAATTTCTCTCCATAGTTAACACAAACACCCCGTGTAAAATGGTATACAGAGATGAGGAGAAACCGGCAATGATATACCAACCATGAAAATGTCTGGCATCCCTTGGCTGGGGGGAGGCACATTTAACTTTGCTTTCTTTTCCTTGAGATTGACAACTACAGCCAGCTAAAAAAAAAAGACAATGTTACGAAACGTAAACAAATCCGGACGATGGCTTATATGGCTGCACTGCACAGTGAAGGCTCATTGCATCTACGGAACACTCACATCAGGCACAGGCAGACAAGACGGTCTACCTCTTCCGTACAGCACGTAGTAGAGGTCAACCACAGCGCATCGTATGCACGAGTCATGGGAGAGACCGGAGCTGAAGGAAGGAGGGAAGCTATGAGGGATTTACAGCCATATATCGTAAATACAACGGGACAAACACTTACAGTATTGAGCACTGAAAACCAGAAAGAACCAAGTGCTCCTGTTTCATCCATGTCTACTACCACCGGTGTCTACTACTTGTCCAGGGACTATTTTAGCAAGGTTTAGACTTTTGTGGTAGGATACACGGCAGAATGGGGTCTGTCAAGTTGAGCCTTTTACTCTCAGGGTACATACGAATGTATGATTCGTATCAGGGACAATTGTGGGCATAAGTGCGTGGAGAGCAGTGGCAGATTCAGAGGAGGAGGGAGGGAGATCTCCCCCCCTCCTCGTCCCAAGTCATCAGGTTACACCACCACCTACTAGATTATAACAACCACGTCATAATCGACAACCCCTATAAGGAGCACGAACCGCTAGGGGCGCCACTCATCGGCCCGCAAGATCTACATCATGATTGGACAATGGAAATTTGAATTTTGAACGCACAGTAGCAGACGCACGACTACCGTAGCAGACGACAGCAACAGCTCCTATGAAGATGCATAGAGTGATGACGGTAATCAACTTAAGGATGAAACATCTTCCGCGGGACATCCACCGCTTGTACAAAAATACTAAGGTAAGTTGAAGTACAAAGTATTGTAGAAGTTGAGGAAGCAATAACAGGGCCGATGAGTGGCGCCACTGCTAGCTTCCAAACGCGGCGCTGGGAAGGGGGTGCCTATGACACGGCCATTATAATCTAGTAGTAGGTCGTGGGTTAAACATTACATTAGGTTTCCTCTCCCCCTCAAACCTGCTTCGACAAGGAAACCGCTCTCTCCAAAGTGAGGGGCTGATTCTGCCTCTGGTGGAGAGCATCAGGTTCCAACTTTCCGAGAATTTATTCAGCTGGGTATCCCGCCACGAGGGTCCAGGCTATTCGCTGCGAGATCGACCTATAGGGGGCGACACCGTCACCATTCTAGTGTGGATAACACGTGGGCCGATGTTCGGATTTGATGGTTCTTTTTCGTAATTCTTGTGTATATTCACCGGAAGATGACTTGTGCCGCGATGGTACGATACTATTCGGTTCCCCCTATGGCACTGAACGTGGAATAAACGTGTAAAAGCAGACGATGCGTCCACACTGCAATAGTTCTCTGTTCTCCGCAGCGCAGCGACACCGTTCGATCTCGGAGCGAACCGCTAGGGTAGTTGCTTCCTCCTCTCTTGAAGTTATTTTTCGCTCCCCATACAAGATTTCAGAAATGGTTCCCGCAGTAAACCGCCCTCCAAAGACACTGAAATGCAAAGTGTTTCTTGCACAAAGTAGTTTACTCCATCGCTTCTGCATGCAGGAAGTAGGTAGTATACAGGTAAAACACTCTGCAGTGTCTCAACGTTCGCCTTCATCAGCGTAAAGACAGTGTCGGGTCTCTCTCAGATGATAGGCCCGAGTCCCTAAAAGCACACCAGTTTGCTATGCCCAGGTGGAAGCATTCGGACATAGAGCACATACCATTTGCATGTGGTTTCAGGAACATAACTGGGCATTTTGTGTGCTCAAATGGCTTCAATAAACCATAAATTATAACCATATCAAGCACTACTGGGACAAGAGCATCCTGTTTGCTCCTTGAATGCCAGGAGAATCAAACCCATGGGATCTTCGGAATGCTGTTGCATCAATGTGGTACAACACTGCACTTCAGACATTTTGCCGAAGTTATGCCCTGTTGTATCCAGGTGGCTTTCACCGAGGCTGGTAGCCCCACAAAGCGTCATACCCCTGTTGTTAGGGCAGCTTTCAATGATCATTGAAAACAACGGCCATTGGACATGCGCGTAGCGCCACCTAGCGTATGACGTGACAACTGCATTTTTGTCATATGGTTGCGCTATAACTGAATCCTGAGATTAACTGCCCGACTGCCTTTACTACACAATGTATGAACTTAGCGGACTTGTCACTAGCATCAGCTAAGGGACCACACAGTCTTTGGCAATTGTCAATTGTAATATTATGAAATTATAAGGTAAGAAAGAAAGAAATAGCTTCTCAAACAGCATTCGATTCAATGCTCTCTGGCAGGTTGACACATTACGCTCTAGATGGCGCTACACACATGTTCAGTGTCCGTTGGTTTCGACGATCATTTAAGACTGCCTGCGTGAATGGGGCAACAGACGCACGAGTTCAATATACTTAGGCATTAGAGGCTTTGTGTCTGTTTGTCTGTGCAGCTGGCACGCAGACAAACAGCTCCAGCTCAGTTTGGTTTTTTTTTTTTTAATTCCACGTTAGCACCATGAAGCAACTGTGGCTATGAGTGACATACAGACATGGACAGATGGAGAGAGGACAGCGGGAAGGAGTGTGGGACAGGGGGGTTAGTATGCGTCCTGGGCCAACTTCAGGGAGAACTATGACGACACTCATCTGGAAAGTCTGCCGGACCCAGGGAAAACCTCAAACAGAACAGCCGGTGCGGGGAACTGCGTCACCTCCCAGTCTCGGAAAGTGATTATTCTAATAACTATACCACGGGAGATGGTGCACTTGGTTAATGTCCACCGAGTTAGGTAGGGGTGCAGGACATTTAATCAGTGACAAAGAATCATCATGACCCCTATTTTGATGAGGAATGTATCTGTTGCTTCAGGCAGGACTAAAAAATAACTCCCGAAGAGCAGATGTCATCCCAACTCTGCATTTAGCATTCTTAAAGTAGCACAGAAGTCATTTTTAACACCCTGTTTTCTGTTTATAAAACTGTTAAGTAGGCCAGTGAAATGCACCATGAGAAGTAATTCACCCCACAAAGCCATAATTAACGCAGAAAATGAATTTAAAATACGCCGCAAAACGCAGTACCAGCCTGTGACCTTGCGCTGATGCTACACCATCTGCGCTCGCTGATTGGTTCAGAGTATTGTCTGCTAATCAGCTGTTCAGGGCTCTGAAGAAGCATTGCCCATAGGGAAACTCCCGTGGGAAAATGAAATCCTCCATGCCCACGGTCACCCTTTCAATTCCTAATTCCCCCCAAGGGAACAGGTTTACCGACTACAAAAGAAGAAAGTCCCCACACACAAAAACAAAAAGACAGGCGCTGACCTCAACTGACCTCGCAGACGCTATGCCGTCATAGGTCGTCCTTCTCCTCCTTGTTACACCCAGGGGGGGCGAGTCGAGAGTGAAAGATCGCGGCTGTGTTTGTGCACGTTTTTTTTTTTTCTGGGAAAAAACTGCATGCATCGAAAGCTTTTGTGCTGTTCGGCAAATTGACTTTCATCAGATGTCTTAAACAGAAAATATTTTGGATGGCCCTCTGTACTCCTTTAAATGTAGAGGTGCAATGACACCTGGGAACTTAAATGCTTGGTTTGTCTGAAAGGTAGTTGCAAAGTAACATTGGAGAAGAGGAAGTGGAGGAAGGATAGGGGAGTAGATGAAGAGATTAAAAGGTTCTAACGAAGAACGTGTGGAACGTGCCTGACCTCCATATATTTAGAACACTACACTTGTAACTGTGACAAGTTACTGCAGTTATACTCTGGAAAATGAGTTGAACCGGAATACTGCTCGGTCCCACCTTATAGATTGTAAAAAATGAAAAAGAAAGTTTTTATACCCCAAAAAGCCAAACTAATGGCCATAATAAATCTTATCGAGACTGCGACAAAAAGCACAGAAAAGCCGCATAGCAAAAGTGACAAGCACTGTGGTCAACAGTGGACAAACACGTGCGAAAAAGAAACCAGCGTCTACCACCCATTGTTGCGAGACTTGTAGCTTCTCCTGCCAATGATTGGTTCCACTAGGGCCGTTCACCGGGGCCGACTTAACCGCACCTACTTTATTTACTTTTTTTGTACTGCTATATCTACTATATGTTCTCAATGTAACCTTCCCACGATCATAAAAATCTGAAATATAAATGGCACAAACACAGAGCTCCATTCATCAGGCAAGAAGACAGATATTAAGCAGAAAGCCTAATCACCATGCTACATCAAGCCATGACACCTACTTCATCAGTTTCCACAGTCGCTCCACTAGTTCCTCAGTATTGAATATGCTATCATCTTTCCTCTTGAACGGGGGATTGTCAGTCAGCATTCGCAACAGGGAGACCCTGAAAACGCGCAAATTATTTTAGCTTAGGCTCGTGGCTTTTGTGTAGCACGGCAAGCTCACCTTACTCGCGGGATAGGATCATTCTCAATGATGTCCAGCAGGAAGTTCAGGTCATCGGCGTTGCCATCAACTGGACAGAATTACGAGCTACGTCAATTCATGCCGAGAGTTATTTAATATGCATAAACTTTTTACTATCAATCTGTATATTTTCAACCGAGGGAAGAACAAGGAATTTTACAGCAGCACCATACCTGTCGTGTAATCCACTAGTGCTTCCAGAGCTGCTAACCTCACATCAATGAACTGACCATATTGTGCATAGTCCCTGAACAGGGCTGAGATGTTAGGAAGGTGCCCCATTTTCTGGAGCTTACGGATTGCTCTCAGGCATCTAAAAAACAGAGAAGCATTACACTCACAGGACACGTCTGTACATGATACATAGATGCAGATGCCGATGAGGCTGTTTATTTTGCAGGCTTTTAGTCAATTAATCTACAGCAGAGCCGTTGCAATGCAAGTATAGTTATTGAACACTTCGGGCTATGTAATTGCCTGACTTACCCAACCGTAACCGTGAACTTGTAGCAAGGCAACAGCTTTTCCAAGTTGAGGCACCGTGTGATTTCTTCCAAGATAAGCTTGGTGTCAGCTGACAGCGAGTCTGATGTTATGGGTTGTCTATTTTAGAGCAATAATGAATATCCTTCATCTCTTTTATGAGGACAGCAAATGCGGCATAAATGCTACTCCGGCTTACCCTGTCTGTGCAACGACAGAAACCACAGGAGTGACAGTTTCACCGAGTGCTTCAACGAGAGCCGTCCTGTAGTAGTTGTCAGAGAACTGAAACAGCGTGAAAACTTTGTAGCTTTTCTGTGCGGAACACATTTTTAAAAGATATCTGAGGAATGAATATAGTAGACTTACTTTGTTTTTGCTGTTCTCATTATATTTGAACAAGTCCAGCAGGAACTTCATAACTTCGGGTGGACATATGCCGTGGATGGTCCGCAATCCAGCCATGGCAACGGGAATCGTCTTCAGAAATCCATGCAATGGGATGAGCCACATGACTCACTTATTTTCATGATAGGAACGAGGAGTCCACTCACTTTCTGCAGAAAATAATGCTGGAAATTCGAGAAGTTATTTTGTCGAATGATGTGTGGGCAGGAGTGAGAACCAAACATTTTCTTGAAAATTGTCATCATCGCTGGTGGTCCAGCCCATGTCGACACCATGTTGTTGGCAACCTAGAATGCCAACAAAGGGAAAAAAAAATACAAGGCAGTGTTGGGGACACATCCACTATGTAGAGTACATCAGTGTCAATTTGTGTGTGCAGACATTGACGCCCCGCATTTCATAGCTTTGCAATGCTCTCTTCAGCGCGGAGCTTGCTTGGCACTGCCCAATGGTTCATCTGTCAGTTTGTGTTCTGTCTTCCAACATCCCACCAATGGATGGATATAGTGGTTAAGCCAGTGCAACCAGCTGCTCTATGACGCTTCGTGTGTGTTAGCACTCAGACCAACTCCCCAGTACCTTCTCGATGCTGAAGGGTCGATGGTGTATTTTATCGAGGACTTTTGAAGTTAGGTTGAAGCTATTGTCACTTTTCCAATTTTGCACTGCGTTACAGTCATTAGTTCACTGATTTTTTTTTTTTTTTCAGTCTAGAATTGTAGAACATTATTATGAACCACTTTTGCGGTGAAACATGCATGTAGCCTCTCTGCTTGCCAAGTTATTACTTCCGCAGTAATGATGAATGATGTCACGTTTGCTGTCACACTTACATGTGCCGTCACAGCTGCCTCAAGGTCAAGGTTGCAATAAGTCGCAGACATCTATTGTCTATCATTAGAGCCTGAAGTCTTAGGGCTTAACCAGATTCTTCCCCAAATATGCACTCCCGAATTGAAGGCCCCTCTTCAGGGCGAGACCCGATTTTTACCCATCAAACTGCCCTCACTGGAATGTCTGTAGGAATGCACTAACTTACTTGTGTGGAGGCAGATGCAGTCACACCACTGCTTGTACCAAACCACTATAGTTAATGTAAGTAACTGAGCCAGATTTCTCCCCGCATTTAGAATACCGGAAATTTTTTCACCCGAACTTGCACGAATTTAGTGCACATGTTTTAGTGCACCTGTAGCGATACCCTCTGAAATCCGTCCCAATTTAGTCACGCTCGATTTTCTGCAACAGCCCCCATACGAGCTGCAGACGAAGACATACTCTACATCAAAACTACGTGTCTCCCACGCCACTGCTTATAAATAGATTCCGCAGCACAAATAATAATCACCTTTCGCAAGCAGAACGTAGCTGCACACCGAACCCTGTAGAAGCAGTGCTCATTCTCTATCGTGTCTGTAAGTGCAAGCCTGGTTGCCGGAGTAGGGAACCTCTCCAAAGCCTCAATTGCCTGAAAATGGAACGTGCAAAGAAGAAAATAAACGCACAGCCTTACAGGTGCAGGAAGTGAGCAGCAAACGCCAAAAAGTCCCACACCTCCATTTGTGAAGTCACGTCACGTTCGTAGCGGAGTTGGTACTGCCACTGGTAGTCAGGTTGTTCAAAAACGACTTGTCGCAGCAGTCGCATGTCAGGGTCAACTCTGATCCACAGCACTGGGGAGTCAGCGCTAGAGAGCGGATCATAGAAAGAAAAAAAAAAAGTGCTATCAGCCAACTTATCGGACGTAACGTACAGCCAAAAAAAATGTTTGTGCTACTTGTCATTAAGTTATTCACTGCATCTGTTTCTTCACCAGCCACTGCTATTATAACAGTAGTCATACAGGAAAGCATGCAGTGTCTGCAGATGCAATGGGACAGCCTCGAACAGTGTCAGTGCAGGGCTGGCAGCTCAGATGGCAGATGACAGCAGGAACCACACTCCATGTTTCGCACAAATCACATTTCATATTTTTAAGAAAATATGTGTAAAGGCTACTTTTTACAGACTGGTTTATTATCCTTCACGCTTACTAACAAATTCCTCGGAAAAACCACAAACTTATTATAATCAATATCGTGTCACTAATGAATTTGACACATACTCCATAGCGCTTAAATCCATGTCCACTTCTTCCCCGGTACAGAGTGGAATCTTTTTTTTCTTGTTCCTGAAATTAAATGCGAGGTGAAAAAAATAAAGAGAGAACAAAGCTTTGGTAATGAGACACAATTATAATTTACCGCACATACTCACCTTCTACTTTTAGAGTGGCAAGTAATGTCATGTTTTGTAGCATTCTCCTCAATCTGCAGATGATGTTCGAATGTTCCATCGAGTTCTTGAATGGTGACCGTTAGTGGACCCTGAACAGCAACAACAACAATAAAATCAAATAAAATCTAAAAGCTGTAGGACGACTGCTAACAGAAGTTCAAGTGAAATGTCATGCAACACACCGTATACACTTCCAGAAACTACTTACAACGTAGCATTTTATTCCTGTTGCCTGTGTCTCCGTCTGTTTAATTTCCAGTTCAACCGTGTTCCTCTTTCGATTGAACACAAATGTTCCGTGAAACTTTGAGTGACCGCCCTGTCTCCTGTACATGCCTCGGTTAAGTACATAACAAGCCACTCAAAAGAGAGTACTGTAGTGAAGCATAGTCACGAATGGGTTAATAAAATATAGAAACCACACGCATGCTATGCACAGTGCTACACATAAAGGATACACCCACTGTTCGAGGAAAATTTTTATGTCCTTGCCAGTCACAATGAAAATGGCTTTCTGAAACTGAACAGCACAAAGGAAAATTGCGCAAAAAGTATTTTAAAGTACAGTTGAGACTGCTATTATAATGGGTAATTGATATAATGGGTATTTGGTAACAGAAACAAAGGAGAATATTGACTCACACTACTGGTTGAAAGCAGCATGTTGTGCCACATGTTCATTGTCACCTTCTGCTGAGCGGCAGAGCTTGCCAACGACAAGAGCTTGTTGAAGACCTGTCAGCATATTACAGTTTTCGTATCGACAGTTGCACATAAAAAATTACTTGGAAACTGAAGGTTAACAGGCACCTGTGTACCTGCAACAGTAGCTCTCTGCCAATACGATCTTCCAACATGCGAATCACGAGATGTGCCTTGGTGCTGATCATCTCCGTGTAACGTGGTGATGATGTGTGCAAATTATCCAGAGGAAAGTGGAAGGGACTGCTGTCTAGGCCACTTGGGTCAAGCAGAATGCCTCCAAATTCTTGCTCATAGGCGATCACCCTTTTCATGTCCTGCAACACAGCCATTGCTACTGGAGAATTATTGCGATAAGCAAGACGGGTGACACAGTTAATTACGACAAAGACACACTGAAAGTGACGTTTGGCTTTTCTAAGGCGTGACCACCGTGAGTGATAGCGCACTGTACGAAACTACGAGCTAGTTAACTCCCATAATTAATTAGCGTCATGATTGCTGTGAGACAAAGTTAAATAGTGCTTCAATTAATGAGAGCAAAAGAATCTGGAAGGAATGCTCGCTTATTACAGTCCCCCGGTATGATTATATCAACTGCAGGCGTCAAAATAAAACTGAGAAATCCACAAGCGTGATTCGTCTTGGAAATCCTGATCTCCTTGTCCTTGTGATTCGTACTGGGTACTTTTGACACTTTTCTGGAAGCATGCATTTCCTTTTGCCTTTAGACCCAGTAAACAGGCATTTAAGAATCTTTCTTCAATAGCGGGCACGAAGCAGGGCACAGGCTGGTTCTCCCGGTTCTCCAGTGGGTTCCAGCCATCCATTGTGGTGTCGTGGGGAACGAACGGGCTGACGGCGCCACAGAAGCAGCGCTCTCATCCCTGAGATGGACGAGTATTGCACTGCTGAGAGGAGACCGTCGTTTCATTCTTCGACGTCTAGTTGCACCCCTGGCTTCCCACCAACAGACAAGTGACATTCTTCCCCCCCACTCGCTATGCTTACGTGAGGTGATTCAACGCTCGCATTCTGGATGCCACGAAACACGTCTCATTAAGACGCTGATGTGGCCTTTACAGCTCAGCGGCGTTACCGCCCGAGACATGTTGACTCTCCCATATGCTGTCACTGCGGTGATCTGGAAGATCTAGAGCTCATCCGTATCCATTGCTCGCACTTTATCAAAACTGCTTGGTCCATGACTAAATCCAGCTCACCAATGCACTCAAAGCCTTCAAAGCACTTCTGACCTTTTTCGTGAGGTCACGGTAAGGACTTCGGTCCTCACTCTGAGGCGACTTTGCAGCATTTCACCACATTACCACCAGCAATGGGGTAGAATATCTCCCATGGCAATGTAACTCCCCAATCATAATCGCAAAATAAAGTTGCTGTTGTTGCTCAATGGCTTCTTCCTGAGCTGTCTAAAAAAACATATCCTCATCACCATATCACAAACCGTTAATCTCTACAGTTCACACTGGGATTTTACTGCATAGATGTTCCTCCCTTTTGCACTTCAATGGCAAAGGTTTTGTGCCCTCTGTGGCAGGAAGAGGGAAGTCAAATTCTTTGGTTTATACAGTGTCACCCTCGAGTATGAGCTACTACTGCAGCTGGCTCTGCTATTTTAAGCCGGGAGCATTCACGATCTACTTTGGAGCACATGAACCAGGTACAGTGCAGCGGTGAGCTGCATAGGCACCGACTGCGGGGGGGGCTTGGGGGCCTGAGCCCCCCGGAACTTTCCCAGGGGGGGGCCAGGCCCCCTCCTGGGGTCTGCCCAGCTGACACTCGAGATGAAAGTTTCAAGGGATATCATAAGAATCGCGTGTTTCATGCGAGGGACCATGAAGATCCTGTAACAATTTGCCTCACAACGCTGCAACATGGAATTCCAGACACCCTGCCCGACCTCTGTGCATGAAGGGGGGGGGGGGGGGGGGGGGGACGTTGTGCCCGTGCCCCCTCCGACAGATCGAAAACTCTCCGCCTATGGTGAGTTGTGCTGCATGTTTCGTAACTACGCGATCTCTTCCCATCATGCTTGTTTGTAGTGCTGTGCAAGGCTGTGACTTGCTGAATCACAGGTAGTTGTCCCACAGCACAGCTTCATCTCTGTCACATCGAAGCCGCACATCTCAGACCGAGACGAGGGGAACAGGAGTGGTAGGTGAGGGGAGTGTAGGTCAGGAATGTTAGAATGCAAAAATGGGGCAAGAAAGTTTGAAGATTACATTCATGTGACAGAAGTCTGACAGATATCACGTTTTCGATAATTACGAAACAAAGCGAAATAATTATGCGCAGGTTTCTGCAGCTCTGGCTCCTTATCTTTGCTCACAAGGTTACTAACTGTGATTGCTGAAACCATTTAATGTTTTTTTTTAAACCTCACCTGTTGAACCCAGTACCTGTACTCGTTGTTGCCAAATGCCTTTTTGTTGTACTGGCCAGCTAAGTAAGCAGAAATTCCTTTTGGCAGCCACGTATCAGCCCTTGAACACGTAAAAAAAACCTTGATGACGTCCTCGTACAAAGTTGAATCATCACAAAATCACGACTTTTCCCAAAAATAACTTGTAACTAGCGTAAACGCTCACCAGGTGTGCATTGAAATGAAACAGCCGAAAAATTGCTCGGCTACTGCCCTTGCCATGAGCTTTCGAGACGTGTAAGCTTCGTCAATGATGTGCTTGGAATGCAACAAATTTATGCTGCAATATATCAAAGGTGGTTACAACACAGTTTGACAGGAAGGATCCTCGCCTGTCTCACCTGAGAATCGTCATAGTCGCATAGGGATCCACTGGGACGTAGGCTTCAGCTACAAAGACCTGCTTGTAGCAAGAGTATGGATAACGACTGGATAACAGCTCTTCGTAGAATTCAAATGCCTTCGAGAGCAAAAAGACGAAAGGGATTAACTTTATCCACGATATTACGCGGCATATAGAAAATGGAAATGAGCATATTGCAACAAAGATAATTAGGACTGTAAAAAAAAAAAAAAAAGACATCCTAAAATGTTCTAAAGAAAAGTGTTACGAATTATGAAATGGAAGACACTGCTCAATATCTTGAATTAGTCTAAGGAACCTTTTCATTCTTTGAATTCAACCTCTGTAGTGTGCTAGACAACAATCATATTTACACCCAAATTCTAACTAATATACAGGGTGTCCCACCGAAAAAGGACCAGGGGCTAAAAAAAAAAACGGAGTGCTGGACACAAATGGAACCAACTGTACGTGTTTGGCAGTTGTGTGGTCTATCCAAAAATATTTTTTTCATCGCCCCTTGTTAATTAATTAGCGGTAATTAATTTTCTAACTTTTTCATTATAAAAGCTATGAAGTTGTTCCAATGAGAGCATCTGATCTCTTCGGTCGCCTGATACCAAAGCCGTTTTCAGAACAAAAATCTGTTCGATAGATCGTCCGCAAAAAAATCGTGAAGGGACACCATTTTTTTCTTTATTTTGTTCGTTGCGCATCTTTGAAGACGCGTTTTTCCTTCACCCCCAGTGTGAGAGAGTGAGAGAGCACAGTGCCGTCTCATGCGTCGTAGATGAGCTCCAGACTTGTGGAAACAAAACAAAAACAAATGTATCAGGTGACTCTATCGCAACTGCCCTTATCTTGGGTTGCATTTTCTGTTTTCTTTTAATCCCGGACGCGAGAGGCGATAGTGCGCTCTTTCATTGTCTCGTTTTGGGGGTGAAGGAAAGACGCGGCTCTAGAGATGCGCAATGAACAAAATAAAGAAAAAAATGGTGTTTCTTCACAAATTCTTGCAGACGATCTATCGAACGGATTTTTGTTCTGAAAACGGCTTTGGCATCAGGCGACCGAAGAGATCAGATGTTCTCATTGGAACAACTTCGTAGCTTTTATAATTAAAAAGTTAGAAAATTAATTACCGCTAATTAATTAACAAGGGGCGATGAAAAAAATATTTTTGGATAGACCACGCAACTGCCAAATATGTACAGTTGGTTCCATTTGTGTCCAGCACTCCGTTTTTTACTTTAGCCCCTGGTCCTTTTTCGGTGGGGCATCCTGTATACCAAACAGCATTTTCAAGCATATCTTTAAGAATTCCTAGCGCTTTACCAGCTAGGAGAGACACTTACTTCGTGAAGAAAATTGGTGCATTGCTTGAGCAGTGGTAGAAGGTGTGGAAGGCAGAAGTGGGTAACTTCATGCATTTGAGGGTCCACAAATACCTCAAATGGTCTGTAATAAAGATGATTTTTTCTTTTTTTGGCCTTAAAAGGGTGTTATAAATGCAGAACAGGCTAATGATCAGAGCACAAGCAGAAGACCATACATGACACGCACTTTCAACAGATACTGCTTCACAGACAGAAGTCTTAAAGACTTCTGTCTGTGAAGCAGCCTGCAAAAATTCCTTTCCCTTGTCAGAAAGGGTCAATACAGGGATTGCTGACAGGCAGCCCCTCTCCCATCCATTATGTATCAAGGACACTTGTCATATCTTGCTTTTCCTATCACTGCTAAACCTTCCTTTAATTTTTGTGTCCTGAGAAACTAACTATACCTTCTTTTTAGGGTACAAAGATTGGGGGAAAGTTTAGGAATTTATTTATCTATTTACTCTGCAAACCAACAGCCACTGGCCTACGTTGTGGTGAAACAACATCAATTTAAAGTACACCATAAAAAACAAAACACTGAAAGAAAGGAAAAAAAACGTTATAAGCTCCGACTGAAGTTGACAGTCAATAAGTCAACTGTGTTGCTTAAGCGCAGTACACTTTAACACCCTCAAGGAGAAAAGATGTTACCGTCGCTCACAGAATACCTATTGTAGGTGATTGGCTACGTAATTATGTGTAATTACAACGTAATTAACGTGTAATTATGTGATAACGGATTTGACTTATTTTCGATTTTTGGATAGAATGTTAGGGAAAAGGATATTTGGGAAGCTGGCCTCAGCAACCTGTCGATCGGCGCTTTCTGATGGAGGAAGGGATTTTTTTACATAATTTTCAGACTTCCGTTTGTGAAGAAATATGTGACCAAATTCGGATGAGGCGAGCAAGCTGGTGTATATTTGACAAAGGCATTATTTCGTTGAGTTACATGTGTTGATAGTGCACTTCGTGAATGTATAGTCTTCTGCATGAGTTTTTTGGAACTTTTAGCACAATGACTGAACACCAAAAGGCCCAGTTTGATACTGCTCAATTGGTTCTTAATGTAAAGCATCTTGTTGCCTACTGACCCTACAGCTAACGCTATGTTCGGTGCTGAAGTCGGCGTAGCAAGGTGGTAGTGAAACGTTTTTTTCCGCATGTCGGACGTGTACACTGTTTCCACAAGATCTCCACATGAGACTGCGATCATTGTAGAGTCCACCGTGAACTCCATTTTCCAGGTGCAGGGATCCGCATATGAGTCGATGCAAGGGAACCATAACCTAGAAGCACAAAATCTTATTGTGGCTTTCTCATTTCATGTTGGAACTCTGGCAAAAGTTATTTGTGTGCACACGTTTCTGTACCTCGATGAGTTTTCGTATCCGTACGTAAATATGTGAGCCCCTCGCTGAAATTAGACGTTTGAACAAAGAGGTTGTCAATAACACATTTATTACCATTTTGTTTGCGTTTCAAAATAAAGAGACTTTACCTCGGCAAGGGATCCTTCACAATCTGGAACCACAAAATGAATTCCTCCCTGCGGCCGCTCCAAAGAGAATTCGACACTGACGCGGAGGAGCTTGCCCTCTGTGCATTTAGATATTCGCAACAATAACGCTTCAACTCCATTGTGTTTCCAAACAGATACCTTGTACTAAGTGTGAAGCTTCGACAGGTATCTTAATTGACAGCTCGCCACAGCCAAGACCTGGATTTACAGATGCGACAGCAGCTGAATGAGAGGCTGAGAAGTGATCGAGGTTTCGCCTGCAAAGTGAGATAAAACCCTGCAGACTTCGCAGCGCACAAATATCTATCGAAGCTCGAGGGGGAGAAAAATATGATGGAACATACTGTTTGACTTCACCCTGGCATATTTCCAGGGTTGGATCATTGTACTGGTACGGTGCTTCTATTTGATCATTAATCCTCACCCGGTAGACACGTAAAATGTTGTTAAGGACATCTACTCACCAGACAACATCTGCGAGCTAAACAGACGTTCATCGTATAAAATCGAAATTAAACATCTTCCTGTGAAAAGGATATGACACTGCTTGCAGTTGATACGAATCCAGCGAACGTCGGTTCTCGTAGGGATCAATGTCAGCTCTACGAACCCCTACAAGAAAACCAGAACTATCAGTAAGAGTTGTGTACATGTTATATGTAAAGGAAACTTACTATAAGCGACTGCCGTTGAAAGTTGATGCTTGTGATACACAGCACCTGATGGGACGTGTAACAAAGAAGCAGTTATACTGAGCTTGCGGGCATACTTTCCATGTGTATGCGGTTGACAAACAGATCACAACTGCTGCAGCAGAGTCAGTGAGACCGGCTAATGAAACATTCATTTAATAATTTATACAGAAAGGTTACTTATAATTTGTACGGCCGCTGGATCTCGTGTGGTTTTCCTGGCTTTTTCATTTTCACCATCTGGGTTGTGGTGGAGGGCTTCATGTGTAACAAGAACTTAAAATGCTGTAAGAGTACAGCAACAGCTCCCCAACCAGCACCATGTTGGTTTTGTCATGGGTTTTGTGAAGGGAGCGCAGTCAGCGCCATTAGCGGATTCCAGTTTTTACGAAGTTTGTACTATTTTTTGCAAAACATGTATTGAAGTTGATAGAATAAACGGCTTATAAGATTCTAGAAACGTCACAGAAGCGATAGAAGTATGGTAGAGACCATGACAGAAACCTCAGAAGCATGCAAAACTGTCGTTGGTATCGTCATCACCAAAACACGTGCTGGTTTGATTTGATCTTTGATGTGATGTGAGCTCGAAGATCACACATGTGTTTTTGTTTGTGAAACATGCAAGCCCTCATTATGCATTCTTCACCACTTTACTGAACCACATCGGAGAAACAGGAGCTGTAGATGCTTGGTTTTTGACAGCGAAATCTCTGTCACTGAGGTGCATCACTCGTTCACCTAAAAACTCGTAGACATTATGTTGTAAATACTAATCAACGTCCAGTCCCGGCTTACCGCTTGCAACTAGTATAATTCCTGAAACATGGGAGACCCGACAGAGTATTATGCAAAGTGCGCGGAAGTGGTAGCAGGAGAAAGCTCAAATAAAAGTGATCCCGTCGAAAATGGTCATGACCTCGCCGGTGTTCAACTGTCTCGAAAGGTATAACATTAATGCCCCCGATAGATATCACTCATGCTTCACATCTATTCATTCATCTCATATTCCAGCGCCCTCCATCGGATGACGATACCCATGGCCCAGTGAAGTCTAATAAGATTGAAGACTCACCGCTTTTCGCCGGCATGAGGTTCCCTCATGGTACGCGTGATTTGTATTCTAAAGTTGCTGCCATGTACATTACCTTGACGTATTTATTCTAGACGTGCCGTTGTTGAAGCTGCTGAACTCTCGAGCTGACGAAATAGCAGACATAGTAAAGAACGTGGAACAGAAGCATCCGAAGCTCATATCGCAGCAACTGCCGCGGCATATGAGAAGACGTGCAGTGAGCCACGACAAGCGTAGACTGCCGAAACGTCTCAAAGACAAGTTGGGCTTCGAGGTGATATAATACGTGCCACATATCATGGCCAGTTCGCGTATCCAACGCCGCCTAACTTAACTGTGCAGCCTGCACCGCCAAAGGGCAAACGACCCAGCAGGAAGCACAGGAGACGACCTCGGAACCTGTTGGCTGAATACGCCCGCAGGAGTCGTAAGCACGTCTGGCTGGAAACCCACATCTGGCATGCCAAGCGGTTCAAGATGGCAGAAATGTGGGGATACAAGATACCGGTGCACCCCTATGACAAGGGAATCAGGGCAGCTTATCGTGGTGCTGCTCATCATGTTTTACTTCACGTAAGGTGCCATTATTTGTTGTTCACCAACGAATTTGTCGTTTAAAGGAGCCCAGAAAGCCATCCAAAAGATTTTCTGTTTCTGGCGATTTACGAGAAGACGTAACTCGACGTGACAACTAACACACAAAAAAATTTCCCTGTACGCAATATTTTTCTTGGAATAAAACGCCCCTGAACATCGACATCTTAGCAGTCAGGATAATGCCTTGGTTTGAAAAAAATGGTCACGACTGAAGCGCTTTCTGTGCCCCTTTAACGCCCTTCACCTTTAGCGTGTTGCGAAGCAAGCAGAGAGGATACAAAATGAAATTACGAGGACATGCCATTTCGTTACAGGACTTGTCGTTCTACAACTGCGTAGAATTAATTGGAAAACAGGAAGATCTCTTAGAAAAGCTCTCTCTCGTAACTTCATCGAACACAGGTAATAGAGTAAGGTACTGTGTGGGCTCGTAACGACCTGTACACGTTTCCAGGTCTGACTTTTAAGGCAAAGGTCTACGTTTCGGGAAAGGAAGAAGGTTCGACCGTGCTCTACAGTAAGTCCAGCTACCCGTTTGGAGCAATTGGAAAAGTTAAGTTCATGTGGAGACCTCTTGCGAGCAACCAGAGAACAGAGTCCCATAATCGACAGCTTTGGATTTGGGTCCATCCATCGATACATGCTCAAGTCACGGAAGAATTTATCGGGTTGTTCGAACTTAAGAAAGTCGAATCTGCGGATGCGGACCACTGTGGTTCTACAGATGGGGCAAAAGCTGACACCACAACGGACCACTTCGAACGAACCGTCCTCTACGCTGGCGAAAGGGTCTCGATGATTCTTCTCAAAGACAATCTGGTCCGATTTTCACTTACCGGACCGCTAGCCAGAGCAGTGTTGACAGCGGCGTTCACACCTTCGACAGTGGGTGGGGTGGAATGCGTAAATGAAAAGTGTTGGTGGAAGACTTATTATCGGGAGGAAGGAAAGGGTGCTCAAGACAAGCTTTGGGATCAAATCAGGACCAAGGAGCTGCGGGAAAGCAGTCTTCCGCAAAGGTGCATCTTGGGTCAGGTCGTGCGGGATCCTCGGCTGCTGTTGCCGAAGACACGGACTAAAGTGGATGACGAGTGTAAGTTGCCGTGAATTGAGCTTATCCGAGAGCTCGGACCTTTCCCTATCGTGTTGATGGTGTATTTTGGTCTTGCTGTATTACGCTAACCGTATGATAGGTTGCCACGTTTGTCAAACGAGGGCACTCAAGCCAAAAGACTTAGTTAGTGTCTCAGCAGGAAAGTTTATCCATAAAATAAGGGAATGGTAGTTCATTAGGGGTGGAATGATATCGATATTGTTATCGATATTATAGGTATTTTATGTCTGCAATGTTGTAGATACATACATACTTTTAAAATATGAATATTTATCGATAAAATATCAATATTAACATTTTTATAAATATCGACATAACATTGATAGAGATATCGAGATGCGTGCTGATGGATCTATATATCAGTACCTCGGCAGCTTCTGCACGTGGACAGGATATGGAAAAAGAGCGGGTCAACAAGTTTATTAACCAAGCTTGACGGCTTTTTTTCCCTCTCTTCCTCTTGATGCCGATATTTCCTGTAAAGATGTGACGCACGTTAGTAGAAAACTGTGTTAGTTTCGATAAGTTCGTGGATAACAGATGATTTTCTGTTGCTGCCATGGCTCTGTATTCGCAAACATCCACTCCTCGCGGAACAAAGGAGGAGGAGGAGGCAGGCAAGCTGGTGGGGATACGAAGAGGGCGACATCCTCTGCACTCACCTAAATTCTTGCACTGATTATTCCCCAATCTTTCCAACACGATAATTGAGGACGTGTCCTCATTGGTCCTCCTAATGCACGTTCTTCGTCAGTCCTCATTACGTGTTTCAGTAGTAATACGCGTAGAAGATAATAAAATAAGGGCAACTCTTTTCAAATTGTTCAAGTAATGGCGTGACGGCTTTTCGAACATCGATATATTGATATTTCTTTCTAAAGTACCGCTATATTGATACAAAAACGATATATATTTGAAAAATTTATATAAATATCGATATTTTAATCAATTTCGTTTTTACGATGTTGATATTTATCGATATCAAAAATTTCGATATTTTTGCATCACTACAGTTTACCGCTCTTGAAGTCAGTAGACGGGACTCATGCTGTTGTTTGGTAATCTTAGCTGTGAGTGGCCTGGATTGGGTGCCTGTGAAATATATTTCTTAGCTGTTTTTAAGTGTGTGTTTCTTGCTGCCTTTAGTCTCAAGTTTTTTTTTTACTGAGAGCAAAATGTTAATTGAAAAGTTGTATATTCAGTGATCTTGGTGTTTCAGTGGCGTTGTTTTCCATGGTTAGGGCAGCCGAGCTTATCTGTTACAATTCAGTAACTTTTACAGACAGAAAATCAGTTCTCCTTTTCTGGTATGTTTGCCACACGTTTCTGCTTCATTCTCCAAAGACTTGCATATACCTCCCCACAGCCACCGAGGAACAGTCCACAAGACGACACACTCCCTACGAGCTGGACCCTTCCTTGAGTGATTCTCCCATTTGGAACCCAGCGGTTCGAGACGAAGTCACTCTTTCGAAGGTGTCAGAGTGTCAGCTCAACTTCCTGCGTTCGCAGAACACCCTTCCCGGTAATTAACTCAGTTGCCTGATACCGTTACAGATTTTTGTCTACTGTTTAGACCTGCTATAACATTTGCCATTTTTGCAGGTACACCGATAGAGCTGGGAGACAAGGAGTCACGTGTTCCCATTCTCGCGATACGCAAAGCAGGGTCAAAAGATAGAGGTACTGGCATCTAATTTCTGCATTCTGGAGGTGGAGGGCACATAAACCTTTGTGCT
The DNA here is from genome assembly GCF_037126465.1 of Ornithodoros turicata. Classification (NCBI taxonomy): domain Eukaryota; kingdom Metazoa; phylum Arthropoda; class Arachnida; order Ixodida; family Argasidae; genus Ornithodoros; species Ornithodoros turicata. The sequence continues at coordinate 11,732,524 of NC_088206.1, read as the reverse complement.
TTCAAGTTTCTTTTTAGTTGGGGGCAAAAATCTTTTTTTTTTATATCAGGAGCTGCGAAACCGGGCCATGTCGGGATTAAAAAAAAAGGACTCATTTGAAATGAACACGAGATGCTGAGCGGCTGTGCTGAATGTTTTCCAGTGCCCGTATTCGAGTACTCGACACTTCGAGACGAGCTAACTCCGCCCACAAAAGTATAGACGTTTCCGATTTCTTCAGGCACGAACATGGCACCCCGAGTCAAATCTAGTGTGCCTGCATGCTTCAAACTGCTGCTTGTAGACTAATCATGTCACAGGAAAACACTAGTTGGAGGTGGCATACTTAGAGGACATTGGCACGCTTTTAAAGGAAACTTGAAAATACTTGTGTCAACAAAACACATAAATAAGCTTCCCTGTCCGCCTGCCCTACTCCTTATGTTGTATAAAACATAATGCTCGAAATGCACTAAATTAAAGGCATTTGTCTCACATAGGCTTCGGGCAAGGTTGGGACGTCATCCTTCCATCAGGGTGGGCAAGACCCTTCTGGATCGCATTAATCTACAGGGGAGCACGTGCAGCTGGTCTGCGTGAATTGCGCAGCATGACGCTGCAAATGGGAGAACTCTGCTTTCCATTCGAGCACCCCGACACTAAAGCAACGCGGAGCTTCGAGGAGGAGAACAGGAAGGAGCTGATGGCGAAACACTATCGGTAATGCATTTTGCACTATGTGGTACTTATGGTGGATGCTTAGTTATTGAACAAAAACTTTTTCCCCCGCAAGTATACATGTTATGAGGGACACAAATCTAATACAGTTAAAATAGTGGCAAAGTGAAAAAAAAAAAAAAAAAGCAATGTGCCTTCACTCTGTGTCCAATACCATAAAAAAAGAGAAAAGCAACACCCTCCCCGCATATTTTACACATCCCCTTGTCTTCCGTGTATTTGGGCATTATGCTTGTATAAGCTTTATCATGTGCCCCCTCTGTGCCATTAGCTTGATGCATCAACGAGCTCAAGTGGTCCGAATCACATTACTGGGCATGATCCCACAATATAATGGGCACCTATAGACAGTACACCTGGGCATATCATAGAGAGTGCAGTGCTGCATGCCACATTCCTTGCAGCACTGTTCTTTATGCCAGGTTTGCAATCAAGAAGTAGAATAAAATGATATTGGTTTCTAAATTTGAGGTTTTGCTGCAACAATTTTTTTTTTTCTTTGACTAAAGTTGCACACTCTAAACCTGCCTTTTATGCACGGCTATGTATTGATATGGCAAGTGAAAACAAATAATATGTGAAGCCAATCATTGTGCTCACTTACACACTCCACATTCCTTCTTGCATGAATGGGTGCATTAAGTGTGTGTGGGAGTGTGAGATTCCGAGCTGCTTTTCGCGCTTCAGTTTCATTTTGGTGCATGGAAGCAGACGACAAGCACCTGTGTGCTTGACATTTTCCGTGACGTACTTCCTGTTGGATGGAGGCAGAACGACCTTCGAAGTGTGGGCTCGGTAGCAAGATACAGGCTTTCTATGTTACCCCATACTCAGATTTCAGTAAACTGTAATATTTTCATAACTATTATCACGAAACGTCCCACTTTCCAGGTACCCACCGGACAAGCGCCCCTCTTTCCAGAAGCTCGGAGTACTCTGCCCCTACTTCTTCCCTTGGACCCAACTTCTTCGTGAGTGGTCTACCACACTTCCACCTCAGCTTACGAGTGGTGGTACTGGAGATAGCTTCTTTGTGATCAACGATCGTCGGATACTACGAGCAATCGGCTGCACTTTTGACAAACTGTCAGCAAAGAACCCACCTTGCATCCGCACAGCTTTAGAGAACGTGTGCACGATGGCAAAAACATCAAATCTGAACCTCGCACAGTCCCTCGTGGCAGTGCACCTTCGGAGCACGGGTAAAGGTGTCCCGAAACGGTTCGATTTCATCTGCATTCCCACCGAAAACGACAACGATAAGCAAATCCCATTCGAGAAACTGCACAGGGTTGCGAAGCAGCCCAAAAAGGACAAGAAAGCGCCAAAGCCGACGCAGGAGGAACTGTTGCGCAGACCCGAAGTGAACGGCGTAGTCGACCATTGCTCGCGTAAGCTGCTCGGATTCGTCGTGAACGGAGACCACTGTTTCTCGACCGCGCGTGGACACGCGGTGGGATACTGCGCGCTCGCGGCACTCTTCTCGCTAGCGGAAGAGGCTGTCAAATCCAAGACTGGACCCGTGGTTTTGTACAGGCATCAGCATTCTCAACAGTACAGATTCGCTAGACTTGGGATCCTGGGCGTGTGAGTGCTGCTGTGCCATGGCAGAGAGTAACTGCGGTGCAGTAAAGTTATTTCACTGTTTTGCATGTGCAGTGTATTTATTTCTGTGTGAGGATGGCTGGATGATGACTCTGCCACTCTAGGTGCGGAGGCGGTAGAAAGAAAATGTTGCCCCCTGCGGTTCATGTGATTGCCTGACCTTACTCTTTACATCTACACTTTCACACTGGTGGCAGCCTGGACTGTAGGAATGTGCTGATGTCTTTCATTTCCTGCAAAGAAAGAAATTTACGTGTAGTACAGGTCACTGCTGGTATTAATGAGTCCCAGCAAAGTGGTTTCAACATGGGAAATCTAATGTTTTTGTTTACATAATTTGTAAGATCTCAATCAACTTCAGGTGCATTGGAGTTTAGTACCTCTCAGGCTTTCCATTGTAGCCCCTGCTGAATACAGGCACTACCAGACTATCAAAAAGAGCCAACCTTTCCCTATTACTAATTAAGTGCACTACCATTTTGCAGCACTGCTTTGTGCTCACTTACACGCTCCACATTCCTTCTTGCATGAATGGGTGCATTAAGTGTGTGTGGGAGTGCGTCAAACTCCATTCACTTAACACGCCACTCCCGCATCCGGGAGTGTGAGACTCCGAGATGCATTTCGCGCTTCCGTTTCATTTTGGTGCATGGAAGCAGACGACAAGCGCCTGTGTGCTTGACATTTTCCGTGACGTACTTCCTGTTAAATGGAGGCAGTACGACCTTCGAAGTGTGGGCTCGGTAGCAAGATACAGACTTTCTATGTTACCCCATACTCAGATTACTAGTGTTATCCACACGAGAATGGTGACAGTGTCGCACCCTATAGGTCGATCTCACAGCGAATAGGTACTGGGACTATGTCTATATTCATAAGTTTTGAGGCCGTTTAAGTGTGTCAACCTGGAGGTCCAAAATATGTACGGAAAAAATAAATACAAAGGGAGTGTATTCACATACGAATCTGATCACTACTGATGTCACCATTTTAAGTTTCCTTACAGAGAGAGAGAGAGAGAAAGTGGCACCGTTACTGAGCAAAAGCAAACCCTCTGACGCATCATTTTCAAGGAATCTAGTTAAAACGTAACTTATGATTGTACCAAGACTGTTGCAGATGACATGCCCAGTCTTATTAAAAAAAAAATGGGACATGAAAATGCTTTGGTGGTGCCCTACACTTTCTGTTAAGAGAACTTACCTCTTCACAAGAGGAATGACCCATGCCTCGGTACTGCTTCATGTCGACGGACTTGACAAAGCTTTTGAGAAGCTCACAGGTGAGGGCACCCCACTTGAGCGGTACTAGGTCATCACTGTCACCATGACAAAGTAGCACCGACGTGTCCTGGTTTCCTGCAGCTCCCTACGACACATAGACAGTAAAACGTGCTATCAAAATCCTTCCGGGTAAGAAGTACAACACACAGGCACAGCACAGTGCCAAGCACAAAAGCTTCGGCAAGATATGCGCAATGAAATATCATAAATGCTGCCACACTTTAAACCAGCACACAAGTATCTTCAAAACTACTTGCTCTTATAACTCAGAGACAACATGACAGCTACAGTCACAGAGGTATACCTTCACCAACAGATAATCTAGTCAGCTTATTGAAAGCAGGTCATACCAGAAGATGGCAGATGCCAAACAGACGAAGAAGCCGATTCATGTGTTTGTATAATACAAATGTCACATGTGTTTGCTTTTAGAAGCGTGCAAATGTGCTCGAAGTACGTTGTCTCCAATTAGTGTGTACAAGCAACAGTTTGAATCTAAATGGGTTGTATGTAGACACCCTGTTGAGTATAGTACCCATTTTTTTTTTTTTTTTTGCAGGGCATGTATTAGAACGTGTCTACCATAACAATGATAAGTGCCTCTTCATGAGATACGTTGCAAGTGCTATCAACATAATACTCACTGCTGGAAATTCCTTGTAAAGAGGTAGCCAGCAGCTGAGGCCTAACATTCCAGCGAGGGGTTTTGATAGCTTGAAGCCCGAATACAAAGCCAAGGCACCACCCATACTAAATCCACCTAGGACAATTCGGTGCGACGGAATGCCAAGTTTTTCCTCTTCGTGTATCAACCTGTGAACTAATGACAACAACACAATAACTAAATGATGTACAGTACGGCTAGAAAAATATGCACGAGAAATGGTGCCTGACGCAATCAAGGCTGATCGAACCACACCATTTTTACTCACTACATTCTGTAGCACTCTTGATGCCGGCTTCATCTTCTGCTCCATTAGGGTTCAAGGAGAAAAGGTCGAACCAGGCAGGCATTGGCATGCCACCATTTAGTGTGACTGGTATTGTTGGGCTAGTGAAGAATGCACGAAAGTGAATGCCTGAATCCGGTAACAAATGGGGACAACTTACGCAGTGGGGCAGATGTACTTTATGTGTGGTTGTCGTATAGCTTCCAAGATTGGCGACCACCCCAGACTGCAACGTATGGAGATATATTGCAATATCAGCGAGCACTACTTCAGAATAATCTCAGTCAGCTGATGTACATACCCTGTGTCTCCTAAGCCGTGCATAAAAATAACCTGAAACCGAACAGCCATTAGTCACCTAATGTGTGTTTCCAGTTGCCAGTCCGAGACAACAACACAGCACAAGTAAAAAACAGTTTCAAATACATTAAACGCCGTTGTGATTATGTTCAGGTCTGTCTCTACATAAACGAAACCACGCAGACAGGGAACGTGTGCTGCACAGCTGCGTAAAATGAGCGACCAACAGATGAAGATCAAGGTTAAGGCCTGTGCCATGCAACGAGTATGATGCTCCACGAATGTTACAAAAGCACAGTTCCCCTAATACTGTTTCAGTACAGGTACAAATACCGCTACGCTATGGCATTACAACACTCCAGCGTCACAGCAGTTGCATAAACCTGTTAACATAGGTGTGTACATGCGAACCCTCCCATACTAACGTCCTCCTAGCATTGAACTTTGCTTCCGTTTGTAAGAGTGCTCAACCAGGCACCAACATTGGCGATCGATACACCTTAGACGAGCTTTATTAAAGTCACCACTTATCGCTGAATATTACATCAGACAGATCGCTGAGTGGGAACGGAGACAAACAAGTCAACTCGCGTTTTATGAGCATCGAGCACAGATATGTTTCCGCGAGCTAATGCTTACAGTGTCCGACGAAAATCGCCGGAATTACACAGCTGTGACTGCAGTAAGCCTAACTCACCGTAGCTGTATGCTTGGCTGTAGCGGACACTATCACTGGCGACGGCATGCTTGAAGCCGTGTTTCCCATACACCGAGAGAACTGCAGGTGCATTTACCGTGCTGAGAATCTAATAAATGAAGCAATACCTTCCTGTTGCATACGAGCAGTATACGAGCGTCAACCTGCTGCTACTTACCGCACACCGAAAAACGCCGGGAAACTGCAGCACCACTAGCGGCTTACCCGCGTACCTTGCTTCCTTTACTTTACGACGTCGCTTGAGTGGGTGGGAAAGGTGCGAAAATGGACAGAAATACGCTCGTTGCTATGATAACAGCGAGAAAAAAAGCATCACGCAGGGAAAACTGAGGATTTTATTTGCGTTGGCGCAGGTGCATGGGAGTTCCCAGGATTGTTTCAAAGAGGGGGTAAAGGGCTTCGGGAAATGGGGGGGGGGGGGGGCTAAGCCCAAAGCGTTCTTCCCCCTCATCCCTCTTCCTCAGAGGACGGACGCTACGGACTGTACGGGTCAGTGGCGTTGCCAGAAAAACATTTCGGGAGGGGTTCTACAAGACATTACATATGGGGGAGGAGGATTCCATCCTCGTTCTCCCTCTTCGAAATGCACTACCACCAAAAGTAAGATTTGTAGCACGGGGAGGGGGTTGAACCCCAGATATCCCCCCCCTTCTGGCTACACCACTGGTGCAGAGGTTATGACATCTGAGAAACGCATATGAATAGAAAGTGTGTAACTTTCACAGTGACCTTGAAACTCCAGGAAGGAGGAGTACGCCCCTCTTACACCCCTCTCGGTACGCCCATGCGCCGCAATGTGCACCAGTGGCTTTACGTTGTGCGCCACTGATGCAGAAAACTGAAGCAGAAGCTTCTCTTCATTCAGCTTCGCTTGTTTACGGTAGCTTACTTCACTTTGCTTGTTTGATGGTTATATACATTCTTCGTTTCCCTTGGTTCCCTGAGACTGGCTCAATTGAACATGGAAAGTAATTGTTCTGAAGCTGGAACATACAATGGGACAAACACAACACAAGCCTCAAGTTGCCTGGGAACATATGAACAGTTGCGTGGTTCAAACACATCATACGTGGTTCAAATCCCATCGCGGTCTGGCCAGCGCGCGGCGCAAAGCAGAATGGAAACTTTGAGGGACACTGCTCTGTCGTCTGCTTCGGTTATGGTACACAGTAGTTATGGGTTACCCCGGCTGACGCTGCTGCTGCGCACACCGGGGATGTTGTTGTTCTTCCTCTACCTCCGCTTCAGACCGTCTCGTAATGCTTTCAAGTGCTATAAGTGGCGCCGCTTGCTTTGCGGCAGGTGGCCTTTATTTTTGAAGCGTGATGTGGGCAAGCATACGCTTGTCCCATACTACACTTGGCAATACGAGGTCCCATGAGCCCATGAGTCCCAAGTTCCCATGAGCCCTTGTGTGCCACAGGTGGCACTTGCATTTGTGGCGCTTTATTTTTGAAGCGTGATGTGGGCAAGCTTACGCTTGTGCCATCATAGAGTTGGCAATACGAGGTCTATTGGCTCAATTGTTCCGCAGATTCAACGCTGCTGGACGCGACACGGGTACATTCATAATTAAAATAGGTAAAAACCTTTCAGTGCAGTCCTGAAGAACGGCAACGGACGAACACCAACACAACACTGAACTTTCAACAAATGCTTTTATTCCGTTATTCCTGGTTTTTCCCAGCATTGTCGACAAACAGGCTACAAAGATTTTTATCCGAGGACGTGTAAGCCATTATAATTAACGCGCCTGACGTTGTATTCTCCCAAAATATTGTTTCTCTGTGTGAAGCGGAAGCAGTATCACAATAATTATTTTCTACTTTCGAGAAGTTGACGTCATAATGTGGGCAATCTGCCACCCGTCTGGCAACGTTGCCTCCTCCAAGCGATTAATGATGAAGAAAGGAAGTCACTGAAAAGGTTAGCCAGCTGTAGGATCCATGCTGTAGGAACATCAATTCCCATCTCCTCCAAGCCAAGATTTGTTTGTTTATTTACCTCCACACACAACAGCTACCGCTGAAATTAGCGTTACACAATCGTAACCGTCCTGGGGGTGCAGGAGGGGCAGCCGCCTCGGGCGCCCTCGCCAGGGAAGGCGCCGAACGGCAGGCCCTGGCAGGTTGGGTGGACAGTATAAAGCGGGAATAAAGAAAATTTGAATTTACGATCTCTGCAGTGCAAATGGGCGTTTTCTATCGGTCACGTACCCTTGTAACCATAATGACGTCGCCGCTGACGTCTTTCCTCCTCCTCTTTCTCCTTTCGCCCTGCAGAGTGAGTTGAGCGGGAACGCGGGTGTCAATGAAGGCTGTTTTTTTTTTTTTTTTTTTCAAATAGAAATATATTATACCGATAATTTTTTCGTTTCAGTTGTCAAGTCAAGTCACATCCTTTCATAACGCGTCAGAAACGGAAAATCTTTAGGACGGCTTTCTGACCTCCTCACACTTTGCCGGTTTTTGCTACGGAAATAGACGTGGATGTTGGCACTTTTATTGCTGATATATGCACAGCTACTTTAGGGTGACGAGTACTGCCTTGTTATCTGTGAAGTGAGTGGTGATGTGTAGAGCTGGGATTAGCGGGACAAAGACATTACTAGAATCGGGACAAAAGCGGAACAGGAAACGTTGAAAAATCGGGACACTTTCTGGGACAACGTACTCATCTCTGAGTATGTCAAAACTGCTTTTATTAGCTTTAGAGTATTTTAACTCGTTTTGCATCACCGAAACCGAAACGCAGGGTTTCATGATACGGCCAGAGCGACTAAAGCACTGGAATCTCGGAAAATTTATCTATTCTGATGAAAGGCTAACAGAAGAAAATGAAAAAAAAAAAAAAAGAAGCAGTCAGCGCTTTAATGTTATAGGCGAGAGAAGCGGGAGATTCGTAAAGAATTGGCTTCGTACGGCAACTGCATGCTCGGGTAACTCGCTACATATCCGAAGCACACAGCGGAGTGATACGCGCCGTGCTTTACGTCGAAGTAAGAAGTATACGAATGAAACAGAGCTCGGGTGCCCGCTTTGTGACCTATACACGTGTTCCGAAATCCACAGAGTACGTCGTGCTGCAGCTGTGTCGTGATCTTGAAGGATGTTCCAACGTTACCTCGGAGGCGGCGGGCAGACCATCGGAGCTGGTTCTCCGGTGGTCGGTTCTGCTTTACAATCACCTACGTCGTCATGATAACGGAAGAGCATGCATTTCCTTTCTCCACGATAAAACCATAAAACGTGATTCCAAAAAATGTGAGGGCGATTAATGTAGTTAGTCCGATGACAATGCGTTAGCATTAGACGTTCGTCTTGCTTCTAATTGCTTCTTTTCTGCTTCTTATGTTTTATATACTTTGACTAGTATTTTGACTAGTAGAAGGTCCGGGATCCATTGGATAAAGTTGTAGTTTAAGCTGCCACACGACATGAGACAGAAACTCAGCCGCTCGTGAGACTCTCGGAGAACGCACGAGACATGTATGAAGACGTCCAGAGACGAGGCGCAAGTGACGAACTCCGCGACAGCTAGCTGCGCCGCGCTTTCGCGCTTCCACGTGACAGAGAAGAGCGAATCATCTTGGGGAGCGCAGCCTGATTCGCTCTTCTCTGTCACGTGCCGCGCTGCACACGGAGACCACAGTCACCCCGCTACGACACTGGCTTTTCTTGAAAATCGGAGTGCAATAGCTCCATAACGCGGGATCGCAGAACACAGCGTTTTCATGTGCGTGTTTAGTAATATTTACAACGCTACTTCTTCAAAAGTTTGGAAATGGTTTCACAATCCCTTTAAGTATAAATATTTCTTTGACCGTACTGGCAGTTCCCCTTCAAACCTCTGATTTTGTGTACCTAGAGTCACTAAATAAGCTTCGCTTCAGAGTATCGACACTGAAGTCCAAGGGAGAGCAGGAGCGCCATCTTGTTTCCGCACCACACCGGTATCATCCCCATGTGAGGATCAAAGACGACTAACATAATGCACGCTGTTGCATAGAGAAACGTGTATGATTGTTGCGCGATAATCCATGTATTGTCCATCAGAGCGTCCCGAATATGTCAAGGCCGTCAACTGCTGCTTGTAAACGAAAGGAACATTTCACCCGCGCACGATAGATGGCATTGTGCGTTAAAGTGCGCAGTGCGCGTGCGCGTGGGAAGCGTGGCGCGGAAACAAGATGGCGCATGCTCGCTCTTGGAACTCAGTGTCGATACTCTGAAGCGTAGCTTATTTAGTGACTCTATGTGTACCAATGTGGTAAGTCGCGTTCACCTTCTCGTCCGTGCAATTCTGTGCTAACCAAACATCCTTGCATCCCTTCGGTAAGGCGAAGTGTAAAATGAACGTCTGTATGAAATGGCTGCTCTGTTTTGTTGCTTCCATAATGCATTTCAGTTGCCTTGCCGCTTTGCTTACGAATTTAGCGACCGTTTCTAGATATCACACTTGTCCTATTGACTTACCTGTAAAGTCAATACAAAATGATGCAGGTATGAAGAGGGTTGCAGCGACACCAGGTCGAGGCTTCATGTGAGACCTCCCCATAAAACACAGTGGCACAGAGCATGTTTCATGGAAACAGTGGTACATGTCAAGCTACTGGGAGCGCTCTTTTAATGAAACAAGGGACTACGCCGCAAGCCATTTCTTACGACATTTCACTTTAATAATAAAACACACGCACACATCAACAAGCACACACAAAAAGGAGAAGCACTGAGGCACACACGAGCTTGAGCACTTATTCCACAACAGATGAAATAAAAACGAAAACTACATTACAACGCTCACTGGCGGATACTATCCATGTGAGCATGTGGAAAGTGGAAACCTCGCACATTATTTTAGTACATCACGCAATCCACCGTTGGATTGGAAAAACAGCTACTTGTACACATATTCTAGCTAAACTTTAACGCTCTAATGTACGCACTTTAATCTGTCATGGCACTTTGATCGATTTGTCCGCAACTTCAAGGCACTGATCGCACACTTCAAATCCATGCCTTATTATGACAAATAATATGAGAACGTTGTTAAGCACGTCTGCAGCAACGTCACGTAATCGCTTGCACGCGTAACGAGCTAACGAGGGGCGGGGCAGTCGTCGAGAAGGGCATGTGATAAAACCCGTGCACGGCACTCTTCGCCCGATACGGGAAGGGCGTGGCATACGCATGTGTCACGTGCCCGTCTTTTTTGAATTTCCCACCAATCGTAAGCCCGTTAGACGTGCAAGCGATTGAGCCCTTGACGTAGTCGTTCAATGTACACCAATCACGACTATGCTTTCGGTGGCCGTAGCTATGGAAACGGGTCGCACGGGTCGCCGCAGAAAGCCCCTGTTTGAAATCGTCTGCGGTGATTTGCTGAAGCAGACGACCTGTTGCTGTATGACCAAGATGCTGTGTGATTACTCGCTGCCAGTAAAGCGAGCCGCCAATTCGATATTTCGAACATGTAACGAAATAAAATTGAATTGAGCGGGAGGGGCAGCCGCCCAGCGCGCCTTCCGCGAAAGCGGTGTCGTCGGACCGCCACGGTCCCAAAGCTCATTAGGTTGGACAACAAAGCGAGAGCCGAAAGAATTATTTTTACTGCAGAATTTTGAGTACAACTTCTTCTTAAGATTCAATTCTCGCAGTTTCACTTTTCTTTTCGGTTGAAATTTTGCTGTGGCAATTTACCGTGCAGAACATTTGTGCAAGAGAACAAATTCGAAGTAGCTAAAGATGGAGACCACATAGGTAAATTCTACGCCTACTTTTTTTTTCTTTTTCTGTTTCTGGCTATTGTGCAATATTTGGACAGTGCTTCTAGGGGGAGGGTGGAAATGCTTCAGGGTAATCCTGCAACTGTGATGAAGTTGGCCTCGGAATGTCTCTGACGTCGACAATCCGTAAACGAAACACGCAAGGGGGCGCTTTGCCTTCGCTCTGTGTGCATCGGTCAAGAAGGTGTATTTTTTAGTGTCGTCGCACCGCAGAGAAAGAGCGTCGAAACGACAGTACTTGTGCGGCGCGTCACCCGACGGCACCCCTGGCACACCCCTATGGTGACGCAATGGTTACAATTCTCTGGATAGAGGCCTCGCGTTCGACGCGACACCATATCGGAAGGATTCTTTCAGTGGCTGCACAGTGATACCTAATAGTATGCTCCTTCGTGAACACAGCCATGAAACGGTAAGGGACGTCCTACGCAGATACCCGGATATATCGAACTCGGATATAACGAATCTCGATAAGTCAAAGAAGTGGCGGCACCCTTCTGAAATATATCATGCGATGTTCGCTTCTGTGCAAAAACACTGAGGCAGAGCTCTAGAACTGGCCTCAGTTGTTGATTCTGATAGAAAATGAGAGAGAATTCGGTCAGCGAGTGGGGCTAGACGCTAAGGAGATCACGTTTCGGATGGTATACCCATCAAATAAGTGAACAATATATATCGTACGGTTTTTTTATCGAGTTCACGTGCGTTAGTGACAAGTTTCTCTTTTCGTTTTGTCGTCTTCATGATCACCATAATCATGGAACATTTTGAAAACCCGAGACGAGGTAGGGACGATAACAGACAAACACAAACGTAACAGACAAAGACAAACACAACCGTGTTTGTGTTTGTATGTTATCGTCCCTACCTCGTCTCGGGTTTTCAAGTCATGGATCGTCACCACTAGCTCGCTTGCTACCTAACTTTCCTTTCGCTATGGAACATTAATTTAAGCTTGAAGGTCTCTTGGTACTGAGGGGCGCATTCCCGGTGCACCAATGGGAGAGGGAAAGAGAGGGAGATATGTGCAGTACGTTCTGCGATCGCATTCTGGTAGTCAACCCTATCAACAACAACAACAAAACAAGCGAGCATTGTGTTTCATGTATGTGTTTGTTTTTCTGTATGCGCACCTTCTATTTCCGTTCTTTCTGCAGTTGTATTTTGCACCGCCCCTCTCGAGTCTCGATTGGTCGCTCTCGCTGGCGGACGATTATTGGCAGCCAATAAAAAAGTATTCTGGTGACCTGACGTCACCACAAGTCAGAGATAGCTGGCCGAGTTCGCCGCCGCTGCGCGCATTCTTGCAGACTTATTTTTTCAGGAAATTCGCACTTTCTAAAGGAAATATTTTGTGTGACTGTTCTTAAAAATAGTACATATATGTTGATGTCACGCGCTAAAAAAATAATAAAAAAAGAGAAGATTTGTTCCACGGGTCTTCTATGCTCCTTTAATAGCTCTGTCGTATCACTCGTATGTTCCATCTTCTATCATGCTTTGTTTCCTCGTGTGGGGTCCACGTCGCTGTCTGATTTCATACTGTTTCCGCCGGCGTCACAGGAAGTTCAAAGAGATTTAAAAGGTCTGCTTCTACAGTGTCGAAAAGTGATACGCGGCGAAGAACGGCGATGGCACCTCGTGGTGTTGATGTGATATGTCAAAGCATCCATATGCGTAGTCTGTTGTCCGCTAAAGAACTTGTCGGGAGCACGTTGTTGCATGAACAAATCAACATGATTTCTTGACCCAGTTGTGTAGCCAGACTGCACACCCGCGAAACAAGACGATGACAAGATGCATACGTGAAACTTGAGTCTCTGGCAGTGACTTGAATCAGTTTAACAATGCGTCGAGTATTTTCTAGATTTTCTGGTCTTGTGGAGTGCTCTCGCCGCTGGCTGACGTCTACTCGTCTTTTCCGCCACGTTCAGGGTGAGTGGCAAATCATGTTCTAGCCAGCTCGCTATGGTCCGTACTACACTCTGCAGCGGCTCTCCCGTGTTTGGATTGTTCGCTTGGTATGGTCAGTACGAAAAGCAAACTCTCCTAGAGAGTGTTGTTATCTAGCTTCTAGGACTGTAACGTAAAGTTAGTGTCTGTCCAAAGGGGACTACCTCCATAGGTAGTCCCCTTTGGACAGACACTAACTTTACGTTACAGTCCTAGAAGCTAGATAACACCTCCATAGGTAGCTCTCCTGCTTGATGACAATACACACTCTGGGCGAGAGTTGGTATTCAGAATGTTGTTAGAGTCTATTTGAGATGCTGCAGGAAGCCTGCCCCTGTGGCCGGCCTTCCATTTGATGCCAATACACTCTTCTGTCCCATCTTGCAGTTTGCAAGCTAAAGGCTTGTCCCATCCTACAGTTGACGATACAAGGCAATACGAATACAAGTGTGTTCTGGTCTGTCTCTCATCGAATCCGCGCACGCGGTGGATGGAGGCAGACGGGAGCCGTTCCTTCATATTTTGGAGAAGGGCCCCTTGATAACACGCGTGTCTCTGAATGCGCGGCCCGGTAAGATTTTTCCTTCAAATACAAGTGTAGGTAGTTCTCCTGCTTGATGACAATACACACACAAGTGTACTCGCACACTCTAATACAATACAATACCTCCACATGTAGTTTCCCTATTTGATGACACTACTCTTTTTGCAACGACTTTGGTGCCGATACAATGTACGTTTTCCTGACAATAAACTCCTGACAAAAGCAAACTGACAAACTTTTATGACAATACACACCTGACAAATGCAATTTCCCATTGGGCGCGTTGTTATCTGGTGTGTAATAGAGTTTCCGTCTGTGTGAAAGGGACTACCTCCATGGGCAGTTCTCCTACTTCATGACAATACACACACCTGATAAGACATGCGTCTCGTCCAATAAGGCCGAAAGAGCAGGGAGTACTATTTTCGAGATGAGATGCGATGTGAGCAGGCATTGCGCTTGTCCCACCCTAAAGATAGCAATACAACCAACTTTTGCTGTTTCGCAGGGGAGGGCGACGATGATGCGAATGCCTGCTCTTCACTTTTAGGGCGAAGACAGTACCATTTCTGAAATGTGGTGTGTGCAAGCATGGCGCTTGTCCCATCCTACAGATGGCAATACGAACAGCTAACTTTTTTTCGTGACTCATCTCCATCATGACAATACACGATGTGGTCAAGCACTGCGACTTGTCCCATCAGGTAGCAGTACAAGACAACACACACACGGAACGAACAGAAGCAGTTCGTTTTGCTGGTCTTGGAAATTAGCTGCAACATAGGTTCCCGCTCCATCCTATACAGTTGGGTGCCGCTTTGAGCTCTGCAGGCGGGCCATGGTCCATGCTCCATCAGGTCATCAGGCTCCATCAGGCCACTCGTGCTGGTCTTCGTGCGCACGTGGGACGTGAGCTGAGCATATATGGAACCTTGGAGTGCTATCGCCAGTGGTTGTCCTCAAAATGTTCTGTTCCTCCACGTTCAAAGTGAGTGGGAGATCTTAATCTAATCGCCGAGCCCCCCCCCCCCCCCATCAGGTGTTGTTCCCCAGCACGTACGTTGAAGTTGGAATAAGTGTAAAGCGGACTACCCCCACAGGTATATTCCCTACATGTGACGATAAGCACTTCAAAGTAAAAAAACCGGACATGTTCGTATTGATCTTGCATGAACTAGCACTGGAAACGGGACAGAGAAAATCATCATGCAAGATAAGCACTTCCACTTTGGCTAGTGCTGACCACTGGACACAAATACGAAATAGTGAAATTTCATTTTGATGCCATTACACGTGCTTTGAACAGTGACCATGGTGACTGGAGATTCACTTTCATGAGTGGGTATGCTTTGATATAAGTAAATTCGATCAACTGCAAAAGTGTGAGCCATCTCTACCACAGTGAACAATCTCGTCGGAGAAAGGGGACAAACATAAATATCATATTCAGCATCGCATGCGGTACGCAGGTTCTGACTGCTGTGGTTAGAAAGGTGCCCAGCTCGCAGTATTAGCTATACTGACACTGAAATTGCGGACATTCAGCAACTAGTGCTGGCTACAAGGCACTGATCTGAAGTGGCGGCGGCAATAAAGGACCGTACATTCGCCCAGCTGCAAAACAACAATGACCAGGCAAGACCTGCCGACATACCATAGGCACTATGCTGAGGAAGTGCGACATGTAGTTCTGCTGTCCTCAATGGTGTCCGTTATAGAAGATCACGTATTCTGCGCGCACACCACCTGGAACATTCTGCGGACCTGTTGTCGCTGCTCGACGTTCAACGTGAATCACAACCCATGAACCCGGCCCCGGTGCCGCATCTTTGGTACGCAACCCAACTACGTTAGTCCCACAAGGTGTGTCCACTAGATCCTGGAGTTGTAGTGGCTATGTCCGTTGGACAACTGCGATCCAGGACCTCTGTGCAACGGCTCCTTGCTTGAATGGTGCGAGTAGCGGCTTGTGGGCCTCGAGTGCACCGTTGTATAGTGGTCACTGCCATTGCTCACAGAGCGGGCAGAGTTGAGCGTCGAGCCACCGGATGTGTAGCCGGGCTTGTTCAGGGATATCCTGGACCCGTACTGGGAGCTAGGGGCCCATCCGACCTTGTATGGGTCGTAGTCTTCAATCTCCGAGGGCTCCTTCTCTTCCACCTGATGCGTACAGAGAGGGTGGGGATGAATTATTTCGGGTATCTAATGTACCTAAGGGTAGAAACGTTACCGGAGTTCTAAAAAAACGGGATAAATAAAAGTCACCCGCCATAGTGCAACCCATGAACTCTACATTCCCTCTATACTAGGACGGCGAAATGAACGAGATCGTATACGATTGAACATTATGTCAACGAGACACCGAACACCGACACAGTACTGGCTGTGCCGACAGTACACTAACCTCTGTTTTAGTGCAGGTACAGGTGAGCGACGAGCAGAGGAATATGTTGACGATGAGCATGACGAGCAGCAGAATGGCCAAGCAGATGCACAGCCCTATCAGCCACGGGAATCGCCACTCCGTGCACTCACGGATTGGGGAAGCAACTGCGAGAGAACAAAAAGTTACTTGACGTGATAGAAAGAGAACCATGAAGAACTGATCGTTGTTATAGACGTTGTTGTGGGCAACGCACTCCCGTCACACTGAGAATAAATACAGAGAAGAGCTCACTGGAACTTTCACCGGGTTCAACAACGAATACTTCCGTTGACGCCAATAGTTGAACAGCATCGTCCGAAACTTTACTCGATTGAATAGGTCCTTTCGTTAATCTCTCCGAGGTACCAGGACAGTTCGTCTGCAAAGGGAAGATGCAAAGCAAGTGAATTCCAAAATTGAAGAAGTTGGATCAGTATGTGCCGAATATGCAAGTAATGAAAAACTGGCCCACACCATGGTCACGACACATTTGCACAATATTGGCTGGATATATATCGACAATACTGGTCCAGTACTAGACCAATATCGGACCAAGATGCTGTACTGCTTGGTTTATAGGGTTTGTAACATTTTCCCGTATGTAATTCATTACATCATGCGCGCTGTACGCCAGGCGTCAAGCTCTGACGTCGGAGAAGCGAATGCTACGGCCATCTCCATTGGTCCTCGTGAGCACGTGATTTATCTCGAAAATAGATACGCACCGGAGCACAGGTAGAAGTCTGGCATATGACAATGTTGCATTGGACGTTGATCTTATTGCTTCCGGGGAATCGGAATGTTGAAGTGACGACGGCGTCCGCAGAGTCCGCGCTCTTGTTGTACTTGAATTCCGAGAGAAACGTCGTCTTCGGACACCTGCGAAATAAGACATATGCGTGCATATCAACTGAACGAAGAGTCTGTCACCAATGTAACCACAAGGCAATAACAACACGACTATTTCAGCTCCGCTATTGTTAATTGCCTTTTTTAATATCTGTATCGAACCTGCGTTTCGGCATAAGAACGGCACGAAATGTAGCCCATCTGCCTTAAAAGAGTTACTCCGCCGGATAAATTGTACTGCAGCGCCACTAGATGCACCCTAGGGGGATCCAATATTCTCGGTGTCGACGCACTACTTGTCGCGACATAGAGTAATGCGGTAACAATTGGAACCAACAGGAACAAACGTATAGGGCGGGGCTTAAACTGCTGTTCTTAGGGTGAACACGGCTGTAGGTACTGCTAGTCAACTGTGGTGGTGCAGACAACCATTTTAGCGGACATTACACCTATAGCACGGATTTTCTTCGCGGATGAACAAAGGCCGAAAGCCCTGAAAGTGTCCGCAATGCAACGAGTCCTGTCTATGCACACATGGAAATAACCAAACAACCCCCCCCCCCCCAAAAAAAAAAAGAAAGAAAGAAAACAGCTATCCACCAAGCCGTCTTCCTTCCGTCAGAAAGCAAAACGAAATAGTTAGCAGACGACACAAAGCGCGCTGTTCAGCGCGCGAATCCGGAAACCGAAAGCAGATGCTCAAAAAGGGACTGTCTGTTTTGCGAGCACGAAGCCCCTTTTCAAACAAACGGGCAACGACCCGTCGTCCCGCAAGTAACACCATCAGTGGGACAAAAGCCGCTTCCGTACCGCCAACGCCCGAGCGGCGCGGCCCGCTGGACGACCGTGGTAGCCCCACGGCCATTAGCGAAGACAAAGCTCCACTACCGTACGGAAGTTTGAGGAACGTTCTGTTTGAACAACGGAACTCAATCTCTATTTTTGCGATTTGTGATACACGTTAAATGGAAGACGTCTCACGCTATATCTGGCAGAGTTCCGAAAATACGTGCATCAAAGACGACTCTGTGTATACGAAGCCTTTCAAAAGGAAGTTCATTGTCTCTGGCATCCTACCATACCAGATGACCCTGTTGTACTTCCACTCGCCATTTACGCATTACGCCGATATTGAACTGTAGTGCTTGGTTTGTATTTTTCTGAGACCCGCCTTAACAGCACGGAAATTTCCCAAGTTGCTCAATTTTTTTTCGTTCCTTTGAGTCACGGCCTCCGTCCCCCATTATTGGCAATGCCATAATATTACCTCTTATTGTTATCCGAAATCGTAAAACTGGAAACTAAAGCCTCCGATGCAGACTTACCCATTGATGTCGATCAGCTCAACCTCAGAAGTATTTTGTGCGAAGCTGAAGCAGGACTTGACGCGCATTCCTTCGATTTCTGTTGTAATGGCAGAAGACAGAAAGGCGGTTATCAACAGTGCTATCAGCTGCATCGCATAAATCGACGTTGACACATGATATACGAGAACATACCTCCGGTACCGGTAACTCCCGCCCGCAGGATGTACTGGTGGCCAACGACGAGCTCGTGCACACGTTTCTGTGACTCAATGAATTTCAGGTTGACCCGGTAATGCTCATTCCTGAAAAAAAGGGGCTGGGATCAGTATGTATCATTGAAAGGTTGTATATAGCAGCGTTGAATAGCAGCATATAAAGGAAAATAAACAATTGAATTGAATTGAAATTGAAAAGGTACAGGTGCTCTAGGTGCCGCGTGGCCCAAAATAAATTATGCAAAGACGTTAAATTGGAAACAGCACTTGTTTCCGGAATTTGAATGTTACATATTTTTTTCTACCATCATCGTCATCATCATAAGTGGTGGGGCGAGAAGAGTCGTAGGGCGAACTCGTGTGACGCAGCTAGTCTCCTGACCAATAAGAACAACGTCCGGTTGCATATTACTATGAAAAAAAAAAAAAAAAAAGAAGAAGAGTGTTTTTATGTGGTTACAGCACCCTTTGGGGCGACATTTAGGGTTGCACAACGCAATGTTTCTCTTTCCACGTACAACGCCGCAGTTCTTACTTAATGTAGTTAACGTACTGTTCACAATACCCGTGCAAAAAAAAGACAAGAAAGAAAAAAATAAAATAAAAAGCAAAGCAGAAAAAAATTTATCAACAAACCATTAAAACAGACACAGCACACAATTACTTGAGACTACTGATGCGATCTGCTCCTGGACATGTACCGGTCACGGTACACGCGAGCATGAAACGAAAATTGAACAACGAAAAAAACAAAAACCACACGAAACAAATGCTACTTGAGAGAATTAATGCGATAGCTTTTTTTTTTTCGTACAACTCCGTACCCTAGTACAGACACTCTAGGTGCATGCTGTACCCTACTCAAGCACCCATTGAACAGGACTTGCCACAGACACATCCGCTACTTTTTCGATACCTATCACAGTGACCGAAGGGGGGTCATTGACTCTCCCCAACCCAGCAGGTGTCCAAGGGGGCACAGCAGAATACGGCATCAAAGGAGCTTGCTTACAACGTACAGGGTGGGGCCGGATAGTGACGGGCCATTAATTCTTGATCTTTTGAAAGTGCGTGATACATACTGCTACTGCGCAAACACCAGCGTGTAAGCATTCCGTTTGCCTTGCCTGTAATAGCAGCGTTACCCGCGAAGGTTCCATTAATGTTTTTTTTTCGCCGACCCTTATACAGGTGCAGCAGCAAGTTTATCGAAGGCACGGTAATCAAAGTGGCGTCCTTGACCGTGGGAGGCAACAAACACGGTTGTTCAGAGATATGACTTTGCGATAAACTTCGGTTCGGGTTTATTAGTTATGTTTATGTTCCTTTTATATATAACATGGGCGGGTGCTCGCGCATTTGTTCTTCATCATAAAGGTGTGCCGAGAACTAGGTACCCTTAGTGATACCCCCGGTATCCCACAAGGACACCCTGGGAGACCTTATTGCAGATATGTTAAGAAATCACTCGAAACCAATTCGTTGACCGAAATTTATACCCTCAGAGAAGCATTACTCTCAATTGACGAAGGGTGCTACAACGTGTACGAGAACAAGATGCAACGTAACTATAGTAATGGAAGGTCTTGGGCTGTGTTGTGTAAAACAGTAAAGCAGTCGGTAACCACTGTGAGCAAACATCAAGAAAGATGTAATTACGAGGCGAAACGGTAGTAAAACGGTCAAGGTAAAATGTAAGAGGTAAAAGTACACTTCTATGTAGCATTACCACTACCACACATTTGCAGGGGCGGCGCAACGTCCTGAATTCAGGGGGACCCCAGATTCGAACCGGCCCCCCTTCCGTCCCCCACCGCCACCACCAATTCATGCCAGGGTCCCAAAAAATCGAGGCGGTCTATGGGATTCTACAGCTCATGGCATGCATGAGACTGAGAGTTGTGTAAAACATCCTGAAACGCGTGAACACTTTCAGGTCATGTTGTCGTGAGTTCTACCGCATCAATCGACAAAGCCTTCGCTATGCTGGCAATTTGGTCGATTCAGGAAAAGGGTTCGCATGCGGCACTTGAGAACACCTTGGCGTCTCACCTCCATGGGAATTTTGCGCCCCCTTCACAAATTCATGGGTTCTATAGTAAACCGTGTAACCCCCCTGTCCGCCGCCCTTTGTGTAGTACTACTGCAATCTGGCACTGAAACTTTTTATCCGCGTCTGACAAATTTCTTGACGTACGCAATATGTTGCTGAACGTCACGGATAAGAATGAGACACATACAGAAAGCATTCAATAAAGCTGTGTCACTCTTTACACGGGAAGTAAAAAATTCCACTTCCCCGGACACGGAAACTATTCGTCGACTTTTACACCCGTAATTGAAAGGGACCCAAAACTAAAACACAGAATGTGACGTGGCATGAGACGGAGTCGCCGTGCGGCCACAAATGAGACCGCAAAACAGCATCATCAAAAGACAGGTATTGCACAGGTACAGGTATTGCTCGCGGCCGGTTCAAAGTGGTCATGGGCACGAAAGATGGATGTAATGAGGAGCATAATATCTGCCAAGTTTGACGTAATAAACGGCGGTAAGAAAAGTAACCTTCGAGGAGATGGTTTTGCGCGTGCAGGATATGTATTCGCAAACGAGGACGCCAACATCTCTGGGGATCCAAAGCTGCTTCGGTATGATACGTCAGGGTGATATGTGTAGTAGACGATCACGATCTGTCGGTCTTCCGGGCTATACCCTCATGTTTTGATTCGCATTGAATAGCAGCAAGTTGTGCGTGCTACGAGTTTATTCTTAGATGGCCGTGATCAGTGAAGGTTAATGAGAAACATAATCATCAAGATGAAATGACGGGTAAAACGTGAAGAAGCTCAACTTGTGCTCAGTTGCTAACGGTCTCAAAGAAAATATTTTCGGTGCCTTTGGGTGTGCGGCATGGTGCCGTCTTCAGAAAAAGGAATGGGCTAGTGTAGCCTTGAATATTAAAAAAAAAGAAAAAAAGTGGAATAAAACGCGTCTTCTCCCTTGCCCTTAAGTTCAACTTGCAAGGGACAAAATTGAGCAGGGCTTGCTCTCCCTCATGTTGAAGGGCCCTGGAGAAAGCGCGTTTCTGGCAGAGTGCCAAAAATGACCTTCAAATCTACAGTTTTTTTTTAGGCGGTGATTTCCTCTAATCATATTGATTTTTTTTTAACGGTAACGGCATCAGCGAACCACAACGAACAGATGTTGTCATTGCGCCGAACTTTTATCTCCGATTATAGTCAAAATTAGCTCAACGCTTAATTAATTACGTAGCCGTTAATAAGCGTAATTAGATACAACAACTAGTTATTAATAAATTAACTAACGGTCATTAAAATTAACGAGGACAATTGAAAGTTGCTAGAGCGCCCGTTAGGTGGCTCGCACTCAGCCTAAAACGTATCGCCATTTATTGTAATAATAAAAAAGGGAGAGCATTTCGCTATTTTATTGTCAGCATAGTTAGCTCGGACACTCTCGTATGCTGTACCTTCCGTTCCTGAAATTGTTCTTGCCGCATGTGATGACGTACGACTTGTCATCGGACAGCTCCAACGCCTTGTGTACCCGGATGGAGATGGCCACTGACCTTTCTTCGCTCCCGTCCTGTGAAACCATGACATGCGAAAAGTTAAAAAGCCTGCGTGACATATTGAAACTCACTACGGCATTACATCATGCAAGCAGTGTACTGCATGTGCGAAGCGCCTAATGTCTGAGTCTGAGAGATCGGGTCGACGACGTTACATGAACGAATTCGTACCGTGTGACAACTGGAATAGTACTCTATGACTTGGAGAGAAAAGGGAGTAATTTTCATCTTTCCGCGCACTGGATCCATAGCAACGACTACTACAGTCCCTTTTGTGACTAAATGTGCAGAAGCTTACGCGATGTTTAGGGACGATCTGCTGTGCTGAGGAGTAAATTTTAGAGTCAGGAGACTAAAATTGGGGGAGTAATTGCAATTCAGGAGACTATCAGTTGCCCCTCAAGCTACTCCCTTTTTCTTTTTTCCCATTAAGAGTACGAGCTCGTGTGTCACAATGCTAGAAATTTCTGTAAAGGTGGCTCCCCCACGTGAGTATAGTGCTATGCGGGAGAAGCTACAGCCAGGTGATTATAATTCAAGCAAAGTGGCTGCAGTACTTCACAACATCTTGCAGTTCTGCGTCTAACACCTGCAAAACTGCATGATCGAACATTGAGAGACAGAGAGAGAAAGAAAGAAAGAAGGAAAGGGAGAGGTAGAGAGAGAGAGAGAGAGAGAGCACGCACCTTTCTCCTGACGCCGCAGTAGAGCGCGTCTTCTGGGCCGGGAAAAAGACTAAGCCTAAGCGACGTATTTCGTTCTCCGGAGCCGTACACGATGCATGGATCCCTCCTCAACTCCTTGGGCCCACGAGGGTCACTCGTATCCCTCGTGTGAACGATACCGTGGAACGGCTCGTCCGTCAGCACAGAGATCACCATGAAACCCTTGTCGCAGTTGGCAGTAACTGCGAAAAACACAATGAGATCTCGTTTGTTTTCGAGTTATAGCATAGCATACTTGCCATTAACATTTAAGTGTTCTCAGAGAAAAATTCAGTCACAGAAATATGCATTGTATTTATGTGTGCTTTCAGTACTTAAAAAAAAGAAAAACGAGATCAAGAGTTCGCTTGCCTTGGCAAGGATTCACGAGAAATCGCGTGGCGAAGAAAATCTTGAACTTTTGAATTGTACTTTTCTTACTTGTAAAGATATTCATTATGACCATCACATTTTTAATCACGCGCAGCGCCAGTTCACATAATTGCTTGTAGACACCTAATACAGCGTGACAAGCAAAAGTGGGACTTCGAG
Source organism: Ornithodoros turicata (assembly GCF_037126465.1). Classification (NCBI taxonomy): domain Eukaryota; kingdom Metazoa; phylum Arthropoda; class Arachnida; order Ixodida; family Argasidae; genus Ornithodoros; species Ornithodoros turicata. Next base: position 11,709,025 of record NC_088206.1, on the reverse strand, counting down.
GTGGACGGTACTTAGTGTATTGTCGCCTTTAGGTAGTTCTTACAATCGGAGCTGTACCCGTTACTAACGAATGCATTTTTACATTGTGACGATACGACAGGAACAAATAGAACAGGAATTCTTGATATAGAGAGCGGACATTCATTATCTTTAGGCTTTTAGACGAGTCCACTTTGACGTTACATGAGGGGTGGGGGTGGAGCAGACACGTAGGTGCTTTGCGGATTATTGGGTTATATGTAAATACCCCTTGGGTCCCTGTCGGAGTTATGTGTTACTATCCTAGTAAACGTTTCCCTACTTTCTTATCAATTCGCAAGACGTTTTGAACGTGTAGGGTCTACCCACTTACGCATCAAATATAATTACTGCAATAAGTCCTTGCAAAGGATTAAGAACGCACGAATTTCGTGGTATTCTGCTTATGGACTAAATACCTTAAAGAAGGCTGCTTATATACAGCCTAGTATCCTATAACTATATATAACTATATAACTAGTATCCTGCCAAGGTCAGCATGAATTATACGTCATGAAATCGCGTGTTACGTCACAGCAAATCGTCACATTAAATTGATTACAGTTAATAATTGTAGCGAGTGAGCGTAATTACCTGTTGGCGTGAACTCCGAACCCTCCACATCTTTCAGCTGGCCCTGCAAAAGACAAAATCGCACTGAGTAATTCAATGATGGAAATTGTCTAATAAATGCACAGAAAGGCGGCGAAACAAGATAGCAGATAAAACAGCTGAAAAAGAGCTGCAGCGGACACAAAGGGAGTGGACTCGGTGCTGGCAACTGCTTGGTTTTGGAGTTCTGGTGGAGGCGGACTGCTATGCGGGACCAGCAGCCAGATAAGCTACGACATAGCTACAGCTGATAAGCCGGCATGGTTACTAAATGGATTCCGCTGTGAGATATATATGTGGTGTCTTTTTCTTGACGTAGGCTGCATAATCTGAGTTGGAAAACAAAGAAACGTACAGCACATACACCACTTGAGTCGTGTCCTGTGCTGCACGCTTGTTTGTTCTTCCCTAAACTCAAAAAGAAAGAAAAATAAATGAAAGAAGAATAAAATAAATAAAAAGAAAAGAAAAAATAAGGAAATAAAGGATAAACTACTAACTAATTCAAGTATATACTGCCTACGTCGTGTTCGCACCAGTTGGCTTGCATAGTCCGTTTGCGCTCATCGTTTTTCTTGCCAATCTTCCTGTGTAATTCCAGCTTCTCTATATCAGGTAACCACCGACGTAGTGAAAGCAAAAGACAGCGACCCGCTGCATTGTTTTGGGGGCATTATAATGCACTGGGTTCATTCAAAGTATCCATGAAGACGAAGTGCTTTGCACCTATGTGCTTTTGTGTGTCAGGATGCACTATCAAGCTACTATAGAAGAATAAATGGGCTGAAACTCCACATTGTACAGAGAGAGTAAGAAAGGACAAGAAAACACAGCCGCTGTCGCACACATCATTTAAACATAATGGTGTGCAAATGACGATGATGCAAGGCCGCAATTGGAAGTTGGATTGGCTCCAGGCTTATAGGTGAAGCGATAAAGGACCTTGGGAAATATCCAGGGCACGCTGGCCAGGAATGGACCGCCTTTTCTATAGCCCCCCCCCCCCTCCCCAACACACACACATACTGGGAATGCTACAGAGTGAGACCGGTGCAGTTATGAAAATTCCTTTTTATTTGTCAGCGTAGCGCACGCTTGCGAAACAGAACTCACAAGACAAAGGACTCTCAAGGTATTGTCCCCAAAAAATAGCGAAGTCGCTTTGCGTTTGTTTACTTATCGGTATGTCACCCAACGGGCAAATGTGCAACCTCATTGCAGGAGGACAATCAGATGCAGACGTGACTTAGTGACGAAGCAATGTTCCGCTAAAAAGGACGTGAGAAGGAACCATGGCTCTTTTTATTTGAGTTTTTTTTTTTTTGTATGTGAAAGAACAATAAGACGATGAGAGGGTCAACTCGAATATTTATCAGTCACGTAAAAACATATAATATCGATCGTGACGCTTTTACTGCGTGCATGTGTGAGGCGGAACAACCGACTAGGTAAGGATGGTGGCGCCGCGTAGTAGCAGCTTTTTCGACGTGATAGGGAAGGGAGAAAGTGGGACCGTAGCATTAAATAATAACAGAACAGAACCAAAGGATGTTAGCACGTTAATGAGAAGATCAAAATAATACGCAATTCAAAGTATCAATTCGCGGTGTAACGTCCTAAAGCAGTTGGGAAATCTTCACCTGCCCGTAATGTTCGGGTACGTGCCAAACAGTCAAGTTCAAAGAGAAGTCAAGAGAAGTGTCAGGTGCTTCACTCGTCTCCTGCTTGTATCTTATACTGCATACTCTCAAGTGTCTCCGCTCTCAAAAAAGATAATGGTATCCAAACATTAGAAATCCGGAGGAAATATCCCGGCTGTGTCACTTACATAATCTTTGTTATTCTCCATGTTTCGAAATTGACTTGAGTTTGCTTCCTCCGCCTCATCGACTTGCGCGTATTCATCATGCATGTTACATTACCCGCCCAAGGGCTCGAACCACTACATTTATTAAATCACCCATCCTTTTGGCCATCTCAGAATGGGACACATTACCATCTTCCATAGTCACAATTAAAGATGCAGCACTGTTTAAGGCTGCTTTGTCTGATTTCTTTATCTAATTAACTCTTATAATATCTTAGTTATCTATGTAAGATTGTTCTATTGTTGCTGTTCATTTTGGATGCATCAGTTGTACCCCCCTTATGTAATGCCCCTTCGGGCTCTTAAGGTAAATAAATAAATAAATAAATACCGCGCAATATGTCGAAGTAAGTACAACCGGATGAAGACCTTGAAATAAACCCCGTAAAAAGAATTTCTCTCAACGCCGCGCACGATATCAAAGTGCCCTACACAGTATTTGTTTACACCTTTCGGGTGTAAATGTGTTTGTGGTGGTAACTTTCACACCACATAGAGGGCTGTTTCGTAGAACACTCATCTAAGCGGTATATTCTACAAGAAGCACCATTTCAAATGGAATATATTTTACAGAAAACAACATTTCGGACGCGAAACACGCCAGACGAAAGACACCCCCACAGGGCTCCTATGTGTCCTTCGTCTCGTGTTCATCTTTTCCGTGTAGTTTGCACCAATCATACGTCAATATGCAACCGTATCAACAGGCCCAGATTTTCGGCTTTAGCATTTCAGGGGAGGTGTATTCTGAACGGCGAAAGATTTATTCCATTAGAAACGCCGTATCGGATGGGTGTTTTGCAAACACGTTTTTCGAGACTATTGCGTATTACACCTTTTAGTTGAGCCTTCGGAGCAAAAAAAGAAAAGGTATGTTTATTAAAAAAAACACAGAAAAAACACTCATTTCACACGCGAAAAGGTGCAAAACATTGTGCAGGTATAGTGGGCTGAAGACCCCAGAAGAGACTTTTTTTCTTTCGTGCGTTTGCAGCTTGCGACATTCGATACGGAAGAATCAGTATTGTCTCACACTTCACAAAAAAGACGTGTGCTCTGTCCTTTCAAGACACAATCACTCAACATAAAAAAAGGGGGAATAAAAGAACGGCTCGTGATCCTGCATTCAAAGGTGAAGTAGCTGGACAGAAAAGAAGTAAAAGGAAGTAAAAAAAAAGAAAAAAAGAGAAAGAAGAGGCGTGAACAGAGTTCGACAGCAGCCTCCGTGGACCACTTTTCTTTTCGAAATGTAGAGGCACCCGTTTAGAGTGACATCAATGGAGTTCGGTCAGCACACATCTCGCACACGAAATGATAGGTGCTCGGAGTGGTGTACTCTCCGAGAGGGAAACGACAAGGTGCGTTGCAGAGGGAGGGTCCCGTTTCCCATAGGAGGGCACATTTAGGAGCCATTGTTCCACCGTTCGGGAGCACGGCATACCGTATAGCTTTCTCTTTTTCCTTATTGTTATTTCGTATAACGCTATAGGGCGCATACTGCACGCTGTGTTCTGTATACTTGAATGGGGTTAATAACATAGTGTTGCGTATACTACTACGTTTCTCCGTTATTCGTCAGTTGGCGATTGAAACAGGGTGACTGGATCAGGGATGCGTTGAATGCTGGTAGCCGGACTTTGTTTTATATATATATATATTGTATAGTGTGATTGCAGGCGCCTGCAGAAGGAGTCGATGGCAGAAATTTTATGACGTAGAATTCATACGAAAATCCTTGTTGATGCTGGGAAGTTATTCATTTAATTCTGTTTTTGACACATCTACAAATCTGGCAGAATAATACTGAATAATGAATAATACTGAAAAGGAAAACTAATTTGAACACGTTCGTTACTATTCCTTGCACAACGCCGGCAACTTGCTCAGACGGTAATTTCATTCATTTTCATTCTTCCAGAAATTTCTCTTCTCCATTAGCGGAAAATTAAGCCAACCTGCAGAAATGAAGCAGAGAAGCATGCTTCGTAATCGGACGAAGTCCGCGCAATTAGAATATAAGTATTAATTAGAAGTAATTATAGCAGTAAGTAGTAAATTAGTAAGTAAGATATCTAGAATATATATGAGATATCAATGTATTTCTCGTATATGTAGCTGTACAAGGCTTCCTTATCTTGCTGTCGTCCCGGTCTTTACCGTTTGTGCATCTTTTAAGCTCCTGCATTTCGGACACCTCATATCAGATAATCCAAATTTTGACGCTGCTACGGTCCTATATGTAACACTGGCTAAGTGTTAACTGATTACTTATTAATAGTGATATGGTAACAATAATTATTAATATTATTATTACTGATTATTTACGCAATTTCGCGACGCAAGAGAAAGTGCAGGGAAAGACGCGCAAGTGGTAAAACCAGAAAACGGGTATGTAGGTCTCGGATCTTTATGAGAATGGCACAACCCGTCCCACAGCGAACGTGAGGAGAGGGAGGCCGTGCGGGGCTTGTGGCGCAACGGATAACGCGTCTGACTACGGATCAGAAGATTCCAGGTTCGAATCCTGGCAAGCTCGGCTCTTCTTTTTCGACTCTTTCTGTATCATTAAACATGACGGAACAGCACTGTGTCTCCAACTCAGTGTGCTATTTATGGTTTTCCGGAGCAAAACGACCAGCAAGGTTTTCTTTTTTTGCCAGTACCGTAAGCATATACAGTCAACCCTCGATTTATGAACACCCTCGGTTCCCCGAAAAATTGTTCATAAATCGAGGGATTCATCAATCGAAAAATCCGTGAAGTGAGTACTATCGAGCAAATGGAATAGTATTTCCGAATTGGGATTGTGTTTATAATGTAATATATTGTGTAGTTTTGCTTTCGACCACGCCTTCTGCTGTATCAATCTCACAAAGAACAGACTTTAGCACATTCACACTCTGTTTATTATGCAATACTAAACTCTTTAATATATATACTCTTTAATTTTGCTTTGGACCTTCCGCTGTGTCAATCTTGGAAAGAAGAGATGTCAGCACATTCGCACTCGACTGGTCTCGGATTTCCTCTGGGATTTTTAACATCCGTTTACGTATTAATCTCCGGGTGTTGGTCGCCCCTTGTGCGACCCCGGAAATCCCGTTTGTTGAACTCGGATTTCGAGGGGTTAAGAACCGAGGGTGCAATACCTGGAAAACATTTTGTCCATTCAGGCATCATTCATAAGACCACGGAATAATCCCTTTGAATGTTTCTGTTGACCTCGGAACGATCCGTTCATAAATTGAGGGCAAAAACGGTGGGCAACTCCTAGTTGGTTCCAAGAAATTCCATTCATTATTCGGATATCGAGGTTCATAGAACGAGGGAAGAATGCATGTAAAAAGTTTGGTTCCTCGTGCTCGTGTTCATAAAACGAGGGAATTCATAAATCGAAGGTTCATAAATCGAGGGTTGACTGTAGGTGCATGATGCACCTGTTGTAGTGCATATTTTACTTATATTTCCTTTGTTTTTTTTCTTTCTTTCTTTGCTTCTATTTTGCTCTATCCTCAAGAAACGGAAGGAGCTCACGCATTTTTAATGTAGCTCAACATAGTAGCGGAGGTACGTGTCTTCTTCCACGGGGTAGCAATCGGAATCTCCTTTGCCATAAAAACGTACAACGCACAGGCTAATTAGTAGCACACAAAGAGAGTGCAAGAGAAACAAAAGAGAAAGTGAAAAGGGAACAGAAGGGGAGAACGTGCTTTCAATCCCGAGATCGAGGCAGTCGTTACCACATTCTACACGGGGGGCGCAGAAAACGCTTTTACCAGGAATTAAAAAAAAAACAAGAACGAATAGAGATAGATATATTGTATCCGTAAATGGTAAGTATGACTTCCTCTTGAATCACCTCTCAACCGAGCCCTATCCAGCTCGCGTCTCCTCGTATGCGCCAAGCCAGTGAAACCCGTTCAGCACCTTAACACTCCCACTCATTCGGCAGGTCCAAGATCTGTATCTCAATCCTCAGTTGGAACCAGTTTCATCCTCGTTAGTGCTCAGTCTTTGTGTGAGATTTATCGTCCGAAACATTACCGAAATAACATCCTACCGCCGTGTGCCTTTGAACCAGTTCCACTCGTCCAATTGCAACCATCCTCAGTTCAGGTTACGCATAAATAAAGCCCGGAACACTCACGAGTAGCCCCCCGCGGAATAGGTTAATCGTAAATTTGGCTGTCTCGAAATTTACGGAGCGAACTGGCAGGAATTAAAGGGTTGGCACGCAGGGACACAGGGGGGTTACTCGATACCCCTTGGCAGGCCAACGTGTGATTACCGAACAAGGTTGCGGAAGGAGACTGGTGACCCACGAAATAACACACTAGCAGCAGCGGGTAGCTCGTTAAAATGCGAGTGATTCATGCCCGATTGGAAAGCGGTGATAAATTTGTACGTTCGTGTTGTGTAAGGAGCATCGTCCAAGAGGTAACAGGATGTGCTGGAACGCAAACAGCTTTGCATTAAACGAATCGAGTGTTCCACTTGGATTATTGAACAAAACATGTGTTAGACGTGAAACTATCAAAGATTCACCGAGAGGCATGTTAACTACACAGTTACGTGCATACAAAATCAATTCAGTGAAATTGCATTCAATGTATTTATGAAAGTATTTAGGGTATTTAAATAGTGTATTTATATTTCGTATTTAAATACTGCACATACAAAGCATCCATGCCAAGCATTTAATTACATATTTAAGCAAAGTGTTTGGTATTTATATTTAAATACGCCAAAAATGTATTTATTGAATAAACAAACGTATATCCCCCCCCCCCCCCCAATTCAGGGAAAAGAAAGTTATCGATGAAGTGGAGCAGCGTTGTAGCGTAAATAATTAAATTATAAGTAATTATTGTTTTGTTTTTTTGCGAAATAGATAATAAACTAGATGATTATTGATTAGTGAGGGTCAGTGGAGTTCTGGAGTTGAGGATTGAGTCCAATGGATTTCTTTCTGAGGTTTGAAGAGTTACAGAACTATGTGTATACCTGTTTGCGTAAGACTACAAAACACGACACAGTCGAAGAGTGCGTGTATACTCTGTAACAAAAAAGCGATTACAATATTACTTCCTATTTTCGTCCCCCGACCTTGGAGTTTACTTCACAGCACTGCAAACAGTCCCTAAACTATAAAAGCCCTTGCATTTAGTCCTGAAATTGACTAATGGCTCTCTAGTCTCAAAAGGCCTACAATTATTCTCAGGTGTAGGTATGTATTCTTAGGGTGTAGAATTCTGTAGTTTGATCGCATCGCATCTGTAGTTATACAGCAGTATAGTTTTCATATCAACACCATCTGAATCATACAAAGGGACGATGAAAATTGTGTTACAAGAGCTCGGTTGCTTTGCACCGAGGGTACTTTCACCATCAATGGTTTCAGTTTTTCAACGTCCCCCCCCCCCCCCCCCCGGGGGTTTCGCCCCGTAAAGGGGACATTCCCGCGTCACTCCCAAGCACGCAGGGAAGCCACCTTCCAGGCCGTAACTCGGTGCTGGGAGTCCAAAACTTTCGATGCAGCTTCTCTTCTCCATACCACCAAAACAAAACTGTCACGACAAAGAATCGAAAACAAGCTTCTCTGCGGATGCTAACACGACGTTTAAAACGCGTAGTTCCACAAAACCACTCCCCGCGACCATTCAAAACAACAGCTGCTCCGCGTGTCACATGGAACCCACATGTGATCTCTCTCTTCCGCTTTATCTCTCCTTCATCCATCGCGCACCCAGCGGGAGCTCAGCCTTGATTGCCCACCTAGCCGCATCTCAGACGGACAATGCACATAACGGAGCTCTGCTACCATTTTATGGGCCGGTTTGACGATGCCATCCCTGACCCCGTTAAGCGGCTAACCGCAACTAAATACGCGGCCTAAAACAAACTGAAATATTCCCCTCCTCGTTGAACGCATGGTCACGACCTTCAAGAACTCCTGCTGCGAGGAAAAAAAAAAAGATTTTTTTCTCTTCGTTGTGATAGCTGCGTGATTTTTAATAGATTCAAAACGGTAGTGCGCGCATGTTTGGGACGAAGATATTCTGCTCGATTTCTTTGACAGCGACATCTCGTACGTTGTGATGCGACTGCTGATGCGATATGATCACGATGTTATCACTGATTAGTGCGGAATGTGGTCGCACGTTTTGATTCCTGACATCGTGATGTTCTGAGGACCTGATTGTGTATCAAGATGTTGTGTCTGCATAACCCTTATCAGTCCCTTTACAACGAGGTTGTTGCTACTCCAATCGTAATCATCGACTATCTTTTCATTTCATCAGACACATATCTGTTTTTTTTTTTCTTTTCCGTACTAATTTCCATGACGATAACTCAGCTATCGACGAAACGAATTATATGGTAGGATTGTCACTGTACATGGTTTTATGATTATGCACTAAACTGTTGTGAAAGTAACCTACCTTGATAGCAACGCCAAAATGATATTTCAGCAGTTGTACATAATACACTACTACCAATCTACACAGATACTACGCTATAGAGCATTAAAGCATATCATATCAATGATAAGAGAACAATCCTATTTACATTCCGAAGACCCTTCTGCTTTGTTAATATAATTACATATTGTCGTAAATTCCTAACAATATTGCAAATTACTTTATCCCCAGCCACGGTGAACGGTGTCGAGCGTCAGCGAAGGCAACGTTCATCTCGGGGACACCCAGAGAGATGCACATTATGCATATGTATTCCTGTTTAACCGTCTTCGGTGCATAACTCAAGGCAAGGCAGGATGAAGTGTTGATGCAACAGGTATACCAAGCGGAATAGATATCTATTGAGGTTAGCTTAGCAGGCCGAGCGTTAAGAAAAAGAAAATAAAGAAAGCACGCAGAAAATAGAAGGACTGCATTCAACCTTGCGTCGTCGTATCTGCAGCCTTGCGAAGATTCTTACTAATACTTGGCCGTAAAACACTACAACAAGTATACAACAAGTTCGGCATACGTGCCACAGCACTAGAGATACAGGTGAAGGCATTCATGTTGGTTCACGGCTATCTAAAAACAAACTAACGTGAGATTACTTAATTCCACCTCTTTCATTGTGTCGGCACACGTGATATCTCTTAATATCGTATTGAAATTAAAAGAGACCTAGATCGTGCATGGAATAACTTCTCCCATTCCGAATGCCCTGTACACACCGTGAGTCAACAACGGGAACAATACTGACATGCACTGCTGACACAGTTAATTTTCGATGTGTCTGTCCTTGTATTCCGTTTGGTTGTGTGACTGACCGACGTCAACAAAACTGGGTGGCAGGACCGGTCGTGGTCTTCGCGACATTGACTTGTCACTCGATTGTATTCCCGTATTCGATTGTAATATGTAATGAGTAATAACGTATCTCTGAGAGAAACGAGTGTTTTCTTAAACATTAATTAGTATTGTTGCAGTTTATGTTCTTTGATGCTGATGTGGCGGCCTTGCTATACCGTCTCCCCCCCCCCCCCCGTCCCCTCATTATCTTTTTACATACTTTTACACATACATCATCTTTTTACATACTTTTACACATACATCATCTTTTTACATACTTTTACACATACATCATCTTTTTACATACTTTTACACATACATCATCTTTTTACATACTTTTACACATACATCATCTTTTTACATACTTTTTTCACAACCCAGGTGGCGAATTTCCCCATTTATCATCATCTTCAGTGTATTTGTTGTTGTTGTTGTTATTGTTGCGGTTTGCTTTATTAAGAACACGCGTATTCTCGACAATCTGTGAAGAACTAAGAGCGTACTTCTTACGTACAGTTCATTCCTTTGCTAATAAGAAATGTATTTTTTATACCACGCTTTTCACAAAGAAGGTTTGTAGGTAACGGCTTATGCACTTCAATCGGGTCCGCCAATCAATGGGTCTGACACTATATGCATATGTATTGCACGCATTTTGCAAAATTCGGCTATTGTACGTAAATATAGTTGCATTTACAGTAGACATACACGTTTGTATGGCTAAACAACAGAGAGTTCCAAACAGACAGATGGTGGCGATGACATGGCGTGCTTCAAGTATATGGCGCTAATGATGTAAAAAAAAACAGCAGGCTCCGGCTAACATGATGTTACGTGATGAACCCCCTCTGGTGTTAAACTTAGTTTTCCAATATCGCTCAGTGCTCTTTTTGGTGCTGTTTTTCCTCATTTCGTCTTCCTGTACCGCACATCCAATCAGAGGCTTCAAAGCAGAGCCGCTCAATTGCTCTGATCGACTTAACTTCCACTTCATTCTCATATCACTCACCCAATGTCTCACATGTAAATGTAACGGGGTATGGTAATGCACCACAGTGGTGAAACAGTCCGTATCGTTGGCATCCTGTATTTGTTGTTGTTTAAAGAAAGTTATTTCACGCCGAACAAGGTGACATTAAACACAAAAGAGTGACACCATCTGGCTACAGAGCCGGTCGGAGGTACGTTACTTCTCGATAATAATAACTTGGCAGTCTGCTTTGCCATTCCAACACGAACAGTGGCATTTGCAATTCGTAAGGGTGATTATTACGTAACAAATGCCCTCGCATGCGAAGATACCCTCACAACGATGCTAACGCCCAAGTGGCGTTGTATAGGACATGGCAGTAAACCACATTCGACCGCACTCTATGAAACGAGCAATCTGGAACTATTAGATCGAATGCGACTCGAGAGGGTGTGTACTGAGTATGCGCGGGGCATTTTTAATGAGTGACTCTCGGATATGAAACAATGGCATTCCAAGAGTGAAATGCGTGTGCGCCGTTATGTGCTGGCGGGGTTTCCGACATTAATTGCCGGGCGGTTGCACGACTGCCGTTGCGGAACGCCACCTTTAAAATCAATCAAGTATAGTTCGCGAACATGGTCGACGGAGGAATTGCCCAGGGCGTGTGTGGGGGCGGTGGGTTTCGCGAGACGTGGGCGAAGGCGGCGGAAAGAAGATCGAAACCGTGGGAGAATGGTATGCATCTAGGAACAGAAAAGTGAGGCGTGGGAGCAGTCCTATAGAAAAGTTTTCAAAATTTACGTACAGGAATAAAACGGTAATAATATGCAATGGAAAGAAGGGAGAGGGTGCAGGCAAGCTGGTATAGACTCGTGGTATAGGGGACCGAGAGATACGGAACAAGAAGGACGGACGACAGATTCTCATGTTGAATTCCAATGGCAGATTCGGAGCGCCTTCGGAGCAAGTTTTGTTGCTCCGCCGAGAGCAAGTCTGTTCGATTGGCAGATTGGGAACAGTTCTGGAGTCTTCTAATGGGAGCTTCGGAGCGGCATTCGAGCCAAGGTCGCTCCAGGGAGCAACCCAGACTGCTCCGCCAAAATAGGCAGATTCAACCGGAACTCTACGTGACGTGTCACTTGTCGCTTGTGCTTCCTATTTCCTGCCTCTGCTTCACCAACATGGACGCCTCGCAACGCGTCTTCGCCGTGACTAGTCTTTCGCGTCGTACGTTGGCGACTTTGTTTCATGGAGGAAGCGATAAGTCAGACATTACGATGGCCACGTTAGGAGATTAGAATGACCTTGATGTTGCTAAACATGGCGTTATAATGGAACATGAGTACCTTCTTCTTCTTCTTCCTCCGTCTCTGGCCGTCATCCACCAAGGGAGATTGGCCAGGGCTAAACTCCAAGTTGTGCGGAAGTGTTCCAGTCGCAGATTCGGATCACTTGCTCTAGGCCTGATCAAGCCGCTCCATTGCCGAGTCTGCTACTTGCTCCGATTCTGTCATTGGAATTCAACATCAGACTAAGTTGTTCCGTGTCTCTCGGTCCCCTACCACGGTTTTGGTTTTGGTTTTAAGGAAAAAATAAAAAGGAGATTTTGGCTTCACTAATGTGAGGCCCGCAACTCCACATCACTTGCACCAGTTACTTTGGTGGAAAACTCCTGGAATGATATGATGCCAATGAAGGTGGACAGGATGATGGCGATGATGATGCTGATGATGATGATTAGTGGTGGTGGTGATTCCGACAGAAAGCAACCATGACCCCTACCATGAATAACATACAAGGCGTTCATTTTTACCCGTTACAATTTTATATATGTAAACGCTATGAGAGTAGCATTAGATGTCGTTTTTGCAGCTCGGTTTCCACAGTAGGCGCACATCTTCTCGAAGACAATATGTAACGACAAGATGTCTAATTACCTAAAAGTAACGAACTCGTTAGTTATCGAATTTCTGGCAAAAGCGAGATAGTAGAATGGTAGAGAACCTCCGTTGAAAAACCATTATATCTTTTAAAAATCTTGAAACGGGCGCATGCAGTGAAATATCCGTCGCTAAATTTCGCTATGCAGATGAGCCGAAATCAAAACTGCGCGCCACAGGAGCACGTGACCTTCGCGGACGCAGGCCTATATGTGCGCCGCACAGCGGTTGAGTGGCCATCAGATGAGCACCTACTCCAATCACCTCCATCACTTCAAAGCACGTGGCCCTTTGACGTACATTGAGCGCTGTTCTCCTTGCGCTCCCAATCGGCGCGGTTTCGAATTCGGCTCATTTCCATAGCAAAATTCAGCGAGGCATATTTCAACGCTCGTGCGAGCTTCAGGATTAAAAAAAAAAAAGATGGAATGGCCTTCAACGAGGATTGTCTCCCGTTCTACTATTTCACTTTCACTAGAAATCTCCTAATTAACGAATTAATTAGTGAATTTTTGATAATTAGCCATCTTGTAGTTACGTATATATTTTCATCGAGAGGATGTTCGCCTGGCCGTATATATATATAACTCAACTGCAAAAGCTACGTCGATGCTGCTCTCATAGCCTTTTAATACAAATTTGTAACGAATAAAAATGAACAACCTGTAGAGTTATTTAAACGGAAAAGAGTCGGATATCGAGGTAAGGTGGACAACACGGTGCCACATGGAAAAACCGCAGGTAATTTCGATTTCTTCGATGTGCGCTAAAAATCTCCGACAGGCACCGCTGGACACAATACTTACTTTCTCCACGAAAACTACAGAACTGCAATAATATAAGTTTGATTATTGGATAATTATACGAGCATACTCTCTCTATATATAAATATATTCTCTATGTGCCTGTAGATCAGCAGAAATCAAACAAAAGAAAAAGTCGGATGGTTTGAATTGTAAGGACCCACCACAAAGTTCGTAGAGCAGTTTTTAATCATACCAGTCCCAAACACTATAAAAAGAGCTAATTCCAGAAACATGTAAACCTTCCGTTATTGCGTGTAGGTACCATCGCTTCTAGTAAGCATTCCAAGAAGAATGCGCAGAGAACCCTCATCTGCGGTAACCTTCCACGCCAACTTGGGCATCACCGGGTACACAAGCCATCGCGAAAATATCTTGCCTGTCAATCACGTCTGCGACCCACATATGCATCGTCTTCCGCGCTCAACAGTACAACACTCCATCCAAGAGCCACACCACAGACAGTTCCTCGAAGTCATCGGCTCCAAGGACAACAACAACCAAGCACTTCCTTCGAACAAAGCCCCAAAACTCATACAAGGCGCGCGTCTTGACGAAATCCTTCTTCGCACAATAAGCCCAAGGCATCCGCTCGAACATTGCGGCATCGAAAGATATGAAAGCCTGCATTACTACCAAGCTATTCATTATCAGACAGTCCATAACGGTGTGCCAAGGATGGTGAGTTAGTCAACGTACACCCCAGCGGTCGGTAGCAGAGAGAAACATCATTTGAAGGAGAGCCTTTTATGTCACCTTGGTTCCCGCTGAACTAGCCGCCCCTTCGTGTTCTTTCTCTTTTTCTTTCTTTTTTCTTCTTATACATATTTTGTTGCAGGAGGATAATGTCTATTAGAGGCGGAGTATCTGGCACGGAACGTGAGTTGCTCGGAGGAAAGTATGGAGTTTGTAGGGTTTAATCGCTCGCTAACGCTGCTCCGTGAAAGTGCAATAAAATGCCGAAGAAAAGCTTCGTATCCTATAACGTCTAGTATGTTTGCACAGAATGGAAGTTAAAATAATGAGTTGATAGAAGTCAAGGGATTATCAGGATCTGACGCAGACGATAATGACTTGGGCTAGCTATACACTATATACGCCCTGACTCGGGGCATTATGCCTTTCGCAAAAGCCAATCACAGACGTTTTTAGATTTGTGTTGCAGAGTTAATCTGTATAGTTACGCACGTCTCTCAATAATATACATACAAATATTCGGAGGTTCCGTGACATTTCATCGAACGCCATTTCGTCGAAAATGGACGTTTCATCGAATCGGTGGCCGCCGCTTTTTCTTGCGGCAACGTGAGAAATAGGTAAAAGGCTCTCCTGACCTAACCTTGTTCAGGCGTCGATGAAACGACGTTTGGTGAAATGGCGTTCAATAAAACGGCGCCGATGAAATGGCCTTCGATGAAACGGCGTTTGATAAAATGGGCGGACACCAAATTCGGAATCAAAACCTCAATGATGAAGTTAAATTCGTTAAAACTTTTCTCACTGTCGTAACATGAAATTCTCCAGGGAAATGCAACAAGCGCCGAGACAGTCGGAGCGTGAAAGCTGATTTAGAAGGAAAGGAAACGGGCATGAAAGAGTGAAAATTCTGTGTGAGGTGAAATGTTCCGTTAGACTGAGTTTTCTTCCAAGTCGGACGAGGTCGGCGTTAATTGCCACACTCTTTTTACGAAGGCTCCCCCCTTTTCCTTCGCAAGAAATGAAAACGACCACCAGGACGTTCCGCTACCGAGCAAACACAATGGACCATCTCGCTCGTGGCCCTCTTGTATGCTTTACTAGCAGGAGTAGACCGAGGCGCGGTATAGCAGACGACAAACTCGGTCACGCAGGTGAGACGTCTGCTTCCAAACAGACGATGACGATGGCGATTGTACGGACAAGAAATGTTGAGACGTGACAAGGGCGGATTTTGTTGGACGTTCCAATTATTTAGCCAATTTTTGTATTTAAATTGGGTAACACTTTCTCGAGAACCATGCACCCATCAAAAGCCTGTTACCACCTGCATCACGAGGTGTGAGTCGAGAGCTATTTTAATGTATACCATTGATGTCAACAGCCCGAAATGGCGAAAGTGCTGCCTTTGAAGTCAAAATAACACGCAGTGAGACACGTGAATCAAAGTAGAGAAACTCACCGAAGCGTAGCAAGATGAAAGCGGTGAGATTCTGGGTACGACGGCCGTGCCGATAAAATCGCCTTCTGTGAAAGTCGAAGGACGGAACCGGCACTAATTTTCAATTGCTCTTCACTGGAAGGAGATGTATCTATATGCATTAGGCCGGCGAGATAAATCTCCACGTACATGTATTATTGTGTAGCTATATACACGCATGTGTGTGTGTACTGTATGACCCAGAAGTTGAGTTTGTTCAGTTCACGTTCGCTTACGAAAACGTCTGCAACGTATGCACGAAAACGCGTGTGCACTATACTCGGATCCCAGTGCACTCTTAACTGTAATAAAGAACTGGAGAGTTAATAATGGGGGGTTAATGTAGGACACAAGTGCGGTTTTAAGGCGTGGCAGACACGGCGTACCGCAATTATTTCCGGCAGGCCTAAGTAGTTTTACTGCGCAGGTAATGTGTATTCGGCTACTGCGTACCAGAAAGCTTGCAGCTCCAAGACGAAAAAAGAATGAGAGTGTCTGGCTATAGAAGGATGAAAAGTTGGTGGTGCAGGTGGTCATATCTTGGTGAGATAGTTCTGTCTGATAGTCTGGATGGCTCTTGGTTATGCTAGCACATACTCAGCCCCTCCGGAAGTGAAGTTGCTGACATCCAACCTACTTGTCCGCTCGAAAATACAATATGCATCAGTAATATGGAGTCCAAATGAGAAGTACGTGCCTTATCGATCAATGGGAGTTGTACTCCACTAATAAAGCTGTTCGCGTTCCA
This sequence comes from Ornithodoros turicata, assembly GCF_037126465.1. Lineage (NCBI taxonomy): Eukaryota > Metazoa > Arthropoda > Arachnida > Ixodida > Argasidae > Ornithodoros > Ornithodoros turicata. The sequence continues at coordinate 11,692,578 of NC_088206.1, read as the reverse complement.
CCCATATAAAAAGACGTAATAATAAATAAGACTGCTCCAGCATGACAGAAACTTAAAAAAACGAAAAAAAAAGCAGATCTATACCGCTCCTAGAAAGCAGTGGGTGAGATGAATGAAAAAGAAAGCAGGAATTGTACAGTATTTTTCAAAATTCAGGTTCCCCGTGTTTACAAGTGGCATATCACTTTTCTAATCGTGTGGTCCAGCAGTATGACACTTCAACCAAATTTTGGCGCAACTGATTATTTTTATAACTCCCCAATGCGGACTGCTAGCCACCTGTTGTGTTATCCCGCACAACATGCATATATGCTGTCTTGTGTCCAAGACTTACGTATAAGGAATTTATGAAGAGCCGTAATGTTTACCTCTTGTATATTCTATAAGGAAAAATACAGTATGTATCGTTCTTTCTGGAGACTACGCGCATCGCCGCAATCGTTATGGTCCCGTTCCAGACTGTTTGCAAGGTTGGCGACTAAATTTCATGGTTAAAGGACTAACATGAAGAGTAGTTGCAGTACAGAAGACTATAGACGATATAATTCTTCGTCAATTTATTGTTTTTCTCTCTCTCTCTCTCTCGTTTTTTTCTCTCTTAGAGTATAATTTCCCCTCTTCCTGAACGCCCTCAAGGCATATGAAGCATCTGAATAAATAAATAAATATATATATATATATATACAGAACGAGAAAAGAAGGAAGACAATCCAATTCAGATGAAGTAATTAATTTCGTAATATAACACCCATGTCGGACATTTGTAAGTTTAGACATTTGTATCATTCGATGTTATCGTCCTTTGACAGGACGTTGACTCCATGCACACATTTTCGCACACTTTCCATACAGAAGCAGCAACCGTTGAACGCTGATGACATTTTTTCCCGTAGAACCAATGACTGCACCGCATAACCATCAGACAGAAATCGGTGAGAACTGGCTAATCGATTGGGGCCGGGTAATACGAAGGCGCGGTAATCGTCTTCCGGATTGCGGCGTATACAATGGCTCCCGTGTGAGAAGGTTCGAACGCGTATTATACTACAGTCAACGTGCTTGTAAGCAGAAAGTGTGAATGAACGGCGACGTGAGAATGAGTCAGAGTAGTATGCGGATACGTTCTGTTTATGCAGTGACGGACAAAAGACTCTTCATGTGAAGTAGAAGAAACAAAGTCCACAAACGCGTTTTGGAGTAGCCTGTTCTGACTGGGTCTGAACTAACCTCTCCATATTTTTTTCTTTTTTCATTCCAATCCAATCCAAGAAACAAGGTGTTTTTCTTGTTTTTTTTGAAGTGCTGAGCGAAACGATTGATCTAAAGCCCTAGGCAAGTTTGCAGAAAAACCTTGCTAGGATCCTGTTCAGAATATATTGGCATGAACATACAAGCATCTACATGTTGGATCCTAACCTGCAGAACTTAAGTGCATTTTGCACGAGCTTTGTTGCCCCAGGCAAAAGACCAATATACAAATCGTCCTTACAGGCCTCCCAAAGTGAAAACCGATAACACCAGAATGTATAACAGAGTAAAAGCAAACAGCCCCGCTTTGCTAGTTTTTTTTTTAATTTCGTGTTAGCGCCGCGAATCAACTGTGGCTATGAGCGGCGTACAGATATGGACAAATGGAGAGAGGACAGCAGGAAGGACTGGGGGACAGGGGGGTTTAGTATGCGTCCTGGGCCGACTTCAGGTTGGAACTGTGCCGACATTCGTCTGGGAAGTCTTCGGAAAACCCAGGGAAAACCTCAGACAGCACAGCCGGTGGTAGGATTCGAACCCATCACCTTCCAGTCTTCAGCACGACCGAGACGCCTTAACCCGCTCGGCCATGCCGCTGATCCACTTTGAAACTGGCGCCATAACTGTGCGTATAATAAATATTCCTCGATTCCATAGTACAAAGCAAGTGTGCGTGGTTCTGAAGCGGTGCCTTATGGAGATGGTGGACGACATAATGACAATTTGTTAGAATCTGTAGAGGAAATTGTCTCCTCCAACAGGAGACTTGATCGATATGTGATGGAGGTCCAGACGTGCCTTTATCTTCAAAGACGCGGGGCCTGCGTGGAATTACGCCCCCTTTTTATTCGATGAAATGCACCCTAAAAATGTATTGTCAAAGAATCCTTTCTGCGCTGGCTTCCAGAAGGAGCCTTAGCGGTATAGCTCGAATCAGTTGCTCTGTACTTCTAAAGTTAGAGGAATGCATTATGTCCTCGTGTTCGACCTGTAATGACTGGCGCACACTGAGCAGTAATGGGCGTGTCTGACTTCCCCTGCTGGGCAAATGTCGCATCAAGATCAACGAAGGCGATATACGAAACAGACTCCCGCTGGTCTTTGAGAGGCCCATACCGCGAGCCTCACACTAATATTAACAGGCCGCCGACTGACCACCACGGTGGCTCCAACCGAGAAAAGAATAAAGTAAAATAAAACTACGACCGCCTCTACATAGCCCACTTTTAATAAGAGCTGCCCAGTAAAGGACGTTGCCTCGTTGACTAATACAGGTGCAGAAGCACCAAAAACGAGTGGAGGCCGGATCGCGTCCGAGTCCCTGCGAGAGCTGGTACAGCATTAGCCACTACAAGTGAATGTCATGGACAGATAATGGTGGTGACTGTTAAGACCGATGCCACGGTCATGGTGATGCTCCGTGGCCTCTGCCGTTCCCAGCATATAGTTTAGCTGAACCCATGCTCAGGCGCAGTCGTGCGCAAGACCAGGTGGAGGAAACAGAAGCTAGCCCTTCCTCACGATGGTTTCGTATAGGCTACACGGCGGCAAGGTGGATCCCAACAAAGATCCAAATGACATTTGCCGGATACGCGTACAACGATTAGTGAAGGACCTGTCTTTTCCTGTATTTCTTCATAATTTTCTGTGTCTCTACTGCTTCATCTTCCTTTTTGTTTGTTAGTGTTTGTTTTTTGGGAATAGCAAGCCTACATCATGGCTAACCTTTCCCTTCTTTTTTTTTCTATCAGCGTTAAACATATACCCCCTCCCCATTATAGTGCATAATATATATTAGTGTGGAATCGTTCTGGCATTCAACAACAGGCTGTGCTCTGAGCGACGAAGACTGTGACTGTTCAACAGTTTGTACCGAGGCGTCATGTTGTAGGGCGGGCCAGTCCAAGTGTCTTGGGCTTCTGCTTTGACGTCGATACACACATGCTTATAAGGCTGTGCGTGCCTCAATCGTAGGTGCATATTACAGCATGAATGGGCGACATGCACCATCTGTGAGTTGGCGGTGGCAATCAGTTACACCTACACTGCGCTGACAGTCGCCCATGCAGTGCGCGTGGGAAGAAATTCTCACGCGCTCCCAGAATCACTTGGTGGTAGCAATAACCTGACCTTACGTCGGGTGTATGTCATGCATTTCCTAAGCGGCTAACCATATGACTTGCACGTTAGACAGGATATAATTGGATGTGAATTATTAACACCTACACGTTGCCAATCTACATACGTCTCGTTTCGTTGAGGACTAAGAAGCGGTTATATAGGAGCGTTGTCGTAATTGGAGCTTGGCGCGCAAGAGCAAGATTCAGGACTGATTGGATTGGACTAGAACATGAGATAATTCCGCACCCTATTTATTTCCTACAGACTCATCAATGAAATACTTTACGCGAAGGCAGCACACGCAAGATATTGTTTGGGTGTAGTGTTCGCAGTGATACAGGTACCCCTTGATAACCTCAGGGCGTCATTGGAACCGTCATCTCGGGGTCTTGACATTGACGGGGTTGATGACTCCTGTGATTGCGAAGGCATTGACAGGACATTGAACAGGCGAAGAAGACCTAAGACGTATTGAGAGCATTGACATATGGCATATAGCATTGGCGTATGACATAGTATAGCACTGACATAAGAGCATTGGCATATGGCACTGGGAATCGACACTAATCGAAGCAGCAGCTAATATGAGCACCAGAAAAATTTCGTCTCATCTCCCTGCATATTGATCCCGCCGTCTGTTAAGAACCGTGCAGTCTTGAGCTCATTTTAAAATTTACCATGGGCCGGAAGACCGGATTACGGATCCTACTGCGAACAGACATGGACACATCTTGTCATTTTCTATGAGCCTTTTGGAACAAAGGTACTCCTGGGACGTGGTCCTTTTGAGGTTCTCCTGTGGCGCTACTGGCGTAGGACGTTAGTCCATGTGCGCCGTCCTGCAATGCTAGGAGGTCGCTTACGCTATGCCCTGATCGTGGTTTCCTAGGGGCTGTGCCAACACCACATATGGAGCCACTACAACGCCTGGTCGCGACCGGCGGCCGTAGCAATGTAGGCGAGCCATCATCAGCCGCATGGGAAGCCACTTGTGTAGCCACAGAAAGCCTGTCATCTGCAGTGATTGACCGAAGCAGACGACATTCCTACTTCACATGTCCACGGGCAAGCAGTTCCGTTACCACACGTCCACGTGGCGTTGAGGATGAGGAGGCATTAAGGAATCTTTCTTTATGTAGTGGCGTTGGCTGTGCCGAGTGAGAACGTCTGTATAAGACATTCAGGAAGAACTGTACGGAACACCAGACCACTTTGGACAAACCCAAGGACTCTAGGCTACTCCGTGGTCTTTGGACGGGGAGCTGCCACTCGGACACGCTTCTCGTTTTTTTTTTGTTTTTTTTTTTGCGTGCTTCCTTCCTTCCTCCATTGTTATTGTGATACGGAAATAAGGTTCGCCTGTTTCTTCTCACGATTACCTCTCAGAGGAGAAAGAAGAGAGTTTTATATCACGCTCACATCGCGCACGTAACACACAAAAGGGAGCAACATCGCAGCTATTTTACTTCCAAGGTTGCCGCGTTCTTCCTGCCACTCCACGTCAACTCTAGAGGTCGCGTCCAAAAGAAAGCCTCCCGGACCGAGGTCGCGCGAATCCTTTCCTTGGCAGAAACAGTTACGTTGACGGGGTTCGTGAGATACAACCGTGTAATTTTCGCTGCACCGCACAGAATGCGTGTAGCCTGTTTGAGGGGGCAGGTTGCGATGCGCACGTTTTTTGGGAAGAAATAAAACGGTTCTGTAACGGGTGTTGGAGGATAAAGAGCGGACGCTCTGCGTTCCATACGCGCGTGTGTTTTGACGAGGATGGTGTCCTTGGCGGAATAGTCGGGTGTTTTTGCGGCCCGGAAGTGCTTGCCTGCTGCTAACCGTTTTGCTTTGATATTTTTCCTTATACGTTTCCTTTTCGTGGGTTATAGGGTGCGGGTCTGCAGAAAATGTAAAACAGATGAAAGGTTTTGTTGTGGTGGGGTGGACGGGGTCGTCGTCCTCGAGGACGGGTAGAAGGCGCGTACGAGGTTCTCGACTCACTAGAAGATTCGTGCGTTCAGCAAACGCTAGATGTTATTGCCGTGGCTATATAAATTAAGCGAAAGTAACAATAAAAGAAGTCAATTGCGATGGGGTTACACGTCGTCAACAACAACAAATACACTGATGATCATGTATGGGGAAATTCGAATGGGGTGCATTGCCCATTGCAAGGCTCCTATAGCCGTTTGCAAGCACCAGACAAAAATAAAATCGACCAATCAATATCAAGTTGTTTTTGTCTCTCTCTCTCTCTTGACATGCATGAGTGTGAATTAACTCAGTATTCCAGCTGGGTCACTGAAGTGCATTACATTCCCGCAAATATAGTCAGCGAATAATACAAAAACATCGGTCGTATACTAATACTCAGTTATACTCTATATTATATTATATCATATTATACTATATATACTATACTCCATTGTACAGCTCCAATCAACCTTAATAATGAGGAGATCTTAATTGAATAAAATTATTCAATTAGTTTAACGCAAGGATTGTGTTCACTTAATATTCCCCAGTGCCCCAAGGGTGGCGCTGCTATCGCGCTGGAAAATGAGACCGAATTTTTTCCAGTGCTATTATTAAGGTTGACCGGAGCTGTACCATATTAGAAGGCCATCGCGCTGTCTATGGACAAGCTAATAAAACTAAAAACTATACTATATTATATATATTATACTATATATAATATATTATACTATATGTTATACGCAGCTATGCTCTACGCGTTTCTCATCACCGCCACTTTCTCACCACTAATACTTCCTCCCATACAGTCACGTACACACTCTTATATCCTGAACAGGATCAGCAAAAGGAATCTAACGGACCATTTCACTGTGTGCTCTACTTTTATAAGACGAAGCTCACGACATCGAAACGTACATGTGTTTGTTACGAATCGCGTCCTCTCTTTCCTTCCGCATCCACTCCATGGAAGTCGGCATGACACAGCTGCTGACCGATATACATCCGCACATATTTTTCCGCCCTGCCGTGGGAAATCCATCTGGCTGACCGATGGAAATGCCCGTAAAAAAATTGTCGAGACGACGGCGACGATAAGCATCGAATGGAACGCAATTCTGAATGCGCCCACGCTGCCTGTTCGAATAAAATTCTTTCGTCGAAGCGACGATTCGGCAACGAAAGGGGGTCGCAAAAGTCCGAACGGTCGAATATTTAATCGGCAGGCCAGGAGGAAAGGATTGATACACGTTTTTCTATACGCTGTGCATTAGGGACGTTGGAAGTGCCAAATATAGCACGTGCATACCATCGGGTGTTACGGTGACTTCCTCCGAGATATATGTATCTTTTCCTGTTCACTTTTCACCCCATCACGAATCTAATTCTTCCGCATGTGACCTCCGTCTTGGCCACACTGCCGTTGTAACGTATAACGTCGAAGCTTTTTCCCGTTGGTTGCGTACTAGTGTTTGTATTGCAAACTTTAGGATGGGACAAGCGCAATGCTTGCTCATATCACGCTTCAAAAATAGTACAGACCTCGCCCTAAAAACGAACAAAAAGTGTTTGTAGCAGTTTGCAACATAGCGCTTCCAGTCGAAGCAACGCCCGCGCTTCAAGCCCATTTGGCGGCAAGTCGTAGATAATGATGATTGAGATGATTTTGTGTTTAATGGAGCGAAAGCTGCACTGCAATGGTGGCCCCAAAACACAGGTGGTGGGTTTGATTATGTAATACGCGGATGGTCGAGGAGAACGTGGGATATGTCCAGTAATATTAATGTTGTCCAGGCTATACGCGATCTAATATGATCACAAAATTGGCTACCATCTTCCGATCCTGAACCGCCTCGAGCTTCCCTCGCACTCGATCGGATGTCTGTTGTAACTTCTCTCTCTTCATCGACTCTCTCCACAGCTGTTACGGACAGACCTACACCGCCGTGCCCTATAAAGCTCTGATATATAAATATTCCTGTTACATTACCTGTATCGCTATCACGATAACAAAGATAACCAATATCGCGGTAACCAAGAAGTTACATGGCTGCTTGACGAATTGGCTTGACTTATGAAGTGCCCTGACTACTAGCGGGAGCGCGAAATGTTGCAGCACGGACTGCATACAATCGATCACCGCCCATTTACTATAGGCAAGGTGCTTCCAGTACCGTTCATATGCACCAAGGTCTCCGTCACCTTTGGGATTTCCTGTCATCAACAGGCCTATCCACCCTGCTTCGATTACCGGAATCCTCATCTCCATCATCATCTCTCATTACGTACAAGTGGCACTGGGGCAGCGCCCCGCCTGCTGGCCGGCATCAGCCCCATCTCATCATCGTATCTTTATGTGTGTGTGTGACGCATTGGCAAATGACTACTACCGGAAAATACTAGGCAAAACAAGGGAAATCACCACCGGCCCCATAGACGTACTTCACTCCCCGATGCGATCACAGCACCAGCTATTAATTGCGTGCAACTGTGACGTTTTATGATGTGACTCCCACATATATGCGATATCTGACTCGCCAGCGTACGAATACCACTGTGAGCACAGTTCTCCAAGGTGCAGTTGCCGGTGCGTTACAAACCCAACTGCTAGCTACACCCGCCGTGCTACGGCCAGCACGACACGACACAGACACTAAGCATGCCGTCACCTAAAGGATCTCTGAAAGAAATCCGCTTCACGCCGTGAGCGACGTCGTAAGTATAAGACAAAGTCTCTCTACTCAAGCGTGACACGTGTTTCAATTTGACCCAATTCACTCTAACAGAGGCATCGCAGCCGTTTTTTTTCATAGCAAACGAGGAAACTAACACTTTTGCCCCACTTCCACGCAATGGATAGTTAATCAACCGTGACACGCCTCCGAATTTGTCCCGCTTTTCCGAGACAAGTTCGCAACCCCCTACTCATCCTCCCTTTACGCCGATTAGAAGTAAAAGACTTTAAATCCTTCCTGTCAGCCTGTCCATCGGACATCTTTCAGCGAAAGCCACATTACAACGTCAGAACGCTTTCCTAATGGAATTGGTTTCACAAAGAGGCCGCAAATGACTTCTAACCGGAAGCCTTCGACCGTTCCTCGCGCTTGATGTCGTCGGCTATTGACTGCTGGCCGGAATACACAATCCCCCCTCCTCTTCCGTAAGACCTGTCTCTTTTGACCAACGCTGGCGCTGTGGACGTTATGGTTCGCATTTTAGATACGGAAAAAGGGAAACGGTTTCTGGCGACGCGTGTTTAATATTCATGATGGTGCCGGACGAAACATCGCTGCTGTGGTGCAGCCACGCTTGGGTGCCGATAACACATGCGTACGTGGCGACAGTATATGCTTACTCCGAGAATGCGAAAGCGCGATCGTAAAATAGGATTAAGACGGGGAAAAGTGGTATACCGCGAGAAGCAACGCCACGAGGAGGGAGGAAGATATCGCGGTGTGATTATGCAGCGAGTAGATTTAGTGGAAGCAGGATGTTTCTGAATGACCAGCGCTTGCGGATTGAAAAGGAAGCGAAAAATCGGCAACTTCTGTGGAGATCGCTGAAATGTAGTCAGAATATCTGTTCTTTCTATAAGTTGTATTTTTTTTCTTTTTTGGTAATCTAAAATGAAAGCTCTGCTCGTCAGTGCTCGCGTGGAATGTCATCGGTATCACTCGGCACAGACTGTAGAAGAAAGCGAAGGCATTTGCAGCGATCCACTGTTCTGTAGCAGATGCCGCTGTGAACGCTCGCTGTTGCACGATGTGCGTGACATGCTGACATAGTGCATTGTAGTGCAGTGCAACGTAGTGAAATGTGTATATGATAGCGATTGCAAACCCTGACCTTTCCGACGTGCAACCGAAAATCGATAATGCAGATTAGGCGACAAGTCTTGTAACATTCGTCGGGTTCCAGTGATGCTGGTATATCACCCCATATCGGTCCCGTATCGGCAGCGATGGAATTAAGTTATTATACGGGCAGATAAGTATCACTTACAAACAGCGATATCTACTAACAAATCTTCAGTTAACCTTCGATTTCTTTTTCGTAAACCCGCGATGTTTTACCATGACGTGGTTCGCGAGAACCGCATACTAATCACGAGGATATCTGAAAGGCTATCGCAAATTCTTTGGAAAACAAACGGATCGCATCGAGATAACGACACCAAGATAAAAAGTATCTGACCCAAGAGTTGCGTGGGAGACGCTTCAGCAAAGCATGCGGCAGAGGAAAAGAGGCCCAAAGGAGGAAAACGCGAGAATTGCAACTACGACAACTTTTACTGTTCACCCATTGTTCGTTGATCAGATTACAAGAGACGGAAGAATTGTGCCATATAGGGACGCGTGCCTTGCTCTAATCTCATTGTGTTACTTCCCACGAGTAATAAAGAAAGCAGACGATGTAATCACGAGGGATTCCGAACGTTCCCGAACGATTTCCGAGACAGCATGATTGAGCGGTACGACCACAGGCGTTTGGGTTTCCACATGAAAAATAGAACGGTTCGTGACATGGGTATGTCTCTAATGAAGACGGAATAAAAAGACAAAAAAAAAAAAAGGAGAAAGAGACAAGAGGGAAAGGGCAGAAAGTGAGGGACGTAGCTCCACCGGTCTTTCGAGACATGCAGGGTATGTCCGCTTGTTTCATTAGTACACAATTTGTATGCAAGACACTGACGTGAGTTTTTTCTCGGATGGCTCTCGAATTATCGTCAGTATAAAAAAAGTAAAAAAAAAGAAACGTTGTCGTTCATTCAACCTCGGCCCAAGTGAGAGCGCGGTGCCGCGCCTATGAACCGCCAGTCTTTGTTTGACTAAAGGGAGAATATGTAATGTCCGGCAACAGGTGTTGTTCCTGAGGGGACAACTTATCATCCGTTATCGGGAAGGTCGTTGAATTCTTGCGGGACTCGCGGAAGTGAAACGGTGCTTAAGAAATAAGGGGATTAAAAAAAAAAAAGAAAAATGGCCGTGATCATATTTGCGGAAATGCAAACCTGCAGAGAATGAGATAATGGCGATGCCAAGACGGGCATCACATTATTCATATCATTACGCGGATAAGAAATTTTGAAACAACGAAAAAAAAAAGTCGCAGTTGATGGTTTTATGATTTGGATGTTGCCTTATCCGTATCATGTTCCAACAATAACAACAACAACAACAAATAGACGTAAAAGTCAGGATATTTGCCATGTAACATGATAGTAGTTTTTTTTTTTTATCTTTCGCTCTTAGAAGAAATTGACGTATAAGAAACATCGGTACAGTTCCCATGAAGACGACCCGGGACCCATATTAGAATGGAATAGAAGCAGATAAAAAAAAAAAAACGCATATTAATCCCCATGTCCCCCATTCCTTCCTGCTGTCCTCTCTCCAACTGTCCACGTCTGTACGCCACTCGTAGCCACAGCTGCTTCGCGGCGACAACACGGAATAAAAAAAAAACTTGCGGTTTTCACTAATTGGATGTATATATATTTCCATTCAATTTCGGCGCAGTTATTATCATTATTTTTTAAAGGTAGGATGATGGGATAGTGCTTTATGTCTGAAATGAAACATCATAGTGCAGTAAAGAAAAAAGAACATTTTACTCATTATGCCCCATGTCACGCCATTACAGCTTCCAGATCGTGAAGTGTTACACACTTACACAAGTGATACACATATTACTTATATGCAATCATCCGCGTTACATAACATCCCGCGTCGAGTAATAAACACCGGGAAGGAAAAGAAAAATCAGAAAAGACCCCAGCGAAAGAGAAACCCGCGATGATCCCAAGCATGCTCGAAAGGTCATGTCACCAGACCGCGAAAGGCATAGGCTAAGTTCGTGCACGAAACGCAGGTTAAACAAGGCGTGATTGTGAAACCCGCCTGTGTGGCTCATACCTCCCCACGTGACCCCTACCCCCGCAAATAAGTATGACACCGACCGACAGAAAAGATAACGGTGAATATCGGCGGATTCATAAATCAGCCCCTCCGTGAAAAGAAGACCCGCTCTTTCCATGCAAACATCCCGCCAGGGAAGACAATAGCTGCTGCAGGTCAATGACATTCAAACCCTCTTCGGTGTATTGTGGTATGAGGTCAGTGGTGTATGGAGGAGAAAGGCGGGTTATATACTACAACGTTGTCTTTTGCGAGTCGATTCAGCTGCCGGTGGAAGCAGGTGAGGAGATGTCGCGTGGTCACCAAGCTGCGAGTGCTTGCGGCGAGAAGTGCTTTGTGACACGAAAAGGTGGCGGAACAGCGTGCTCTGGATCTGGTGAAGAACCGGGGTTCATGGACTCTCTTTGACACTTCATAGTAGGATAACGGGGAACTACCGTATTTTCCGGTGTATAACGCGCGCGTTATACTGTAAAAAAGTACTCTGAAGAGGTCCTGCGCGTTACCTAACGGTGCGCGTTATATACACGGAAATATTTTCCTACAGAGTTTCTTTTCTGGTTGGCGTCGTACAAATTCTAGCCTCTTCCAGGGCGTGCTGTGAGTTTCTCACAAATCTCTTAGGGTCAGTTGATAAAGACTGCGAAATGGCGCTGGACTTCATAAGAAATAATGATGATGCTTAAGGATGCTATTGAGCAGTCAATAACCCTGATTTCGTTTCAGAAGGCTGGCGTGATTGAGAAGGGACGCGAAACTAAATATGTTTCAAATAAAGCATATGCATACATTATACATATTATGCATGTTGCATATATTATACACCGCCTTGGTTTATTGTGTATAGTGGTGGCAGTACAGAAGCTTGCAGCAACATTGCGGTGCGTGTTACACATGGAACTTTTTCAAATTCGGCCAGTTTTTAGGGGTGCGCGTTATACACCGAAAAATACGGGTATGACGTTGGAACTAAACGTGGAAAGTCACCATATCAACACTTGTTAACAATAGCAGTTTAAAATCAATCAATCAATCAACAATAGCAGTTGTGGATATTTGTGTAGTCGATGTCGCGCGAAGTGTCTTCGTACGACTTCTTTTTGATTAACGCGAAACTTAGCACTGTTTAGCATGTTCCCCTCCTTGACATTCGCTTGGGTTCTTTTCGTAAGTAGACAGAAAGAATACTAATAAAAATAACGTTATTAGTAATAGCCACTGGCCAATAAACAAATCAATTTTTGCTTGTCTTTTGTCACCTTTTTTATGTGTGTGTGGGGATATGTTTATTTAAAAAAAGGAAAGGTTAGCCAGGCAAAGAGCCGGCTTGCTATTCCTTTTTGGCGGGGATTTGCACCTTCTGCTTGCTCAAAGGTGTAATATGATTGTAGTGGCTTGAGCAGAGCCTTGTACGCATGTAAAAACGCGGTGAATAACATCGTGTACTCTCCAATTTTGGAGACCTTTCCAACTCTCCAGACAAATATGAACTGAGAGTCGTTCGTATTTCAAATTATAGTATATGCCTCGTTTAATACCGGTTAACATCACGTTTATCGATGTATTGGTATTTTGGCAGCCCACCAGCATATTGTCATTTTTACTGGGTAGGATTGAACAGTAAATATATTGACAGCATTCGCCGCCTACTGGCAACCAATAGCACTGATGGAAGTCTACAACGGAAACTGACCTCTTCTTGTTCATCACACCGCTATTCACTCTGACACGTCATGTCAGAAGATCAATCAACCAATCAGCTCGTGCGTTGCGCTTCCTTTTCGTTTCCCCTCGCGGGTGCGTCTCACTAGAGGACGTCGCAAAACTTGCAAGTTCCGATGGAGCCACATCCTGACAGGTTCTGTCCAACGCGTGGGAGATTCGGAGCTTGTTAGAATGACAACGGGCGAAACAGGGTCGACAGTCGCTCGTACTTTGCGACATTGAGACTTTCCCTTACGTTAGCCTCTATGCGACAAAGACTACACACTAGGTAGTGACCTACTTCAGAGAAACTGATCACTTATCTAATGTTTAGAAAGTACACGTAGCAGTCATCAAGAAATGGCAAAATGAGCCCCGATGGCACGAAGTGGAGAAACAGCGATCCATCAGAGAGACACTGACACTCGATTTTGCCAACTGAATGGAAGCCATAACCGATTATGACAGTATAAGAAGAGAGAGAGAGAGAAACAAATACACCGAAAATGACCGATTAAGTGCATGGTTATTAAACTGCAGCACAGAATCGATTAAGAACTTGAAGTATAGGTGTTGAAGTTAAAGAGGCGGCGCACGCAAGCATGACGTAAGCCATGTGCAGACAAAGTAGTCATCAAAATACCGACTTGATTTGATTTGATTTGATTTGACTTTACTGGCGCGAGGATAACAGACATCATGCTTTGCCGCCATTTGCTTTGTGAGCTACAGTACACGTGTGCATATTCAAGCATGAATTTGACAGCAAACGTTAGGGTGTCTTAGTTGTAGCGTTTGCAACCGCCTTGCGTAGGCAAGAAAATAGCGTGTTTTGAAACTCTGTTCACACTTTGGCGCACGCGGAATGTGCACCCGCAATTTCCTTGCGTTCGCAGAAGTTATCAAAAGATTAAAAAAAAGAAGAGTTTTAGTGCCGCGTACGCCATCGCCTTTGCGTACGTAAAGGATAGCGTTGGTGGTCCTGCGCGCGCGCAAAACATATAGAGAGCTTCGTGCAGTGCGCAACATACCACCACGCTATCCCTTACGTACGCAAAGGCGATAGCGTACGATGCACTAAAACTGACTAAAAGTTTCGACACCCCCCGTAAGCAGTAGCTCTAAAACTCTCCATTGTGCACATTTGTCAACTGAGCATGCTTCCTCTGATGTTGATGTTGATGAAAAAAATAATAATAATAGGGAGAGATTGAATTCGTCACACGTTTTCTGATTGAAAAAAAAAAAAAATGGAGATGTTAGTCTCGAGCCACTGGGGACTAGCTACTCCAGGACGCGTTATTAAGAAAAGAAAGGGAAACTACACAAAACTCGACGCTTTGAAACGGAATGGAAACAGAATAAATGAGAACATCACCACCTAGCACGTTTTCTGACAATAGGTTTTCTTACATAAGATTCTGTTAAAATGACGCAGGCATATAATCAGAGTAGAGGGCGGGGGGGGGGGGGGGGATATGTTTATTCAAAAAAGAAAGGGAGTATAGGTTAGAGGGGGATTAGAAGAAGGGGAATATGTAAAGGGATAGGCATGTTAGAAGGAAACCTGCAGGAACGTGATCGAATGTGGCTGAAATGTTCTATAACAAAGTCAAAGAGGACAGTATGTTGGCCACTTATCATATCCGAAGAAATACAGTTACTGCCCGCGGTCTTCTTACAACGTTGCTTCTGTCTTTCATTTCTGTGCAGTACGACTTAGCCCATAGAACCAGCATCGGCATGCAGCTCTATACCCTGATTGCGACATCGCTCGCCCAGGCATGTTTACGCACACCTCACTGAGTGACGTTAAGCCGAAATCCCTGAAGCATGTTCTTGACGTACATCGGGCGTGGGACCGCGCGAGTGTCGTCGCAGGACTAAGATTTATGCGCGTTATGCAACGCCGATATAAGCGGCATACATGCCCGATGAAGCATGGAGTACTCAATCCTACAAAGACAAATTACGAAAGCGGTCCCGTTTTTCTTCTTCGTGGTCTCTCTACAAACGCCTTACCCCCACAACACGATGACACACCTTCGTTACGTGCAAGTGACAAGGAAGAGCGGGGGAATAGTGAAAGCGACGAGAAGAAAGAAAAACGTTTCTTTTCCTTTTTTTTTTCTTTTTGCGAGAGTGTTTATCAACATGCCGGAAGACATCCGGTGGCGAGAACGTCGCCAAGAGTGTCTTTTGTTTTCGACGAGTATATCAACACCTTTCGGTATGGTCAGGTATTTCGTGGTGTTACGGTATTATGTTTGACGGTGTTGCGTTTTAGAGAAAAACATGAAAGTGTGAGGATTATTTGAAGTTCGGGAAAACGCGTGATGTGTGCAGGCAGACGCGAAGGAAATTCGAGGGGCGGGGGGGGGGGGGGTAGGTTTATTAAGAAAAAAGGAAAGGTCAGCCAGACGGAGGTCGGCTTGCTATTCAAAAAAAAAAAAGAAAGAAAGAAGGAAAATGGGGTGCAGAAAAGAAAAGGAAAAGAAGGAGATAAAAGGAGAAGAAAAAAAAGAAGCAGAAGAAATTGGAGGGTCGTTCGAGAACTGAGAAGGGATGTCTGTTTATGTGAAGGCATAGCGACATACAGCAACTGTTTTGTACGCCTCACAGACAGTTTCAAAAGACGTGTTCTTGTAAATGAATACACCCTTTTACCCCGCAGGATCATATTGAAGGGTGTAATAGCATATGTGTAATAGAAAAATGCGTTTGCAAAATATCCATCTGAAGCAGTGTTTAAGGAAGAATACGAGAGGAAGAGTGTTTCGAGAAGCGTTTTACAAGATACCCTTCTGTATGGTGTGAAACTTGCACCACAAAGGTGTGCGCCATAGGGCAAGATATTTACACCGGAAAGGTATAAAGAACTTACAGTGCAGCTACATTTGCGGGATTGTCTGTCTGCCCTCTCCAAAAAACACGAGTGCCTCCTATTCTGCGATGAAGTGTTTCATAGAGTACTGTGTGGCTATAGCGACTCAGATTTTCAAAGCAGTCCAAAGAGCACCGCAGGCACCCAACATGATGCTAGCACCGAGACTCGATACGTGTATACGATACGATACGATGTCTCGATACGATAATACCGACTGCGACCTCAACGACCTTATAAGTTTTGTTCCCTACGCCCGTCTTCCATTGACAAAAAAAAAGAAAAAAAAGAAGAAAAAGCTAAATATGGTGGTAAGGAAAACGTAGGCGTGTCTCCTGCACCTCCAAATACTAGTGTTTGACTGACCCTTTAATGCAGTGCGTAAGCGGTAAACGTCATACTCGTTTTACAGCACTCGGTGTATAATGACATAGGAAGGAGAAACAACAAAAAAAGTTGTGGTGGATGATGCTGTGACCGTGGCCGGAGTACAGAGGTGGACAGGCGGAGAGAGGACAGAAAGAAGGAGTGAGAGACAGGGGAGATAGATACGTCGTGGGCTGACTTCAGGAGGAGCTGATCCGAAATTCACCTAGAAAGTGTCCCAGGGAATAATACTTCAGACAACACAGCATGGATTCGAACCCATTACGTCCCAGTCTTCAGCACTACCATCCCGTAACGAGCGTCCACGCGGCCATTGCGCAGGTGGCACAGAATTAAGTGCCCGGTTATCTACCCGGCGCATCGACCGAACGGTACTCGGTAGTTAGGCTACACCAGGCGAAAGGAGTGAAAACAAAGTGAGGACGAAACAATCGCCGAAAATCCACCGTGCGAGCGTGGGATCGGCATGGATACCTCTTCATGCTCTCTGCGCTTGCGGGTCACCTCGTCGTCCATTCACTGAGCAGTCATGACTCGCAAGGGTGCATCGTTTAATTATGAACGCAACCACCCACGGGGAACATGGGATGCATGAGAGGGACCTTTTGGCTCGCTACTGTGCTACTGAAAGGCACAGAAGGACTGAGAGTTCTTTCTGGAAAGAAACGAGTCGTAAAAGGCACACTCTAAGGGGGGGGGGGGGGAGAAAGAAAGAGGTAGAATTTCCTATCCGTGCTGGTAGAACGACAGTACTGTGCTGTCGTTCTACCAGCACCGGTAGGAAATTCTACCTTTTTCGTATTATTTTTAGTCCGTCCAACTCCAACTCTACCTTTTTCTTTTTTTACCAGCGGAGGAGAAGGCGCGCGTGGATTGGCCCGAAGTGGTAGAATAGACCTCTCCCTGTTTTTAAACAAATAACGTCATAGTGTTCGACAGCGCCACCAATTTGGTAGAGTTGAACTACGCTCGAAACTAGAGGCGAACAAGGTCACGCCCGAAAGCCACGGTCTTGAGGGGATTACGCGATGGTCCCTGAAGGGGACGCGACCTTCGGTCCTACTTTTCCTTCAATAGGAAGCAACGAACAAGTGCCCATTCGTGGAAGCCAGCCCTCTCCTTCCGATTTGTTTCGGTTTCAGTCTGTCTACCAACGTCATGATGAGGTTTCTCGGGTAGATATCTATTCTACCATTTCGGGCCAATTACGCGCGCCTTCTCCTCCACAGGTATACCCAAGAGGTGAAATTGGTTTGAGTAGAAATGTGGTTGCAATACAGCTCTACCGAGATGGAGAGAAAATTCTACTTTTTTTTTTTCTTAGAGTGTAGACATATAGGCAAATGACGTATATGCAGTATCTAATGCCTCCATATTTTTCATTCTCAACTAATCGAATCTAATCAAACATGTTGAATGAACGTTATTTTATAGGAACGCTACAGCAACAAGATGACTTCCATGGTAACTATATACTCCTGAGACCTGTCTGCGTGCTTTACTTACGGAAGCACGAGAGACACGCAAAACGAGGACAACACGACAAATTTCTGAGACATTTGTCGTGTTGTCCTCGTGTTCTGTGTCTCTCGTTTTTATCGTTACGTACCACCTGGTACGCGCCCTTTTCCTTTCTAACCTACACTTGACAGAATTTCTCTCCTCTTTTGCTGTGTATGCGATTTACGCACAGAGCTCCAAAATGAAGAAATTCTCACCAGATCATTTCTAAACGAGAAATAAGTACCCTTTCGCGCTCCGTCGGCACACACACACACACACACATCCCAATTTTCGTTCCACCACA
The DNA here is from genome assembly GCF_037126465.1 of Ornithodoros turicata. Lineage (NCBI taxonomy): Eukaryota > Metazoa > Arthropoda > Arachnida > Ixodida > Argasidae > Ornithodoros > Ornithodoros turicata. The sequence continues at coordinate 11,674,544 of NC_088206.1, read as the reverse complement.
GAGCTAACAGACAGAACAATCACTCGACCAATTCAAACACTTCTGTGGCGACCTTCGCTGACACCCACATTTTCGTATCGAGACCTCTAACCGTGCGTTCCACCCAGTAGTGCCTCCTCTCCCTGAGACATTACTGCCACCACGTCTGATTGCGTTGCTCGAAACAAGCGCGTATACCTTGAAATGCCAACACGAGATGCATAAAGCCCACGATTTGTTCCTACACCATGCCGTCGAACAACAATGAAACAAAACTTCCGTATAGACCACCTGTAACGGACCACCCAACGTCACCCGTCTTCCAGTGCTGCCGGCAATTTGGAGCAGTTCCCGTCAAAAAATGGTAGAAGTAATAACCAAACAACATTCGATTGTGTGGCGCAGTCATTTGGGGATGGGAAGGCGATCTCCACAATGCAACCTCGCTCGGAATAAAGGCGGCCAAATCTCTTTCCGTCGATGTCAGTGGAACGAATTGAGATGTTAGCTCAATGAACTTTCGATGTGTGTGCACGTATAGACAGACGAGATGGCTTACTCTGATGCGGGAAGGAATGCAGTTTCGGGGTTTGTCTTGGCATTCTGTTTCCCACATCGAGAAGGTTTATGTCTGCAGTAGTGGCTGTTCGATCTTTGCACGTACAGTTGCACAGTATCATGGTCAAGGTTGTCTCTTCATCCAGGCATTACTATTTATCTTGCCTTTCAAAAGTCAGTAATGAACAACAGTAGATACATGATGATGATGATGATGATGATATGAGGATTGAGGTGTGAAACATCAGTATCTTTTCGATTTCTGCAACTTTAAACAACTTTCCAGGCTAAAGCCGAATCCTCTTCGTGAGAAGGGGACTTCTCACGAATTTGACCTCAAAGAGGCTCGAAGACCGACTTTGGTTTGGGATTACGTAACACCTAGGTCGTATAGCTCTGAAAATGTTGTAAAGCCGATCATGCCTAGCGAAATACTCTCGATTCAAAGGAAATTACGGGTGCTTGAAACGCTCTGCACCTAAGCCTACACGTATTCTGAACTATCGGTGCACAATGCAAAGCCTTGCTTACCGTGTTGGCATCTGCAGAAATTTAGGGTAAGTCTAGAAGCTATAACCGTGCTTGTATGGTTGTAACGGCATTTCTAAGAACGCTGTTGAGCAATCCCTGCATCAAGCAAACCGGAATTCAAATCTCCCTCACTTTCTTCAGCCAATTAGATCCCCGGTCGATTTTCTTCGTCGTATCCCTTTCTTCAGTTTCGCAGACAAAGCTTTCTCAAGACAAAGATCCGATAAAGACCGATGACCCCGCAATGTACCGCAGGGAGATCATGCACGATCTTTCACTGAACCGGAATTAATCGATAACAACAGCAACAAAAGAAAGAAGAAAATATGAGAAGAAGGCAAATGCATGATAAAGACGAATCTGCGAATGCAAGCCGGCTTGAACGAGCGCGAAATATTCCCCATTGTCTGTTGTGGGAAAGTGTTGTTCTGCCATATAGAAACGCCATTGAACTCGCACGTATAATGTGTTACGGTTATCGTACTTGGTATCTCATAACAATCCTGAGTTACGCAGAATTAACAACAACACTGCTGGCCCGCAGGAAGCGAGACGGACGTTGAAATAGTCGGAATGCATTGAGCACTCGTTAATATGACCCCCGATAATCTGACATACGCGCTTTACGACCATACTCCTGTGGGGAGCAATTTAGTGAAACCTTTGCAAATCCCCCCCGTTAATATGACAATTCCGCATTATATGACCAAAATTTTCGGGAACGACCATGGTCATAATAACGATGGTACACTGTATACTACAGTACGTTGAAGAAATGTAAGCTCACATATGTTCTTTCAGAGGGAAAGAAAGCGTTTGGAAAACATTTGATAGATATAATAGATAATATTAATAATAAAATAATATAGATGATATTCCAGTGCATTTCTCCTTAATTATGGACGGAGTCAAAGGAACATGCACGACATCCAATGTCTCACACTGTGCTTCGTGGACTTCTCCATTATGTCATCATGCACGCCATGCAGCTTTTTTTCTTTGATTCGCCCCTCTCCACGATTCCTTCGGGAGTCTAAACTCTTGGGCACTCTCTGACTCCTCCTGACACCTCCTATATGACTGTCTGCACAACGATTAGTGAAGGAGCCGTCTTTTCCTGTATTTCTTCATAATTTTCTGTTTCTCTGCTGCTATCTGCCTTTTGTTTGTTTGCTTGCTTTTGGGAATAGCAAGCCTACATCATGGCTAACCTTTCCCTTCATTTTTTTATAAGCAAACATATCCCCTCTCCACCCCTTCCCGTGCAGAGGATACTTTCCTATTCTTTCCTTTTCCCCCTTACTCATTTATTGATGTACAACAAAAGGTACCGGAAGCAGCTGGCCATATTACGTATTACTAAATTAAGCGCATTACACGAGGCTTATAAAAAAAAAGAAAAAAGAATAAAGGAGAGTTGACCGAAGCATACTCGGAAATGCTCGTCGATGTCATGTTACGCTCTTTCGTCATGCAAGATTTTAGTCATGACAATCGCATTAGCCTCTTTATAAGGGGTTTTTCCGGGGAACAGGAAGCGTGTTTTGGACTGAGTGTCCATCCAGCATCATCTGGCACTGTCACGGTGTGATAGGGTGTGCACGCGCACTCTGGTGCCAATATAGCGGCACACGGCGTCTTGCGCAGATTCCGATGAAGAGCTAGGTCGCCGATGCGCTCGCTACTCGCAATTAGAAGCGCGGCCACACATTTGCATAACGAGGTTTCGTGGAAAAGATTATATCATGCAGGCAATATTGCCGTACAAGAAGATTATATCGCAGATATAACATCGCTTCAACTATATGCTACTATGAATATGCAAAAACGAACATAATTGGAATGCATAGTTGAAGCAAATGTTAATAACCAAGTTAATAACCTCTCTCGAACACGTCGTAGCGTATAAAGATAGATGAAATTGAAAATGGCATAACACGAAGCTTGTATGCCGCTTGAGGGCGTTGTCTGGGTGTTTCTGGTGGTCATAAGGGAACGTAGCAGTGTTCGCATATAAGGTTGAAAGTTGGACTAATTGGTAACCTGACATGACTGAGGTACAGCGAGAGACTGATACATAACACAACTACAAGGGATGAGCTCGGACTAATATCGAATAAGCCGTGCCATCGCTATAGTGTGGATGTATTCCGATGATTACAAAAACCAAAGAGCAGAGCGCGTCTCAAATCTAACACAGAAAGGGACATTTCGGAAGGCTATATCGGAAGACAAATGTGCTAGAATGCCGCGTCATTCGTCACGTTTGGTGACCACGAACTCTTCTGCATCTGTTGTCCCGAATTCCATTCGAGCTTCGTATAGCATCAGATACTGAATGTTGTCAGCGGGCACTCAAGCAGCCCATGGCCATGATATATGTACTCCAAATAATATAAATATATGTAAATATATAACGTAATATAAATATATACTCCAAATAAACAAATTTTCTGTGAAATATCCCTTGCTCTTCGAAATGAATAGGAGCAGTCCACATTACATTTCGCGGTTCTCCCGCTAGGTTGGCGCTGCTGCGGTAGAAAATTCCCGCGATGCGTGCGTTATAGCGAGAGTGCGGAACGCGTCGCGCTTCACCGTCAAGCACTGCCGTTGTTCACACATAAGCTTTTTTTTTTGTTCCGTGTTAGCGCCGCGAAACAACTGTGGCTATGAACGGCGTACAGATGTGGACGGATGAAGAGAGGACAGCAGGGAGGAGTGGGGGGCAGGGGGGGTTCGTATACGTCCTGGGCAGACTTCAGGGGGAACTGTGCCGACGTTCGTCCTGAAAGTCTTCGGAAAAGCCAGGGAAAACCTCGAACAGCACAGCCGGTGGTAGGATTCGAACCCACCACCTCCCAGTCTTCAGCACGACCTTAGCCATACCACCAACACGACACACATAAGCACAACAAACACCCTTCGACGACACTTCCTTCGATACCTTCCTACACCACCATCTTTCCTACGTAATGATCAATATCAATGAGTTTATCAATCATTTTTATCAACGCGAATACGAGCGATGAATTAATTTTATAGGCGCGTATCGCGCATTGCTCCACTTTCGCTTCCACCGCATCAAGGATCTAGAGTATACCCAACCACAACGCACGTGACGGCTGCCTCCTATATAGACCAACCGCTTTAAAGAAACAATAGCTTTTCACCCACAGCAGCCAATTAGCATACGTGACTGGACGAGAATTTTGCAACCTTGTTATCTCGCGCCGATATGTTGCGAGGACACCCTGCGTTCCAGAAGTGGCCTATATATTCTTCTCGTACACTTTCGCTTTGACGTCCAGCTACCAGAGGATTCCGAAGAATTCCTTCGCGTGCATTGTTAGGACTGGAAAAGTGACAAACTCACATTTGCAGAAGTTGCAGCGCGTGACGCCAGCCCGTGTGGTGGCGGTGGAGCGGGAATGTTGCGGGAAACAATGCGGCCATTACGAACACTTCAAGGCCTCGGTCGGTCGTGCAAGTTTTCCAGGTGTTGTGAACGAGTTATTAGTGCGGCAGGTATGCGAAGGCGACCAATCGTCGACGACGTTCATGGTTTGCGCGTATGCGAATGTAAGAACGTCCTGAGGTTCGCTATAAAGTGAAATTTTATTTTGTTTTTTTATGAGAAAATGATGCGTATATTCTGCAAAAATTTCATTCCCTCTATGTAAAAAACAAAAAATATACTTTTGACACGAATGACCGATTAATGGTCACAAAACGACGCTGACGAAGTGTGGAAATCAGTCAGGACGGACTCTATTGTATTGTGTTATTTAGCAATAGTACAGGCAAGTCTCGAGCCCAAACAGGAACATTGGTAACGCTAAAAAGAAAAAGAAAAAAAAAAACAAAAAAGGAAGAAAGCACAACGAAAACTGTAAATATCAGGACTCATACAATTAGTCTGAGAAAGCTCTGTTCTGTGAGAAAGGTATGTGAACAAAAAAAAACAAATAAAAATCTGTAGCCACCAATAAACAACCACATAGCAAGCAACCAACTAACATCCAATAAGCCATATAGAAAACTTACGCCAACAGGGCTTGCATCTCGTTGACAAAGCCGGTAGCAGATCTGAGTTACACAATAGCTAGTGCAAGGGCATACTATTCATCAATAGTTTTGCGAGAAGAAGAAGAAGAAAGAAAAAAATAATGTTTAAATGTATCAGTATGGTAGTATCAGTTACTGTGTTACAGGGGCAACTGAATTCGCCTGGGAACACCTTATCTGCAAGCTTCGTGGACGAAAAATAAGCTGTCTACCTCAAATTCATTTGAATACGTATAGCAGTCCAATCATTTTTTTCTTTTTTTTATGCACATAGTGTCCAACGAGGCATTCGTTAGAGCCGGTTACGCGCACACTCAACATTTCGTAAAAAGTAAAGACCCACGTAGAAGGTCCCCAGACATCCCAATATCATCGTCATCATGTATTTCTCTCTCTCTCTCTCCTAGACATCCGCTGTAATGATGTAACACCCATGCCCCAATCAATTTCCCAATTCCAAGGCAAAGAAAAATCCACATTAGCCGAACCCTAATAATCTCCGACACCTAGATGACAACCAACACATTTTTTTCCACACCCACGGCGGTTTGCTTTCATTGCCGAACCCAGCCCAAGCCAATCATGACATCCCTGTCTCAAAGTCCCCGAATGGCACATGCGCAGATAGTCCATGCAATACTCTTTCGCAAGGCCACCACGCCGGTCCGTCAGCCATGCAAGGCGTATATACGAGCACCAAGGACGCCCGGTGCCCTCCCCCCTCTTCATCGGCATCCCCCTCTCATCTACAAACCACGTAAAGTGGAAGTTATGATGTGGGTGTTGTTGTGTACGGTACGAACTCATTGAGGGGGCTCAAAAGGGCATGTACATGGATGGACCTAGATGGACCATTACTGGCCGTCGGACATCCGGCATGCTGGCTTCGATACCCTTTCACCTGCAATGCAAGCACGTCCGCATGTACGTACGTGGGCGTCTGAAAGCAGTAGAAAGCGAAAGGAAAATGATCTTCCCTCTGTATATGGTCTCTTCCTGAACGGAAGGGTTATTGAAGCTGTTGTTCGTCCCCTAGCGTCCGTAGGCGGGTGGAGTTTCACTCGAAAATACGCGTCATCGAACTGCATTCCCCTTGGGTGGAGGCATAGAATCGTGAGACACGAGGCAGAAATGTCCCCTGCAGGTTGGTTGCGTAGTAGTGGGTAAATCGTTTTAGCGCAAAGTGCAAATGCATTAGCTGGCGGCGACTAGGTTTGCGTAGGGGTGAAGAAGGTCGTTGTTGACCTCCGGCGAAAGATGAACTCGTAAACGCCCATAGCGTCTGATTTTGGGTGTCAAAGGCATGAGGACCTCCCATCATGTCGTTTGAATTCTTCGGACATATACGCATAAAAGTCTTAATGACCGACACTAACCATGCTTCGAGCTTCCTATACCATATTTTAGAGTTTTAGTACATCGTACGCTATCACCTTTGCGTACGTAAGAGATAGCGTGGCGCACTGCGCGAAACTCTCTTTACGTTTTGTGCGTGCGCAATCCGTTGATTGCACGTGCGACTATCTTCGAGACAGTAGTCAAACCTCAGGGCTCTGCCTTCGTCAAAAAACAAAAACAAACCTGGCATATTGCTCTACAGATCCTGGAAGCAGTAGCTGGGACCCATATTTTTTTCTATCCATGCCATCATCATCCCGGATCCCGACCAGAAATGGATTCAATGCGTCAGCGCATGAACTGGATGCACGACTGCAAATGCTATGGTGGTACACTGATGAGCAAGACAAACGGTTCTGTGTTAGAAGCCCACAAACGCATGCACTTAGCGCACAGAGTCTCATTTTCGTTCAGAACGCCTTTGAATGCCGACTACCTCCGAATTACTTCATGAATTTCTTCGACGGTGTGTCGACTCGTGTCAAATGAATTGCTTTGCCCCAATAACATACTCTATACTATTTCCCTGATATCAACTGTCGAGGAGCGGCCGTCTGTATATACTGAAGGCCACCGAGTATATTTATATTCCGACATTCCAGACCTTCACCTTAATAAATGAGTTCATGGAATCTGTTAAACACAGAAGGAATAACGAGGCAAGTTACTTTATAGAGAGAGAGAGAGAGAGAGAGAAAAGGGGCTCTGAATGCAGCGTTCTTCTGCTAAAGAATGTCGGCATAATAATAACGGTTTATGGGCGTGACCACGCTTCAAAGTAAGATTCCACCAGATTATACCAGGTCCTCATAGCACGAGGACCTTAATCATTACCACATACCTAGATAGTTAACAAAACTCTGTTCCGCAACGTTCATACACCCTATATTATACGGCGTCACGGACCCTCGGTCACGAACATTAGAGGTTTAGTAGGTCCAGCCTTACCCTAAGTCAGCCATCAATTACAGGGCGAAAGGACGGTCCACTTCTTGGGCCGTAAATGCAGGAAGAAGTGCAGTGAACTGAAATCGCGCAGAAAAAAGGCGTGGCGCCAGCGAAAACGCGCGCGCGCGCGCGCAATTTGCCGCGAGCGCCGACAAAAGAAAATGAGCACTTTTCACGGGAAACAGAGAGGATGGATACCGTTACAGATTGAGGGGTACTGATAAATGGACTAGTACGTGAGTGTCTGCTGCATGGGCGTTGTTGAGAGGGAAATATTCTAACGGGAACTACACAGGTGTAAAGCCGGAAGAACTCTCGGATGTGGAAGAAGGTTGGAAATGGCTGCTGTGTGTGGTAGTGGGTTTAGGTTGGGGATGAGAATGGGACTTTAGGAAACAAGTGCAATTACGCTGTTCGTAAGATTTGAGGAGCTGACTATTGCGGATATCAAATCAGAGAGAGAGAAAGAGGGAGAGAGCGTGAAAAATCAAGATTCTTAACTCTATAACGGCCATAAATCGTAACAGCACTGGACATGCAACCAAGCTCTGTTTTTGCAATGTATCACAACAGATGACATACATATAAATGTACATAAGCTGCATCTCCCGCTCTCCCCATCAGTAATCACGTGTCTATCTATTAATGGCACGTGTTTTAAAGCGATAGCTTCAAAGGGTCAGCCGCCGTGTAGGTCCGTCTGTCGCTTTACAGGGCCACGTGACCTGTCATGAAGGCTCTGTCACGTGCTGCCTCCGCGTGGTCGCCAGATCGTGTTCGCGGAACTCTGAGATTGTGCAACCAGTAACAATGCAAAAAGGTAAAGGAAAATTCTAAGGGGGCTTTCTTTGTTGGAAAAATCCGCGAGATTTCGTGCATAGAATTTACTGTGATAAATTTTAATGCTGTCAATTAATAATTAGAAATTGAATTAATTACAATAATTTAATTAATTTGACCATACACCAAACCGCAACGACTAAAGCGTTACATGAAATCAGCAACGACCGAAAAGACGTTAATTACAACAAAAATTTGATAACCATCCCAAGAAAGGATTTCCCTCAAAATGTTGACCCCAACGATGACCATATCAATGATCTTAATGACATTTAAACGTGTTTGGCAATACCAAAATTATTCGATCATACTCCCAAAAATACAGCCAATTTTTTAGGGGATCCTCTTTTTGTTGAAATTCTGTTTCTATATTCTATACTGGCATTCTATATGTACCCATTGCTTCCCCGCCCTCTCTACAAAAATAGATAAGAAAGGGTTGGCGAGCAACCCCACTGTTTCGTAAATTTATCCTGAATTAACTGGAGAACAAGCAGGACCAGAAAATTCTACATGTGCAACGCGCATGCGCACAACTGTACCTCATGACCACCTTAACGAGTTACCTTATCGAACTAGCACGTCATACTCGCAGAGAGCACGCTAATGTAACATTTACTCCAACCGATCGTTAACGTCAAACAAACAAGAAGTGGCACAACGACTACCAAGGATAACAATCAAACTTATCTCACCCGTTGAGTCCCACTCAATCACCCGGGAAACACCAGACAGCAGTGTGGCGTATATGTGCCCTGCTCAAAAGCTGGATATCAACATCTCATTACAGACGTATCGCTAGACGCCTACGAAGGTACGGTATCATTCTCGATCGCTGCAAACGCTGTCCTTGACGTGAAAAAGCTCCATTTCTCAATTTCGATTCGGCTTCACGACCATGCAAGTTGAGTACCGCTCACGAGAAGTCCATTCATAATACGACCTACTTTGGCAGTAACAAGTCTCTGGACTTCATAAACGGGGCCGCTTATTTTGTTTTCGCTCTCCAGACTATAAATAGTTGTTCCGGAACGACATGGACTATGGGCAGACGTGACGTGACTTTCGGCATGACTCAAAGGCGAATTCTAACCAAAGGGTATAACTAAACTCACCATTTCAACAACATTGTTCATATATGTAGGTCCTTGATGTGGTTCAAAACTTTCAGGAACATGGTTTTAAATTGTGCAAGGGTCTTTTATTTTAAAAATTTTACGCTGCTCCTGAGTTTTTCATTGAAGTAATATTGAATGATGGCTACTTTGCGTCACTGCAACCCCAATCAGAATCAAAAACATTGTGTCTGCTTGACTTTCACAACGGAAGTCGTCACAATGAATAGTATCATGACAAGCCGATTATAACAGCATTTTAACAGGCCAATGTGAAAGGCCTAAGCCATAATCAGTGCGTTATCTTTGGATGCATTATATCATCAACACCGTAACTAACTTACCCTACATGCTGTGAGCAGAAACCAATATATCCATATCTCTCTCTAGTTATACCTCGGTGGTACAAAAACTTTTATTTCCGGTTTAAAGCAACATGTCGGAAAGTGGTGAGACTTTATATGTTCATGTAAAAGCAAAAAACATACGATGAAATTTAAAGAAAACGTTTTCGTTTAAAGGAACTGAATGCTCCATGAACACCCCCATCACCATGTAACCTCGCAGAATGTCTAGTTCAACAACTTGATCTTGTCCGATTAACCAGTCTACGCATTCGAAATGGTTCAAGTACAGCACCTATAAGTGTTAGACAGAGTGTATAATTGACTGCGAAGGTTGATATGCCCGGTACAATGTCGCTGGAGGTAATTATGCTATGCGCGACACTGCAGGCGTATAGGTAACGAGAAATATATAGGCTATATATCAGATACTGATCTCTAATAAAAACAGCCGCTGCATATACCTAACAGCGACGTTGCATTCTTTCGTAGCGGCTAAAAAAAGTCCACTCGTGTGGTTTCCGAATAAAAAAAACGAGGGAAAAAAGATGGAGAGTGAATGAGGGCAGGAAAATTGAGCAGTTGTTTACGCGACTCTCTCGATACGCATGTCTGTGCGTGCATGGAGGAAGCGAGTCGTAAGTTACACCTAATGGTGCAATGAGCCATACGCGGTCACTTATTTCGTCGCATGTACTAAGAAAGTATTTCTCTCTTTTCTTCGTTTTTTTCTTCAAAACGCCAGGGGCAAGGAATACGATTATAATCGCATGCCGTAATTGAGGTAATACAGCGTCAGTATGTAGTTCAGATTGATGAGATTGATGTGTCTACATTTAATATGAAAGGGAACAAAAATAAAGGTGATCATAAAAAGTGGGTGAATGAGAACACAAGAGGAATAGAAGAAAATAAAAAGAGCCTGAGACGTTTAGGAAGAAGAAGTGCCACATCGAAAACGACGTTTCCAGTGAAATCGACGTTACTGGAAGTGTCATCGTCACTTCTTCATTTATTGTTGTTGTTGTTGGAAGTGTGCATTGTGTGTGTAATCTGCAGACGACTATGCACGAAATGTACATTTCCGAGCTAATCTTCGCGATTAACAAAAAAACTAAAACAAAAAATGCGATTTTGTGTAGGTCCGAAGACCACCTATACGAAAACAATACGATAAAAATATGTGATTACGATATGTCATGGGGCTTTTGCTGACGTCAAATCAAAACATAGTAACGTGATGTCAGACACTGGAAGGAAATAGCAGGATTGGCTTATCTTGTTTCCGGAGCAGTTATCGTGAACGTCTTCCTGCATACTGATTGGTTGATTGATTGAGATATAAAAAACATGGAGATGTGAGACCCGACAATGTCGGGTCAGGCTACTCCAGAACTCGTGAGATGGAAAAGAAAGTAGGAAAAATCAACCTCAAGATGAACATTAGAGGCATTAAAAAAAGAATAGAAAAAAGAATTGGTACCTGCCGGTACCAATGGTATAGCGTGCATGACTCATGAATCTTATACGTTGATTGGATACCGTGGGTAGGGTACTTTCGGAAGCCAGTTATCAACACTCTCCAATAAAGATACGGTACGATCCGATGGGTCTCGCAACCAGGTCGCTTCGCCCTCGATCACAGCCCAAGTACAAACAGTCACGCCTCGTGTCACTTCATCTGCAGAATTAGGATTATGACAAGAATTCGTTTACACTCGCTGTCACCCTCTTGAGGTACGCCCTATGAATGTACAAACAACGTCGCGTACTTGCCAAGTACGTCGACGCGCTAAAAAAGGCATGTCACCGTTGCGAAATCATCGGCTCCTCGCCCTCGGCGTACCTAGAAGCCGTCCTTCCTGTAACGCCCCGTGCATGTCTAATTTCAAACCGCGTCACTGTTGACATGGCTGCGTCAAAGTACTTGTCATTATACAAACACGTTCTTAGAAATAGAAGCATATTCGTAGCAGACAGCATAGGTGCTGCTGGATCTATCCGGGGTAGTGGGGACATAGTATACGTGCAGAGAGGTTAGCCACAAAAAAATTAGGAGATGCTACTTTGCATTCATGGGTGTAGTTAGCTGCCTGCAAACGGAACCAGGTGGTACCAACAACAACAACATATATATTGTGATGATGAAGTGGGGAGGTTTTCCACTCTAGGAGTGGAACGCTACCCCATAGCTAGGGGTCTAATATGAGTGGTGACAATGATCAGTGATGACGATGAGAGATGACGGGAATGATCGAAGTGGCGATGACGATGCTGGACGTGATCGTGGTGGTGGGAGTGCCCGAGGGCGCTGCTGGGGTCATAGTGAGTCCTTTAGGCCTGTCGCCTCAAAGAAGTCAACCACGTGACGTAAGGCCGTACCAAATTGATAATAGGGATATGCAGTCTGTGTAATACACTCAAATGCACCGCGCATCAGCATTGATACTATAGTTATCATATATGCCACGGCTAAGAGTCCAAGCACTGTGTATGGAAGGAAATGTGCAATAACTTCGATGGCCCAGGGACTAAGTAGTAGTCTCGAAATCGAAGGACCTACCGTAGCCTTGCTTATGGACAGACGCAAGCAGGACATCTGTGCGTCGGCAAGCGTATACCACAGGTGGGACAATTGGAAGCGTCATGTTCCCTAATCTCCTATCAATGGTGTAACCGGTACCGTAAAGATACTCGTGACCTGTTCACACCACGAGCGATGGAAAACATCATAAAGGGGTAGGCATTCCGTTGTATGATCTGCATAGTGCGCTGGTGCAATGCTGCGAAGCCCAGACACAAATGCCATCTCCATATTTTCCTTTCATTTCCAATCCACAAATGCCGTCGCATCCATCATTGAGTTGCTTTCACAGTATAAGGAAGCATATTCAGTATAACGGCAATGACAACGTTGAAAAGTTTGCGACTCAAAACACCACATCAGTGTTGCACCTCACGGATCTACCGGCTTGGGGATTTGTTCTGTGCTGGAGACCTTGGCACATCCCCCGCAACATTGGAATGCATGTGACACGTTTATCTGTGAACTAGTCCCAGTTGAAAGAAGGATACGTGAACTGAACCTTATGGACCAGTGTTTTCCTTTTTCTTTCCTTCGAACAGTGAAATACTATGAGCTCGTCTCATACAGAAGGGAAAGAAAAACTTGCTTGGCTGTTAAAAAAATTTTCTTAGAATGCTTTGTGTCTCGCATTTTTACTATTAATCATGCTTCGTTAGTCAGACTCTCAAATTTCATTCTAAAAATACCCGCATGATAATCAGCCCGGTCACTAAGATACCAAAAATAGCTGTACGATAAACTCTAAAACGGTTCTCAATCAAGTGTACCATGCTTTCTAAATATCAGCATCTGGTATCTGACGAACCCGATTGGGTGACGAGCACGTCGCGGCATTTTCCTTCCTCGAACAATGACTTATCAAAATTGCTAGCGTGATACGTCTCCCGATGTACGAAAGGAGCTGAAAGCTTTCCGTCCGCAATCGCTTCGCCAACAGCCCGAGAAACCTTCCTGTCATCATTAAACGTCATCCGCAAGCAATTTGTGTCAAGTTTAGTGACAGTCTGGTTGGTTTCTGTGATGTCTCTTTCTCGCGTGGTCACACGTGAAAAGAAAGTCCTGATGGCCATCTGAATACTACGCATTCATTCCCTCTCTTTTCTTTCTCGTTACAGGGCTGTCGTTATCAGGGCCAAAACAGCAACAACAAACCGGGGAGAAAACAAAAGTAGGTTTAGTTTGCTGAAGTTTTTTCCCCCCGTTACGTATAGTGAAAAATAAGTGCTGCGATCTCTTCTACGTCAATTACAGCAACATCTAGTGACAGATTCATGAACCCGAATCGCAAGGTTTTGTCAGGGTAAGAGACCCTGAAAGTGATGCTTTTAGCGATGATCAAATGTTTTACAAACAAATAGGAGTTCGTCTTAAACCCCGTCAAAATATGCGTTTGTGTTAGACAAAAATTCGTGACCGCTGCAAAACGTCAATTGAGCCTATCACATGCGTTTCCGTCACTAAAAACCGTCCCTACAACAAAAAAGATAAGTACCACTGCTTAATGGATATCACAGTTCTCGCACTTCGTGACTTCGTCTCGGTAATCTTGAGCTCCCCAGTCTTCGAATCAGCTGTTAGACAACGCCTAGATATTGTCCTTTTGACGTTCCTTAATTGAAATTAAGGATACTTCATTTCTCTAAGTCGTACTACTTAGTATTTATTTTGTAACTTGTGAGACCATCGTGAAATTCGCTCGATATAATCCCGAATACTTCCAGAATACAACTTTGCTTAGGATTACAGGTGATAATGTCGATGGAACAAGGAGTATAACTTACTCCATAGCATTCCCTGTTCGCAACAAAGCTCTTGTAATTACGGTATATCACCACTCCACAATAAAAAGAGCAATGACATATGCAGGAATCCCAGACAGGACTTACCCGCACGGAAATCCCGCCGTTGAGCAATCCTACCACCAAGAGCGGCAGCAAGGGAGCAATCCTTTGACCACTCATCTTCCTCGTCGCGCTGAATAACAAGCAGACACTCCAGCACACAAAAACAAGCACACCTGTCGCGGACGACACCGCAGCCCGAAATCACCGCCCAAATCCTCCGCTGGTGACGTTAAGCGTGGCCAAAGTTAACGTGACGTCTGTCGACGGGGGTGCACACATAACGCGCGTTTTCACACGAACTGTCGCTTGGCGACGGCGATCATCTCAAAGCACGTTGGCAGGAACGACCAGCAGGCATTGCTACACTTGCGCGTCTGGTAGCACGAGCGGCCTCGATTCGTCTGCTTCGGAAGGCAGCGGTAAACCAAAACCGGAACGAGAGTTGCACGCCGATTGGGCGGCGCCACCTGGTGACGTAAAGAGTCACGTGCAGCGCGCGAATATTCGAATTTGTCTTTGTTGTTTGAAGTGGAGAACTGCAGAAAGGTAGTGATTGAAGGTTGGAGGCTTCCGTGACGTAATATAGATGACGTCGCTTTTGCAGGATGCATGCCGTGTGAACTATGACTGCGAGAGTAAAGAGAGAAGAATTGAGAAGCGCCAGATCTGTAGATAGGTAATCAGCAAGATGGAGTACGGTGGAAGCGGGCAAAATAAGCACGAGAAGAAGAACAAGAAGAAGAAAGAAGTATTTCACAGGAAATGAGAGACAAATGTGTCTTGTTGCGTCTATGTCATTCACTCCTTGTCATCAAATCCATGTTATAATCATCATCGTCAGGCATCTGTTGTTGTTGTGTTTGTCAGGTTTGTCAGTTGCTGCGTTCAAAAGTCAAAACTCCCAGTGTCGTTTTGTTTGCTCACTGGAGTGCCAAAGGAACGAACACAAAATGAATCAAGGCGGTGAAGCTACAGTCAGCCTTGTTGACCACACGCCTGACACTGTACAGGAAAATCCGAGGGAGTCTCGAAGAACTTGTCAGCTAGCCGATCCTAAGACGACAATATGTGGTGCTTATTCAAGTGTGCGCTGCAGAAATCCTCTAGACTCGCAAGCGCAAACACACACGGACACAGAGACGAAACACACGAACACGCTGTTCTCTCTGCATCCGTGTGTGTCTCCGCTTTCCGGTCTAGATGGAATACCAATTCATGCCCAACGCTCAACTCTCGCAGAAATCCTAGCGTTTACAGTCAAAAGTTTGTGGGATATCCCTCTCTAGAAGAAATGTTGTACTCCGTTTTTTTTTTCTTGTGGGGTTTTAATGTTATCAAATATGCTTTCTACTACGCACAGGCAAAATGAGTTTCCACCACCACGTTAATGTACCAATATCTATAAATAATATACACAGGATGTTAGATTTTGTATAAAAAAAAGCTATGACAGCAGCATAGATGTCGTTTCTGCAGGTGGGTTCTACAGACAGGCGGACATCCGCTCGATGAAAGTGTGTAACTACAAGATGCCTAATTACCCAAGATTTATTAAGGAACTCTTTAATTAGAGAATTTCGGGCGAAATCGAGATATCAGAATGGGAAACAATCTCCGTTGAACGCCATTCTATGTTTTAAAAATCCTTAAACAAGCGCGTGCTGTGAAACATCCATCGCCGAATTTTGTTATGCAAATGAGCCGAAACGAAAACAGAGGTGGTGGTGGTGATGGCGATAGGGCTTGCCGTTGTCGGCCTCACGTATGTGGGCAACGTCACGACTGACGCCCTGGGGGAATGTGCGTCCTGGGCCGACTTCTAAGGGAACTGTGCCGACATATGTCTGAAAACAGAGCGGCTCAGGAGCGCATCACAACCTATAGTCCAATCATCTCCATCGCTCCAAAGCACGTGACTCTCTGACGTGGAATGAGCGCTGTGCTCCCCGCGCTCCCGGTCGGCGCGGTTTCGGTTTCGGTCTCATTTGCATATAAAAATTCGTCTATGGATATTTCAACGCACGAGCGCTTTCAGGATTATTTAAAAATGGAACGGCATTGAACGAGGATTGTCCCCGTCCTGCTATCTCGCTTTTGTCCAAAATCCCGTAATTAAAGAGTTAATTAATGAATTTTAGCGAATTATATAGCCATTTTGTAATTACTTACTCTCTTCGAGAACGTGTCCGCCTGGTCACAAAAACTGAGCCGCAAAAACTACATCTATACTGACGATTTTTTAATAAAAAATGCATAAAGGATTTAAAAAAAAAAGCCCTCTATATGGGAATGAAATGCCAGATAGCCAACAGTGTTCTTGCTCTTGCGCAACAGTGTTGCTTCGCGTCGCCGTTCGCCAAGAGAAGCAAAAGGTCCGTCAGTCTGGAAGCGGAGGCAAAATACGCAACGACGGTTGTAAAAGAAAGCGTATTGAGGGAGTTTGGACATTCATTGTCCAAGGCGTTTTTCTATAAGGCCAGGGAGGCATTTACACCCTTGATTATCGCATTGGCCTTTGAACAATGGCCGGGTAAGCATGCAGTCGTGATCTCTCGCCTTCACAAGGTCATCGCAGTTAGGAAATATCCCCGCAAAACGTCCGCTGATGGAAAGACAGCAATGAACTGTGCTCTATACAACCGACACAAAAGGAACCATTCTTCTTTTTACAGTTTCAGAGAGTGTTAAAGCCGTCAGATCTCATGATGCAGGTCTTGCGTCGATGTGAGAATCGTGTGATACAGGTTATGGGTTGCTACCTCAGAACATCATGATTATCTGCAAGTTACAAAGCAAAGGGGGGACGGTTGTGGAATACGCCCTGTTGAACAGAACCCATCCGGTACCCGTGTTCAACCGAGACGTGTGCGCCTATGGAATTTTGATCGGCGGCGGCGTCATGCCCGTTTTACCACCGGCAGCGGCGTCAGCGGCGCGAACTACAAGTCAAAAACAGTGCAACACCGCAACCTACCTTCATCGGCATCAACAAAAACAAATTCGACTTCGCGAGAGGGTTGCAATGCGCGTTTTCGCGTCCAAAAACAGGTGCGAAGAGGCCCTCGACGCGCCGGTTTGGAAACGGCGGCTGCGTCGTCATACCGAAAATTACCGGCGGCGCACACGTCTAATTCAACCTAAGAACGGCATGAAATGTAGTCCGTCAACCTTCACAGAGTTACTCCGCCGGAGAAATAATACTGACGTCACATCTGTTTTCATGGGCGATGTTCTTCTCAATTCTTTCTTTCTTTTTTGTCATTCTTAACCTTTCCACCTGCACAATAAAACAAAGTACAGATTGCGTCACCGCTTCTACTTTGCACCTATTGATAGAAGTGCAGGTCGCACTATGAACACCACCTATAGACAGAAGCTTGAGCGACGTGACGTACCAATTAAGAGCCCGCCAATCACGACGTTGCTTTCAGCGGCCGTAGCTATGGAAAAGAGATGCCATCAGCCGCATGGGAATCCAGTGGTAGCCACAGGAAGCCTGTCTTTCAAAATCAGCTGCGACGATTGGCTGACATCTTGGCTGGCTGCTGCGATTGGCGGACTTCATATGTGCGAGGGAGTGAGAGGATGCTTTAAGCAGGCCTTCTGCATCTAGTTGGTGTTGACACTGTCATCCTCTGGCGACGTAGTTGACACACGTTACATACTTTTTGTCTGCCACTTTCTGAATTCTTCTTTCCGTACGCAGTCGTTGCATATCGCATTTACTGCAAACACAATTTGAGTGGCATTCACATGCTGAGGAGCGGGCGTTAAGAAATGTGTGTCCTCGTGTTCCACAAACGGGTTGTACCCAGCATTCAACAGCATTAACTCGTTCTTTTCGTAGTGATGTTGTAAGGTGTATAGACGGAAGAAGCTTCAGACGCAAGCCATTCAATCGTATGATGCACAAGCACACACAAGAGGAAGAAGGTGCATTCCTCCGAGTTAAATCCATTAGCTCCAACTGAATGCTTTTCCTCTTGTGAAAGAAAAATGTATCGTTAGAACAAGAAGCCCGCGAGCGAAGGCGGTATCTTCTTTTTGACATACTTTCTACTTGCGGTTGACTTTCGCTCGAGCATTATTAACCCCAAAAGCAAGACTCGCACATCCGTTCTTTTCTGAGAAAGGAAACTTTTGGAATGGATCAAGACTAGCGTTGGCCGAAGAAGTGACACACATACTGAACTGATCTCGAAACTTTTCGTGCGTGTGGGACTTCGAGATCCTGCCTGCTTGAACGTTTGGGCGTTTACAACTTTTATTACGTTTACGCTAAAGTAGGTTATCGTACGCAGAAATCCACAGTGCATGGGCAAAGATATACAGCAGTCCGTTTCGTATGGGAGTACGAGTAGACAACCACGCAGGACGTCTATGTGGGATCTTTTGCATTGTCAACGAAGGGGTTGGTTCGACTTCGTTATATTCACCGAAAAAATGACAGTAACGGTAACATCTAGGTTGTGGATATCCTTCATAAGGGCACCCCTATTATCGTCTCCTCACTTAAATGGACATGTATTTGAAACAGTATCGTCCGAAGGTTATATCCATGTCCGGTGACGCTTTGGTAGCTATGGTTGTTCACGGCTGACGCATCGGATCTGCAATGCGAGCTTAATTGTCGTTCTCTTGGCCATCTGAATGAGAGAACATTTCACTTCGTCTCGAAGCACCTTCGGATTCATTTGGATTGGATTTGAGTTAAAAATAATTTGGAGATTGTTGCGGAATCGCTCTTCCAGCTCACTTCTATCACTAAAGGGCGAATAACAGCACAGACCAACAGTGGTTGGCGAGGTTAATCATCATGTGAAGACACGAAGAAAGAACGAACCAACGAAAAACGATTTAGAGGCGATTAAAGCAGTTCATGGGCGTGCAAAATTTTCGTGGGTCACCCGTATAAGGCCGACAGTTTTCTGCTGACACAAAACCTGTCCGCTTCGATGTACCCGGAATATTTTACCACGACGCCGAGCGTCCGACGAAATATCTTTGATATACCGCGCCGCTTTCCCTTTTCCAACGCATGTCGAGGCTTCTATTTCAACACATAATAACGGTACATAGAACGGTATGAGTAGAAGGTTAAAGCACTTTCATGCTAGGAAACAAAGCCGCGAAGGATGCCAGTAGGTGAGAAAATGATGTAACGAAGAGCACGCTAACAAAAATAGACGAGCGCCTGGAACAATGGAAGTGTAAGTACGTAACTGCCTCTCCAAGAGAAGCTAAAGGACGACCAGGTGACCGTTGCGAGTTGTGTTCGCATTGTCGGCAAACGTCCAACCCCGTTTTATGATTGTCAAAGTCCGGTGTAGGTGACTGAATTGTCGTAAATAGGATAAAGTAATTCAGAATTGAAAATGCGAAAATTGAAAGTTTTCAGCATAGACAGTGGAGTCAACGCTCTATATGACATGGACAAATAAAATTCAATAATCGAAGTGAGAACTACTAAGCGAAAAGGTTATGAAGGAAACAAACTGACTTGGATGGACACAGCAATTCTAAACTGTGGTCTTATAAGAGACACACACAAAAAATCCAATCCTTGAATTCACCTATTTATTTCCTTTTAATGTGTTTCACGCCCGTGCATTTTTGCCCACATCATAAAAAGAAATATATGAAATTCGACACTGCTAACAACTATAAACGCGAATTATATTTCCCTTTTACGGTGTGTTGGTACTACTATACTACTAATAATGTTGATATGGAGGCAACTTGTTCATATTACTCTTATTTTCACTCACTGACTAAAAAGTGTTCGTACTGTCTCGGTGCTGGAAACTGAAAGTCTTCGAAGCTACCTGACGTGGCCCGGCTCATACCCCGTCAGGAAAACCAAGAACAAGAAGGTGTGGAAAACAACGTCATCCCATGACCGTTTAACATTGTTTTTCCTCCTTCACGCAGCGATTCGTGCGATCGATGGTTCGCATATCGATTTCCAGACCTTCCAGACAGATAACCAGGCGACACACTTTATTTCATTTCTGAACGTAAGAGACACGACACCACAAGCGGACCATATTCGACCATCACATGACCCTTTCTACGGCCTGGCAACAGGTGGAGAGGTCCTCGCAGCAAGGGAAGAAAAAGTCGTCCTACGACGCCTTCACCCACGTCATTCCTGGACGTCCCACGGAAGGGAAACCTCCACGTCGGGCCTCCAACGCCGACGGCGTTCGAGGCAAGGACAACGTCCCGAGGTCGACACAACAGCTGAGGACCCACGCGCCACCGACGGTTTTCAATCTGCTGCCAGATCCGCTTCTCTCCGTGTGTGTACCCAAGAGGATGTTTCCCTCGGTAATACCCTCTTCACTGAACGCGCGGTTCGTCTTGCTTCATTGCTTCACTATTGACATTAAATGACAGGTTCGCAGATAGGTGAAGTGCTGTTGTGGAAGGTGGTGCAATCTGCCACTTCAAGGTGAAGAGATTCCTTCGAAACCTCGTTGGTATGGACCTTTTGAAATAGTGGAACTTTTGTTGACAAACTGAATATCTCCCTGGATCTCTCTCTCTCCCTCATCAATGGTGAGAAAACAGCTTTGGAATATCCGGGAGCGGATATTGATTACACGAGACGAGTATACAACAGCAGTCAGCACTTTACAACATAGTTTTTGTACACTTTGCTCATAAAACTGTATCGACACGTACTTTCCAAGTGGAGCTAGACAAATTACATACTTACACGTGCACTTTTGTTATCATTTTCGCCAATAAGTCGATTTCTACTCGCGTCCATTTTCCAACCCCGATTTATAGGTTTGACACACTAAAATCATGAATTGTCCAATCTATCATGATGACAGAAAGAAAAAATAAAAAAAGTCTGAAGTCTGAACCCCTTACATTGTTTTTGTGTATCCACTTTCACCGAAAAAGTTTATTCCCGCCTCCTGACTGTACCACACACCTACAGTTAGTGCTCTAGACGCTGACTCACGAAGTATTTTGGGTCACCACACCCACTGGAGCAAATTCCCATTGCATAGAGAAGATATCCAAGTCTATGGATGGCCCCTCCAAATACATCCTGACTGTTTTAGCTACTCACACACGATCACATGCTGTACCGAGTACTATCGCCTAGCGAGCACTGTGTCACAGACCTCACTTGCCACACCGGTGCGTGAGAAGCGGGCGCTGCTGGTGCGAGAAGCGCTTCCAAAGCTATTGAGAATAAGTCTGACACTCTTACCCAACTTTTATGCAAGCACTGGTTCTAGTGTTGTAACCAGCTGGAAGGCATAGACGATATCGTGACGACTACCTGTGGCGCAGATGGGCCGCAGCAAACTCTGACAGAAGACACGATAGAAGACTTTTGGATGTTGTGAAAGCTCTGAGAAATTGGCCTGCGCTGTGTCCACAGACAGCACAACGACTTATAACTGTTTGTTAAGGTTCTTAGCGGTGTCACCATTATTTTAGTATTTTACTGGCCATGTGTTACCAAGGGGACCCTCCAGAGCTGACGAGGGCAGAACAAGTTCCGAGAAGCAAGACGTCCATTCTGCATCAAACGATGTTGCACCAGCGGAATGCGTCTGCTTCTCAGAGAACACCTGGGCCCGTTCACACGAACGTTCAGGAGATTCCCCAATGCCGTCCTCAGTAACTTTGACAGTGCTCTACGCACGACCAGTGCTGATGACTGTATAGCGCGTGCCCGATGCTACTACCGAAGCTGCTGTGGACACCATGGTAGAATCTCCTCAACATGTGTCCTGGTCTTGTGCTTTGCCAGAATGCTCACTCGCGCGTTGCTTAGTCCCAGGAGCCTCCTCGTGCTCATGACTGGATGGCTCGATACGTTGGTAATCCCAATGGTGACTGAGATTCGCATGTGACCGTCGGGCGAACGCAGACGAGGCAAGCTTTTACGAAGGTCGACGGGACACCGAATGCCGTACGGAACTTCGAAGATTCTGCCAAGAAGGTTTGGCTACACGACAGTTATAGGCGATATGTTTGTTCGACTCCGGGTGTCTGCAAAAGGGGCACGTAGAGTGAGGTACGGTTCCCCAGCGTCCCAGTCGGTAGGCTGAACTTCCCAGGCGAACCTCCAGAGCATGTCCTGAAGGTCACCAGGGAGCCAGGACGGGACAAAAGCAGGCCCCCGAATGTGCGCACCTTGTATGGCGCAACGGGAGGGTCCAGCTGTGGAGGCTACAAGAGTGGTCACACGGAGCGGTGGTGCTATCTCGGGGTGGCCAGTGGGAATTGAAACGCAACAACAATAACAAATCGTCGTGACTTTCACATGGGGTGATTCACCGCTGGAGAGCAGTACACTACCTCATTACACGCAAAAGATTAGATGTGAGATATGAGAATGAAGTCAAAGTTATGAACAAGCACAGGAATTAAGCTGTTCTCTACTGGCTGCGCTACGCCGCTCAAAAGGAAGATGAAGAAGAAGAAAAAAACACATGAAAGAAGCAGCAATGGTCATTGAGGTACAGAGTATGACGCTACGCAGACTTGTTACAAGAATCGCATTGCGGCTTGGAACCTTCCAAGTACCTCAGCACTTGAACTGTTGTTCAGAGGGGCATCAGGCTCGAGGTGGCGACGGAGGGGACCAAGCGAATATTGTAGAAGGGCCTGTGCAGGGTTATGCTCCGATGACAAAATGCACATTAAAGTACGCAATGCACAACACCGGCAGGCAATGGCAACATCCTGCACTGCCCTGCCTCCTCTGTGTGGAGGCATTCGGAGCATCTGTTGATTAAGAAGTGCTGTTTTCCGGCTCCAGAAGAACGAGAGGATCTCTGTGTTGATGCGCAATGTTGCAGAGGTTGGCGGCAGAAGAATGTGGGTTAGAAACCAAAGGTGGCCGAGGAAGACACACCGAAGGGGATAGGCTCGCTCTCTGTACGAGAAGTCGTACTCCTGTGCTGAGCGACACCAGTCCTGTATCCGCTGTGTGGCTAGTGTCCAGTTGAGAGGCGTGAGGCCATCTTGATAAAAAAACACACCAAGGATGCGCATGCTCGTGCATCGGAAAGTCAGGGTCGACATAAAACGATCCAAGAGGGAGAATCTTGGACTCTACTGGTCTCTACCTGCCTGGTACTGTTGCGTATTGCTCGTACAGCTGCAGGACTGCCGTTAGCGAGCATCGGTCGTTGACGAAGAGTGTGACGTCATCAGCATACGCAGAGATCTTCCAAGTGCCCGAGGTAGGGGGAGCGCATTGACTGTCATATTGTGCACAAAGGATCCAAAGCCAGGATGTGTGTATTTTCATCAAGTATGGAAACTACCTATGGATCTCGCACAGACGTGGAGATAAGGAAAATTTATTTACAGTGCACGGGTGCAGAGTGTCTGTTGTCATCAAGCAAGAGGACTACCTATGGAGGTAGCCCCTTTTACACAGACTCTATCTTACATAAGAGATAACAACGCTCCAAAGGGAGATTGCTTGTTGTACGTGCCATACCACGCGAACACTCCTGAAACTCCGGAGGACAGTCCTGGTGGGCTTACTAGAACTTGATATGTCACTCGCCAGCCGGGTGTGTATTGTCATCAAGCAGGAGAACTACCTATGGAAGTAGTCCCCTTTGCACTACCTGCACGTTACAATCCCACAATGTAGATATCAACACTCTCTAAGAGAGTTTGCTTTCCGTACTGGCCATACCATGCGAACAATCCAAACACGGGAGAGTCGCTGTAGAGGACCGTACAGTTATAGCAAGCTGGGTAGAACATGACTTGTCAGTCACCCTGAACATGACGAAAGAGTCGAGTAGACGTCAGCCAACGGCGAGAGCACTCCAGAAGGCCGTACAGTGCTTCTTCACGGGCGATGTGGCTACGAAGACCTGCTCTGACAGCTGAAATATACCTGCCTCACCGAAGTCTGGGACACCGAAAGCCAGCCGGCAACGACGGATCCAAATTTGAAAGTTTATCTCCGTAATTAATAAAGCCAATTGTTTACGCAGAGTGCACGGAACCGGCAACGGTTCTATGAACCGCACGATGGCACAGGAGACAGTCGAGGAGCTGAAATACCAGCAAAAGAGGAACGTGACAATGCCTAAAGCAGTGCTCGACCGTTTTACGCATCCCGCAAGAAGGGCAACCGTCAGAACGAGAAATACGACAACGGCGTAATCGCTCGCGAAGATGAAGAACGCCGTGGGCTAGCTTCTACTGAGGACTGGCGTCAGGCATCTACCCATCCCGCAGTGATTCGACGCCAAGACAACTTTGTCGGTACCGAAGGGACTGCGGAACCGGATAGCAACTCCATGATAGCCGTATAAGAATCGCCGACAGCCCATAACTGGATGTCAGCGCCAGGAAGCTGGAGTCGTGAACGTCTTACAACGTCAACACAGGATGTGTTGATGCGGCGTATTGATGTGGCAGGACTTCGGACCTAGGCCGAAACCTAGGACTCTCAATGAGCCACCTGGTGGCGCATCCCAGAGAGTACTGCACATGGGCGTTCCCAGGCTTTTTTCCAGTCGGGGGCGGGGGGCAAAGCACTTCCAGGGGGGGGGGGGCAAGAGTGCAAACCCCCACCCCCTACCATATCTTTTTCTGGAGGCAGACGTTGCGCACTGTGTGGGTGCTCAGAGGTTCCTATCATGACATCTGAGAGTAATTATTACAACCTATGAGTCTATGACTAAAGAGCGCACTATTTTCACAGGCGACCTTGGAGTTCCAGGAGGGGCCACGGCCCCCTTGCCCCCCTCTCGCTACGTCCATGGTACTGCACTAATGCGCACGCTGTGTGTTCGGGTGTGTATTGTCATCTAGCAGGAGAGCTACATATGGAGGTAGTGCCCTTTGGACAGACATTAACTTCACGTTACAATCCTACAAGCTAGATAACAACACTCTCTAGGAAAGTTTGCTTTTCGTACTGGCCATACCAAGCGAACAATATCGTGCAAGTTTTTGGGAAAAATCTTCCCGGGAAAAGCACAGCAAGCGATACTACCCCGACAACCGTTTTATGGGCCGCGCATTCAAAGACACGGCCCACCCGGGGGCCGATCGCGTTATCAAGGGCCCTTCTCCAAAATATGAAGGACCGGCTCCTGTTTGCCTCCCTCCACCACGTACGCAGATTTGAAGGGAGACCAGAGACATACCATACCAGCGTGCATTGTCATGAAGCAGGAGAGGGCAAACCAAGCCGCACCAAGATGTATTGTCATCAAGCGGGAGAGCGACCCATGGAGATAGGGCCCTTTACAAAAACAGGAACACTAGAAGCGCAGGATAATATTTGTATTACCTTTGTGAGTCACAAATTTAGTGAGCCTAACTTCCTTGTATTGTTGTCTGATTAGATGAGTCACTGAATTAGTGAGCCCATCTTCCTTATCGATAATAACGCTCCGAAACTGTGTATTGGCATCAATGGGACGCTACTAAAGAGAGAAAGCGTGTGTATTGGACACTTGTATTAAAAAGATCTAACAAAAGACCTTCCCGGAACAGCATCGCAAGCAGTACTGCGCCGACGACCTTGTTATCGGCCGCGCGTTCAAAGACACGGCCCACCCAGGGCGGATCGCATTATCAAGGGGCCCTTCTCCAAATATGAAGGACCGGCTCCTTTTCGCCTCCTTCCACCACGAAAGATCAATACGCGGATTTGAAGGGAGATCAGAGAGAGGGAGACCTTGTATCGCCAACTGTAGGATGGGACAAGCGTTAGCTTGCCCACATGACGCTTCAAAAATATACCACAAAATAGCAACCGCCTGAGATCCCTCAGAGGCCTTGTATCGCCAACTCTGGGATGGGACAAGCGTTAGCTTGCCCACATCACGCTTCAAAAATAGACCACAAAATAGCAACCGCCTGTATTACGTATTACGTTTTTTTTTTGTATTGTTGACTGATTAGATGAGTCACAAAATTAGTGAGCCCATCTTCCTTATCTTTTAGCCTACCACTCCCTATATCCTTAATTTACTGATTTGCTTTATTTTCCCCAACCAAGTCAACAACTGAGGCCAGTTCTAAAACTCTGCCCCATTGCTTTTGCACTTGAGTGTAACGCTGTATCGTGTGCTTCAGAAGAGCGTCAACACTCCTGTGCTTTACAGTTAACTCACCCCAAAATTCCGATAGATCTCCTCCTTGTCTTGCGGCGGTAGTATATTCTAAATTCATTTAACTAATCTGCCAATTTAAATTTAATAATACCCTCCACTACCCTGAACCCTTTACACTGCCACTGTTTCGAGAAGTTTTTTGCTCCTAACCTTAACCGCTCCCTCCCAAGCCAAGTTCGTACGTAATAGCTGATTATATTTCTCATTCGTTCTTTACCCCAGCAGTCACCACCATGCACCACTCTACACCTGTTTACCCAAGCTTGATATGCGATTTCGACTGCTACTAACATGTAAAATTTCTGTTGTCTTTTGGTTACTTTCCCAACATGTATTCCCATAGCTTCTTCAAATGTCAAGTTACTTAATCCAAAATATTTCTTAAAACAGGACCACAGGTACATCGGTACCTTGCACTCGAAGACGGCGTGCCTCACCGTTTCTATTTGACCGCAAAGCTCGCAGTCTCTTCTGCGGCTTTTACCCCACAGATAAAACTTGTCCCTCACTGGTATGACCTCATGCGCAATTTTCCACAGGAATGATTTTCTTTTGCCTTCTAACCAGTAACTAAGAATTCTTTTCCAAGCTTCCGCTGTTATTGTAGATGGATATTTCTCTATTTCTTTCCCCCTCAGATCTCTGTATAATTCAGCGACTGAGCTTCCGCTGTAGTCTTTGCTCTTGTCTGATCTTTTCAATTGCAGCAAAGTGTGCTTCCCTGCTTCATAAATTGCTGGCTGCCATTCCGACATTGGACTCCTATGATCTATCCCGTGTTGGCGAAAATGTCTTATGTTTATTCCCAGCCAAAATTTTGTCACCTGCTGTGCGATGTCCTTGCCATCCAACATCCTATATATTCCATGTAAAGCATGTGCTTCTGACAGTTGTTTCAGATCAGCAATCTGTAGGCCCCCAACATCAATAGGCAGTTTCATTTTCTCTTGCGCTACCCATTGCGTTTTCCCATCCCATATAAACTGAAAGCAGAGTTTCTCAATTCTACGGCATATTTCAGGAGAAGGGTAAGCGACAGAAAACAGGTACGCACATCTCGGTATCATAATTCTTTTGACAATCTGCGCTCGAGCTGTAAGTGGCGTTCCCGGTTCAACATACTCTTCCTTCAATTTTCCCACGTATTTTTCCAACTGCATCCAATTGTTGTGTGAAACCCCGTCCTTATTAAACCTGACTCCGAGGATTTTGGTCTCCTCCACAATACTCAAGCCCAGATCTTTCCTCGGCTTCTCCCCACCTAAATATATCAATTTTGATTTGTCTCTATTTATTTTCGCCCCGCTCATTGTCCCATATTCTTCCATTACTTCTAGAGCTTTCTCAACTTCCTTTTCGCCTTGAACTATCATAGTGAGATCATCTGCGTAGGCCACAATGGTTTTACACTGTACTGCCCCAGGTAACCCAACCCCTTTCACTGCCTCAGACTTGTTCAGCCCTCGTAATAACCGTTTTTTTTTGTATTGCCATTGTTGTATTGCCAACTGTTGTATTACGTATTATGCCTCAAAGGCCTTCACGGGGACCACAGCACAGAAAGCCCACGGCATACCTCAGATTAGACCACAACAAGCTGCCCACAGTCTACTGGTTGAGATCACCAATTTGTCTACGTTCTGTTCCGGCGGTGTGCAAGAAAGCTTATATGGACGTGTATGGATGCACACGCCCTTTATCAGTACGAGGTATGCGCTGCACACGGAACAGAATTTTGCCCTGAACCTGATTGACTGTGTGATCACATCACGGGTATCACGGGTACAACCATACCCCAATTACCAATTACGTTGTCAACACACTATTCTATGCAATGCCATGCAGTGCTGTCAGGGTGTTCATTTTTTTTTTTTTGGGGGGGGGGGGGGGCTTTCGGATAGAATTCTGATCAGGGGCGGATCCAGAGAAGACCCTCGGGGGGGGGGCACTAAAAAAAGAGAGAAAGCAGGGGGGTCGCCATGTAGCAGGAAAATTCGCCGTGCGGCAGGAAAATCTGCCGGAATCGGGGGTAGAGGTATGTCTCGGGGGGGGGGGGGGGGGCCCAGGGCCCCCCCTGGATCCGCCCCTAATTCTGATAGATTTACACACCCAGATACAACACGGATACTACCGCATTCAGCCTACTTCCCACTGCGTATGTCCTGCGCACCAGGCACGGCCTCAGCTACTTGGAACAACAAAACACTGTTGCGAATTCAAGTGTTTTGCGTTTCCTCACGTTGCCAATCAAGTAACTGCTGATGTTTCGAGACTTTGGCTTCATCTCGTGAGGCGAGGCGTTAGAGGGATTGTTCGCGCTTGCCCGATAACATCGCATATTTTTATTGGAACGGGTAGTGCAGTAAGTAGTAAGTAAAGTTCTGCTGTTGTGCAGTATAATTTAATATCGGCACCGCAAAGCACTGGAATCCACACGATTTGAAACTCTCAAGCAGAGATATGTATGAGCGACGTCAAGTGACGACAGTGTGACGTTATGGGGGCGTTTCCACCCATCGCACAGCGGCCAGGCAGCGGCAGCGGCATCGCCGGCTCCTATTGGTTGTCATCTTCGTTCCCACGTGACAACCCCAGAGTGAACGTCTAACCTCACACAGCAGGTGTGAGGTTCTCTAGTTTTGCTCCTCCCTGTGTTTTTTTATATTTTTTATTCTGTGTTAGCGCCGCGAAGCAACTGTGGCTATGAGCGGTGCACGGATGTGGATAGATGAAGAGAGGACAGTAGGAAGGAGTGGGAAACAGGGGGGCTAGTATGCTTCCTGCAGGCCGATTTCAGGGGGAACTGTGCCGACATTCGTCGGGAAAGTCTTCGGAAAACCCAGGGAAAAATCTCAGACAGCACAGCTGGTGGTAGGATTCGAACCCACAACATCCCAATCTTCTGCACGTCCATGCCGCTGGTCCCTGTGGATGTGTACGTGCTACAAGCTCTCACGTCAAAACACAGATAAGCTTGGAAGTGCTACAACGATTTCCAGCGAATTCGATTTCGAGTCAAATGCTCCTGCCACATGCATTTCTTCTATATTGTATACTATATTACTATACTATACTATCTATACTATATCTATATACTATCTATACTATATATACTATATTCTTAAATTTCATGCTACAACGTAGGAACTCTCGCGGTGCCCTTTCCGTTTCTGTTCCTTGCACGCGCTCATATCATGTCAGCAACAGCGCGGAGCGTAATAAGGAGTGTCATTGTGAGTATGACGTCAAAGCGACGAAGACGCCAAAGGCACCATTTATCAGCGTTGATGATGTGATGCAGCGGAATTTTCATTTGAGCCCCTGTGCATGCAAAAGCCTTTCGAGAAAACATCACCACGGACAGGGTTGTGCTTCGAAGTGTTTGTCTTCCTTTCTTTTTTTCCCACGCTGTATAGACCTCAGAAGATTAGGCTCGCCAACAATCGTATTCTCCGAAGGGAAATTCCGAAAACGCTTCGCCGAAAGACAATCCAACTGCGCTCATCATCACTGCGTCGCTTCTGATACATCACTCTTGATGACAGCTCTTTCTTCTCCTCTCCCGCCAGCAACGAAACAGTGAAAAGTGAAAGTCATCAAGGTCGACTCGTAATGGGTTCTTCTTCTCCATACTTGGCCCTCGCAACCCGTGTGGGTGTCTTCTACACCTGTATGGACATGGCACTCGGCAGATTGCTCAAGCTGATTGCGTCACATGGGAACACATGGGCGTCACGCCTCAAGCTTCGACGACGCAAACGGTGCCTATCGACGTCGCGCCCACCGGATAGCTCTTCGCTGTGTTTACAACGGCAACGTTACAAAGGGAAGCTAATGTGCTGCGTGTCGAGGGCATGTTGACCCAAGTGGGCTGAATAAGTACTGTATACATAAGAATGTCGGTATGCATCAGGCAACGTAATCAGCGCCTTTTTTACTGATATTTATGTTTCCATTCTTTTTCTTGTTGCTGGCAAACTTTTAGGTCACTGTGTTGACAAGTTAATTCGAGGGAGACTGATAGGGAATTTGCAAGAGAGCATAATTAAGGCTGTAAAAGCAAGTCCGTGTTCCATGCACGCTGCAACATTGTCGTAGAATTGCCTCTGCAGAGCAGAGCATCAGGTTAGCCATGCGGCAAGTCATGGGGCGCATTTGTTAAAGTCCGTTGATTCCAAGAGGCTGAAAGGTGTATAGGTCGGTAGTTTTGTAGAAATCCACTCCACATGACATCATGGTGGGTCTTTGAGTCACGGAGCATCAGACCACACCAACATCATATCCCATGATTCGACTTCAACACAACGGTACTTTAGCTTCAAAAATTACGAATAAAATTTAACTACAAAGCTAATCATTCTACACCATTGGGCATCTACCACATAAACCATCAACATCGTAACCCATCATTCGACATCAACATAACAACCCTTCAACTTCAAAGTCCAAAATTGGACATCATCTTCAAGGTCCGCGACGTTTTGCGCGGAGAATTTACACTGGTGACTTTCGTTGTACGACTTTGACTAAAAAGTTGCAGTCCCTAGTTGACAGTTCTAAAACAGCTGAAGATACCATCGCAGACGACATTGGCGGCCGTTGCTTAGTGTCCGAACGTGTCTCAGAGCGTTCGGACGAAATTGGTGGAGAAGCCGTAAAGACGTCGAATATTTTCTGGCTCTTATGTTCTGCGACACGCTATATGCTCTGTAACGACAAAACGTTACGTGAAATTTCTTAAGTGTCATCCTCGAAAACGATGGGGAAAGACTTCCATTCCAAAGGTTTCAATTTTTTTCTTTTAAAATCAATCAATCAATCAGTTGAAAGGTTTCTGTAACCGACGCTGTGGCTGGAGCAGGCGAGGCCGCCACCCAAGGTCCTCCCACAGGTCTCCACTGAAGTCAGGAGATGACGGACTTCCTGCCTCACGAGAAAAATGTTTTCCAGTCCGCCAACATTGCTTTCCTCAGCTTTGAAAAACGCACGCGAGGACCACGCAGACGGTTGCACAAACGCGGACATTCACTTCGGCGGCCAGTTATACATTACCCAAATGACATACGGCTGATAAATTGAAGCCTGGAACCCAGCAGGGAGCCCGCTTAGGCAAGCCATTTCGGTCTGCAGTTGTACCCCATTAGCTAACATGCCCACACACATGGCAGCCGGCGGGGGTAACCGTCGGGGCATCGATGACTGGTACGCGGTGCCCGGCCCCTATTATCAGGTGACAAACCCAACCCACGGTCAGCTGCCCACTTCCGCCTCTGGGAATTCCCCTTTTTCTTGATGGCAAGTGCCAGACACTTTCGAAGAAACCTGAAGATGGTATTATTCATTCACGTTCGTGCCCCGCAGCTACGACTAACGACAAGTAAATGATGATGATTTAATGATTTTTTTTTTAGTTCCGTCTTAGCGCCGCGAAGCAACTGTGGCTACGAGCGGCGTACAGAGGTGGACTGGTGGAGAGAGGACAGCAGGAAGGAGTGGAGGTCAGGGGTTAGTTTGCGACCTTGGCCGACTGATTGAATGATGATGTCATGGGTTGGGAGGGGCTCGGAGTGCAGGATTGCACCAAAGGCCAAAGAATCTTGGACACACTGAACGGTCTGGTACCGATGCCTTCTAGTTGACGCACAGAGGTGTGTTGTTCCCTCGTGTAGATTTTTGACAGGTCATGGGGATATAACGGTGCAGGTTGTGTGCGCAGCATTGTGTTGCTGAGGCTCAACTTATATAGCGCAACAAGGGACACGAGGACACGGGGGACGTAAAGTGACGGAAAAGTGTGCTCGGCATGTTTGACGGATACTGCGGGGTTCCCGCAAATAGATGCGACTTTGATGTAGCTACTTATAAGACTGTAAAACGAGGTGCGGTGTACGAGCTTTACAAGCCATGTTGATTATAGGGACTGAACGTGGTCGTCATGTCGGACCTCTTGATAATCAGGACGTGTTCCTATACGACGCAGTGCGAAAGGTTTGTTCATTTTAAATGTCATACACGAAACATGTCGTGATGTTTATCGACTATACTGACGTGGAACTGACCCATAGGGAGCTATATTATTGACACAAAGGCAAACCACATATTCTTAACACTCGCTGTTCACTGTGAGAACGTATAATGAAGTCTCCGTATTGCGACTGCATATTCAAGAAATTAGAGCTCCAATTATCATCGTCATCATGTATCTCTCTCTCTCTCTCTCTCTCTAGTGCGCCAATGCACGTGTGCGTTTGCGTTGTTTCCTTTTATAGACCGTAAAACTGCTATATCTCCCAAATCCTGGAACCGCACAATTATTACATGAGCGACGGACGCAAGGAATTGTAAGCTATACCGGCACAATGCTTTCCTCTCTGTACCCCGACAAGCTCCCGGGATGGACTTTTTCAGTATACAGTCAACCCTCGATTTATGAACACCCTCGGTTACCTGAAAAATCGTTCATAAATCGAGGGATTCATAAATCGAAAATTCAGTTAACTGAGTACTATCGAGCAAATGCAACAGTATTTCCGAGTTGGGATTGTGTTTATAATGCCATATATTGTGTAATTTTGCTTTTGACCATGCCTTCTGCTGTATCAATCTCACAAAGAACAGACGTTAGCGCATTCACACTCTGTTTATTATGCAATACTAAATTGTTTAATTTTGCTTTGGACCATGCCTTCCGCTGCGTCAATCTTGGAAATAAGAGATGTCACCACATTCGCACTGCACTGGTCTCGGATTTCCTCTGGGATTTTTAACCTCTGTTTATTAATCTCCGGGTGACAGCGACCACCTTATTCATCAACTGAGGTCAGGAACACTTGGTCGCACCTTGTGCGACCCCGGAAAACCCGTTTGTTGTTCGGATTTCGAGGGGTTAAGAACCGAGGGTGCAATACCTGGAAAACGTTTTGTCCGTTCAGGCGTCATTCATAAGACCACGGAATTATCCTTTTGAAGGTTTTTGTTGACCTCGGAACGATCCGTTCATAAATTGAGGGCAAAAACGCTGGGCAACTCCTAGTTGGTTCCCAGAAATTCCGTTCATTCGTCGAATATCGAGGTTCATAAAACGAGGGAATGCATAAATCGAAGGTTAATAAATCGAGGGTTGACTGTATACCATTTTTCAGGTTAGTCCTCAACATTCTAGCGAGGAAGGAACACGAGATCCGAAGGAGACGGAGCTCCGGGTCTTGTGTGGACATTGAGTTTATTGAACTCACCCAGCTGTCTTTCTACCCGGCCACGGTGCATCATTTTGAGCCCAGGCACGACGCAATGAACAAGAGGAAGCGGAAGACCGTCTGGCTTTCCAACTGAAATATACAGTCCAGCATTAAATTTAGCTATACCAAGCGGTAGTTATGCAACTATTGTTCTTCTTGTACAGCTGTGGTTCGAAAATAACATGTTTCATAATTGATGCGAGGCGGTGCATCAAAGCCTGACTAAGTATCGATAGACTGAATATCTGCAATATCTATTTACCACCGCCGATACATCATTCATGCATGAGCAAAGTGGCTACCGCAGAGATGCTTCATAAGCATATTTTCTACGCTAGAAACGGGGGAGAATGAACCCATTAATGTCGGCTTTGCTCGTTCTATTGCGCGCAACATTTTTATTGCTCGCCTGGAAGTCATTTTATTGCTTTTTCCGGACCTCCAATAAGCGGCATATCATCGATGCTGATCGCCGTGCGAGCATTGTGATGAGGTTTAAAGATAAGAGGTTGCTGTGGCTGGACTTTCACTCAGCAGAACGGTAGAGTGTGTGAAAAAAAAAAAAGGGGGGGGGGATACCAGAAAGGCTTAGTTACTGAATACTTTCTGGGGATTTAACTTTCGCGTACAGAGACTAGGTGCGTTCGTTTATTGGACTCGAGCAACTCGAGAGCAGAGAGAGCCGACTCCTGGTGGGCAAAAATGCCGCGGCGCGGATTCTCATAACGTCGTGTTCGTGGCAGTGACTCTCGTTCTAAAATTCGAGGATTCAACATTAGATGTGCGAGAGAGTCGACTCCCAGCGCCTCATCCTCTGGATATGGGTCGCTGGAGTCGATGACGTACGATGACACTCATACGTCACGACCACGCAACTCGCGCGAGTTCAATAATGGAACACAACCACAATGAAAGTAGGGTGTCTGCACCCCAGGGGACAGTAAGTGAAATAAGGTGTGTGTGACCCCGTGCGAAGGTCTTTGGAAGCTGAACGAAAGACAACTCGCGAAAATCGATACAGGCGACATGGCTACATCCCCTTGCAATTCGTGGTCCACACGAACACTCTAAGCAGAAGATGAGTGATCTTGGACCTCCTGGGGAGATGCATTGCCACAGCCATTATACCCTTTCGGGACCAAATACATATGGAAGTGTATGCGACATTTAGGGACTATTTCTGGTACTGGGCTGCAAAAATCAGGGCGATGGGACTAGAACGGGGAGTAATTGAAGTCTAGGGTACTATAGAAGCTGTAGGTGGTGATTCCGGAACATACAACACGGACGGGAACGCAGAGAAGACAAACACACATTGAGACTAGATTGGGCAGACATGCTGGTGCATAAATGATAGAACACAAGTCTACCATATCAGGCACAGTATCAGGAAATCTATAGGAGTGCATGCCATCCCGATTTCCATGAAAGCCGAGATAAAGAGAAGTTCTCGGTCCAGGTCAGGAACCGAGCGTTTTTAATCGGCGGGTCCGGAAAACAAAAATGTATAAGTGAACCCTCCACGTTGTGCTAATCCCTCAGGAGATTGATTATCTGGAAACCCATGCTTAGCCTTGCCTTGTTCGTGTCGTTTTCCTTTCCCCTTAATATTCATGAAGGTATGTGAAAAGTTAAGTTCATCAGTTGTTGTCGAGCCTGTGCTTGCGTTCCCGTCCGTGTTTTTTCTTTTTTGTCCCTCCCCCCCTCCCCCTCAGGCAGTGCACAGGAAAGAAGGAAAGAAACACGGAGAGCAGTGATACATAAAGCTGTTAAAACTTGAATAAAACTCCCCACGCTCACACATGTCAATCTTCTGCAACACCCCATGTGCTTGAGATTCATAATTAATAAACCACGTCTGTTGTGTAGAAAGGTTAGCGAGAGAGCCGGACCAGTTCCTAACTTACCAAACAATAGTTACCAACAATAGTTACCAACAATAGTTATATATAAATACCTTAATTACTTTAATTGATCGAAAACGTCGAACTTCCACGCTTGCAGGCATGCACGAAAGCAAACACTAATGAACCACAGACAGAGAACCTGGAAAACGAATTTCTCTTCCGAGCGAAATGAACGTTATCTTTTTGGGCTTCGACGAAATAGGTCTAGCGGAACTTGTTGGCTTGCTTTAGTTCATTTGGAAACCTATAAGCTAAATTCGAATAACTTGAGGTTTGCTATGGTGCAGAGGTCAGTTATTGGACTGCGCGTCGCACGATCGTGTCAGAGTGGTCCCAGATTACTGGTCAAGTGCTCTAACCATTACGCCACACTGGCATGTGGTTCAGGTTATATGCGCTATTCTTGTGTTCCCGGTCAAGACAAAACCAACAGACGTCATATCTCGAACCAACTGAATGCGGGTGCAAGGACATGCAGTGCCAACAAACGAGTACAAAGTGTACTACTAGGTGTGCTATATATCCATGCGCTCCACTGGATGGCGCCACAGCTACGTTCCCGCAGATGCCAGAACAGCATGCGGCATGTGATATAAACGACGTGACATGTGACAAAAACGAAACAGAAACGATTACCGAACCAATACAAGAAACCGTTATCACATTGGCTGCGTCCAATCGTGCAGTCCACAATCTTGAACGTATCTTCGCAGGACATTCACAGTTCGGACTAAGGTTGCATAGAAACCCGGTAAACCACTAATATCCAGGAGACGTACCAAATTGGTCTCAAACGTCGTGGATGTCACACAAATCCTGCAGGCGTTTACTGGATGTCCAAAAATTTACATCCCATTCGTCCCTCATACAACGTTCCCTGGATATACTTTGGACATATCCCAGTCGAAAAAAAAAAAAACGACAGAAAAATATGACTGACAACAGGTTGTCATATATTGGGACCTTGTTGTCTGTTTGTCTGTGTCGTTCAGACGTCTGTTGTACATGTCTGTCGCGTGTCGTTCTGTCGTCTGGTGTGCTTTGTTGTGTCGTGCACAACTGGTTTTTGCTGGTTGCAAAAGGCTGTTCTCACAGTAACCGGTGTGAACTATGTATAATTGCATTCAAATACTAGATGAGGGAGAACTTGTGTATGAAGTATATGTCTTCCTATTTTTAGCCCCAAGGGCCTGACTCTCTCTAGTCATGAACTCTTTCTCAGAGGTCAGCATTCGTCTTGAATGCCAGTGGCAACAGGTGATGAAAGATGGTATGATCAGGCTCCAATTTTTAAAAGTGTATTTTCACACAATACCGCACAAGCTGCTGTAAGCAGTGTTTGGCAGTGGGTTACTTCTTATCGCTTATCAAGAAATTATTTAAATAAATGCTTTCAGTTTCAATAGTTTGCATGTGGTACCTGCCTCTGAAATTATAAGGGGCAACATGAAGTTCTAAGGTAAAAAGGTAGTTACACTTTACGTTTAGTTACTTCAATTCTCATATTTCTCTTAAAGTAACTGCATGTATACTGCAACAACTTATTTCCTTTACAATTTCCTGTTTCTCCTCTACATATAATCAGCGTGAACGCTCATCGCCTTTGACTACCCCACGCCAACTTGTATTCGAATTGCTGGTCAATCTTAACTGCTTACAAGTAACTTCATTTCCTATATTAGGACTGCTCACAACATCATGTAGACCGTGTAAAAACGTAAATCACACTAGCATAACTTTTAAAAAGCAACGTTGAACCTGTTTGCATGATGTCCCACATACGTCCATATATCCTAAAAAGACGTTCCCGGTATATTTAGTGGATCTACAAATGACTAAGAAGTGGTAGTCAACTGAAGATCTCCTGGATGTCAATGGGCTCTGTGGCAAAATCCGTGGAATATCCTGCAGACATTTCTGGATATATATGGTTTGCTGGGAAGTGATCGATTTAAGTCGTGTCACTGGACTAGGTCTAGCGAAATCGGTGAATGCAACTATAAAAGGCCAACCAACTTAGGCTGTTGGTCTGAAAACATACATTTTTTCCTCAAACATAATAAAGCTCCGTAACTTAAGAACTCGAGACTGGGGCACAAAGAAAACGACAACGCAGACAAGGTCTCAAATTGAGGCCTTTTCTGTGTTGTCGTTTTTTTTTTTTTTGTCCCCCAGTCTCGGGTTTTAAGTTATTGATCTATACTACCAGCTCGCTTGCTACCTCTCTATCATCTCGTTATAATAAAGCTGCACTTCTGCGTCACATCGAGTTGGAACACTGAAGCCCATGCGACTGTGACATCCGCAAAACTCTAAACTTACAACTTCAAGCCGAAGTCCAAAGATCGACCTGAACAGCGCAGTTTCCTTATTGAGGTCGCTCAAAGGCTTTATTCCCACATAGCGCGAAGCATTTGATCACTACCGCAAGGCTGGGGAAGATTTAACTGGAATGAGGGAATTTACTGGAAGTAAAGAAGCGCAATCGACGATCCAGTGTGCGGCTGATGCACCACTAATCTACCCCATTGCTACATCTATTGCCCCGAAAACACAGTTTAGTTGCCCTTCAGAGGTGCTCCACATAAAGAATTTTCTCCCGACAGTAGACCGGTTTCTATAGCTGCTTTTGCTGAACGGTTGTCTGCGCATGAAGAACTGTCGTCCAAGATTGGTCTCTTCCAAGAAATCGGCATGCTCGGCGCAGAAGACACGAGGAAGTTGCAAGATGCCTAGCAGTAGTCTACAGAGGAGATTTGGATGAACGTCTTCCTGACGAGGTAGTACACAGTACACTTCAGTTTCTTTGCCAATGCATTGCAGTGACTGTACTGGTGTGGCGCGCCTCCCGGTGCGGACAAAGCAAGACATTTTCGTCTTGACCTTTTCACGAAGGTCTTCGTCTTGACCTTTTCGTCGAAGACCTCTTCACAAAAGGTCTTCGCAAAAGGACCGGTGTTGTGCACCGGCACTTCGCAAAAGGACCGGTGTTGTGCTGATGCTTCGCATCTAGAT
This sequence comes from Ornithodoros turicata, assembly GCF_037126465.1. Lineage (NCBI taxonomy): Eukaryota > Metazoa > Arthropoda > Arachnida > Ixodida > Argasidae > Ornithodoros > Ornithodoros turicata. The sequence goes on along the minus strand of NC_088206.1, from coordinate 11,636,038 downwards.
GCTAAGGAAACTGGCCTGCGCTTCCCATACATTTGGCTAGCAAATCATCACCTTCACCTCTTGGAGCGCTTTCTCCTGTTCGTTGCCCCAATGGCACTCCGAATTTTTCTTGAGAAGCTCTCGAAGTGATCTTGTCTTTTCTGCAACGTCGGGGATTCTGCAACGTCGCACCGTATAAGCTCCCCCGTGCCAACACCACTGTACACCCGGCACTGTAACCACGTCCTGTGAGCAATACACAGCGTAGTACAAACAGACACGCTATACGTCATACTATGTCATATGCGTCATATATGACGTATTGCGTCAAAGACCTCAAATAATACGTCATAGGACCTCAGCTTGAACCACAAATGTCATATTGGGGAATCATCGTCGCTTTCATCAGTGCGAACGCAGGAAGTGGCCAACATAAAATTATGTGCGCAAAACATTGGATTCGAGCACAGATTACATTAATTAACCAAGCAATTGTGTGCAGAAGCCAAATGTATAGCATTTATGAACTACGCTCGTCCTTGCAACATGGGCACGAAAAATGACATCTGCTTAATGCGGTAAGTTTAAGTGTCATTTGTCCTGAGGCCGTTTTGTGCACTGCTGTGACACACTTTTTTTTTTTTTTTTTCGCTCTCGCGGGTTCTGCAACGAATAAAATGAGCTCCTGAGAAAGAACGACGAGTGCAGGTGACCTTCAGAGCACGCGCTAGGCCTCTGTTCCGCACAAAATCCTCCTCTGGTGAAAAGAGTATATCGGAGAATGAGGGAGCGTACGTGACTCGTGACGAACAGCGGTACAGCTCAAGCACGTAGAAGCAGCACGTGAGCTGAGAAGAAAGAAACAAGGCAGAAAAAAGGTACGGGGCCTTTTCCACGTCACGCGAGGATCGTGTCAGCCTTCCGCGGCTGCTTTCTCCGACTGTTTTTCTAAAGTAGATTGCGTAGCTCTAATACAGCGCAAAGCGAAAATATTCTGCACGGTGATTCCTAAAGGACAGCTTGACAGAGGGACAGTCGCACCGAGAAACACCAGCTCCCGTGACATAGTGGTTAGGGTGGCCGCTTTCCACGCCGAGACTGGGAGGTGACGCGGGTTCGAATCCTGTCACCGGCTGTGCTGTCTGGTTTTTCCTTGGTTTTCCGGCAGACTTTCCAGACGAAGCTGGAGTTCCCCTTGAAGTCGGCTCAGGACGTATACTAACTCCTTTGTCCCCCACTCCTTCCTGCTGTCCTCTCTCCATCTGTCCACGTCTTTACGCCGCTCATAGCCACAGTTGCTTCGCGGCGCTAGGACGGAATAAAAAAAAGAATCCAAGATCGGCCGAGAATCTACTTCGTTAATTTTTTTCGTCCGAAAAGTGCTTAGACATAAAATAGCCGAAATTTAAAGATTAGCGACCCGGCGACAACGAGACCAGTGTGACGTCACTCTCTAACAGGAGGAGTAGGGGGGGGGGGGGGGGGTCTTCGCACCGCCGCGGCGTTCCTTTTCTCAAAGCCGTGCTCCGATTGGTGGTGTATAGGGAATGGCGTTTTCGTTTTTTTTTAAGAGAGAGAATTCCGGCATACTCTCAACATCCGGCGTATGCTCTTGTCATGTATCTCGTCGAACAGCAGTCAAACTGCGCCACTATTTCGCCTGGGATTTTCGATACCATTTTCACGTGAATTTGATATCGTGCAGTCGGGACTATTTTGAACTGAAAAGCGCTCCAATAAATAAAATTGTGCCGTTTATTTCGGCGTGTCTTATACCTGTGGTGTCCTGTTTCTGTTCTTCTATCGTCCTGTTTATGTCGCTACACTTAAAAATAAATCCGTAGAAAAACGGGAATTTTACTCGATATGATACTGCCATGCATTTGTCCGTTTCCTGATCAACGGAGCACAGTTTCTTTACAAACAAATGCTCCGTTGGAAGACGTTACGAAAGCGCCGTAGAAAAACGGACATTTTTACCGATGCCGTATTTGCAGAGATTTGTCCGTTCTACGATGTACGGCGCACTGTTTCTTTACCGCACATGTTCCGTTATAAAATGTTAAGGTGTGCCGTTTTTTTACTAGCGATTGTTGCTTTATAATGAAGTGTACCAGCTTTTTTCTACAGCTCCACGCGTTTGTACTAGCTCCTGTAGACGCACATATACAAGAGTGGTATCACTCTTAACTCGGTACCCTTTATGGTAACTTTTAGCAATGTGTAACCGTTATATAGACGTAGATTTCCAAATATCGTGGAGGTTACACGACCGATACCTCTATTTAGAGGTTAAACATGACTTGTAACGAGACACTGGAGGAGCAATTGAGGTTGCTTCGGTGTTCCACGGAAATCCAATCGTCGTAACTTATAAATGTACCCTTTATAGGAACGTTGTAACTTCTAAACGAATTCCACGTTTGAATTTCCTTCGTTTGTTTTCCTTGTTTGTTTGCAGGGTAACCTGTATAAAATGTACTGCTCAAAAGTCACTGTGTTCTCGTTCAAGCCGCACATTCAATCATTCAGTACGATAGTGTCGGATCAGTGCGCGTTACATTATTGTGTCTCTGCGTCTGTATACGAACTGCGGATCGTGTTCAGAACTGTGAAGAAAGCACAAGTGTCAAGGGACGGCACTTTATCAGGGTATTTCTACGGTATGGTCACTACAAAGTTTACGTGGTTACGTTTTTGCTGGACAGTCTAGGAACACTAATCACAGCACAGTCTGTCTCTCTAACACGGTTGAACGGTTCAACACCGTGTGTACGTGTGTGTCTTACGTCCGTTATTTGCTTAGTCATTTGTCATTCTTGTGTTTTACTTCTTCATGTGCTTCTGATTCACCATAGCCGCGTCGCTGATGTGTCATTCTGACATATCAGGAAGGAATAGAAATGCTTTCGGCTTGCTGGAGAGGAAGTTGCGACAACGTGAGGACTGCAAAGATTATACCTCCTTGAAACTGAATGTCGTTCACCACAGCTGAAGTGTTGCTATTGCGACGTCCTCGTGCTCTTGCCTCAACTGTAATTCCAGGTTTGCCAATTGAATAATACATATGCTCCAGTTGCCATTATTTCTTTCTTTCCTTTGTTGTGCACGTGAATCTGTACATGTAGTGATCACTCACTTTTCGCCACTGGATGCCCTTAGATGAATTACGTATATTATAGCCATATGTTCCGAATAACAGTATGCGTTCTGCACTGATGAGAGCTCATTTTGAGCACCATTTCTTCTGTAGCGTCTGTGAAGAGGCGAGCGTCTTAGAGACACCCATGCTTGGCGAAACTGTAACTTTTACGTCGGTGTGGCGGTTAGGAGACAGTAACCTCTATTTATAGGTGATCTGTGTAACGTTTATAGAGGGTATTGCCCATAGGTTACAAGGTAACTTCTGAAATAGAGGGTGAAATTTTTGAAATTTTTATCCGTTTTTATTAATTTTTTTTAATTTTAATTAATTTTTTATTACCGTTAGTGCAATTGGTTATGGGTTCAATAGCAGTACCTCGTCATAAGTACACTCTAAACCTGGTACCTTCTAGTAAAGACTAGAAGGTACCAGGTTTAGAGTGTACTTATGACGAGGTACTGCTATTGAACCCATAACCAATTGCACTAACGGAGACCGCATATAAATGCTTCACAGGAACAAAGATGTGTAGACAAATACAACAAGGGCATCGCAGCCTCTGTCCGATATACGGTACGATGTATTTGTGCTCTGGAGTGGTGATACGTCTCTTCTAATCTGGAAAACCTACCTGAGTACATCCACGATGTAACATTCACTGCTCAGATTACTTGTCACAACACAACGGGTGCAGGAGCTGTGCTTTATAAAAATATTTATTTAACAAGTTGGTATTGTTGGAAGGCTGACTTCGTTTGACGCAACAGCTCAATCACCTTAAGTGCCTTCCTTGAATGTGTCTTCCTGGCTTGTTTTGTGCCCAGCTCCTCTGGCTGGTTCATGATATGTCTAAAGGAAGAAACACGAAGCATTTTAGTAAGATACAAATGTCGTATGTAAGACTGATAAACGTTCGTCCGTTAGTGAATTGCAGTTTCAGTGGCCGACTAGCCAATGATATGTACATTGGCTTCACAGTATATGTATACCAGCCTACATGAGGGATGTGAATTTGACCAAACAAATTGGAGGTTATTTGAAAGGATGCAGCAAATCAAATCAATATAAAGTATGGGAAAAATTCCAATGAATTTAGATATAAACATTCATTTTGCAAGCAAATCTAGCTTCAGAATGAATAGTGCATCTAATAAAGGATTCAAAATGTGATTGCATTCTACTTCTGTGGAAGTATCAGGATTTAGATTGGCTAGCTGGGCTTGTTCTTCCAGGAATTTTTTTATATGTTGCCAGCCTTCTGGATTTGGCAATGAATATGATAAATGTGGTTTGAAGTGGGATTCGATTTCATTCAGATTTAAATCGTGGCAGGATTTAAACTTTCACTACACTCGCAGTGCAGAATCCTGTTGACAGGTATCAGCTAGTCATGGCCTGCACATGTTGCTTTTCGTTACCGTTAATGAAACAGTGTATCATGCGTATAAGTAGTGGAATACACACGGTGGCTTTGTAGGACACTATCAGAAACCATGCCGCTTCGTTGGTGAACAATAAGTGGACAAGTATTACATTCATTTGTCCTTGAACGTACCTTTCAATAATTAATTCCAGTGAAGCTCGCATGCATCATGGGTGTTTCATGTTCAGGACAAAGTATGCAGAGAACATAAGCATCGCAGCATGAAGGAATATTCGAACAGCTTCAAAGGATATCGCTCGTTTCACGTCAAGAAAAAAAGTGCTCTGACTGAAAATGTCACCACCTGAAACGACAATGTATGAACCTGAGCTAATGGTTGCGCCAGCACATTCCCCGGGACCAGACTTGTACGTATTTGGATTATTGTATTTAAAATGCTGTATTTTAAATACAATTTGCGGTATTTTGGTACTCTACTCAATACTTTTTGTTTTGTGTATTTGTACTCTATTTAAAATACATTACATGGTATTTTCTACTCAATACTCTAATTACATATTTTGGATCTCGTCTGTGTCTCGTCTTTCCATTATCTTGCTTGTTCAGTGGAAATTTCCTGAGTCCCTCGGACTTGACCCGGACATTGGCCCTTCTTGGAAGTCTCCATTTAGAGGTGTTGCCTCGTGTGTACTAATCCTTGGCCAGTGAGGGTTCTATTATGTGTGCCCTGACGCGGTGACGCCGAATTCTGACCTCGCCGAGCAGGGACCTGCTACAAGTTTGCTTTGTTCTGGGTCACATATACTTAGTGGAGTTATGTGGTATCTCTTTGTCATCTTTTTGGGACTTGTGTTTAGATGACTCCTATCACACAGCGGCGGCTAGCGTAGTGCGCGGGGTTTAGGTGATTCATGTGACATAGCGGGGACTTGCCGCATTGACCAGTGACCGGTAACTTTTCGCGTTGAAGGATAAATAGTATCCTAATTGTATTTCAAATACTTTTTGAAGTATTTTGTACTCTATCTTAATTACTTTAATTTTCACGTATTTATACTTTATCTTAATTACATACTAACGTTAGTATTTATTATCTTATCTTAAATACATTTTTGAGTATCTTGTACATGTCTGCCCAGGACTCAAGTAATGTGAAATAGAAAAGGAGTTCTACTTAAAATCTGGAACCTCTATCCAAGTCTGGAAAAAGAAGGAAAAGTCATGTCAATCAGACGGTAACAATCATTTAGGCAAAGACGAAGCTTTGCTGCACTACAAGGATGACATGACAAGGCCCTCCCGCTTAACTTTTACCTCCATCGCAGTGGGGTGCAACCTTCCCCAGGGTGTCCTGCATGCGGTCACGACGAAACCCTCCAACATTTTGTTCTCGACTGTAGTACCTACCGCCGCCTTCGCCTACAGTCCCTCACCCTTCCACTGCTAAGGTTCAGCGTGCCCCTCTCATTATGCGCATTACTCTCGTTCGGTGCGTCCCATACCGGAAAATGGAATCCTGTCATCGCAGATAATCTCATTTCATTCGTTGCCGGCTCCAACCGGTTCTAGCCCTTAGTGTCACTGTCACACTCATATCATACTGAATTAGCCCTGGCCAATCTCCCTTGCGGATCGCGGCCATCTTCTTGGGGAGAAGAAGAAGAAGAAGAAGGATGACATGCAAATGAGACGCTCACTAATGCTGCCGAGTTGTGTATGGCGTAATTGTTATTACATTCGGTCTTTCGTTTTTTGTCAATTAGGAAAATACACAAACTTCTGAATATGCCTACACTGCAGCGGGTTGTGAGTGCAGGATATGAGAACGCGCCTGAGACGAACCACAGCCTGGGGAATAAGAAGTCTGTGCTTATTTTGATTTTAGCCGGCATGTTTTTGCGATACACATTCATGAGCACTTTGCTATTTAAGTAACAATGAGTACAGGGTCAGTTACTTACCTTCGGTGGCGCAAGCAATGAAGAAGTTCAAGGGCCCAAGTACCAAGATCTGGCAGAAAAAAAAAAAAAAAAAGACCGATACGCGTCTGTCGCTGTCGCCGCCATTGGAAATTTGAAAAGGAAAACAGGTCAACGGTCAACGGCACAGCCGTGGTGTCCTCTAGTGGGAGGATTTCGAAGACAATACCCCTCTCTGTAACGCAAAGAGCGCTGGGCGAATACGGACGTTCTACCCGTTTCTGAAGCATACGAACGAACGTGCTATAAAGATACAGATGATTACACCGTCAAAAAACTGCTTTTCACACTGTTCCAGTGGAAACGGACGTTATGCACCGCTCGTACGAAGCGGTCGAGCGTCCGTCAGTTTTAACGGACAACCACTCGTAATAATACATTTTTTCTAACAGTGTAGGTGACGTCGTATCCTATACAGTCGTAACCAATGTTCAAGGACGTGTAATATGAAATTGAAATAAGTTAACTCTGTGTGTTTTGCGTGTTCTTTACTGCAGGGATTTTCTTTTTTTCTTGCTTCGTGTAGATGCGACCTTTAAAAAATTGAAATAAACGAAAAAGTGTTTCTCAAACGTCACGTGGAATGGGTCTACACAACACAACGCAGAGGATTTTTTTTTCTTGTGCGGAATTTATCCTCCCCCCAACGAGCCTGCAATTTATGCCATATTATCACCTCACAAAACAAAACCGCAATTCATAAATATCAAAACAAAACAGATTCAGCCTTCCGGCGCTCAAAAGTCCAAGCCTAGCCTTTTACTGAAATTTGACGCACTTCTGCAAGTTCGATAAACGGTCAGTCGCTTCCACTCTGTCTTCTGCGAAGATGCTGACCAGCCGCCGGGGACGAACAAACCGGACAAGCGAAAGCAACTTCTTAGCTATCTTCCCATCCTTCTCCTGGGATGAGGGCACGACCTAGTCTTCCTTCCCTCCCCCTGGCTTCCCCTTCCTGAAAGGAGAGAGAGAGAGAGAGAGAGAATTTCTCCCTCACGCGTGCGACCGCTTCGAAGTTCTTTGGCGAACGAGAATCTGCAGACGACCCTTGACAGTGGTGTGTGGCGCTGTCTAACGTCCGTTCTGTTTGGCGAATGCGAAAACTCCGATATCTGCGAGTGTCAAATAAGGTTCAAAACTGGCCTGTTAGTCTGCGAGTGTGTATCGCTGGGATTAGATGCGGAACAACGGAGCGGTGTGGGACAAGAAAGAGCAACAGGGGAGACGACGGACGGGATGACTTGACGGGACTTTGAGCGAGGTAAGTAATAAGTAGGCAATAAGTATAGTAAGTAATAAGATTATGGTCTCAATCGTCAGGTCATTCAATTCGATCTCTATTTTCCCTTCCGATTTGAAGAGTAGCTAAAAGACCGATGGGCTTGAACAGGCCACGAGTATATTCACAGGTATATCCAGTGGTATATCCAGAATAGAAGTAGGAGGAGGGAGGTTGTAAAAAAAACTCGAGGGGTGTGTCATTATTACACTTCCGTAAACACTTGTGACAGCTGTAATATTGCCGAGATGCGTCCAAAGCTGAAATAACAAAGGTGTACAGGAACAAAAGGGAGGGCAAGGCTGTCGCCGAACATTTGGGTAGGGGTGGGGGTGACGGGGGACTGGGTCATTCTTGACCAGACTTTGATGGGAGAATGTGCTCTGTCACCCGATGTTGTTGGATGCGTTTTCTTGTTTATTCCGGGTACTCCTGGGTCCCGAAGCACATGCACGTACTCCTTTTTCCCATCACCCCAGCTCAGCTTCATCACCCATCCCACATCCTCCTCTGACCTCCTAATCATCATGCCACACCCAGCTTCTCTGTTGATGAGGTTGACTGATTGACTGACTTGTAAAAGAAAAAAAAAATGGAGATGCAATGACGTATTGGCGGCCACTGATCACGAGCAACTGAAACTGCATCAATGTATCGTCACCTAATGGACTGCATTTAAAACGTATCCAACGAACCAAATAAGGAAAAATAATCGACCCGAAAGCCTCGAACAGAGTTCACCGCATTCAGTAACTGTAGATGCTTGTATGGTTGAAAGCCTCATTGTCCTCGTGGTATCGTGACATATTTCGTTGTACTTTAAAGGACGAAATCCAGATGTGCGAGGGAGTTTTGCACTCTCCCTTCAACATAGGTGAAGATGATGGATTACCACAGTCCGCCTTACGATAAATCATCAAGGTGGCATGTCAACAAAGCGCTGTACGAAGAGGTACTGCACTTGAGCACACATGCGCTCAATCGCAGTGTCTTGAGTTTTGTCCAGTGATCCTAATGCTCGCTTTGCACGCTTTGACAGAATAAACCAGCAGGAACGCGGTTTTAACCCATACGATAACGCTTTGTAGCCAAGGGAACAATGATCATAAAGTTTTATGTGTGTTCCGTGAGCCTCCCCTTGGGATAGTGTTGTAAGAGCGATATCCAAACACGGGTTCTACGTTCCCGAGTAAACGCGCATTTTTCTTCTTGTCCCACGGCGTTCTCATAGTGGGTGGCACCGCGGAACCATCAACCATAACGCGTTATAGCAATCAGTTTCTAGCGCCTGATCTTTGTGCGAGCTCACGTTATTCCAAGTTCTAATAGCTGCGCGGATAACATCCTGGCTAATATTTGTCCAACTTCATCTAAGCAAACCGTCCTTCCATTCCAGCGGAACCTGAAGGCGAGTGTTGCCAAACCTTGAGAGTTGCAGAGGTCGACAAATTTATCTCCGTAATTACTTTCATATATACGCTTCGAAGAGCCTTCCCTAGGAGGTACAGTGCACAACGTTTGGGACACAAGCTCGGAAAGCACTGCTCCTCCGCTGTATAGACTGTACTGCACGCGGGAAGGTGAAGATGTGTTCGGGCAGCATGGCACAAACTGGACAAGTAAACAACAACAACAACAAATCAGTGATGATGATGTAGTGGGATGTTTCGCCGCTGAGGCGGCACCCTATCTCATTGCTTGTAAAACACACACACACATAAATGGGATGATGATGTGGTGGGTCATTCTCCTCCGTCTTGGCGGTACACTGGCTCGTAAAATGAGATAGGAAGACAATAGAAATCCTACGCTCTTCAAATACTGAACTTAATATGCTCTTGGTCCATCAACTCGAGTAACGTCGTTCTCTCCTGTGGTTTGATGGTAACAGAAGGCGTACGCCTTTTTGCGACACTTATATGCAGTTACTATATATTTAGAGGTGCGTGCGGTATATACCAGCGGTTAATCTGCGGTTGCGGGTTGGAATTTACTTACCCGCGCTCACGTCCACTTATGTTGATTATCACAAGGTGGAGGAGGTGGTGTTAATTGTCACAAAAAGGCGTACGACCTACGCTTTCGACAAATCAGGAGCGACGACGGTGTCATTCTGTGCGGTTGTTGGCCTTCATCGTGTTATGCGGGGAAGTTTTGTTGTAATAAGAGTACAGGGTACACTTGAACTGTGTTTATTGCCTATATATATATAGGTCATAGTGGAAGACAAGTAGGTTGTGAAAAAAGGCAGAGCGAAAGTACTACTTTAATTGCCGCAGTTCCGGTGAGCAAAGTCCGTTGGTGCGTATGTCGATATGTATGAAAAAACGAAAATAAAAAACAAACAACTACAAAACACACACACACGCACATGGAAAAGGAAACCCAGAAAGACAACACATCCTTCTTCGGGTCCCCCCGTGGTTTAATGAGGCCCGTTTTAGAGAAGACGTCACACTTTAATGAGCTGCGATTTAGCGAATACAGGATCGCTTTGGTGAAGTTCCGGTTTTTGGTATCAAGGAGGACGGGTGTGCCAACAGTCAGTGAAAATCCGCGATGGAAGCGGTTTCAGACTAAACCACCGTCTGCTATTCGGCAAACATGTTTGATCTGTAGATATTTTGCATTTTTAACTGCGCTCCTCATAAGTCTATACGATATGGCTTCCAGAACGCATGGGAAGGGAACAAAGAGGGAGAACATTTTTCAACCAAACATCAAGTAGATGAAGTACCTCTTGCTCCGTTAAAAAAAAAAAGAGCATCTGGGCTTGACATTTATAGATGGCCTGCATTGGAATCACCATACTAATATTATGCAGGTTGTACGGTTTCACCCAAGATGATTATTCAACAACAAAATGTTTTATTCATAAAGCCTCTACCCTTTCCATTACTGGTTATAGTTCGTCCGTGATGTTTCACGAAGCAATCGCCACCACGGTGGATGAAATCCAAGTGGTACAGCAAACGGCAATCCGTTTTGTTAATGGGGTTGGGACACTTTCATAGATGAGGATTACTACATCACGGGCGCATTGTACTGCACGCCAGAATACTGAGGAAAAAAGAATTATTCTTCTATGTGTCGTACTTAGCGAGATACGGGCCCTCGAACACACTCCCGAGCAAAGCGCAGACGTCACAGACCTCAGGGTTGCGTCCATTCCCATTGGCAGTCGTAAGCACGTAAGGGACCATTTTCGCCTACACCCAGAGTAAACTGGAATCAGCCCCATATCATCATCGTCTCTCCAGACGTCTCATTGCGTGGATAAATTCGATGAACGAATCTTTAAGGTTTAAATGCAGACATGTGCCCGTTACTCAAAAAAAGTAATTGGTTACCGTTACTCTTCTGGAAAAAGTAACTCATTACCACTACAGATTACTCGACTCAAAATGTAATTGAGTAACGAGTATAAGAGTAACGCGTTACTCGGGCCGTTACTTTCAATTCATGCAAAAAGTTGCGCCTCTGTGTACTCCGAAACAATAAAAAAAAAAAAAAATGAAAGCTCGAACTTTTAAGTGATTGCAAAAGCTGAAATAGCGTGAAAGACTCGCGCGTGAGAAGTAAGCAATCATATTTTGCATGTCTCAACAATTGAGCAACATAATGTTGCTATTTGCACACTAACAGGGTCACTGCTCAAAATTTTTCTCTTTCATTTTGCCGTACTTTCCTATTAAGATATCGGTGGCTACGCTGAAGACCCACTCTATACAGCAGCACTCGATAGAAGTGCTGTATCGTTAAATGTCACACTTCTTAGACGTGAACACTCCGACGATCTTCCGCTGAGGAAAACGAACCGCGAACTAGGGTCACTGAATAAGCTTGTGCGTCACTAAATGTGTCACAAAGCCAGTAAATAAACTAAGTAAAAAAAAAAGTGACTACCGCGCAAACGATGCCGGGTCGTTTCAAGGCCTTTCTCGCGCAACCCATTGTGTCGAAACAATGTACGAAGTCGCTTCATGAATGACCCTCGCAATATATACTCCAAGGTTTCATTACACCAGCGCTGCCTTTGAATGGCGTTCCCTTTCTTCTGAGGCTCCTCGAACCATCTGCGCCAGATTATGACCGATGGTCATTAAGATCACTCAATGGACACTCCATTTTAATTGCGAGAGAGGGTAAACATCCGGGGGAAAGGCTGGAAGGAGGTATACCCGCTTCCCCTCGTTAATCACTATTTCAATTGCAACCTCCTCCCTCTCGACAATCCCCTTCTCTGCTGGGAAATTAATATTTATAGAGTGCGTCCCTCCGTCAATCATTTACAGCTCATCTTAGGCAAACATGCTTGTCCTAAACCCGAAACGTTGAGGCGTCATCACCGGAGGCTGAGACGACACTTCGCGAGATGGACTGCATGGACACCGGTAACATATTACCTCGGAGTGAACTAAATGTTGTCTACTGATAAGCGCGCCTTATTGCTTGTAGAATCGGCAGTTCTTTTATTATTATTTTTGATTAATTTACGTGCCGAAATAATCGCAATGTTAGTTAGCGTAGCCTCCGTAAGCACTTAACCCCCCCCCCCCCTTTTTTTTTTTTTTTGCTTTCTTCTGCTGTAATCAGAGTAATCACTATTGAGGCGTCCTGGACAAAAGCATCTGCAAACGTAATTCTTTTAGCCTGCCTATAGAAAAAAGTTTGCCCTTTTGTAGTCACCATGCCGGTTTCTCGTGACAGTGCCAGACACTGAGAAATGTTCTAATCATTTTCGAATTAACCGCTATAGGAAACGTCGCGTTTGGTTCCCGTAATACTCAGTGTTGTACCCGTTACCGAAATATGGTATCGCGATACCGATACTCCTTACTTGAGTAAAAAGTATCGAAATACCGATAACGATACTTCTTTTTTAAAGTAACGAAGTACCGCTACCGTTACTAAAAAAAGTAACGCGATACTTTCGGCGATACTTTTGTTTGAAATACGGCTATGGCGCAACATGGAAATATGCTTACGTGAACAGTTTTTCAGTGAAAAGACAGCATATTTCATATGTAGCTCGGAAACGTTATGCTTGACTTTTATCAATAGCTGGTTCTTGAAATCGTCTCCTGCCATATATCCTTGCAAGCCGTGGTGTCTCCGGCAGCTGACAAAGTGACAATTACATTAGTGTCAGGCCCACACATACCATGGAGTCCAATGACCCAGGAATCCTATCCGAAGTTAACAATGCCACAGTATATGTGAGCGTGACTCAGTGCGACACGGCAGCTTAGCAGTGGAATCCAGAGCGCACTGTCAAAATCTTGACCTCTGTTCGTTGACCTCAACTCTTTTGTTGAACAGAGCGTGGTTATTTCCCTCAGTTTCAAAGAAAAACGGCGAACACGTTTTTGGTATAATTGCATAATTCCGGTTACGGAGAACGTAGGCGTGTCCACAAGCTTCTTGTCGAGGGCTAGGCGGACCATTCACAATGAATAAGAGTAAGAAATATGGTCGGTGAAGAAGGGGGGGGGGGCAGTAAAAGTATCGGTATCGGTAACGATGCGTTACCATAAATTTGTAACGGAAATACTTTTCCGATACCGACTTAAGAAAGTATCGCGATACGCACTCCGATACCGAAAAAGTATCGTTCACTGTAACGGCGTTACTTGTAACGGCGATACGTACAACACTGGTAATACTTGTACAAGACTTTAGCCGCGCCTTGTATAAGCTTTCAAAAATTCAAACACCTCTGAAAGAAAGCTCTTGTCACAAAGAAAAAGAACAGAGTCGACACGGCTCGTTACTGACACGGATAAGTAGTCGTGTGGCATGATTTACCTTCTCTATATCTCAAGCGCACGGCAGCGTCACCTGCGTTTTGGTTTGTAATTAGTATTCACTCGCACGGTTCCTGCACTCAGCAGCGATCCTTTCTTTCCAGAGGCTTCCTTTCCAATCATGTAAGATCGCATTTGAAATTGCTGTTATATTGTTTATGAGCGCATTTACATGCTATAATTTAAGTTGAGTTGAGTTTGAATGTAAAACATGCTATACATAGCTTGCACGTGACGTCACACCATAGCTTTACCCGTGCTTTTTCCCTCTCTCTGGTGAACCGGTGCAACCCATCTATAATTTGCGTTTTCACGTTTTTCGGTATTCGCATTGCCGATGCTGTGGTCGTATTTCACATAGCATGGCCGCATGCAGGGTTTTCATGGAAATCGAAAGAGGTGTAGCCTCAAGCGGCAATCGTATATTTAATGAGTAGTATATTTAAATTTTTCTTCGTTTCCGAGGTGTCACGACTGCTCCAGGTATATATGCTAAGAGGATTTATTTCAACGTGACTTGACTGGTCTGGTACTGGTCATTATGCGCATTTGTCTGCATGGCCTTCTGAGTGACATCAAAAAGAGAAGATTGAGGAAGATAAAAGTCCGAACTTCCGGACACATATATGTCTGGTAGGCACTCGGGTCGGTCTTCGTGGGTCATATTGAGTGGGAGGGATATATTTATTAGAACAAAGAAGAAAAAAATAAGGAAAGGTCAGCCAAAGGTCGTTATTGGGCATGGTAGGATGTTAACCGCTGAATCAGTACAATGTGATATTGCTGAATTCTAATATTTTGCTCGGTGTACTCATAATCGACTTACGAGAGTCTTTCTGCAATTGATTTGTTTATTTATTTATTTTTATTTACGTGTTTATTTTCACCATACATTCGGGTTGACGCCCCTGTCACCAGAACCACTTACAGTGTTCGAACTATTATTATACTGTACTCGAACTGTATTATAATAATCTGGTCGGGTCACTGGGTAACTTTACGTTGCCTTCGCGACCGATCGATGGGACTGAAGCTACCGTTTTATAAATGAATTTCCTCGATGAGTGTGTTGCGTTCCTAAACCAAGCTATTTCTGGGAGGAAGTATGTAGCAATAGCGTGCGTATGCGCTAAAACCTTTTGTTATGTGTGCTAAAAAATGTGTAACACTTGGCTTATGCCATTGAACACCAACAAGTGCAAACACATGTCACTATGTCGCACTAATCATACGCTCAACACTTATTCTCTAGATAATATCATACTTGACACTGTAAGTTCATATAAATATTTGGGTGCTCATATAACTAACAACCTCACATGGGATCTTCACATTAATCGTGTATACTCGAAATCTGACACGGTGAATGTGTGATGTGTCCTGTGTGTGCCCCCGGTGATTCCGCCACTTTACTCTAACTTGGGCGCAGCTCTTGAACTTTTGACCTACATGTTGAACTCAATTATCATCTCTGTTCGTCTCTGGACATCATCCTTTTGCGTTTTCATCATCTCATCATCAGATTGAACTTTCTGTATTAAGTGTACTGGGGTAGCCAGTTTGACTTCGTCGAAACTTACATCCCCATTTTTTTCTTTATTCACATCACATCACATCACATCACTCGAAATCTAACCAGATGCTAGGCTTCATCAAACGCAACTACTCCAAAACACCTATCGAACTAAAGCTCGAACTGTACACTACAGTAGTTCGCTCTAAAATTTAATACGTGGCGTCTCTTTGGGATCCTTACCAGGATCACCTCATTGGGAAATTAGAATCTGTACGGAACAGGGCTGTTCGCTTCATTTTTTTTTCCAGATTACTCACGTCATTCAAGCGTCGTCGAGCTCAAATGTCGCGCCTCTCTACACCACCTCTTTCTCTATACGCCGTAAAATCTCTCGTCTGTTGCTATTTCATAAAATCTATTATAATGACACTCTTCCCAGGTATTCTCTTTTTTCTCCTCCTCACCGTATATCCAGGTACTTGGATCATCCTGAAAAAGTCCTCATTCCCTTTAGTCGAACTAATCACTTCCAGAACTCATTCGTTCCCAAGACAGCTAGTGACCGGAATGACTTATACCTGCGACCATCGCAGTGGTCCGGGACTCAACAAGGTTCCGTTCTTTACTCCACGACGTATTTGATGTGTAACTTTGTACTTTTTCATTTGCTTCTTCGTTATTTCCACTCCCCTCTGTAATTCCATGTGACTTGAGGGTAAATAAATAAATAAATAAAGAAAGAAAGCCCTGTGCGTTACGTGTTAAAGAGCTTTGGCATTGCGTTCTTCGCAAGGGCGCTTTGCCCTGCTATACAAGGACGATTTTGGTAAACCGACGAATATTTTATTTTTCGCATTAGCGCCGCGAAGCAACTGTGGCTGTGAGCAACAGACGTGCGGACAGATGGAGAGAGGACAGCAGGAAGGAGTGGGGGACAGGGGGGGATAGTATGCGTACTGGGCCGACTTCAGGGGGAACTGTGCCAACATTCGTCTGAAAAGACTTCGGAAAACCCAGGGAAAACCTCAGACCGAGGAATAGGGGACAGCAGGAAGAATCCTCCAGTCTTCCTGCTGTCCTGAAGTCTGGCCAGGACGCATACTAACCCCTCCGGTTAGTATGCGTCCTGGCCAGACTTCAGAGGGCAAAAACACCTTTATTTTGATGACGATGATTGGGGTATTTCTTCATGGGGAACTGCCACGCTGCCGGGATTAAAATCACTATTTTATGACAGTTTCGGGTATAAAGAAGACGACAACGACGTTCACTGACTGATTCATTAAAGAACATAGCAGAAGAAGAAGAACATAGGAGACATAAGTCTCGTCAAAATCGGGGCAGGCTATTGCGATCCACGTACGTAGAAGAGAAAATAGACGAGTCAAAATATATGCAACTCAAGATGTCCGAGGGACATAAGGAAGATGTTCCGAGCCTTTGGTTGACTAATTATTTTTCTGGTGATGCTCACTATCTTCCTGCCATGAGCTACAGGCAATATCGAGCACGCATCGCCATGCACCCGCGGACTTTGATTCTCTTACGTCTAATTCAGTGAAAGAACGACCAGCCTAACGGCAGCAAAGCCTAACGGTAGCCCAGCCTTCCAAAGTCAATGAGATCATCCGTACAATTACCTAGTACCATTGCTGGAATTCCTAATGTACCCCAATGAGCGTGAGTGAAAAGCGAGTTAAAAGTAACTTAGAACTTAACTTGAGTTACTTTGGCAAAGTTACCTGAAAAAGGAACGAGTTCCTCTGAAAGTTACCACGGCGCAAAAGCACCGAGTTAAGTTACAAGTTACCAAAAAAAAAGGAACTTAGTTACAGTAACGAGTTACCTCGAACTCTGAGAGAAAGAGAGCATCGCGCAGTGCGCAGAGCCAGACAGCGTACGATGTACTAAAACTCTCTAATACTTCACTGCCCTGTGCGGGACCGTTCCGTGTATTTTTTTTTCTCGTTTAGTCTCACCTTTCTATGTTTTAGGGCACCTTTCTGGCAGGCAGACCGCTTTTTCTTTTTCTTTTTTTCAACGCACGCCACGTCACGTATAACTAACACTGACGTTACAACCCTACACGTAAGATGCCCACGAAGCCTTCTCTGAATGATCGCGTAGTTAAATACAGCATTGAAAACCCTCTCCCTAATCTGAAATGAATGCGCTTAATTAAATCTCTGAATGTAATAACAATCCCAGCGAAAGCGACGGAGTGGAAGCTTCCCCCCGTAAGCTGTGTACTTTGAACGCGCGTTAAGGCGCGAGCGAGGCAGAATTTTCGACGCGTTAATGAGTCACGCACGCAATTAGCTTGCCCACATAATTTACGGTGCATCGGGCGCCTTCATTTCGCTCCCAGCTAACACTTCCCGTACACGGCAATTTCAGGATAGTCAGCTCAACGGAAAGAAGGAGCGAGAAATCGTATAGTTTACATGGCGAGACAGTGGAATAGTTTGGAAGAAACGAAATGACGTCAGCTGGTGTCTTTGAGTCAAAAGGGCACGCAATGGAATGTTCCACACCCAGGTGCTGTCGCCTATACAAGCATAAGTCTGAGGTTTTCTCGGGGTTTTTCGAAGATCTTCCAGATGAATGTCGGCACAGTTTCCCCTGAAGTCGGCCCAGGACAGATACTTAGGATTCTTCGTTTTCGGGTGAAACCGGATTTTTCACGATATTTGCACCCCAAAACCAATTTTCCAAAATTCGTGCAGAACCCGATTTCTCCCCGGATTTCGTGAGGTCTGTCAAGCTCATATACCTTCTTCACAGTAAGCCACGAAAGAGATGAATCACCCCATCGACCTTAATTCTTAAGCATCCAAGAAAACACCCGAATATCCTCCTGTCAGTCACCTCCTAGTTAGTACTGAAGGCCGGCTTTATTATTTTTTTTTTTGACATGTGTAGGAATTCCATGGTTCATCCCAGCAATCATCTCGGTAGCTTGATTCACACGAGTTCAGTTTCACCCGGAAACTCCCGACAACATATAAAACACGCGACAGAAAACGCCCGATTCTTCCCCAAATTTCCTTTCGAAAAAAATCACCCGATTTTTACCCCCCGAATTCCAAAAATAATAAAACCCGAAAACGAAGAACCCTACACTGACCCCGCTGTCCCCCACTCCTTCCTTCTGTCCTCTCTCCATCTATCCACATCTGTACGTCGCTCATAGCCACAGTTGCTTCGCAGCGCTAACACGGAACAAAAAAAGTAGCTAGCATACACGAACTCGAGTTTCCTCAATGTTATTGAGCATTTGCCAGTAATATGTAAGTGACACGATTAATATCGCAGTAACCAAAAGTGCGACTGCGCATGTTACTATACGAGTTGTGCAATTATATTGACACGTGAAGTGTTTCAACTCGAACTTGTCGGATAGCCATAAAAAAAATTATAAAGAAATGTTATTCTTCGCAAATACTTCCTATTACCAGAGCACACTGTAGGACTTCAGTGTTCACTATGAACCTCATCTCCGTCAAATTACCCCTAGAAATGGAATAAAGAGCATCGCCTGTATAGAGAAACACCCTACTGATTATCATCAAAATAAAGTTGTCGGTCCAAGTGAATAACAGAGACTTGTGTCTCAAATACGTACTTTCGACACAGTTACCTGACTCCAACAGAACAGCACACACAGTGAAGTGACAACGAGTGAGGAAATTTAATTGATCTATGCTAATTAATTAATTATCACACGTTCCGTTTGTACTCTTCAACAACCTCATACCTCTGAGCCACGCTGCCACAACGGTAACCGTGGCATGACAACAACAACAACAATAATCCCATTCTGTTATTTCTACGATATTTCTATCACATTCAGATCTAGCGAGGTTTACGCTACACCTGCACGAAAGCATCGAAAGTATTTCCCGCTTAGCAAAAGCCATAGGAAGTGGGCAAGCGTGTGATCACGTAACTGACGTGGTCGGCGTGCAATCAACAAACACAGGATGCGTCCTTGATTACACGCTTGCCCAGAGGAGAGCGTCGGAACTGGTCGTCTGCAACCAACGCAACCGGTTTGTGCTCAACGAAAACTTGCGGAAATCAGGTGACGTGTTCGAGCAACAAAAACAAACCGAGGAATATGAGTTCAATCACCAAGGGAGAACCTTGGTGTAGGATTAGTATTTTCGGAGATCTACCGGCATGGGTAAGGCGGAACAGAAAAAGAACGGAAGGGAGCGAGAAAGGATACAGATTTGCGTGTAGCTCGAGAGCAACTTTATGACCTGTCTCTTCAATCTTCTTTTCCGGGTTGTGTTTGCTTTTATGTTCCTGCTTC
The DNA here is from genome assembly GCF_037126465.1 of Ornithodoros turicata. Lineage (NCBI taxonomy): Eukaryota > Metazoa > Arthropoda > Arachnida > Ixodida > Argasidae > Ornithodoros > Ornithodoros turicata. The sequence continues at coordinate 11,616,631 of NC_088206.1, read as the reverse complement.
GTTGTTTCACGTCGTGTAAAGATGGGGCAAGGCCGACCGACATAGTGAGCCACAGGCAAAGCGCACCGAGACAGCCGATAGGGGTGATGTAGTTTATGTACGCGACGAATACCCACTGACACTGACACGAGTAATGACATTACCGCCTAATGTCATCCTGATCTTGAATGTAATTATTTACGAAGCTCGCGACAAGCCCTCGTCGTCTGCAACTGACTCGCGCGACTTATAGGCGAAGAAATATGTTAACAACTGACAAGACGCTATATGAAACGAAATGTACGACTTTATTTATTTATTTATTTATTTATTCATATACCTTAAGTGCCTACAGGAGGCATTTCTTAAGGGGGGAAACAGATGTACACAATACACTGCATAACGATTACAGGGTTAACACAAATAAAACCTCTCACAGTTTTGCACAAAATCATTGTATGATTGTGATGCAACGACATGCTCGGGAAGAGAATTCCAATCGCGAATGGCAGCCTGCAATGGTGAGTGATAAAAGTACTCGGTAGCCCCATATTCAGCTTGGAGTTTGAGAGAGTGGTCAACACGGCTGGAGGAGTGGTGGGCGCTTTGTAAATAGTGAGACCCCGAAAGGATAATTTTCGTCTGCTCTTCAAAAGCGGGATACCCATGTCATGCTGTGAGAGTCGTATTTTTTGTAAATAAAGCGCACGTATTTGTGCAAGTATTCCATGTTATTTTGTACTTTCGGTTTCCTCTACTTTTCGATCTTAACGAAAGAAAACACTAGGAGCAGCCAATGCTAGCCGGAAACCAGCGACATGCTCCCGCAAAAGCATCTAGGGCACGCAGCATCTACAGCAGAACACATGTGCGTAAACAGCACCACGCTCTGATGTATCCGATTACGGGCACGCATACCTAATGCAAGCACATACGCCTAACGCACCTTAAAAGGGGCACTAAAATGCAAAAACAACTTGCTCTCAAATGAAAGTCCATGTTCCAATCAGTATAATGCATGTAAAATTAGTTCACGCAGCGCTACCGTTTCTAAGAAATACGCAATGAAAACCGAGCCGTCTTTGGCGGTAACCAATGGGGTCCCCAGGAGGCAAAGATTGGCGGCATCCAATGAGACAGCAGGAGAAGCCCGCTTATACCTATCGTGGCCGTGTGGATTTGGAACGGGTCCGATCGTAGTGCTCCGTATATGCGCGGCATGATGCGCACTGCCGCATCTTTCAATACCGATCCACTACATCGTAGCATACAACAGCTCTCGCGAATGTTCCACTAACAACATTTATGTTCGCGTCCTTCGGACAGCGATGCCTGTTCGTTTCGCAACGCGCACTATGGTTTTCACCGGGACTGCTCCATGACATGGCACTATACCAGAGCACGGGATAGCAGACCTCCGCGAGGAAGGCTGACCTTCCCTACCCCATATCAAGCAACCAAGCAAGCATGCACGCAGGCAAGCCGCCCTTGTGTACGGTACGACTGCCCACGCGCAATGGCGGCAAGGCTATTTTATACGCGTGTACGCAAAACGGTAGTTTACGATTACCTAAAATTATCTAATAAATCACTCGCGTATAAGCACTTATGGGTAGAATAACGTACCATATGCTCAGAACATAACAGGCTAACGGTATAAAAGGCGAAAGATTAGTGCGCGGATAAAGGCCCATGTGACACAACCGTTGTTCTCGTCCTTATGCTTCAAAGAAAAAAAGAAAAAGAAAAATAATAATAATAATTAAAAAAGAATAAGAAGAAAAAAAACTGGCAGATTTAATACAAGTTACATGAAATCAATGGCAGCGACAGAGATGTTTTGTTTGAGCTTGTAGCGGCCGGCGCGATGGCGCTGCGGCTCACCGTCAGGGTGAGCTGACTCACCACGGAAAGCCCACTGCAAAGTCAGTGAAGTATTCTAGGGAAAAATAGCCAGAGATCTTTGGCTGCACGTATAACATATGTGTAAGTCCGTCGAACTCAAACGTCGGGGGGCGCCAGAACTTCGCAGAGACCAGAAAACACACGACCACTTCGTAGCTTTGAAAAGACACGACTACTTTATTTACAAAAAGAAGGGAGAGACAGAGGCACAAGAAACAGTGACCAGATGCGCCTCTCGGAAGACGTTGCTTTGGGTATCAGGTTACACTGACCCATTCGGGGACGTTCCAGCGAGGGGTGCAGGTGCAGCCCCCCATAAATAACATGAACTGGTTGACAAGCCCCCGTGGCTCACATGAACAGTAAAAAAAACACAGTTCGACTGGCATCGTCAACAACATTCTCCGTTACTTTGTTACACGTTGTGATATTCGCCACATATGTTTGAAAGTCAAACGTCGCCATGCCAGTACTGGACAGCTGTTTCGGCCTTCTTGGGCCTCATCAGCAGAACGCAGGCTATTTTTTCCCTAGAATACTGCAGTGGGCTTTCAGTGGCTCACCCTGACGGGAGGAATAACGTGTTACGTGACCTTCTGACGCCATCCGCTCAAACGTTGCCTGCCTGCGTACTGCTGATGAGGCCCAAGAAGGCCGAAACAGCTGTCCAGTACATGGCGACGTTTGACTTTCAAACATATGCTATACATGCAGCCAAAGAGCTCTGGCTATTTTTTCCCCTGAGAGGCAATCGAGTTCCGTAGATTCCAATGGGTCCGATTTGCCTCCGTGAAAAACACGGACAAGAAAAACGCTAGCGCGAAATATGGGCCCTATAGAGAGTTTTAGTACATCGTACGCAGAACCATCAAGGCTATCCCTTACGTACGCAAAGGCGATAACGTACGACGCCATTGTAGTCGAACCGGCCGAACACGAAGTGGTCAAGCGAGCAAGAGAGCAAGAGTTGTCTCGCATTCTGTGAGGCCGGCAACTCCTTCACTATAGCACCACCACCAAAGTTGTCTCGCCACACATACATGCACTGGGTGATGATGAGGTGGGCGATTCACCGCCGCTGAGGCAAAGCTGAAAGTTGTCAAGGACGACGTAGGAATACAATTTGCGAGTTTCACATAACGGAAACATCAAGGAAGAGAAGTTGCCATTAATGAACTTAACGCTTCTAATTGCTGCGAATGAGACTCGGTATGTCGGCGCCCACAAAGGAATGTATGAGACCTAGCACAACGCTTTAACTCCTGGATGTCAGATACCATGACTGGCGTTCGTGACAGCACTTTAATTTTGCCTCTTCCAATTCAGTTTCCCTCTTTCTTTCCCCTCAAATTATATTAAATAGATCAACTTGATTGAAGTAGATTGGAATAACATTTGTTGGACTGACGACTACGACAGCTGGAGTTAAAACCTGCACCCGCACGCACACTATTCTTATTAGTAACGTATATACTGTTCACTTTGATGTGTAGTCGCTTCCGGTTATCGCTGCCGCTCAACAGGTTATGGGCCCACGAGACTGCTGGGTGTTCGACGCATAGGGCGGACGGTCTTGGGTCTAGGACGGCGGGCTGCCTTGGTTCAAGGATGGCGGAGTTTGCAGCAGCCAAGTCTGCAGAAGCGAAACTGACCGGCACGAACTAGCTGGCGTGGAAATTCAAAGTCAAGATGATACCTGGTTGGCCGTACGCGGAGGAAGTGGGTCCGGAAACCCCGACGTCGTCCTGGATTGCAGGTGACAAGAAGGCGCAGAGTACAATCTGTCTGAGTGTCGAAGGCATCCAAATTGTACGCGTCTGCAAGTATAAGACTGCAGGAGAGATGTGGGAAGAGCTCCCGAAGGTACGCGAGCGGGCAAATCTCAGCAACCAGCTGTACCTGCTGAGGAAGTTGTATCAGTCACATCTCGGGGCAGAGGAGGACATGCACAGTTACGTCCGGCGCACCTTAGAACTGGTATATTGAACGGCTCAGAGGGATTGGACAGGAGACTACAGGTTTCCAGGTAGGTGCTTTGCTCCCTAGTGGTCTTCCTGAGACCTACCAGGCACTCGTGACAGCTCTTGATGCTCGTCCGGATGAAGGGCTAACGCTCGAGCTCGCAGATGAGTGCAAAAGAAAGGAGGATACTTTGGTAGGACCACCTAATTCTGAGATGGCGCTGCGAATCGAGGTGCGTGGGGCGCAGGTGCTTTCTCCACATGCTGGCAGGGAGTGCTATTATTGCGAGAAGTTGGGTCACGTCAAGAGAGGCTGTCCGGCACGAAGAAACGGGAAACGGTTGTCTCCCAAACAGTCCACTAGTCAAAGGGCGAGAGTTGCTACATCAGATGACTCCATAACAGGTCAAAGTCAATAACCACCTGTTTTATATCATATCCTAAAAATAGTGGGCGGGGTTGCTCTATTACGCTATACGTGACTCTTCTGCACGTTCGCAGGTCGTCGACCTTCCGTGTTCTGTGGTGAAATCCACCGCGATAAACTCCGCAATAAAATCACTCACATGTTAGTCCAAAGCAAGGCGATTTCACGCCGAATCAGGTGGAGTCGATCTCGCTCGATTTTTTTTTCTTCTTTCAAACATATATCAAAGCCTAACCTCTAGAAAGCATATTGGTAGTAATTTTTTAATTAATTATCGTTCATACGCTGACGTTTCGAACAGCGCTTCTGTGAAGTTTGACGTCACGAACCATTCAAGATATTCAGCTGATTAATTTTTTTTTCTCGTACTCTTAGTGGTGGGTCGCATTGCCTCCTGGGTTCTTAAGATTCTTAAGTCTGCCTTTCTCCAATTAAAAAATCGCGAGGTGGCGTCATTTGTAAAATTTGGCACTTCTCGACACCACACAGATCTCCTATCAATAGTGATACCTAAAAGAAATTTACGTCATTGTGATCGCCTCGGAATGCCATTTCTTCTCGCAGCCAGCATCTCGTTTTATGATTAGGAGCAATGGGCCCAATGGTCGTTTTGTTAGGGGTGGTCCAGCGTAAAAGGGTGAATTCAACAGCGCGCTTTTGGGTAATTTGCACCCCTGAAACGTAACTTCGCCCATCTCTAAAGCAACTTTTTCTTTGATGTGCTCTTTTCAGCCATCACGAACAAAGTTTCAGAGAAATATGAACGACGTCATGAATGGGCATTTACCCATATTCGGTGGACCACAGCTCACAAAACGACCCGGTTGGGCGCATTGCTCCTAATCACAAAACGACGTGCTTCCTGCGAGAAGAAAATGTATTCAGATGCGATCACAATTTTGTAAATTCTTTTTAGATATCTATGTCGATAGGAGGTCAGTGATGTGTCGGAAAAGTTCAAAATTTTACAAATGACGTCACTTTGAGTTTTTTTAATTGGACAAGGGCCGACCTTAGAATCTTCAGAACCTAGGAGAGAATGCAACCCACCACTGAGAGTGTGTGAAAAACAAGTTCAGCTGAATATGTTGAATGGTTACGAAGATACGTGACGTCAAACTTCACAGGGAGCGCTGTGGTCGAAACGTCTGCATATGAACGATAATTAATTAAAAAAATGACTACCAATATGCTTCCTAGGGACTAGGCTTCTATATATGTTTGAATAGAAAACATGCCAGGCGAGTGAGATCCACACAGTCTGGTTCGGCGTGAAATCATCCTGCTTTGGACTAACATGTGAGTGATTTTTTCGCGATAGCGGGGTCGGTGGATTTCACCGACGATGACGCATGAAATTTCCGATTACGAAATTTTCCACGCGAGTTGCGTACATTTTCCTCGTTTACACCGAGCACGCCGTGGTCCAAGCGACGTGGACGCTGGTGTGGTGGACGGGGTGACTGGACGCAGGGCCCCCCTGGCTTAGGGTGCGGTCTTCGCGCGCGCGCGATGGCAAAGCTACGCGTTGTGGTTGTTGTGACAGCTGTTGTTTTTCGCGAGAGTGGGGTTCATCGTGGTGGATTTCACCACGGAGCACCGAAGGTCGACGGCCTGCGAACCTGCGGACGAGTTATGTATAGTGGAAGGGAGCAACACCGCCCACTGTTTTTAAAATATGATGTAAAACAGATGGTTCGCCACGCGCATGCGCTCTGGTGGAGAGACCGGGGTACACTAGAGCGTTGTCCTGTTTACGCACGTGTGTTCTGACTGCCTAGTTTTCTGTACGATTGGAACTCACCCCGGTAAGTTACTCCATGCGCTATCGTTTGTTGACGCGGGGTGCGATGTAGATTTGTAGGCCTGGAAGGTAGGTGTTGTTCTCCGTAGATAGCGTGCATGGTGTTTTGGTGTGCGAAGTTTCTCATTTTGGTGTGTCCACATCACTGCACGTTGAGTCTGTGCTATGCGATCGCCCTCAGATTGTGCATTCGAAATTATATTGTGCATATAGATATGATACCATACCATATGATAACAGCGTACGTGTGGATTAACGCCTCTGCATGAGATGACAAGTTCCAATATGCGCGTGCATGGGCAAGCTAAAATCGCGTGAGCACGAAGAGTTGTCCACGGGCAGCATGAGTGAACGCTGGAAATTCGTGTTGCGATATTGTGGAAAGTGTGTGCGTTGAAAAGCTGCTCTCTCTATGGGTGGTTCTCGCGTCCCCAATGTGACACGTTTGCGCACGATGAATCTATGTGGTGCGAACGCCATAAACCTGTAATATTTGTAATTGTGATTCTCTTAAGGTGAACATATTTTTTCCTGAGAGGAACTTGTTCATAATGTGACAAGCTTTGCGCATTTTGAATCTGCGTGATCATCCTAAATCTACCATTCATATTTCTAATGGTGCTTCTTGCTCTTCGGTGGTGCTCTTGTTAGTGCGTATACTTCCTCATGTAAATTTCTTTTAGGTATTGTTATTGAAAGAAGATCAGTGAGGTGCCGAAAAATTGGCTAATTCTACAAATGAGGCCACTTTGCAATTTTTTTTAACTGGACGAAGGCAGAGTTTAGACTCTTCAGAACCTATAAGTAGGGTTCCGAGTTTTCGGAGTTTTCGTCTTAAAAAATTCGGAGTCTGTTTATCGGAGTTTCCAACTTTTCGGAAATTCGGAATTTCTCGAAGAAATAAAAAGCCTGAAAAATTTGTGCTGTCGTTGCTGGAGACAAGGGACGCAAAGCTGCCAACGTGACAGGTCCTGGCGGAAAAGATGTGCAAGGAAGGCTCTATGCTCCAGATCGGCGGGTTATAGAGGACGCAGGAAGTTCTCTGCAGTGGAAAGTTACAGGAAGAAAGCACCCTCGACACAGCAATGCCTGTTCGCGAGAAGCCACATGTACCACACCAGGCATGGGTGGGAGGAAACCAACAGAGGAGAGGAATACGGGGACCTCGGGAACTACTTTATTGCTTCCACCAAGGAAAGATGCGGACCTCCGATAGGTGGTTATCGAGGCGGCGTGTTGCACTGGGGACAACGACAGCTCAAGTTAAAAACTGCACCCGCACTATTCTTATTAGTAAAGTGTCCATTCACTCCGACTTGTAGTCGCTTCCGTTGGTGAGTCGGTGGTCCGTTTATCACTGCCGCTCAACAACATTCATCAGGTGAACCCTGCTTGTTTCATTTTTTGTTTGGTTTTTCTTCTTCTTCTTTTTTTTTAAGTGCGTCTTGGTAAAGTTGAAGTAGACTTTCCTACTTCCCTTTCTATTCAAGAGTACCGGAGTATAGTCTGACCCAACCTAGTCGGGTCTCCATGTTTTTTATATTTCAATGAACCAATCAATCGAGGTTGGAATTACGACTTCCAATCGTTGCAGACATTAGCATATTTAGGCGCAGGAACGACCTCCCCTACGCTTATTATAAAGTAATAAAAGAATTTCATGTCGGCTCCATCTTTGTTGTGAAGTCTTCGTGGTGATGCTTTTCCCGCATCGCAACGCTTCATGCGGCGAAGGTACCTTGTAGGGTGCGTATTTTGCTGAAGCTCTACAAATACGAGTGCCCCGGAAACCTTGCAAGTGTGATTCGCAGCGCCACAGAACGCATCATTGGATTCCTTATTTCCAATATCCGAAGCACTGCAGAAACTATAAAGAAATAGCTGCGAGGTTTATCTCAAGACACACTACGTACAAAGAAATATACGATGGACCACCGCCATGTTTCAAAGTAGGGCAGCTGCCTTATAAAAGCTTACCCAACGGGGATGCCACGATATTCCTCCGTTAAGAATCCACCGTTTAAAATCCCAGATGTTCAAAATACCAGATTTCTAAATTAAAGCTTTAATGTGGAAAATGGCGGCATGATAGTGTTGCATAATATACATATTACTGACAAACCTCGCAGTATTGCGTGATTTTGACGTCAGTAGAAATCATTGTCATGAATAAAAACCAGGTTTTTGGCTACCAGTCAGGCTTAGCATGGCGGTCACATCAGAGCAGCAAAAATTATTAGATTTTGGTTAGGTTAGTTTTCAGAGCTTAGGTTAGTTTAGGTGCTTTTTGACAGTTCACCACGCCGTTGGGGGGCTATCCACACAGTTGGGCACGCACGCAACGCTACGCTAGCCCCGTTTGGGATTTTGAGCATATGGGATTCTAAACGGTGGATTCTTAACGGTGGCATTTCGGGATACCCCCTACCCAACATGGCTTCCATTTTGATTGCTTTCCCATAGGGATTCGGAGGTTTTTGGCTGTAACTTTGGATTGCGACGTCGAATCGGTTTGAAATTTACCGCGATGAAACGTACCAATTAGAGTTCCACGCGGACACAGGAATTTTCCACCTGCATTGAATAACTGGAGAGTACGGCGCGCCGCATGGGTAAACGTTTAAACCCCTGTATACCAAACTCTTTCAGGTCACGCACAAAGGCCGTGGCCCAGCGTCAGTCACGTCACATTATTTCGCACACACACGTACACATAAATGGGATGATGATGTGGTGCGTTCTTTTGCAGATGCTCAGTGTGCAATAGAAAATGCAAATTTAGCAATGAAATTGCAGAAAATTTACCCGGATGTTCAACTTCAAGCCGCGAAATGTCAAAGTTCTTCAAAGCGGCAGCACTGTTCAAGTTGCATCACGCTGAAGTTACGAAAATAACTTCAAACGAACGCTTCCTTCCAAACATACAGGGTGTTCAAAATCAAGCTTTCCACTAGCACTTTATAAATAGGCGCACAAAAGAAGACTGGTGCTATTTTTCTGTTCCTTGAGTAAGAAACAGGTGCTACATAATTAGCAGCACCTGTTTCTTACATAAGTAGCGTATAGTTATCATTCGGTTTCCTGTCATCGCTGTGTTTGCGTAGCGCTCGTGAAAGCTTAATTTTGAACACCCTGTATAGTGTCAAGAGTTGCGCAAGCCGCGAATATTGTTGATCGTAATAAATGTACCCCGCGAGCTGTATCTGTTCGGGAGTCACAGTTCAGGCACAGAAAAACATATAGACAGAAGACACAAACACGCAGAGCCTCTAAGCAGCTAAGGAAAGACAAAATTCGAAAAATTCACACACAGCACGCACACAAAAGAAAAGAACAATGGATGCCGGGGCCAGGAGGTGATTGGCTTTTTCATCATTTACTAGGATTTCACAGCGCAGGTCTTTCGCGTCTCGGAGGTCAGATTTTCCTCTCTCGAACGCGGCAAATTCCTGTCACGTAGTGGGCAACAAGCCCTCATCAATACGATGGTATCACGTGACACTTGTTTACTTGCTAGACAGTCAACGAAATTCCTGTAGCGACAGTTAATGACCCCATTTATCTAAAGGACCATCCCCTTCGACTTCGAGACCCTTCTTCGCGAGAAAGATAAGAAGGTAGAACAACGTGGCTGCCGACCGCAGGCAGTCACGCAGACATAAACACGCAAGAAAAAAAAGGTTGCTTTCCGAGCGCACCCTTCGGAGCCGGGTTATTTACCCGAAAATTTGTCGTCCGCATGTGAACTGCAGGACGTACAGGAATCCTTTTGGACCGGTAAGCGCCGAAGGGTGTTCTTCTTTTTTTTTTTCTTTTTTAACGCATAAATAGTACGAAGATATTTGCAACCTTGTTGGCCTACCTTGTGGGTGATGCGCAACATGATAAACGGGTCAAATGGAAGGTGAGTGCAAGGAAGCACGAAGTCAAGCCATAACGTCGCAGTAAGTTCGGTAGCAACAGCTTACGACACTGTTTTTGTTGAATTGAGCAGTAACTGTGACTTACATGTACTCTAGGGGACACGGTTGTCTAAAATCAGCACTTCGTGGTTTATCTAATCTCAAATCTCCACGTGTTGCAAGACTATTTCTTTCGAGTAGTAAACAGGAGCAGCACATGGTAAGCCTTCAAATACAATATTGGCACAACACTTTCAAGTGCAGCAGGTGTAATATATGGGACGGCGAAGTACTGACAGGCGATTTTAGCTAACCGTGTACCCAACAGTACTTCGCGCAGCGGATGGAGATACCTGATACCTGGAGGATGCACCCGATTAAGCGTGACCCACAACGCGAAAGCTTCTACATATTAAATCTTTAGAAAGCTTCAGTGCATTTCTTTTAAGTGTTCCATAATGAACTGGTGTCAAATCTGATTGAGTTTAAGTTCAATAGTAACCGCTGTCTTATAAAGAATTTTCGATGTCATTCGGACGACACACGAGTATACATTTGTTTATCCGGAATCGCGAGCACAGGGAGGTGTTAAACAAATTGGGGGAGGGGGGGGGGTCATTATTACAGTTATGTTGCAGTAGCTTTACATATCACTGTCGCCATGCATCTAAAAAAGACGACGGGGGGAGGGCTGCGTAAGAGGGATGATGATGTTATGTTCACCTCTACGAGATAACGCAAACGCCGAAGTTAAAAGTGCATTAAAATTTAGTATGTTGTCACAGTTCGTTAATCCGTCGTAACATTTACACGTGAATAAGATTATTTTCTCAGAGTGGTTTTACACATTGTATAACATTACCTAACATAACATTACACATAGAAGCACTAGAAAAGCTCGGAGAATCGGTATTGTCATCACAGGTATATACAAGAACACTTTTCGAGAACACTAACGTCCCCGCTTTCATTACAACACAATACATTACTATACATTACATTACATAAATATATTATTTCATTACGCCAACGTTGAGCGCATACTCCTCCGCTGCCGGACCTATATAAACGAGAGGCGTACACTGCAGTCACAGCTTGCCACCCTTTGTTGCCGCCACAACTTGTCGACCATCCTCGGCCCTTGGGACACCGCGGCCGACTCCAGGGCGGCCTTACGTCATGTGGTTGACTTCTTTGAGGCGACAGGCCTAAAGGACTCATTATGACCCCAGCAGCGCCCTCGGACATTCCCACCATCACGATCACGTTCAGCATCGCCATCGCCACTTCGATCATTCCCGTCATCTCTCATCGTCATTACTCATCATTGTCACCACTCATATATTAGACCCCTAGCTATGCGGTAGCGTTCCACTCCTAGAGTGGAAAACCTCCCCACTTCATCATTACAATATATATGTTGTTGTTCATTACAATAGTTAACAAACCCCGAAATCTGCGTTACGCGTTACGCATCTTCGAATAGTGACTGTCACGGACACTACTCCCTTACACCACTGTACCCCTCAATCATATCACTCAACCTACAGTGTAGTTAACGCTCCCCTCGACGCATCGATAACGGTCTTCGATAAAGCAAACGTGGCGTTACGCGCTTCCTCCATTCCATCATTTATTAAACGAATCCATATCGGTAAACAGTGGAGAACAACTACACACACACACATATCTAGTGTCACGCCCTTATATGCATGGTGTTAGTGCAAACATAAGGCCCAGCAACGCCCCGCAAAAAGAGAGCTCACCTTAACGGCTGTCACGCACAGAGACCTATCCTCCTGCCCTTCATGCAGACAGGTAAATCTGTGCCAGGCGACATGGCGGGCAGTCACGGTAGCCTCCTGTGAAATGTGAGTATCTATCTATACAACACGCCGAGGAATAACAACATTTATATTTTGACGATGAAGGGGTTTTCATCGTAGGATGAACCCCTGTGACGCTCTTTGTTGTGCATCGAGATTTTCGCACTTGAACTCTCCTGCACTGTTGCCTCTGGTTCCAAGTTCTGTGGTTCTGTGACATCTTGGAGCACGGACATTTTGGTGAAATGTGAAACCTCTCGTGATACGATCATCCTATCATCATCATCACCGATAAGATCATCCTATGTTGTCTAAATAAGCTGAAAGCTAGAAATGTTGGGCTAAAAGTGCTCGGCATAGGTCATCCGGAAATTTTTTCCGGCTTTGGTATCCGAAAATTTAAACGTAAACTGTTTTTGTAGTTCATTGGGTAACTGTGCAACTTCGTCCTTGGGTTGAATGAGGTCTAACGCGATTTGGTTATTCATGTTAGAGTCGCATAAAGTTGCAATGTATTCATGCAGGGCATCAGACTGTGGATTGTACTGGGTAGCGATCCATAAACATGCTCGTGGTGGTATTTCGCAATGCAACGTAAACTCTGAATGACAAAATAATGCTGATAAACATAAGGTTCGGAGCTCCTATTCGCTAATTTGAAAACCTAACTGAGCCATGAACGGTTTCCTGGCATCAGATTAGAGTGCCTAGGTAACCGCTAAATAAAAGCGCAATTGATAAGCCCTGGGGAAGGGGTGGGGGGGTGGGGGTGATGTAGGGGGAAGGTGCGGTCAGCCTGCTCTAAAAGTGGCGGCTCGGTGCACCCAGGGGAGAGAGAAGTGGGGAGGGTGAAAGAGGGAGGGGAAAGATGATGGTGGCACAGGAGAGGGAGGGGTGTGCTAACCCTCTTGCTCTGGGATAAGGGTAGTCCAAGAGGACTACCCACCACAGAAAACATGTGAGCATCCCTCAGTAGTCTTCATTGGGATGCTCCCTGTACCACGGTAACCACCAGGATTATTGACGAAGTTACCCCATCGCCTCCGCCGATAAGCCCTGCAACCGGCTAAAGTGTCAATTTCTTTGTGCTTTCCTTTCTTCCTAAACTTTATTTTGTGAGTATCCGCGTCAATTTTCTCGTGTCTCCGTCCTTATCTTCGTCAGACTCAAGGAAATATTGTCTGCTCAACTAGTACTCGCTTGCCCCCTACTGATGCACTATATAGTACTTTCGCTCCTCTATCGAATTCCTCGACTCAGGATTCTTTATAATTTTCAAGAGAATTGAATCCAAATCAACACAGTTGTTTGCCAGAATGCATGATATATCGTACTATATGTGAAACACCAAGTGTGAACATCGACTCCATGCTGACTGTACGTGAAATTTAAGCATAAGAATTGTACGACGAGAATTCAAAGCGAATCCATCACCCACAGAACGGCAGTAAACGGGCACACGTTATGGCAACGTTACTATGTAGCTGTGTAGCGTGCCACATGCAAAGCGTCACGGTTCCACATGCAAAGTGTACATTGATTTATTACATCCAACAACAGCATTTATCGCATGTTGTTTCAATGTGGGTTACGTGGGTCAAACTAATTGCGAATAAGTTGCATCAGAGCAACAAGGTATTTTTGTGACCAGCCAGGGTTTGGAACCGAGCACAGAGAATGCCCCAGCTGCAGAGCGCGACCGATTCTTCCACGTCTCTTTCGCCGAAAAGAAGGAACGCTGAAATATCCGCACTAAAATGTCCTGCAACAAAATGTCGAAGACCCGGAAGCTGGTTCGTCTTAAAGTTACGTTAGAATTAGAAGTCTTACGTTTTCGCAATACACTGCCATTCCTGTTGCATGCTGCAATGCTATTATTCGCTCTAGTCTCGAAGAAGTTTAGTCTTGTAGTGCACGTGCACGTTTGTATTCGGTAGCATATTTGTGTATATGTATCCGGACAAGTTAGTTTGCGAAGTTTGTTGACTTTGAATTTCGAACTGAACACGATTTACTTTCATTTTCTGCGTCATCCTGTTTCAAACGCCGAATTCGAATGCATTTTGGATGCTGTTGCTGGAGAATACAAGCATTAGTGAACATGCAGTACATAAAAGAAACTGCACCGTTACCCACGCGACACAAGCAAGACAACAACAATCACAACAACAACAACTACAAAAAAAAAAAAAAAATCATAATGACGACGACATGGTGTGTTTCACTGCTGGGGTGCAGCACCCCGCTACATGTGAGACATCAGATGAGTAATATGATAGTCAACGAAACAACTCACGTTTTCGAAGCAGCATTTATTTTCCGTGAGCCGTACGTGCAACACCTCTTGGTTTATGTCTAGGATTCGTGGTTTTCGGCATTTTCCGAAAAATGCCGGAAAACACCCCCCGAATGATTTTTTTCAGATTCGGAATATTCCGAAAAAATCCGAATTTCTCGTATCTTGACAGCTGCCATTCCTGGAACCGCAAAGGGAAATCCCCTTGGAATCTCCCGTTGTCGACTATTTCTCGAGCGTGGTATTATCTTCGGGCTGTGCCCTGACCTCAGCTCTGTTGTGCGGTCCGTGACCGCCTTTTGGCAGCACACGTACTTAGTGACACACCTATTTTTAGTGAATTTACTATTCAGAACCTTTGTGGTCTGTTGTTGTCCGGTTAAAAAGAGATCACGAGTGTACGGAGCTCCCAAACGGCTTCAAAAGCCGATCGCTCATTCCCTGCCCTAGCCTTCTAGTTCATTTTTGTGTTCTTTGTATTCCTCTATCTACTCCCTTCCAGTTACGACTTGGAGTGACCCTTGTTTCCGTTCGTGAGGCACTTGAAGGCACTTCGAGGCACTTCACTGTATGAGGACGTATTCTTATTTGTTCTACGAGATGAATCTCGTATGGATGATATAAAGCGCGAGTTTTTCGAATATGCTGTATGCCCTGCCCCTCAGGTGGATAGATCTCCTATTCAGTTTTGGACGGCCCGTTCCAGCACATGGCCTTTGTTATCGCAGTGCGCCTTAAGCATACTGGCTATTCCTGTTTCTAGCGCTAATGTTGAGCGCGCGTTCTCTAAACTGCGTGTTATTAATCGCAAGGAGCGGGCCGTTATGACAGATGCGAGCATGATGATGTACGCTTGCATCTATTACAACAAGATAGTCTCCTTGTTTGCTGGTTTGGCACAGGCAATAAAAGACATTGTTAATGAAACCATGAATCGATTCACTTCTTTTCGGTTCGTTGTTACTTCGCGCGCAAAATAGGCTTTCTTTCATGCGAAATAAATAGATGCCCGTATTCGGGCATTTATTTATTGGGCGGAATATAGATGCCGAAAAAATCCGATTTATAGTCCCCCATATAAATGCCGATAAACACCCCCCGAATTGGGTTGAAAATAAATGCCGAAAACCACAAACCCTATTTATGTCATACTTGCCCTGGGTTTAACCATTAAACATATAGCCTGTAACCTGCGTTGTAGTTAAAAAATATATATAAAGAACTGCTTCGTATTCACGACGAAGTTGCACACACAACCCTTTAACCGCCACGGCAACGATTGTTTTTTTTCTTGCCCCTTTTTAATCGCTGGGTCAGTCACAAAGCGATGCGCTTTGGTGGCGCTGACGAGTAAAGCGTTCACAGGCTACAACGGTCGCGTAATATGGATGACGCTGGACGTCACGCTATAGAGACCATTTGTGGTCCGCTTAACGCCAGAAGCGACGTGCCTCTCAAAGTGCACTGACGGTATGGCAGCGTTACGGCGGAGCATCAACAGCGAAATGCAGGAAAACACCTGGGATGTGTGTGTGCCGTATATAAAGTTAAAGGTCGACGCAGGTAAGGTGCATGAGAAGCAGTAAATTCGCCCAGCATCATATACTCCCTGTCTGCCGGATTACTAGCTATGTACTATGAACAGCACAGATGTCGGGACTGGAGAAATTTCTTCGATATTTTCGAGTCCATTTTCCTCTATACTATTCGAATCACTCCTACGTAGGGCGAGAGGTATCCAATGTGCGTTTCAAAGCCGTCATAACGACATGTTTTTATTCCGGCGGAGCATTGCAATGCAAGGCGAAAGTCTGAACTGAGGTACTGTGTCAGCGATCAGAAAGGTCCCACGTTCACTGAAGCGCTCAAAACATGTGATCACCACTTTGCGTCGTAAATGGTGGAGCGAAGATCTTTCTTCTTGTGCACCCCTCTCCCCCAAAAAAATTATCTATCCCCGGTAGAGTTCGATTGTGGATCGGAGCTCTCAGAAACCCAGCGGTGTCAGCTATTCGTGCGACCAAATTCCTACTGCATGTAGGGCCCAGCAACGCCCCGCTAAAGAGAGCCTATACTTTGACGCTGTCACGCACAAAGACCTATCAGGCTGCCCTTCATGCAGACAGGTAATATGTGCCAGGCGACATTGCCCCAGTGTGACATGGCTCGAGCCGGGTAGCCTCTCGTGCAATGCGGGTATCTACAACACGCTGAGAAATAAAAGGTGTTTTCATCGTAGGATTATGTAGTATGTGTTTCCTTTCGTATTCTGAAGACTTCTCACGATTGCTTGATGATCTCGAAAGGGTTCATTGTTGTGCAGGCTGCGTTGTATCGAGTCCTGTACAGATGACATTCTTTCTTTTTACAGCGATAGCTGTAAAGTGGAGGTATAAAAGGGGGAGGGGATTCTGGAGTCGGCGGAAGAGTGTCTGAAGCTCGGTTGCCTGAAGCATCCAGAAAAGCGCTTGCGCCCGCGCCTCACAGAGGGCGCCACAGTCTCACGTTGTGACGTCTCAGCTGGACCCGACAGCTATCGCTGTTGGTGAAATAGCGTGAAGGATTCGCGTTCATTCGAATTATTATTGGACTATGAGATTAGATTCAAACGCTGCGAAATAAAAAAATAATAATTAAAAAAAAGCGCGTACACCAGCGGCATGGGCGAGCGGGTTAAACTTAAAGGGTCCGCTTGATGGTGGTAGCCAAGGTCGTGCTGAAGACTTGGAGGTGGTGGGTTCGAATCCTACCACGGGCTGTGCTGTCTGACGTTTTTCGTGAGTTTTCTTAACGAATGTCGGCACAGGACGCATATTAACACCCCTCCCTGTCCCCCACTGCTCTCCTCTTTCCATCTGTCCACGTCTATGCGCCGCTCATAGCCACGGTTGCATCGCGGCACTCACTCATAATTTAGAAACTAGCCGCCTGTGCGCTCTGAACGACGTCTCCTCCCTCGTTGCACTCCCACGGAGCCGCCCAGTGGGGAAAGGGGGGTGACGTCATTGAGAGCGGACAAGTATTACTCGAAGCTCCAAGCGATGACCTTCGAGTGTACTTCAGAAAACTTGTCTTCTAACCAGATAGCCAATATGTTTTAGTTGAACTCTCACTGAAAAATTCCACAACGTGCAACGTTCTGTGCATGTACCCCTAGAGATAACGCCTCCAAACCAACGACACACGCTCCCTATAACCGCCAGTTACGAGGAAGGGCCGTTATCATGAAACGCGTTTACCGATATGACGACACTTCTATTAAGGTGCCTTATCGCATGACGAGCAGCACGGTATAATGACCAGTAAAATGGAAGCGACACACGTAGACCAGTGGAAGCCGTACATCACTCCTTGGCACGAGGGTTTTTCTGTGCTGTTACTCCCTGCGAACTTTGGTTGCCGAGTTGACATGCCCCTGTATGGGACCTTGTATTTCAGACCGATGAAACGGGTGAGATAGCACGCCATGGTGACACGGAAGAAGACCGTCGTCTGCGGAGTGCTAGGCGCACTGTGCTTCTTCCTTACTATGCAGCTCATGTCCGATAATACTCACCAAAAGGAACCACCACCCGCGCCATCTAAGCTTCATCTGCCAGCGTCACCTTCTCCGCGCTTAGGTAAGTCCTCTTACTACGTGTGACGCGAGTTTTCAATCAATCCGTCTAAGATGTTTGTGCAATATTCGACTCCGAGAAGTAATAATGAAGAGCTCGTGGGCGCGTTAAGTGGCGGCTCTACCCAACGCGCTTGGTGTATGCTCTGTTGCTCGTACCCTGGTGCATCTACTAAACGGTCTTTCAGAGCCACGGGCGCGATACGCGCCCCGGCGAAGTTTCCATGGCGTCTCATTGGTTTCCCGGCGTCCCTTTCCTCGATACGTCACGGAGCCAGAGCAGCTCGCTCCGACCTCTAGTTGGAGCGTGAGAGTGCATCAAGAGCGCCACGTTCCGGAAAATGAGTGATACCGTTTAGTAAAACGGAACACGCTCCCTGCGATGGGGCCGCTACTTAACGCGCCCCATGGCTCCTACAGCTGGAAGCTCCGGGTAGACGCATCATACTTGAAAAGTTCAATCGTTAAGATTACTTTAACTAGCAGTCCGAAGACCTGGATTGGCGTTGTCAGTTAGTTAGGACGACTAATTACACTTACGGAGCGGGGCAGGAAGATCGTGTATTCAGCAGACAAACCGGGCACAGATTGCCCAAACAAGGGAACAGTCACCTCTATCGCCATCGTCTGTTTGCGCGCCACGTAAAAAACGGAACCATACTTAACCGGGTACCTCCGTTGCGTCAGTTTGCTTTGAAACCACGACTGGCTGAAATAAAAGAGCATCGTTTCTGAGCAAAAGCATGCAATTGAGGGATTCGTATATTTACTTTCACCCCATGATGACAGTAATCCTTTCGAACAAATATAGTAAGTGCACAAGAACGCTGATGTGCACCGTAGGTAGAGGAAGCACGCAGAGACAGTGGGCAGTTTTAGCGAACGGTTGGTAAGGTTGTCGTTGCCTATTGGAACCAATTGCAATCGTGCGTGACTCGGAATCTTATCCACTGATTGGTTCCGGTTGATACGGTTCGACGCGAATCACGAGTGAAACAGGCAGCGTGTAAGACGATCGACACACCAGTGATGTGAGCTAGGTCCACCGTATAGTGGCAATGTGAAACGATGTTTTCTCAGGAATCCTGTTTAAGCGCTGTCACTTCCCGTGCCGTACACATGACTCTTCGTATAGGTGGTAGTCGCCCATTATCGATATGTCGTTCTAGGGCATCATCTGCTACGATAATGACACGGAACATTCCTCACTAATGGGCCCTCACTTCCGAAGAGCCACACAAACATAACCGTTGATGGTGGACAGCACACGGGATGATAAAGGCACTCCGCGCTATGCGTTCCACCTTTGACACTCCGCACTTTTAAGCTCTAGGTGGCGCAGTGAGCGAAAATCTTTCGCCAGTGCACGACGTAAATCGTGGCTTTGTTTATGTACGAAAGGGGGACAAAATCAAACAAACAAAAACACAGTATAGCATGAAAGTGATGTGAAGTAGCCTTACGATCTGCCATATAAGTTGATCTGGTTTGGTTTTCTGTAATGAAAATAAGATGAGAAAAAATGGAAAGAGGATAAGCAGATCCGTGTCACACAAGTCACATGTTTGTCACAGTGAGATCACAGTCACAGCACATCCACCAGCTTACTGTCTGTAAAAAGAAAAGTGCACGAAGGCCTGCATAGCTTGGAATTGTTTGGCCGGGGGTCAAGGACCCAGGGCTTTCGCTCCATCGAAAGGGCAGCTGTCCAGTCGACCTAAGGTGGCCTGGAGTTGCTGCCGCTGCTGCTGGACGTCGTCGACAGAACTCTATAACATGCACAGTGTCCTCTAGAGACACATGCGGCAATTAGAGAGTCAACATTCCTAAGCTTCATCACAGTGCCTTACATGCCCGGCAAGGAATAGCAAGTCTGCCTATGCCTGACTAACCTTTCCCCGCTTTCTTTTTTTTTTTTCACTAAAACCTATCCCCCCCCCCCCCCGCCCTTACATGCCCGCGGTACAATAACAGAGCAGAGAGCAGACCAGACTCATTAAATGAGCCTACCTTACAGAAAGAAAGAAAACGAAATGAAATGGTATATAGGTGGAATGGCAAATGCATCGGCGCCGGGGAGTGGGAGCGATATGGTGCATTTGCAAAAAAAAAAAAAAGAAGAAAAAAAGAGAGATAGGAAGAACGAACAACTCGCCGATAATGGCCCCTCTCGAAGATGCATGAGCTTCCTAGCTTCCACAAGCCCCAAGCTATTGAATGCTACGGAAGCATGTGAGACACCGTAATTACCTTGTGTCGCCACAGAGGGCGACACCTTGTCTGCTCACCATTTTCCATCTGCACGTGAGCGAAGTCAGTAGACTTAATAATTTCGAGTAGATTTACACGTTAGACATCTTGATATATATATGCTAACATATATCATAGGCATGTAAAGTACTATAGAGGAACTCGTTCATGTCGGCATGCTGATTATTATTAGGGAACGGAACAAAATAGAAGCCGTGTATTCACACGGATGACATCCTCTCGGAAGATTCTAGTGGAAGAAAAGAGCGAAAACACTGCTCACGGAGCCGAAGTTCCGTCCCGTGTTATGTTGAGCATTCACACGGTGCCGTAATATCGGGAGTGGCGTATATTGCGTACCAGTGGGGCAGTGTACCGCCATAACGGCGGAGAATCACCCACCACATCATCCCATTTTTATGTGTGCGTGTGTGTGTAACCCCGCACTTAGCAGACGACACCGTAAGCGTGTTTTCCTGCCGTGTGCTACGGAATTTCTTTTGGCCGTGTTGCAGCATATTCCCCACGGTTAGCAGTGTACGTGAAGAAACGATGTTGAGCGTTCACGTGAGAGCGGAAGCCATGACGTTTTTCGCAACTTCCGCTGTAGTATTCTGGAGAAAGCGTAGTCCCCCGATAGTTTTCGCCAGGAACTGCAGAAATAAAAAACAAAGCTGCTTTTGTTATTTTGCAACGAGCGTTAAAATAGGCTCCTTTGTCTCGCTTCTGCTCGTATCTAATCTGCATTCCTGTCTTCCTTCCAGCTACTACTGCACAGCAGCAGAGACAGCCCGTTGCCACTTCCCTAAAGTCAGTTCATCCACCCAAGAAAACATTAGCACTACTTCACCCCAAGAACATCGTCACCTCAAAGTCCATATCCGTTGAACGCCATGTCCTCCCCATCGTCACATCCGCACCCAAACAACATGTGCAACACGAAATCCAACCGATCGCCCGGATCGTTTTGCAGAAAAGTCGACGCATCGAGCTCATCCGCGACCAGCTGCACAAGGAGAAGACCAGCCTCAATTACCCCAAGATGGTGCGGGTGTTTCAGAACGCCATGAACCACTATCCAGTCGTGCCAAAGGAGTCTGTCCAGCGAGTCATCATCGTCACCTACTTTCGATCTGGATCAACCTTCCTGGGCGACATCCTCCAAACTCACCCTAGGAGTTTCTATCACTTTGAACCTTTACACATGTACAGCAACGACGCTAGGACCGACGGCCAAAAGGCGCGAGACGGCGTTGCGCTGATCAAGCGCATTCTGCAATGTCAGTTCAGGCAGAGCAGCGCGTACATGAACTGGGTGCAGAAAGAGAAGAACCAGTTCTTGTTCAGACGGAATCGTTTCCTGTGGAGTCACTGTGGGATAAGGTCTCCCTTATGCTTCAAGACAGAATACGTGACGCGGATTTGTGAACGTGCACCGCTGCACGTGATGAAGATCACGAGGCTGTCCGTCGCACAAGTAAAGGACTTAGTGGAGGACAAGCAGTTTGGTTCAGCCAAGATTGTTCATCTGGTACGCGATCCTAGAGGAATCCTGGCGTCGAGAAAGCTTCTGGACTGGTGCAGGTCTTCAAACTGTTCGGACTACCGGCACCTCTGCGGTGAGATGCGGTTGGACTTGGACGCCTTCGACGAACTCCAGCGGGCACACCCGTCGCAAGTATTTCGCGTTCGCTACGAAGACGTTTCGCTGAATCCCGAAAACTCAACTAGGTCTCTCTTTAAAGGTTTGGGACTTCCGTATTCCGCGAATGTGCTCATGTTTCTCAAGACACACACTAGTGCCCATAAGGTGGACAGTTTAAATCCGTATTCCACGAGACGCAACTCATCATCTGTGCCCTTTCAGTGGATGAAAAAACTGGATTTTGAGTACATCCTGGAGGTGCAAAAGTCGTGTAAAGATGTCCTTTTCAGGCTGGGTTACAAGGACATTGATAATGCTGAACAGCTCGATGGTCCTCTTCCTATAGGCTCGATGCCAGAGAGAACGCCCAGTGAAATATCTAATCGTGTTCATAGAGAATTGGGGAGGTGACCCGAACTGTGGACTATGGTTGAAGAAATGAAAGTCATGCAGCGGTCCTGCGTGACAGTGACCACAAGCACAATGAGCGAGACTGTGATATCTCACTGTGTAGTTTCACTGTGTCATATAGAACTCAAGTGTTTCGCAATGTTGAGACCCACTTCAGGAAAGACAATCAATTTGGTAACTGTTTATATGACAGGCTATTTTATGTGGTTGAGGAAGTGGCCATTAAGGAGGACAACATTCCCGTGTTGTGAAAGTTCTGTTTTTAGGCATTTTAGGCACGTTTTAGACGTTTTCAAATTCTGCTCGCGACGGATGGTTCAGACAGATGACAGCAATAAAGTCACGCCTGTTGTATATATGTAGTGTATGGATGTGAGAGGCATTGAACTTCGTAAGAAAAATTCTCACGTCAACAAAGGTTTGGTGAGTAAACTTACAAAGTTTGCCACCAACCACACGCACATGCTCTACGTATATGACTTATTTCAGCGAGCATCGCATCATCATTCAGAGTGCCACCAATTGGTGTTGCATGTAAGGACTTTTTGGGTCGATCCATAAGCAGAACCCAACGGTGACTTGCTTCCACCAAGGAGTCTCGTAGGTAATGTATATAAACCAGCAACCCTACCATATAGATAGTCCTCATTGTGGCGTCACTCATGATCGCAGTTGTCTCGCGGCGTAAAGCCGCGAAAGCAATATATCCGCCGAGGAGTGTCTTTAGAAACCCACCGCATTCTTCACACCATTAGTGCCCTTGGCAGAGAACAGCTCTGTTGAACACGATGAAAAGTAACTGTTCTGAGGCTGGAACATACAGACAGGCAGAAAAACATAACACAAGCCCCAAGGACCCCTCTCAGTTTCTGTTTTTTCATATTTCAATTTACCTTGGTAGTGTAATAGCATGCTGTCCAAGGCAGGAACCCCTCCTCAGAAAAATCCTGGATCTGCCTCTGGACCCGCGTTCGCATACTCGTACTATGTATACGACCAGAATCTTACGAATATGACGCAGAAATATAACGTTGTAAACGAGATGCGATCCCACTGACTTCGTAAACGACTTTTCCTCCTTACCCCATCTTTGCACCCAGAGCTGTTTGATCACGCGAAAAAGTAGCGAAAACGAAACTGAAAGGCTGCTAGCAGAAAGGGAAATGACAAAGGTGACAGGATCTGCTCGATCTTCGTTGTTGTACAGGGTCGACCCCGAGCTACGCTTCCAAGGTACCTCCGTCGTTTCCTCGACAAGCGCTGTGACTCCTGCATAGGCTCCGGCTGAATGTCCCGTACAGCGGCCGATTGCTCTACAAACTGGCCAAGTCACCATCTACAAACTGCAGTGAGTGCTATGTTGTAGAGGACACAGAGCACATCCTACTTATGTGCCCCAAGTATGCCGACAGTCGCAGGACACTAGAAGCAAGTCTGGCTCGCCTGGACGCCCTGCCATTTGACCTCGTAAAGCTCCTGGGTCCTCAGCCATTCAATCCAGTGGCGTATCTAGAGCTACCTGCGCCCATGGCAACATGGTTAACATGATGTCCTTGGGGATGCGTTTTCGTGTGGTCCGCACTAGGTTTCGCACTACAACGTCCGTAATGGCGGGTGAGATCATTTATGAATGTGCCAGGTTGAGTGCCCGACCTGGCACATTCACACCCGACCACATAATGGCGCCCCTGTTCACCTGGCGCCCATGGCATCTGTCCACACCTGCCACACCCTAGATACGCCACTGATTCAATCATCAAGCGGCTGCATCGAAAGCGTTCCTACGTTTCCTTGAAGGAATGCACCTGACTGAAATTTTGTGGCACTTTCTGGTCCCTCGTTTGGTACAAGTGTTCCCACTAGTTCAGGATGTTTGTCTCCCGCTCCCAAACTACTGGGATTTCTCCGTTTTTTTTTTTTCTTCAACTAACTGCGGCTAAGTGGTCTGGGGTAGCCAGCTTGACTTTGTCGTGACTTAAATCCCCATTTTTCCCCTCCTTATATCACATCACATCACAACACATCACGGAACGATAAACGAAAATATGAGAAATATGCGAGGGCATAGGCGAGGTCGTTACATGGTGAGAGAGGTATATAGGCCGAGACAGGGAAGAAGCAAGACGAAAACAACACGATCTCTCTTTTTCCTCACACTCAAGAAATATGTCGCCTACGTATCGTGCCACGGTGTTTGTCTCGCTTCTTTCATGTCTCCCTGGGAATGTTATATCTTCCAGAAAATATGGGAGCAGCGAAAATGCAATTGCCGCCCTTTCCTGGTCCTGGATTGTTCCTGGATTGGTTCTCAACCCATTGCCTCAGTCCAATGCGTTGCCGATATAACTGAAGTGTAGGTCTGTGTGGCACGTAGAGCTAATGTTGCGACCAGTGGTGGTACGTGAATTCCTCATCCTCCACTGGACACTATATAGGATGTTACCACATCATGGCTTCTCGCAAGTTATCGTTGCACAATAACTATCAATGCTAGCGTCTACCAACACTTCCTCTGCTTACCTGCGTCACCGTATCCGTTTGTAAGGAGGCGATACACACACACAATACAATACGTTACTTCTCCCACGCATACATACATACATACATACACACACAACGCAGCGTCCGCAGCACGCAGAGCGGACCACATGGTCGCGTAATCTGTGACTTAGCACGCGAGATATCAGCGTCGTAAAGATCCAGTCAAGACAGCGTCGTCGCTGGCAGGAAAATGAAAAACGGCTATCTGTCGTTCCTTCTGGCTACTGCGCATCCGCGACAGCCTGGGTGCTGCAGAAATTCAGGGAGGCCAAGTTCTTTCCGTGTAGAGATAACTTGACGCGATCCGATTATTTTTCACGACGCATCGAGTTATCTCAACACTGAACGAAACTTAGCCTCCCAGGACTTTCCTGTTTTTTTTAATTTTTTTATTCTGTGTTAGCGCCGCGAAGCAACTGTGGCTATGAGATGCTGGATGATGGACGGGAGGAAGAACGCCCCGTGTAGGCATTAGGGTCTTGTAAGTAGAACAGCCCATGGACCTCCTCTTTCAACAAGAGAGGCAAACACTTACGGATGAAACCAACATTCTTAATGCTCTTACAGTTACAATACACATGCATAAGAGTAGGGTTTCCTTCAGCCAAGTGGCCCATACCGACATGAGCATGCATGACGATATGCAGTGTCCACAATCTCCACAGGCTAGATTTCTTTTTGTGAAAAATAATTTACTGCGATGCGACGAAACGAAAGTGAGTAAATATTTAGCAGAGTCCTTAATGAGGATTTCATACCAACAGACGTAGTGCCTATCAGAACGGACTTCTGTCCACGGCAGTATTCCCCAAGATGGACCGAGTCAAGCGCGCACTGACGTCTAATGTCAAAACGTCTGCTCTTTCAACAACAAGAGAAAAAAACTATGGTGAGCACTATTGCAGCCCACATGACGTGCCGTTCCCTGCATTGGTTTCCGCTCCTTTTGCAGCTTTGCACGGAAGCCGTCCACCTCTCGCGCCTTGCAGTCAGGCATAGTTTCGATGGTTCTTGGTTCCGTGTTCTGTTCTAGACCTGTGGCGATGGCAGACATTTTCCTCCTATCCCCTTTTAAAGTAGGATAACCTCGGCGATGGTCGCGCTCTGGAAGTCGTGTCCAACACGCAGGTACTCTATGTACAAACTTTAAAAATACATCTTATGCGCAGGAACAGCAGCCGCTCGCCAGCAACAGAATCTTCATCAGGCTACTCCTACAGCGAGCATCAGGAAGACGGCTGTGGTCAAGACCGAAGAATAGTGAGTGGAAGCTGAGCTGTAACGGGACGTTCGGCTACTCGCCGTCGGAGAGAGCGTGTAGATAATCGTGCGGGGTTGACCTGTGGTCACTATCTTCTTGGGGCGACGAGTGGTCTGTGTACTAGTGATGGCAGCCACGGTGGAAGTGTCGTAGCTGGAAATGGACAAGGCTCGGGCACGAGGGCATTTGTAGGAGAGCCTGCGGGAAAGTGGCAGAGAGCAAGTCAACCGCGAACTGCGTCAGGAGTATAGTATAAGGTTATCTATTTTTGTGGCAGTCGTATTAGTGTTCTCTTCAAGCCGCTTACGTAGTTCTACGTACTGCTTGCGACACACTTGTTTGAAATCGACAGTTCGAGGTTTATCTTGTCTGAAATCCCCAGGTGTTGCAAGATTGTTTCTTCCTACTAATAGAGTCTACGGCATATACTGCCCACCCTCAAACACAATAATGTTACAGTTGCTTCAGGGGCGGCCAAGCCAATACGGGCTGGTGCACCTTTGAATGAACAAGACAAGTGTGTCGCAAGCAGCACTTTCCAAGCAAAACTAGGAAAGTTGTGGTGTCATCAGATGGCTTAGCCACCTATCACATGCTAATGGTGCCTGGTGTAGGAAAGTATCTGCCGTGTCTCTTGGTGGAGAGACGAGATAACGCCTGGCATGGTACGCTTACACCGACATTTCGGAACCGAAACACTTCCATTTCGAGTTCCTTTAACCTCCTAGTGCGTACTCCACCGGTGTAACCGGACTTCACGCAGCAAACAAAATTTGCTTATACAGGGAGTTGTGTAACGCATGGATTTCTGAGACAATCTAACTACGGAATAAATGGGATACTCACGGAATCCTTTCGCAGCGTGCGTACATTTAGAAAAGGTAAGAGATATGGTGGGGAAACAATGGAGAGCAAAGCAAGGAGGCACTTACGAGTAATATGCTTTGCCACAACGATCTATGAGGAAGGCCATGGAATGATCCATTATAGTGCGTGCGCGATTCCCACACAGTCGCAGCAAAGGTTCACTCACGCAGCTCTTGAACTGGCTGTACGAGCTACGAGAAAGGCATCAATAAGAAAGCCATAAGGAAAAAAAAAAGTATAGTCCTGACGTAGACGTGGCAGCCTGGTAGGTAACCGGTACACATGACTTTTAATCATGGTAAAACATGTTTCTATACGCCAGGACGCATTGCGCCGCGCACTCCAGGGATGGAACTAGTCCAGTCAACCGACGATCGGTTCGGTTTCGTCCATGATAGACGTCCCTATACGCGTAGGAAGTTTCGTCCCTGCCTTTGCCATCCGGCCAAAGAACACTCCAAGAGGTCAAGAAAATATCGGTGTTGGACATTTTGTGGCGGACGTTTCAGTGAACGGGGCATTTCGATGAGAAGCCGTTTCGGAGCACGGACGTCTTGGAGCACGGGTTTCTCGCTGCACGGACATTTAGGTGAAATGTATTTCTCGCTCAGACAGCATACACGGAATGCTTCGTCAAAAATAAATTAAGAATAGTTATAGCAGTTTTAAAATTAAGTCGATGCTTTTTCACACAAAAAGCAATTCTGTACACGGTGAGAGAAGAAAGGAAGAAAACAGTTTATTTTTATATGCTGTACCGCCAACTTCGAAGGAGATTAATAAGATCTGGCACTGATGACAAAATGAAAAGTACAGACGCAGAGCACGGTGGCGAAATCATGCTCGGTATTCGCACAGCTGTACATATGGTGCATCATAAGTTCACGGAAGTATTGAACAGCATTGCACGTGAGTACGAAATACTACTCTTATCGAAGCATGGGTAAGTCACCGACTCAAACCAAATTCATTTTGCATTGACGTTTTTTGCTATAATTATTCTTCCACATTTCTTCCGCCGAAAAGACAGAACACAGAAATGCCCGTGCACCTAGGATGCGCGCTCAATGATGTCTGTGCACTGAAATGTATGGGCACCGCAATGCCCGTACCGAAATATTCGGTTCTCGTCTTTATGTAGGGGATATCCCTACTGCTCGAGAGTTTAGATCGCTAGAAGTGGACAATGAGAATGAACGTTTAATATTGGCACGACTGTATCGTCAGGCGGCGATATACAGGGTGTTTTTTTTTTATTCGTTACATAATTTTTATTAAAAACTAGCAGAGCAAAATAGGTGCCGTTCTTGCAGTTGAGTTATATGGCCAGGTGAATATTCTCCCGAAGAAAGTATGTAACAACAAGATCGCTAATTACGTAAAACGCATTGATTAACTCTTTAATTAGGGGATTTCGCGCATAAGCGAGCTAGCAGAATGAGAGATATTCGTCGTCGAAAGCCATTCTATGTTTAAAAAACGCTTAAACGAGCACGCGTGGCATAATTTCTGCAGAAAACATTAGTTTCTTGCTCAACTTCCCTGTTCTTGTACCACATTTTGCTATTTCACAGCTTTTCAACTCCTCCCTGTTGGTTTCGACACAGAAAGAATAGCAACAGTGCAAGTTATACATATACACAGATTCAGGTAAAGAATCTGATTGTCTAACAGCTGCAGAGTCGTTATTTGCATTCTAATAAACGAAATCGAACCTAAAAATGCTTCAAATGCGTGTATTTCGCATTTGCGAAGGAGGTGCTCCTCGAGAACCGCGAAGCCGCGACCAAGATAAAATCTCCACACCGCCTTCTTGACGCGCAGTCAGCTTCGTAAATCACCACCACGATGAAAAGCGAAAAGTGTAAACGAAACCCATTCTGTAGCGTTTACAGTATCCACCAAATGTCACCACTTGTCCATATCTGCTTTGGAGGCCGAGTAGCGCCTCTCGAAAACCGTCGATCACCAGTGATCGACCCTCTAAGGGCGCGGTAAGGAACGGGTTAAAGAGCATTACGAAATTGTGATCAACCTATTGGTGATTCATCACCGAAATGCATCATACTGCTGCACTAGTATATGGTCCTCGCAGAAATGCATGCCTAATTTGTACACGGGCTTTTACTATATAGTTCCTAGAGACATAATAAAGACCGTTCATCTTACCAACATATGTGATCTTCGCTTGCGACTGGATTGGTTACTTGCTCTACCATAGAATTGTAGAACGTACCGCAGCTGTCCACCGACACCTTACGGAAGCAGGACGCATTCTGCAGGTACTCTAACGGACATGCAAAAACAAGATACAGGGTATGAGCTTGAAGAAGAGGTTGCCCTCACCAGCTTCTTATAGATACTGAAACATATGTTGACCTGAACCTTTATGCAGCAACAGCACATTGCCCTCATTGCGAAGTCAACTACGGCAAGTCCATTACCACCCCCACCACGAGAAGCAGGAACAATACAGCAACGAAAGTATGCGCGTTGCCACACATGCTGCGATACCCCTTGTGTTACAGAATTTATCGTTTTCCAAAATGTGTTAATGGTAGCCGGTTATATCGATCCCTCTTATAGCGATATGTCATAAAGCACAAAAATTTTGTCCTTCCAGTCATGGAGTTTTGCGTGACCCAGACGGCAGCGTACGCATAGGACAAATGCCGATGATGTCGGCGGGGTGCGGCATGGGCAACACTGGGCCGAACGTTTCATAGATGTCAAATAACACATAACTGCTATTCTTATACATATTTGGTGACTTGGCATAAAAAGCACAAAATCACTCAACGGAGGCAAAATTATGTCGAGGTACGGACGTGCCTGGGATGGGAAATAAGAGGACGTCCGTAGGTGTTTCAGTTACGTGGGACCACACGCAAACACCCATATTTTATGCCAATAAAATCGCGTTATCACCTGCCATTACGGAACACCGGACGAGCACCGCAAACAGACAATCGACCAAAAATGGAAATGAAAAGGTTCAGTGATCTGTACAAGCGCAGGAGTAGCTCGAACTCTCGACAACGCAACATCAAAGGGCGCAGATATAAGTGGGCATCCCCGAAATATGTATCGGTTATGACCGTCCGACAGAATGCAATGCGAGTGAATGTCCCGTACGGAAGTCCCACGCCGTTTCTGTCTTTCATTGTGCAATGAAGAGCAGCAGGATGCAGGGGACGCATCAGCGGTTCGGAAACATGTAGCATATACCTCATAACTCTTGCGCATTTTGCACACGTTGCCCTTTGTTACGGTGCGGGTGACCGGCGCGGTCCTTCGGTAAGCGATCCGCTCTATCGCCGCTGTGCCAGGAATTGTGTGTCATTTCGTGATGTTCCCTGAAGGTGGATCATAGAACAACACAGTCAACAAAGAGATGAGAAACGCGGTTTCTAGTGCAAGTGTTCTGGAATTTGAAGGCCATGGAAAGCTGAAATACCGCATGATGACCCATAGGGCAGAGAGTGGTAGTCACACAAGTGGGGGCGTCTATTCTCCCACGGCGCTCTCTTGTAGCTGCTTTTTTGCATTAAAGGGTACATAGGGCGGTGCTGTGCAACTACTCTGCAAATACGTGAATTCAGCCTTCCCTCGATGTCTTGCACGCTGTTACCTCGGGTTATCCGTTTGTAAAAGCCATGCCAACAGTAAGGGAAGTCTTTTGGAAGGACGCCGGCGTCTTCCCTTTCGGAGGAGGACGAGGACTACACTGGCACGGTCCTTCTGGATCATAATTACCAAACGATTTTTCGGCCTCTAGTTTCGTCCGGCGAGATTTAGACGCGCGGCAGATTTTCAAGCCTTACAAACCGAAGGCCAGTGAGGTCTGACAGCAGGTTGACTAACAGTCATTAACAGTCTCTAAGACTAACAGTCATTGGCATTAGGTAAGGTTGTGTCAATGTGGACTTCAGTGTAAGCGATGCTACAAGAATGCGAACGCTTGACACGACGAGAAGTAATGTAAGGTGTCGCAAATGAAAGCAGGGTATAGGAGTTCCATCTCAAATCGAACAAGCCATGAAATTTTGCTCTCAAATAAACGCGAAAAAAATATATGTTGAAGGCACTGTTGAGCAAAGAAAAATAAATACTTTCGGAATTATATGCGTTACATGATTCGCGAGCTAGGGGAGAAGGAAGAAGTTTGCTCCCAGAAGACAAGGCCTCCGCGTGCGAGTTTGGAAAAGTATTACTTTGCGCAGGACAGTGATTTCTCTTTCTGACCCCAGTGCACTACACATAGAACATAATAGGCCCCTGCATATTCAGTGCCGTATCGGTTTTCGTTGATCTCGTAAAAGTTACCAAAGTTGAACCGTAGCCTCAAAAAGCGCCATATTCAGTGCGACTTTCCGGACATTCCACCGAACGAGTAAAGCTGAGCTTTATGTCATTTTATGGCTTACACACGGCGCTTTCGAATGACGCAAAGCTTATTGCTGTACTCTGTCTGGAACGTAAAAGGTACGTGTCATGAGCATGCGCATCTGCCCAGAGCCTCGCGATGTTGCTTCAGTGGTGATTCTGTGGCATGTCCTAGTAGGGAAGCTCTGACAGCCGAAAGTGAACAACTTTCAGAGAAAGTTGTATATTCTATTCAGAGGAAGTAATGTTCTAACCACGCAAAAAGCTGTTGTTCGTCGTGGGCTCACAGCACTTGCAGTGAAAAAAGTGACCACAATTTGGTTGTTCCACAATCTATACCCTCAGCGATTATAAGATTGTTTTGATCGCAAAAGCCCAAAATGACTTCAACACAAGTAATTAACTTCCATGGAACGAGAGAAGTTGGAACTCTGCTCGAAAAAATTGATTTTGGTGCATGCAGGACACGGTGCGTGCGCTTGTTACCGTTCCGCATATATAGGTCGGGCAAAAAAATCCCAGTGACCCCACCGATAAAATCTGCATTTCCATTTTTCTTCTGTATGTAGTCGATGCGCCCATCTACGATATATCCAATTTTGTAAGCATGTTTTTGGTGGGGTTTGTACCCCGCAGTACTTAAGCTGTCTGCTATCAATTTACTTCAGGTTTCGTTGCCTACTTTTAATGTGTTAGCACTATAGTCGTCGCTACGCAAGAATCCCGGCGTGATCTGTCTGTAGCTACGGCGCCGCGCGCGTGCGGAGGGAGTGGAGAGGGAATGAGAGGCCGCGGGGAGAGTGCGACGCAGCCACGACTTCGGCACTCGCAGTGCAGCTGTGGTGGTCGAGAGGTTCAGACATGTCTGCGTGGGCGCGGCATGAGGTATGAAAGCTGCGCGAAGGAGCGGAGGCGAAAGAAGGCTGGGGCTGCGAGACGGCGCCGCCAATATGAATCAGAGTAAGCCCGAAACGCTCGTTTGGCTGCGAATGCTGTCTTGCGTTAGCGTTGTGTAGGGTCCTGTGAAGGGTTGTGTAGTGTTGTGAAGGGGAATTCCCAAAGGGTTTTCATGTTTTAATGCCAACATTTTTTTTTTGTCATAGATAGGAGCAAACAAGGGGAAACGACAGCGCGAAATGAACAGGATATCATATGCCACGCAGATACGTAGCAATTACCTCGCTGGTATCGTTCAGAACTGCATATGGCGTGCACGGTGTCGATGGAGTCTCCAACGGCGTTGTTGAACTTGGCCCTCTGGTCTTCCGTCGCACACTCTGTCACGAATCGCCGCACGCAGTCCACAAACCGGCTCCACATTCTACAACATGCAAGATCACGACACATCAGCACAGGAAACAAGGGCACCGGTCTTAGTTCGCATCCGCTACACTGAAAATTGTAGCGAAAAAGGAGCAATACAAGGATACCGTACTTGCACATCTCATCCACGTCCTGTATAGTAGTGGGGAACATGTACCGGAGGTCGTTCAGGAAAGGTGTGACCATTTCAGTGCAGTTGTGTAGCTTATAATCGCAATGTCCAGGCGGCCTCGTTTGCGCCGATACAGCCACTGCAAGAAAAGGATAAAGTCAATTGTTAAACGAGGCTATATTGCAATCTTGGCCTTGATGATGAACGTGCAATAGGCCAGACTCCGAGCCTCGTCTGTCTACTTGGCTGTTGCAAGTCCATCCTCAAGCCCATGTTCATATGTTGTCCACTTTGTCGCTACGCTAGCCTGCGCCTCTGCTGAACTTAAACAGCAAGTTGGTAATTCTACAACAGTGGCACACAGTAGAAGTATAGTGATGACAGTAATGGAACACCTTGGAGGAGATGCGTTGGACATGACCTATGACGCACCGCAGAAGTAACCGTTCGGATCCTCGGTTACAATTCATGTACAAAAAAGGCTGTTTTGGGCCGTTTTCTATGAAGGAAGTACCACTCAGAATAAACAAACCACTCCATTAGTCCCAAACGTTTTTTTTTTCTTTTTGTTGTTGTTGTTGTTACTGCTTACGGTGTCACTGCAGAACAGCCCGATCCAGCGTGTTGTGGATTTCAACTCGCAATAAAGACGAGCTAAGGATTGATCCTTCTATAGTCGTGTTCAACTTGAGAAGGAAAATAAATCTAGTCCATCAGCTCTCAAAATATTACTGCGCCGCAGATAGGATGGCTGGACACAGAGAGGTCCCGCTCGCTCATCCGCCAGATAAGGTAATCCATCATGCTCACTCTGCTTCCGTATCGGCTGTTAAGACTGGCCACGTGACACTACGCTGCATGGTGGCGTTGCAGTATTTCTCCTGGCGCGCTATTGCGTCTCCTCAACGTATGTAGTTGACGGACTAGATTTCTTTTCCTTCTTAAGTTGAACACGAGCAGAAAATTACATATCCCCTACGTGCTAGTTCCGAAGAATCAGAACTGGAACGAATGAAATGACGGAGTGCAATGGTGCCACACATTGACCTGTACGACAGGTCGACGTCTACGTACGCGCGAAAAAAAAAAAAAAGACTGAATTTGCTATTTCTACTTCCAGGAGTATGTCAGGGACATCTGCCCCAGCCAGTGGTATATTTCATCACCGACCCAAAGTGCCACCCTAAAGGTTTCACGCAATTGGTCGGCACCATCCTTCAAATCGACAGACATATCACGCTCCACATACGTATTGCCATACGTTTCTTTTTCGTTCACCCTTTGCCTGTGACCTTCGCAGTGAATGCCAACTACCCCACACTATATTCAAGCAAAAGTGACACATATATGGATTCCAAGATAAATTATATAAGCTGCTACTGCATTAGCAAAATTGTAGTGCACACGCCCACTTCTCTACGCTCCCACGTCGGAATGATAATGCCCGACCATTATCGGTGACTGCTTGATTCGACCGCCGAAAAACAATATGGCGGGCGTGGACGTGACACCCGTGCGTTTTCCCTAGAGACAGGGCAGAGCAGGGACGACGTACAGCGTCGTACGGCTGTTGTCTGTTCAGCTAATACGTGGTGCATGCTGGGACCTGGGGAACACACCAAGGTCTTCGTGGTAGAAGCACATCGTATAGCGCTGCTGCAGAAATTGACTATTTGACATTGACTATTTGACCTTACGGGAAGTAAAAAGGGTTAGTTTTTTTTTGTAGATTGACTATACGCATCGTGCCCAAGTCACTAAGAACTCAAGAAGCTATGTGACCCTAACAGATACAGGACATAATTTTTCAACATCAGACATGTAGGTGATGATGTCATTGCCGATCTGTTTGCCTGTCTGATAAGGCGCTCGTGGTGGGGAAGGCGGATCCTGCGCCCTAGGCCGACTTCATTTGCCTAAGGAAAATTCAGGAAAAAAACACTCGGACAGCACTGTCGGTGTCGACGTTCGAACCCGGGTCACATTGTCCCGCTGGTACCGTACTGGCCGCCACAAACGAATGCCATTGTGGTTGTAGTTGCTGAAGGTGGTTGTCATGGTAGCAAGGCTAATTTCTCGGAAAGCTGGTAAGATTTCATGGGCGAAAAATAGTGCATACAAAGACATATTGTCCTGTGCTTGTATGTTTTTTTTTTTTTGCCCTTTGTAGTGGTGATGACCGCTACAAGTGATAGCCATGGTACTGCTCGTGATTGTAGTGCCAATCGCTTCAGCTCCCGGACTCCAAGAATTCAGCACGGCGGCTTCGTAGCTTTCAGTTGCCTGAAGCAGAAACCAATCAAAGGGCACGACAGATGGTGGTGGTGGTGGTGGTGATAGGGCTTGCCGTTGTCGGCCTCACGTATGTGGGCAACGTCACGACTCACGCCCTGGCGGAATGTGCGTCCTGGGCCGACTTCTAATGGAACTGCGCCGACATATGTCTGAAGGCGTCTGAGGAAAACCCAGGAAAAACCCCAGACAGCACAGCCGGCACCGGCTGTGCTGTCTGGGGCACGACAGAGAAGCTGGAGACGCGTCACGCGGCTGGTTCTAGCACGGGCCAATGATTCGATCGGATGATGTCATCAGGGCTGGGCATATCGGTGTCAGACGTCCCGCAAGCTGGTCTCATTCGTCACATTAAAGCAGTGCACGTTTCTTCATACCAACAGCGTACTGGTTTCTTATTCCGTGGCCTCCGTCGTCCCCGGCAGGATATCGGTGAACACCAGCTCGATGGTATGGGGCACAGTGTCCTCCTGCACGATGAACTCGTGGGCTACGGCGCCCAGGTAGACTGCTACCAGGATCCAAGTGATCCTGACAGGCAGGGTCCTCAAACAGGGTTCAGTATCCCATTTCGAACCGCGCTGAAACATAGGGTACTTCAGGAATAGTTTCTTCTTCTACCAATCAAGAGATGGCCGTGAGCCACTAGGGAGATTGGCCAGGACAGAAGGGCGTAATTACGTAGGTTCTGTTCGTTTACTCAACTCGCGCGACCTGCGAGTCGGAGTCGTGTCATCAGAGTGTCATCGTACCTCACCGACTCCGGCGACTCGCATCGCGAGAAGAGAATCGCTGGGAGTCAATTCTCGAGCATCTCTTGTGTTGATTCCTCGAATTTTAGAACAGGAGTCACTGCCAGGGCGATGACGTCACGAGAGCCGCACGAGGGCATTTTCGCCCAGCAAGAGTCCACTCTATAAGTGCTCTAGAGTTGCTCGAGTCCAATAAACGAACACAACCGTAATTTCTTTATGCTGATGCTTAACCTCTGCCTCATCGTCTTCGGTGTTGCAATCATTCTCCCATTGCCGTGCTGACGACGAAGACGATCCTTTTTCTGCGGACATGTGGCAGAAAGTTTCGTCGCACGTGATTAGTGGTGGTGGTGGGGCTTGCCGTTGTCGGCCTCACGTATGTGGGCAACGTCACGACTCACGCCCTGGGGGAATGTGCGTCCTGGGCCGACTTCTAAGGGAACTGTGTCGACATATGTCTGAAAGCGTCTGAGGAAAACCCAGAAAAAACCCCAGACAGCACAGCCGGCACCTCCCAGTCTCGACGTGACATGGCCAGCACGCTAACCACTGAGCCACGGGAGCTGGTGCACGTGATTAGTCATCTAGCAGTTACATATATTCTCTTTGAGAGAGTGTCCGCCTGGCCACTGTCAATGTGCACAAAGGCCATTTGGCCACGGGTCCAGTAAAAAAAAAAACAAAAAAAAACAGAAGAACATAAAAGAGAATAACAAAGTGCCACGTCCTTTGAAATCGGCGATGCCTTATTTTCCTATAGCAACAGTAACACTTGCCTCTCCATTAATTCTTCGCTGGTCTGTCTCACGCCCAACAGCGTTTCCCTGCACCTACATTGGCCTGTTTTGACAGCAGCCGGATACGTGCACATCCAGTGTATACACAAGGCAGAAAAATAACCCGAAGCATAACCGAATGTGATGAATCCGTAATGTGGTCCCCCCCAAGCACATACAGCTTAATCAAATGCATCAGGGACTGCATGTCAAACCGAGATCTTCTCGTGGGTATCGATATATAGGGCCAAAACATGCATGTCACAGAAAGCGGTTGATGTACACGACACTGGGCGGAGTTGATGACTGAGATAGACCGTCCACCGTGCGGCAGTGTATCATTTGTACGAGGGGCATATACGTACACCATTAGAACATGCATGACTTCGAGATCAAGGGGTGGCATTACTGCATACCGTAGTTTCCCGCTCATAAGCCGCAACTTATCTGAGAGGAGCTTTCCGAAGGGTTGTACTGCAGCATACAGGTTTATTGTCACTTAATGTTCGACCTAGACTCAAAGGTCTCTGCGTGAGAATGGTGCTCAAAGGCATCATTGCTTCAGCGATATTCAGGTTTCTAATATTCATACTGCTAATTACCCTTATTAATTTGCTGTAATCACTTTAATATTAAACTAATATTAAATATTAATATCTAAATCTATCTAATATATTATCTTATCTTAAAAGAAAAGGAGAGTTTCTCGCGAGAACGGCTTTTGGTCGCTCTTCTACTACTATTGCAGATACGTCAGATTAAAAACGAGAGACCAAGGTGCTAGAAACAATGAAGGTGGTAATGATTAGAGAGTCAAGCATACTTCATTATAATTACTGTTGCCCTGAGATTTTGAATATACGTGCGAAAGCAATTTGCTTTTATCATCAACTCACTTCAAAAATAATTTAACATACACAAATATACACGACTTCACAAAATCCTAGAGAGCTTAGCGCCGCTTTGAACTTTGGGAACTTGCTGGAAACAAAGGAAGAGAAGGTCTGTAAGCTGTTTCGGTTGCTTCTCCCTCGGCCCTTCTCCCTTCCTCATTCCAGTAATCTCCCAGGATGCAACGCGTGCGCAAGGAGCAGTGTGATTTTCTGAACTCGTCTCTTATTACACATATATACAATTTTATCCAAGACACAGATGTTTAAAGGGCAAACACGGTAATCGAGAAATTCCACCAGCCCTACCACCACCACGATGGCTTTTCAACACCAGATCGCTGACCACTGGTTCAGGCTGACCACTGGTTATGCCGCATACTTCAGCAAAAGTCACGTGATCGAAATTTATCACCATAGAGCCCGACATGATTGGTTGGCACAGGTCTTCTTGGATTGCGCTTGTCCAGTGCAATCCAATCCGCTTTTGACTGTTGGTAAGTATGTATCACAGCTCCCTATATATTATAAGGTTCATCACCTCCCTGCCACCGAAGGCACAAGCTGCGAAGAGGCGACACTACTGACATGACGGTCGTTTATAGACGACCCGCGCACCCCTACGTCATTAATTGCGTACGCCGCCGCGCCAAGCATGCTGCTGGGCACTATCAGCTTTATCAGCATGTCAGCCGATGCGTTTTTCCCGCTTCTTGCCCACCATAGCAAAATATAACCTCGAGCCGGTTTTCTCATGACGTCACATGTTTGTAAACAGAGGGGCGTCTATACGAAGTACGCAAGCATGCGTGAACAAAGCGGAATACTCAGTCGTCGTTTTCCCTTGTCGTAAAGTTTCGCTCACTTGCTCCCTGGAGAAAGGAAACTCGCTCTCTTAAAAACAGATCAATCAAACTTAATAATTTCCTGATTGGCTGTCATCAAAACCCTAGTTACATATGAAAACAACTCTTGTTGACCCAGCGCAGCATGGAGCGAATTCACCAGGCGTGCTACCAACCACGTGTGGACACCGCCCACTACGAAAACGGTCCCAAAATACGGGCCCGAGTCCATTGAAAAGCCATTACACCGTATCCTTCAACGCAGCCTTCAAGTTCAATGACGTTTCGAAAACAAAAATCGTTACACACGCGTCGGCCACCGATCGAAGTGTTGCCAGACTGCTGCTGGTTGTTTGTCCTATCGATCCTCGCTAAGCTGCCGACAGCCTTTCCAGCTTAGGGCAGCGGCGGCGCCGACAAAGTTCATGCACCTTTTCACCTGTGTCCAGCGGAAGGGAGCCCACGGAAGCTATCGCCCCGAATAGGAAATCTATAGCGTACATGCTGTATAGACTCGCGCGTCGGTTCACTAGAGCCTCAGAGTGTGCCAGGTTGCGATTAGGAAGCAGACGACACGGTGTCCAAAGGGGGTCACGAGATCTGTAGGTTTGTGTCCGATAGCGACGGGGCTCTTGCAGCAAAGTTTGCACAGCGCCATTTTGGGCCCAAGCGGCCACGGATCCAAGAGTAGGTAGTTTCATTAGCGGGTTTTGCCAACGCCACTTAGATACAGAAAGCCTGCTTACTCGTCGACGTGACGTAACAACTAAGAGTCGGCCAATCAGGACCGTGTTTTCAACGGCGGTAGCCAATCACGAACGAGCTTTCAGCGGTCATAGCCATGAAGACGAACCTCCCCTCCTAGAACGTCCCCGCGTTCTATCTCTCGTAAGACTGATTTTCTGGAAAGCGTGTTCCACTTTTGTCTACAGATTCAGGTCTACAGGTTCCAAGTTAGCTGCAATCATTCGCGAGTTCTTGAATTCACAGAACAGCGATTGGCAGTAGCAGACGAATTCTGACTTTATGTGTTCACGTAGCGAAGAAGGGAGAGGAGGCAATAGGCAGGCCTTTTGTATCTAAGTGGCGTTGGTTTTGCATGGTGTTACAAGCGGCATGGCGCCAAGGAGAGCTACAAAACCTGTAGGAAATCCACATAAAAAGCGGTGCATCTGGCCAAGTGCGAACAACTCGAGACCACGTATTTGAAAGTGCCGTCGTCGTCTGCTAACTACCGCGGGTTGCATATTTTGGGGCGCCGACGTTGCTGCTCACGCGCCCCACCTGACCCGTAGAAACAGGTCTATACTGGCGCACACTTTCAGTCGCGGAATTCGGATTAGTCTATGAACAACCTGTTGCACATACAATGCAAGTTTTGGCACTATACGCGCAAGTTTTCGGAAGACTAAAGTATCCAATTAGATAAAAACGGTAAAAATATGTAACGGCAAATTAAGTTATGTGCTATAGCATGTAGCACTCGACTAGTGAGGAACGCGATCAGAAGAGCGATCAGCATCAGCAACATTCGTAGATTGCCAGGCTCGCAGTGGTGGATTGAGAAGGAATTATTAAAGCTACAGCGTCATATGGCCAACCACAGTGTATGTCCGTCCGTGGCTTTACCACGCGACGGTACCACCACCAAGTAGTAATCGCGAGACTGCGTTTACGGTATACGCTGACTTGTGTAAACAGTTACAGTGCAACAAAAAGCGAATACGATCCCATGAACCATTAAAAGGATTCCAATAAAATGCTAGTACCATTTCAAAAAGCGTTTCGCAAAAAAAATTACCACCAACTAAGCTACCACATTTAAGAACGCGTTTGGTACAATGAACAAATACGCATTTTTGTCGCCTTAAATTTTCCGCAGCATTTAGATGCTGTGTTCCTCTCAATTAGTCCAACTTTCCACGTCTTTTTTTTTTTCTTAAATTTTAACACTTCGGATTATGCACCATAGCAAATATTCAATAACCATCTTCGTGGCATCGCAATGTGACACAGTAACCACGTAAAAATTTATAGCAGGCTTCTTAGACTGCAGTCTGAGATGTCCCCAGCATCTTTCAATTAGACGACGGAAACTTTTGCCCGTGCTTCTTATTGACGGGTGTTCCCGATAATGCGACCTCCTATCCGCAGAGCCCATGCTGGTGTGGCACATAATCGTTTCTCAGAGCTCTCCATCCCCAAGAATCGGTACCTGGAACTACACAGCACACGTGATATTACTCACGAAAGTCAAATAAAAACTACGTCACAACCACAACATGCGTCCGCACCATATAAGCTACGTGACCCAACGGAGCTCTCCCATTGGCTCCTCTGACTGATCGACGCGTCACCCTTTTAGCGCTCGGACTTCCTGCCCGAAGGCATCCAAATATCGCCCCCGCTTTATTTGCTCGTTCTTTTACAAAGTAA
This sequence comes from Ornithodoros turicata, assembly GCF_037126465.1. Classification (NCBI taxonomy): domain Eukaryota; kingdom Metazoa; phylum Arthropoda; class Arachnida; order Ixodida; family Argasidae; genus Ornithodoros; species Ornithodoros turicata. The sequence goes on along the minus strand of NC_088206.1, from coordinate 11,576,125 downwards.
AAACCTGGTACCCGCCCAGTAGCAAGAAGGGAGGTGACCTTCATCGTCATTAATTAAACTAAAGCACGTCCATGATGCGGCATTGAAATGACGGTAACACCCATCGAGTTTATGGAATGGTAACAAAAAAGGCGAAGCCCCTATACTAAAAAGGAGGCCGAGGTGGACGTCATGTCGTCCACAAAAGGGCTGGCCCTTGGTCTGATTTTGTATTCAGCCCGTGAACGGGTCAGTCGGGGACAGAGACAAAACACCGGATGACACTGGTCACGTGGGCTGCGTCAGCAACGCCGAATGACACGGACTTCAGTGTCGGTCAGTTATTTATTATCGAAATAAAGAAAACAGATAAAGCACTAGAGCGAAAGAGAGACGCAAATTGAAACGAACTTCCTCGTCTTTTTTGGCTGTCAAACTGCCGACCTTTGAACAGGTTATTGAGTTGGTAGACAGGGATGGGCTATTCTTTGACAAGTATACCGTGGATATCAGTCCATAAGGAAAAGATACATAAAAGACGTGTGCGGACGAAATTGTAAAAGACACAGCTATTTCAGGGTTCGAATCAAATAACGGCGGAGCGAATGTCGTCGGACTACTTACAAAGCAGACTACTCAGGCAGTTAGTTTGTTTCATTGTTTGTATCGGGTCAGACCTCGTGTTCTTGAAACTCTCACAAACGTTACTTCTAACGTACGCACTCTCTTGTGAGAAGTGAGATACAACACGTCCTACTTCCTCGGTAGGCCACAGATATGCCATGCAGAAGTTGAAGGGTGCGCCCCTGTTGTTAACGAAAGAACTTTGGGTAAACAAGCCTAACCACTGTCATCATTGTCGTCGTCATTGACTGGTGAAGTAAAATCTCCTCTCAATACTGCATATAAACGGGCAGTTACGGCATTCCCCACCGAGACTGGGAGGTGACCCGGGTTCGAATCCGGGCGCTGTCTGGGTGTTTTCCCTGGGTTTTCCTCAGAGACAAATGTCGGCACAGTTCCCTGTGAAGTCGGCCCAGGACTCACTATTTCCCCTGCGATAGTCGTGACGTTGCACGCCTAAGCGTGTCCGACTACGGCAAGCACTTCTATGACCCACCCCCCACACACCGCTCACACACACCACCAGTACCACTCTTGTTCACCATACGACCCCACCACCAACAACGCGCAGTTGCTTTCGCTCCTTTTTTCTTTGTTTTCTCTCACTATTCAGCAACAACTGCACTGGCTCCGATGAGGAATTAAACAAGGAAAAACAAAGAAAGAAAGAACCACGACAGCTTTTACGAACGACACTTTTTGAGTGCGCACTATATACGAGTACACGCGTGCTGGACAGCAACAACAACGTGTTTCGCAACAGGAAACTTCATTGTTAGTTATGAAACTAGTTAACCGGCACGCGCGGAACTTGTAAAAAGAGATAGAGAGAAGGGAAAAGGCAGACGTATACATATATGTGGACATTCAAGCATTCATTGAGGGAAGCAGGAATAAAATAATGCCAGCATTTTCCCCGCTGATGTTATCGCAGGACTTGTGAACAGCGGCGAGTGGAATAAACTCGTAATCCATTGGAGCAATGCAGGAAAGGATGTCGAAACCGCGCGTATCCTACACTCGGTGGTTACGCTTCGCGTTTCGGGAACGAACGAGTGACATGCTCGACTTGGACAAGGGCTTCCGTGTTTCTGCGGTGTAAGCATTTCAGGCTGCACCACAGGATCAGTATTTAGGTTATTTCATTGCCTCACGCTAGCAAATCGTAGACTGACTTTTTAGTTCTGTAAAATAAGGTACTTTGCTTAGGTAAAACCTGCAAGGTACATTTACAAAATAGAGAGTAAATTTGCCTATTTATTTTGTAAATTTTATTTGGTTGAGGCCCAAGTATGAGTTGGACGGGAACAGAGGAGATTTCATTATGCCGTGTCGTGCAATTAAATTTGATAACAATGTCGAATGCGAGATAGCGTATTCCAGTTATGAATATCGCTATCTTACGGTTTTCGCGAAAATTTATTTTTGGTGACTTCGCAAAACGTACACCAAATATGAGAGTAGCTCAGTGTTTTATTCTTGGCAGGAGCCATGTGAACAAATCACGGCAACCTACCATGGTGCAGAGCATACATTTTTATCGAGTTTTATCTACCCGTATCAGCGAACGACGATAAACAATAATTTTGATAGAATTTTCATGAACTCGGGTGTCGTGAGAGACCCCGTGATGATTAAATTAAACGAAGGCACCGAGTTACTCTTACTGCCACACTCATAAGAATGATGTGAGGAAAAACGGTAGAAAGAGCCTTCACTCCCACGAAGGGTGGATGTGTTGTAACGTGGTGACGTCATAGTGAATTGAGGTGAGATCGATGTCTCTCACGTGATTTTCGGATCTCCGGGAAGCGCACCGAGAATTAACATGCAGGAAAGCAGGGTTGACACAGCCATATTTTCCTTTCCTAACTCTAAGCTAATAGGGTTGACACAACCGCTGCATTGCAAACCAACCTCTAAACCCAACGCACTTTCGGCGAGTTGGCATTGCCAATATGAAAGACGCAACGGGTGCTGAAATGCGCACATATTTTATGCTAATTTAACCTAAAATGACACAACCTGTCACATATTAAAGACGGAAGCTGGAAGGTTTTATGCGAAGCGAAGGAATATTTCCTCGGATATCGCGCGCAAGAAGTGAAACCGAAACTTGCCTGCGCCCCGTTCGACCACAGAACTCTACATTATAAAAGGCCTTTTTTTTTTTTAAGGAGCTTTTCTTAGAAAAAAAGAAAAAGAAATGCAATTGCTGATAAGGTTCGAGCTTGGCAATTCATGTAGTAACTGTACGTAGATTATCTGGAAATATCTTCATGACAGTTGTGAAATTTAAAAATGATGCGCCGAAATATGCTCACCGATGAAACTGAAGAAGAGTAACGATGTCAACTCCATGCCCGTCAATGCAGACGAAACGTCCAGAAAGCTTCGCAGAAACCGCGTAAATATAATCCGACGACCTTTTTTCGAAACGATAACTCAACACAGAACTTGACGTAAACCTCACGCAACCCTATCAAAAACTACATAAACAAAGCGTGGGAAAAACTTGCACTGGAGATACTGTTTTTCACATTCAGTCAATGATAAGTCAGTCTGGTCGCCATGACTCGACGGGGACAACTGACACAGAACAAAGAGCCACAGTGCCTGGCGGGGAAAAACGCAGTCCCAAGCGGCCCGGGCTGACCGCAGGAAGTTTGAATAATGCGTCCGCGAGCGCGAAAAACGTCGGGGGCGAGAGAAAAATCACGTGACCCGCGCCCCTCGTCCATTGGCGTGCCTCTGTTCCGGTGTTCGTTTTACGGGACAGGGGATAAAAATATAAAAGCGACTTCCCATTGACCCTGTTGTGCCTATAAATGCAGCAGACGGTGTAGATCACCCGTTTTATTCCCAGATGAGGTGGGTAAAAAGAAAAAAATCGATTGGAATTCTGGAGGAAGGTGAAATGCTGATGAGTCAAGTGGTAAATTCGTCGGTCTGTTTTCTCTTTCAGTTCTTTTCTTTCTGTTTTGCTGTAAGAGAAACACTGATCTGACTGATGTGTGGTGACTGTGGATCTGAAATTAAGAAAGACGACTTTTTCGATACATATAATTTCAGGAGGAGGAGGATTCCCCCCCCCCCCCCTTCTTTTATGCACGCAGTACAATAGGGGTCATGGTATAGGATTGTAACGGTCAATTGCCATCCAATGTGTCGACTTCCCGCAACCGGCATCGAAACACATGGACAGTGATCTGATCACACTGTTGGGGGTTACAAAGAACTCGTTGCTGTAACCAACCCTTACTTTTTAGTAAGTCCCAGTGACATCTTGAGGAACTCGTTCCTTTTTATCTCTGATGAGACGGCTGAAATTTGCGACCGGTTGCTCGTGCACCGTGCCTCCCCAAGCAGCACAATGTACTGAAAGTCGTGTGCAATAGGGGTGGACGGGTAGGTGGAAGGCCTTGAACAGGCTCGTGAAACTAAAGAACATTGATAAGACACAGACCGTCCACCCCTGTCCATTTTCCCTTTCCCCGTCTCCCCCCGTCCATTTTTCCTTTCCCAAATACACTACCACATTCGGGGAGGGGGTTGATCCCCCGTAATCAACCCTCCCGGCTGAGCCACTGCACCTAGCGAGTAGTGTACATGCATTTCTAATGGCGGGAGACACTGTTTATCTACTAGAAAAAATGTTTTACAAAATATGGAAGAAGGCAACTCATCAAACCTAAAATTCCAATACCTTGCCATAATAATAATAATAATAATTCCGGGCTTTATGTCGCGAGACAACTGCGCCTTCCCATTATACCGATACGAAGATTGGTATAATTTTGAGGCGTCAAAACTATCATAAAACATCATGCACCACCCATTGTGACATCAAGGTATGAACTAGTTATACAAAGGTCACAAGCTGAACAGTACACATTAGGTAGCAAGCAACTTCAAAGTACCTAACTTGGAAACTTCACAAGTTCCTTTTCATAACGTAACTCCGTTACTAACTTAGTTATTTGCATAGTAACGTAGATTGTAACGAGTTCCTTTTGTCGAGTAACTTCCTCATCTCTTAGTGATCATAACATAGCAAACTAAAAGAAAGGGATCCGGGATCCTTACAGCTTTTCCCCCAGCTACTCCACCATTTATGCAAGTGAAACCAGTACAGTGTCATTTTCCAAATCCAGGACTTGTGTGCCTCCAACACATAGGATACTCCGGTTACTTGGGCGGCTGCTTTTTCTGCAGGCTTCCTCCCTCCACATATGATCCAGTGTTGGATTGTTGTCACGGACAATAAAACCACAGTCGCTATGTCTCTTGCTGAACGTGTACAGCGTCATCTTTTTTTTTTCCTTATAACTGCTCAATTACATTATCTACCACACGAAACTGAAACCAAAACTACAATCAGCACCGCAGTGGCAGTCATGTTGGGTAGTGGAGAAGGGCAAGCCAAGCCATCCAAGTGGCCAAGACAAGTCGCAATCTCAAGATGGCAGACGAAAGCGTGTTCCATACTTCCATTCGCACACTTATCGGCGATTGGCAGGGCCTTCAGGTAAGATAGGGCGTTTAAACTTACCTCACGGGAGAATCGATTCCTCCAGACACCATGCCGCGTCAAAATTGGTTTCCTAAGCGCCTGGAAACAGATCGACGAGACCTTATGCACTCTCACTCTAATGTTCGTCATGTTCAGATGTTGCTCGTATTACGAATATCGATGTAAAATATTATTCTGCTATGCAGATGGCAATCGAGCATGGCATGGGAGGACCGCAAGCAAGAGAGAAAGAACAGTGGCTCGTTGACACCCTGGAGCAACACTTCGCGGAAAACTGTAAGCTTGAACGATAGCCCGATTTTTCGTGAGTGCAAGTAGATACGCTACTTCTTCAGCCGGACTACACCAAGATGACGTCGAAGATTTTATAGCAGCCATCTTAGACAACGAATTTGACACCATAGTTGAGGATGGGAGCCTAGCACAGGTAAGAACCTGACAAGTACGTACACAATCATTATCTTACGTTATTTTTCGTACCAGTTATCTGCACTTCTCTGCAAGCACTATGAGATGTGCCGGGATGGTAGGGAACGAGAAGTATTGGAATCATTGTCACAAAGGCTACCACAAACACGCACCTTAGCTATTCCAATGCCTGGTTATCACGATAGTGACGACGAGGCGGAAATGATGGTACGTGCTTAAGATATACCTTTCACATTACTCTTAAAAAAACCCTGACATAGTGGCAGCGGAGTGATTAATAAGTAATCTCAACTCTTTCAGGAACACATTAATTCGACAGTGAGCACACAAATGAACGGTCTTCACCTGAATGGCGACAGCTCAAGTACACCTCACAGAAGGGATGAACCAGATGAAGATGGATGGACTGTTGTGAAACATGGCAAGAAATGATACTTAGTAATTATAATGTACAGTGACTTAATAAATGTATGAGTATAATACTATATCACAGTGTAGCTTTACTACTTCCCCGAAAAGACCTACTCCAAGAGGCGTTCCTGCTTCAACCACCTGCTTTTGTGCAGCACTTTGGAGATAGTTTTTCTCATGTACGTTGTGTATTTACAGTACCTAGAGCTATGCACAAGGGCATGATCAGTTCTGAGCTGCTAGTCCTCCTCCTTTTACATATTGCAGGCCTCATTTTAAAACTGTCCACCTGGTTGTAAACAGCCACTTTAGATATTTCGAGGTTTAGAGACTGACAGTTGCAGTTTTTGTTGCAAGCTACAGTAAGTAGTCCCTCCTTTTTGGCAAAATACCTACCATACCTTAGCCATTTTATGGCATAGAGTACAACGTATCACGAGACAAAATCAAGTCGTTGAGCCATGGAAAAGCCTTAGAAATATTGTAGCAGAGAATGGGCAGGTTGGTACATACTTCTGAGAGACGCGACACAAAACATACTAAAACAACACAGTGTTGTTTTAGTGTGTTTTGCTTCGCGTCTTTTAGAAGTCTTAGAAATAGCTGTGCTTATCAAATAATATTGCACTTTTGTTATTTCCTTAGGTAATTTTGTTGAAGGGCAAGCATGAGTGACACATGTTCCTACTGAACGGTCTGTTCGTATGCTGCCACTGGGCTCAACGGTTGCGTCTGCAGTGAACGCGAGTATGCGTACATAGGAATTCCATTTACTTTATCAGAAACGACCGCAAGTGTCTAACAGGAGTCGAGAAACGCTAGAAAAACTGTTACATTTGAAAAAATTGCCTAGAATTTATTATACAACATACAAGACAGCTGGAAGCCATACATGTTCTCCTCGGTGTGCCAACATGTATACATGATGGCCAACTTTGCTAAAGTGCAAACATGCACTGCTCACATTTTGCATTGCAAGGTCAGGGGCATGCAGAGGGCATGTTGGATCACAGTTGTTACTTATTGTTCCACAATAAAATAATGCTTGCAATGACATGCTAATTTTTTTTTCTAGCCTGAATTGAACTTTTACACCACCACTTATACATTCCATTCGTAATGATGAACTTTCCAGGTAACGACATTTTGTTCCATTTGCCCCCTAACGCATCAGCATAACATGGTAAAAAAGCATATTCATGTACAAAACTGTACAAGAGTTTCATATGCTACTGTAGGTCACACTTCAACTAGAGAAATGATTGTGCAGAATCGTCAATGGCAACGGCTTTGTCGCTTAAATCACAATGTGGCTACATGCCTCAAGAACAGCCTGCACTCTACGGTACACGATCCTAGTTAAGTTAAACAAACAACCCGGTTCTGCCTTACTTTGCGTCATTGTTGTGAGGCACCAAAATTGTACGATTTTTCTGTAGAAAAATATCTTGGGACAAAATCAAACTCTTGTGTGGTCTTGCTCAAAAAGAAACATTTAGCAAACTGCCATTTTCACCCGTTGTTGGCAAGTGCATATAACACTTCTCCCTGCATTTAAAAATTCAATAAATAAGGCATAAAAAATAAATAGAGGCTTCAATTTGGTAACGTATAGCAATGTGCCGCAGACATATCTATAGTTGAGGTTATCTAATATCACTTCGAGCAGCGCTGTTTCTAGGGTCATTTGTGACGTATCATGAAAATTTTGTTTCCTTGCATTGGCTTTGCACATCATATGTTATTCATCCCTCCCTTTTATTGCAAGTTTTTATCTGCTCCTGTTTCTAATAAAGAATTTACGGACTGAGTGAGATCTACAAAAGTGAAGACCCAGGAACCACATTAAGACCCTCAACAGCTTACCTGCATCACAATACTGTTTTGGCAAATCATCAATGCAGAGCAACCCACTTCTGCTCAGTTTTAAAAATACAGGACAGAGGTAAAGCTCAGTTTTTCAAAAACTGAGACCGAAACAAGAAAAAGAAAACACGAAGGATGCAGTTGTTGCAGTCTTCTTGTTGGCAGCACACACGCACGCACACACACACATTTTCTTCAGTTCCAGAAAATATTTGAAGCAAAGTGTGACCCTATTGGTTCAGCTCCTGTGAACCGAGAAAGCAGAAAGTTGAAAAACGACTAGTGACCTTATTGCTGCTAGACAACAAGGAAGTCCTTCAGGAGGATGGAACGCCTTTTCTCAGCTATGTCCATTTGGTTCTCCAGGTCCTACGGGTAAAATAATGAGAGTTAAGTGACACTGTTTAAGTGTTCATCGTATATGCCCATAAAAGAGAGACCTGGTACAGAAAACCAAGATGGTTGCTGAATGTGACCCACCCCTCGATCCGTGGTCTCTGCTCTCTCAACCTTCCAGGACAAGTTTTCGATCTCGGCTTCCAAGGTTGCTTGCTGATATTCAAACTGACGTAGGGAAAACATGTTTTAGAAAGGGCTAGGAAGAAGCATTATAGTTGCGTTCGGCCTAAGAACAACCGCCTGGTTCCACATGGGTGCCCTTCGGTATACCCTGTTCTTTTGGCCTAACGAATTCACTAATGAGGTATAATGGGATCTAGCGTTAATTGTGAGACCTGTTTGGGTGTACCAACGTTGATTACGGAGGCAGTGGTGTTCTAAAGCTGAACTCTACTATGTTGCACGTTACACCTGTATTGGCAAAAGAACGTACCAGCTCTTTCCTTGGCCCAGGTTCCATGTAGTAAGCATAAGGGTATGTGTACTGTAGCGTGTAACGGCACTGGAAACAAGTGCAATGCAAAGCTTACACAACACCACACAAAACACTTTTCACAGACTGTGCTACTGTATGCTCATATCATTAAAAAATCTGTAGCACTCAGTAAATTAAGGCACTGTCTAATGGATTACTGAATGAGCAGTGACTTGGAAACCCCAGCATTAAAGCATCATGAGTTGTTCCCCCGGGTCACAGGAGCAAAGCTTACCTTTGCTAACAAGGCAACAGAATCTAACAAGTACTGCCAGTCAATCCAAGTGCCTTCATTTCCCATGACTTTCTCGTTAATGCGGTTCTTGATCTTCTGCAGGGTCATCTCTTCTAGCTTTAGGCTCTTTGAATGATTTTCCCACTGGAGGAATTGTTGTGAGGATCACACGAAGAAGGAAGAAGTGCATGTAGTGTGAGAAGAAACTGAAGTCTCACCCTCTCAAAGTAAAATAGGTACTTCTTGAGCGCCTCCCTCGCCTGAGCGTGAGCAGATTCGTTGACGATATTTGGATTCTCCTTGTACCTACTGCATTCGTAGTATTCGCTACCGTGCGTCTTCCAGTCTGTTAAACAGCAGAGAGTACAATGATGAAAGACAGGTGGAACGGCTCACAAATGTATATAGCCTCTGTTGATTTTTCTCTATTTTGTCTGAAAGCTTGGCTCATGTTATACCCAGAGAGACTCGCGCAAGAACACTGCGTACTTGACAGATGGATAAGTTCAGAAACAATAATAGTTTGCACTAGCAGAAATGATTACCTTGTGCGCATGCAAATGAAAATTCCACTATCTGTTTCAGTTCGTACTCATAAGTAGTGCCTGACCTTTTCGGGTCACATTTTTCAGCAACATCGGGGAGGGGGGGGGGGGTAAATATTGGGTTATATTTTGCTTCAACAATTCGAATGTTATCAGGATGAACTGAACCTGATTAAGCTTAGTTCTGGTTGAATCGAATTGAATCAGGTGCAAATCTTCGGTTTACTGGGCATAATACACACGGTACAACAGGAGACACAGGTTATCAATGCTTAGTTCATGCATCTAAGAGTCAGCAGGGACCTCTGTCTTGACAGTTTGTATCCGTGGTGCCCATTTCCTCCACTTCTATTACCCTCATCACCGTGAAACTTTCAATGCAGGTACACAGCGATGCAGAGCACCGTTTTTTAAGTTTATCCGGGATAACCTGAGATGACCTGTTGCAACCCCTTTGAAGAACATCTGCAGTATGGTACCTTGTACTATACTCACAGTACATATGATGCGAGCTACTTGGCAATTTACATTAAGTACACTTTTGAGGCAATTCAAAATGCTTATCAAGTAATTTGAACTGGCGGGGAATTCCTCCCATGGTGGTAGTGGTGGGATTTGCGGGTGTCACGGACAAACGACACCATGTAACATTCGCCTCTGATTGGACCCCTGTGTGCACTCCATGCAGCACATCAATCGTAGGAGATCTGCCCAGCGAAGAATGCCTCAATGCCATGTTACGACAGTGCCCACGTTCGCACGGTGCTGGAAGGGCCATCTTGCGGCACGGCTCGTGACAATACACAGACAGACAATATATATATATATTGTCTGTAACATATATATATATATATCACAATACTTTCGAGAAACTCAAAAGAAGCAATAAAATACTGATAATTGTTAAGTGTGCATCACGTTTGAGTTAATATAGATGGGGAACAGCGCTTTGATGAGCCCAAAAGGGGTGCAGGGAGCAAAAGGGATGTGAATCCCTGCTATAGACACTGAATGGAATACTACTCCACACCATGTCAGCTTCATTGCACTTCAGAAGTATAGTTAGGGCCCTGTGTTTTAGGGTAAAACATGGTAAGACCAGTTTGACAGAATGGCGTAAATGCAGGCTAAATGCAGGTAAATGCAGCCTTATCATAAGACCAGTTTCTACCGTCAGATTTGCATCGTCATCACTTAGGGTACAACCCTGAAAATGAACTTGGCAAAGTGCCGATTCAGGCGTTAATATGCACACTGGAGCATCTAAGCTCTGGACACTCAGCACAACTGTTGCGCATCTTCTGTCCATCTAAAATGCGAGAAGAGGTCTCTTTTTATTTTCCACCAGGAAATCTACATTTCCACCCGATGTCACCCAATTTTACCGTTTTACGGCTCCTGAAATAAGACCAGATTTTCAAAAAGCATAAAACCCGAAAACATGGGGGCACTAGGTGTAGTGCATCCTCTTGAGATTTTTCGTGTATTGCTGCATGCACATTTTATGGATATTAAGCGCACGTTTATTTGTGCACTAAATATCACAATGCATGCAAACTGATAGGCACCCTCACGGTCACATGTCACCCTGATTGATTGAGCAACAATAACATTTTCCAACATATATGTCAGCAAGCCAAGGATGCTGCTTGGCCCAAGGAACATTCAATGTTACTATACAAACATTAAAGATCTATGTTGCTGAAATTGCAGACACGAATGCAGCAGGAACAGTTACAGCAGATCACCATCTACAGGTTTTCCCGATGATTTTAATCCAAGCGCCATCGAAATTAATCCATGTGCCATGCAAACTTTATGGGGCATGGATTAATTTAGCTGGCACTTAGATTAAAATCGCCGGGAAAACCTGTAGAACTCTCTCATTGTTGCCTTTCTCACGTGACGATGACGATGGCATTTAATGCCATTTTATGATTTCCTTGCACTAACAGCAAGTGCACCACACAAAGCAACAACTCAAAGCATTCTGCTAAGATCCACCTTCGAGCTTATATCCACAACATTATGTTGGTACCAGCAGGCTGTGCAGAATGATCCTCAGAGGATTAATAATCGAGCAATAAATTGCACCAAAAGGTTAATCAGATATATTGGACATATGCTACGAGTATCCAGCTGTGCTAGTCATGTTGTGCAAGGAGTCAACAAGGTGTGAATGTGTGTGAGCATGGCTTCAGACTAACAACCCCATCACCAAATGAATGAGAAGCAGATGGAATTTACTTAATTGCACTGACTTTCACCGAGTGTGGCAGGAGCTTCATTATAAACTTCAACTGTACTCAATGCAATAACGATTCCTCAAAAAGCCCCAACACCTCTCACAAGAATGCTTTGACTTATAAACTGAACATAATCCTTACCTCCAAGACACATCCAGCAGAAGTCATATTTACAGCTGTAGCATTGCTAGAAGGAAATGTCCAGACACGTATCTTAGATTTCTCATTGCTTTCCATTACTGTTGCTATGACAACGTAAGTTCAACCTAGGAACAGCATTGCTTGCAGATCTTTTTGCCACTGTAGTTGACCACCAGAATACACTTGATGAGATATGATAAATGCCACTTGCTGATGCAGTACTTCCACCAGGCCAATGACACAGTGATATTTGTGTTTGATGAACAACACATCATGATGTGGTCCTACAGCACCTGAGGTACTGTTCTTAGGTTGAAGGCCACTGTAACCAGTGAGTGTAACAGCATTTGTTTCGTGCTTACCATGTGGTTGCAGCCTCCATTCTTTTCTATGCATATATGACATTTTGGGCACTGAAATCGTAATGCACAATTAAATGCAACGTAGATCTAGATGGATAAGAAAAGAGACTGCATACGTCTTTCGTGTGTGCCGAGATATAGTTTGCTGTTTCAGAGTCATCTGCACATTTTGTAATCCACTTTTTAATTGTTTCACAGTCTGCAGGTGCATGGTAATCTGTGCCACATCTGAAACTGCAAAAAACGAAAAGAAAGGCGTGGATGTGTTTATGGATGTACTGCAAACAGTAGGAGCTACTGGCAAAGGACCATAATTTGCACTTAATTAATTGCACTAAAAATGTCAAATAAGAACACAAATATTCATTAAGGACAGTGAAATGTGCGCAATGGTTTTCAAATTTTTTGTAAACTCTTTTACTATTTAAAAAAAAAACACATTTGTGGATACCCTTTGATGTCAAAATTATTTCCACACCTTGTAGGATGTGAAATGTGTATGCGTGTTACGTTATTATTACGTTATTATTATTATTGCTCTTATTACGTCTAGCCAGCTAACTTTTTTCAGAGCCTTTAACAATGAAAATTGAATTTTGCAACATTTCTGTGCATACATACATACATACAAAAGGTACACAAGTGTAGCCCACATGTGCAAGTGCGTTGTGGACAGAAACACGCATAGTCAAATAAATCCACGCTAGTGAAACGGAAGCACATCTCACCAGAAAGTTGTCTTGCAATGTTTGCAGGTAACCCTTTTGCTTTTCTGTTCTTTGGCTCGTATGATGATGCTGCAGTTGGGCCCTGGGCAGTAGCGAAGCGCAGGGTGTGTCTAATAGAGAACGAGTAAAAGCCTCTGTGAAGCGCGATATTACGCTCGAGGAGCTTTTTTCTGGAAAGGTTGCCATTTACCCTAACGTAGTCTGAAAACATGAACTGCTGATATTTTTCACGCAGCATCGTCTTCGTCAATATACTCAAGACAAAGTCTTCAGGGACCAATATATTGCAGGACTGCCCCATACATTCAATAGCTGAAAACGTACAAAGCTCCGTAAGTAATTCGCGTACGATAACAAATGAATGAGAATTACTTGTTGAGATGCCCTGAAGGATTTGAATTTCAAAATGCATAGACCAACAATCTGTGCAGAAATAGTGTCCGCACGCCAAGCCTCGAAAGCTCTCCCCTGGCGAGCTCTGCAGACAGATGGGGCACTGGACTGACGGATTGTTCCTGATGGCCTGTAACTGGACGCAAATCAGGGGTGGAAACACCGAACAGCATGCAGTCCTTACTGTACTATCAAAACAATACTTAGAGCCTGAAGTTTTCGGGAAATATTTTTATCGAAATTCCGGGAGTAAAAATCGGGTAAGTAAACATGTGCTCTAGATTCATGCAAATCCGGGTGGAAAACGTTCCAGTACGCTAAGTTTGGGGAGAAGTCGGGGCTCAGTTACTCAAACTAACTGGGCTGATTCGGTACAAACGGTGATGTAACTGCGTTTGCTACCAAATAAGTTAGCGTGCATTACTACAGACGTCCGGATTTGCCGGGTAAAAATCGGGTTTCACCCTAGAGAGGCAACCTTCAATTCGGGGAGCAAATTCGGGGAAGAGTCGGGTTAAACCCCGAAAACTTCAGGCTCTAACAATACTGTAGAACCCCATTATTTTGCACCCCCAAAATTTAGCGAATTGGGCACTGTCAATATATTCACGACTAGTAATATTCGCAAATGCCTCGGAACATTCCAGATCGCCGATTATACTCCATCCGTTGAAAACACGGATCGTTAACCTCCATTTGTTGGAAGCATGTAGAAGAAACAAGGGACGAGGACGACAACTCCCTTTTTCACCTTGCCCTAGAGGAATATCCAATGTCATGGGGAAGTATACAAATGCCATCCCGGGGCACGGAGCTCCACATTTATACTTTGTCGTTTCATCTTACGCTTATCTCATGTTTGATCTTCACATTTTAACCACGTTTGTCTTACCAAAGTTTCGAAAATTACCGAAATATACGAGAATTTCGCGTGCACCTTAAATTCGCGAAAATGTCAATCCGCGAATTTCGCGAAAATTAAAGGGGGCGCGAAATAATAGGGTTCTACAGTATACTCAACATGGGCTCATTTTTAATGTGCCAATCACTACACACCTGCAACTCCACAGCAGGAGGATGCAACGGCTTGATGCGACAGTCTGCTAACGTCTGCGCAGCGTTTTGCCTGTACTTCTGAATTACATCTTGACTATTCCAGTTGTTGGTGTGCAGCAACACTTTCGCCAGAGAAGGTAGTAACTACAAAGATACCAAATACTATATTTTCGTACTTCATGCGCTGCACCGTGTAGCACTTTGTCGAAGATATTGGAAGTCAAGTATTTACCGTCAGCCGTGCACAGACGACTTCAATTGATTCGTTGAGGAGTCTCTCAACATCTTCGATCGTCAAGCACTCAAATTCAAAGTACTCCGGGTCCTGCTTGCGCAGGTCATCTTGGTCAATTTCGCCGTCCTCGGGGCAATTATAGTAGTCTTCGTATCCGCAGTCATCGTCGGTATCGTCCAAATCCAGGTCTGAGTCTGGTTCACTCATCTGTAGCAGTGAGATACGTGTGGGGTGATGCACATCGACGAGCAAGGACTGTGACCATGAAAATACGGCGCACAAAAATAGATAGCACCACCCGTTTACGTCATTCTTTTAAATACGAAAGATGCGGATTTTTTTGCAGAGAATCTGAACTAAACATTTACTTCTGCAAACTGACGATGATCATGGCAGATTGAAGCAGATTGGGACGAACTACGAAGGGGTTCTGCAACATTTCGATGGTCGCACTAGGGAATGCGTATGTGCAATGCAAACAGACGTTCCGGGAATTGAGATAAAGAACATGATTACTCACAGCGCATCATTTAGCACGATTTTGGTGAGACAAACGTCTGTTCTTAAGATAAACAAAAGTTCTTGTCACAATTTCAGATCCATGCTTTTCGGTATCCGTTGCGGCCAACTGCGAAGTCAGTCACTGAACAAGGTGATGCCACATTTGGTTCAAACAAAGGAATACAGAACGACTTTTTTCACAATTAAATGCGTACAAAGCAGATCCGATAATCCGTGCCAAGTTAGGCTTACATTTCAACATAACGCATAACAAATCGAAGGCAGCGCCGGTTGCGGCAGTCATCGTCCGCAGAGAAAAAGAAACCGAAATCAAGATATTACAGCGCTACTTCATCATATAACAGTACGGTGCTCTGAGTCAGTTAAGAGTAGTGGACCTACTTATGTCTACGGTAGATCAATTGTGTTTGAGAAATCTGCAATAGTGTAGATGATGCAGGGCCACAAACATTACAAATACCGCCACGCCGATTTTAGCAGCACTATTACTATCGCTAGCACGATTTACTCAATGGATTTACGTTCAGTAAATAATTATTCTGTAATGCAAGGTCGCTATATAGACGAAGCAGAATGACCGCAGTGCACAGTTTGCGCAAATGGTAAAGTAAGAGAAGGATTAACCAGAATTGTGCTTTACACGCTGGTTTCATGGATCATAAACCGGTAGGTATCGAGTGTCTACCATTTGGTTTTGGATTCCCTTTCTGCGATGCGAATGTTCGCATCCTATGTGTCTGTCTCTCCACGCCTTGATGGGATATTACTCTGGCAATATTTCAGTTTATTTGGACTAATGATCGACAGAAGACGCTCATCGACTTTTTCAAAGACAACGAATTCCTCTACAACCCAATACACCCGGACTATAAAAAGCGACGATTGCGGGACAAGAAGATTCTGGAGCTTTGCAGCACTCTTGGATGTTCCAGTAAGTTTGTGTATTTTTTTACACATGAACTCTTATTGAAAGCAGCACCGATCGATCTGTCAGTATGCGCTACTTCGACGATGCACCATGTCTCGTGAGCTTCCCCAGTACGATGCCATTCTAAGCCGGTACTCTAACCAGGGATTGCCCAGAAGACGAATCGGGCTCCACTAAACCATGTGATAAAAAAACAAAAAACAAAGTGGACTCTTGGCTTCTACCTCTGTTGTTGTAAGGGAACAAAAAAAAAAAGAAAGACATATTGGTTCTTACAACTCCTAGACTCATAAAGGACTTTTTATCTAAGTGCTGACCTCAGGAGCCAGCAAGGGGATAAGATGGGAGAGCCGATAATTTTTAACGTATTCTCCAGTACAAGTTTAGATGTCCAAAAAGCTATTTAAAGTAATTATGTGGCATGTTATCAGTCAATATCCTGTCAGTGTAATAAAAGAATATGCATGCTAAGTAAAATACACGATGATAATTCTCTCCCCTTTTCTTCCCAGTGTTGGAGTGCAAGAACAAGTTCCACAACTTGCGAACCTACTTCTTCAGAGAATACAACAAAGTCCTAAAACACAATTCGTGTGATGGCAACGGTGAAGAGAGCTACACATCAAAGTGGGACTTTTATGAGGATATGAAGTTCCTAAATGTTTGCTACCTCCCAAGGACACTAGAAGCAAATAACAGTAGTGAGAACCAGTTAGATACTGCATCAGATACAGCTGCGAATGACTTTAAAGTTGAGGGAGGCAACAACACAAGCATCCTGGAACCCGACTGCCTGATTGTAAGCCCACTTTTTAGCCGCTCAGTGGAATATTTTCTTGATTCTTTTCTGAAATGATGACATGACATTCATGTGACAAAAACAGCTTTTAGTTTTCCTATGTTTAGTTAATTATGTCAGTGTTACGGCTCTGCTATCGACAGAACGGTGTTAAATTAAGTTGACAAGTAACTTAATATACAACGTATACAAGAGTGACAAAGGACAGTACACCCTGTTACCAGGAGCAGTCATATTTATTTAGTACTTATATAAGTATTTAACACGTTTGAATACTTAGTACACAAATATCCCACAGCGTATACCAGGGTATTAACGCCTGGAAGTTGCTTCGTCATATTCCCTCATACTTATCTTTCAACACTGCATAAAATTTACAGGGAACATACCTTCAGTTGGATAACACCAGAGACTCTTTGCTGCAAGAATTTGTGGAAAAAAATTTGTGTGCCACAACATATATACTTTCATATTTAATTTTAATTTAATTTTTTATTTTATATTTAAATGAACTAAACTTATATCTACTAAAACTGAATTTTAACTGATGTTTAATATAGTTTTAGCTCATTGGGTGGTCTTGCTTTGTTTAGTCACTTATCCTCAAACAAAAAAGAAAAATGGAAGCACACACACACATGGTGTTGCAGCTTTGGACCGTAAATTTCCCATGTTTTGCTGTTTTGAAGGACGAGCTAGAAGTGTTTGAGACGGAAGTGGACGCGTCGAGCACATCGGAAACGAATGCGCAGACTCCTCCGCACAAGAGGAGAAGATTGGACAAGGCGGCACATCCACAGAGGAACCTCCTAGACGAAGAACACTATTTTGGAATGTATGTGGCTGCAGCACTACGAACGTTTGATTCTGTGTCGCGTGACACTGCCAAGGTCAAGATTTTGGACCTCATCATGCACTTGCGACACAATGTGGATCCTGGTCGCAGAAAGACGAAGGATTCGTTGTAGGCAAAGCTCTCGCTGACAACAGTGGGCGTTACCCATCTTCAGTAAGTAAGCTGTACGTCACCATGAGCAATGATTGGGTATCTGTTGTACTAACCAGGTCGTGTAGCTAGAGGTTGTATGTGATAGCGTGAGGGCACACAGAGCATGTCCGCATTTTATACGGATCCCTGCTTGGTCCTGCGTAGAGCTGGATGAATAGCGTGGGTTTCAAATAGAAACCTTGAAAGAAATTACCTTTGAATACTGATATATTGAATAATAAGCAATTTCTGCACAGGAGCGTTGTTGTTATGACTGTGCTTATTTGATATCATCTGGCATAGTCTCTGTGTAAACAAAATTCTCACACACAAAACAATTTCAGTATACTGTAGGGCCACCAATGCGTGGTAATATGATAAAAAAAAAATGCTCCAAAAAGGCTGATGACAGTTGCAGAAATGCACATGGAGAAATAAGAACATGAATAGACTGGTAACAAATAAATAGGTGAGCTGGTGGGCTTCAGTCTGTGGGATAGAGCAAATTGTTTGTTGATGTGGTTACCTGCAATAGGAAAAGTATGCATAGAGCATCCTGGACACAATGTGAATCCATAACCTGTAGTTTTTTATGTAAATGATAACTGTTGCTCATGATGTAGAAACTATTTACTGGAAACAACAACGCTGTCACGCTGTTCATGAACAGGCGTTTGTGGCCAGGAATGTTGTGCTTGCCCTGGTCAGGAGCAGTGCCGTGCATGCCAAAGGGAGTCTGGCCATTAGGAGGAGCCTAAAAAAGAGGCTCGATCTGTCAATCAAATTGAGCGTTTTTCATTGGCTGCTGTTTTTTATGCGGGCCGCCATGACACCAGAATTTTCCCGAAAATGGCGGCGTAGCTTGGAACGGCGAAGCGAGGATTTCACGACAATTTTTTTTCACAAATCATGTAAATTTTATTCCGTAAGTGTACATTGTGTTGCAATTATCTTGCAAATCACCTTTAAATTACGTTCCAGTGTCGATGTTTACCTGAAAAAAATTTTTCGTTGTCCATGTTAGGCCTAGTAACGACAGCGATCACAGGCAAATAGTAAGAAAAATGCTACGGATGGCCAAAAATTTGCATTTGATGACATACTTTTATCCATATACACACCTTTGCCCGTTCTTGGTTCAATCTTGTTATATTTCATAGTTAAAATACGTATAATACCGGCAGTCTGTTCCAAGTAGCGGTTCTGCCGGCCAATCAGTTCTGCTAGCAAGCACTTCTGCTTCTGCTACTTCTGCCCTTCTGCTATTCTGCGTCTTCCCGACATGCCCCTCTCCATCCGGATGGTGCCGTTAAACGTGGACGCAAAATCCATTATGTTGCTAGGTCGTCAGGGGATATCCTATTCAATCTAATCTAATCCAGTTTCCCGAAAATGTCGGCACCCAGTGAATACAGGTAATATATAGCTTGGATAGCCTGAGATTAATAGCGAACTGTATTTTGGCTCGTGATTGGCCTGAGAGCTCAAAAAGTGGGTGGAGCTCCAGGTATAGGCAGGTCCCATTAATGGCCAGACTCCCTTTGGCATACACGGCACTGGTCAGGAGCTTCTGCATCATGCAGTGGTAAAGATTTAAGCAACTGCGTGCCATACATGAAATAGTTCTAATAGGATGCAGGTATTGTATTATTGCGGTGAGCCTGCAACTGCTATGTCATCGTTAAATATTTATTTGAAGGTTCCACTCCCTGCGCTTTTTTTAATTTTTTGTTTTGTTTTAGTGCCAGTGGTAGTGCTTTGTATAGAGCTTCAGGGCATACCTTTTATATGATCAATATGTGATATTTACATCTGTGGGACTTTGTTTCATCTCCTTTCTTTTGGGGGCAATGTTTAAATGTATAATGGTGGCAATATTTAAACAGGTATGTCAGGTGTGCTACGTTATTTTATGTGTATATATATGTGACGTTCTGCCCGTGCTTATACCATCTACTCATCTGTGCTCTTTTTGAGCTAGGGTCACTCATACCTCCAGGATGTACAAAAATTAATAATTTGAATAATGTGTTATCAATGTGCTTACGAGGCATTATCCTGCATGGTCTCAGTGTAAGTTGTATTCTTTGTCTTAACTGTTTCAGAAAGCTGTGGGGACAAATTTCTGGATAATATGATGGAAAATGTTCAAAATGCTGGTGACAGTTGCAGAAATGCAGTTACTTACACATGATTGAATCGTTGGAAATACAATGTGCACAGAGTCGAGTCAAATGCACATAACTGGTATATAGTATATACATTCAATCCATTCCCATTCACAGTTTGCACACTCACACAAATATTAGCATACTCCTACTTTTAGTGATTTTGCTATTCAGATTCTGCATAAAACACGAAGTATATCGTGAAGAGTAAACACAAAAGTAGTGTCAAGATTGCTATAAGCCACAGAGGCTATGCTCACGAATGGCACACACAATTCAGGACTCAACATGCTATGGAATATTCCTATCTCTACACCCATGAGGGCACCATGTTTATCAGCACATTTGCCTGTTAGCTTATCAGTTTCAGTTTCCTGTTACCGCAGTATAAGCCAGTAGGCTGTAGTTTGATACGTATTTGGAAAGAATCGTGACCTACTACAAGTGCCACTTCTGATTTGTGTAACATCCACGAGCAAAGCAAATTCTTTACCTGCTCATGCGCAATTCGCGGCGAGACCCTCACTAGGGCCGCCTCGTGGTGGGGACCCTCGTTTCTGTTTCGTTTCTGTTACTTACAGTAAAAACTGTCATATTGGAATGAAAATGCGGCTTACTTGGAACACATACGACGTTTTCGTCATGCATTGTCAGGAAATATCATCGCTGGACAGCCTCTTGCACGTGCAATGCCTTGATACGCAATGCAATGTGCAGATATTGCCCGGCAACATCCCCATGACACGGTTTCGTTCAGTGAACACCAGGGGGCAACTCCCAAACTTCTCGGCGCCATAGGGCCATAGTATGGCGCCTCGGAAAGTATGCATAGAATGCTCCAAGCACGATGTATTGATTGCACTATCTGTAGATTATATGCGAATGACAACATTAATTGAGATAACAGCACTTGTTCTGTTGCTCATGACATAGGCTGTACTGTAATTGTAACGTAGTGGAAATAACATAGCTGTGTAGCGGTCATGTAACAAGTGATCGCGGCCTCATACAGCTTCCATGTAGTGTTGTAAGGCCATTGCAGAGAACTTTTTCAGTTGCAGCGTAACTCGTAATGGACTTGTCCCAAGCCTTGTCCTTGCCAATACATGATGTGGTTCAAGTATACCTGAAAATACTTTCATTGCGGAACTTGGACATCCTAATATATTTCCTTTCATTTTTAAGATCAGTGGTATTACATTATTCAATGCTTTGTAGGGTTGCTCCTTTTACTTGCATAGTGCTTCAGTGCACGCTTTGTGTATGATCAGTATGTGATATTTACAATTGTTAATTTTTTTTCCCCGCTCTTTTTGTTGTCAATTTTGAGGTCAATATTTCTGTAATGAAAACAGGCACCTCAGGTTTGAGGTGCTATTTATATGTGATTCATCCTCTGCCATATAACGCTTTACTCGTCTGTGCTCCAGGATCATGCATTCCTTAGGGGCTGCTGTGCATTTTGGTGATCACTAGTCTTGTACAAAGTTGGCATTTTTCACCAGTTAGTTTGGTGCACATTGCATATGCAGCGCACTTCATTGACTCCACTACAAATACTCTAGCCATGTTATATACAAGGAAAACGGATGACTCTAGTGTGGTTTGGAAGTACTGATGTGGACGTTCTAATATGCTACGTCACATAAGTGTTAGGAAAGCTGTGATGTTACGTTGCATTGTACTCAAATAAATCTGTGTACCCACTTTACAGAAATTACGTAAGTACATCTCCTAGGGAGACCCTAGATCCTAATGGAGAATTCTCAGACCCAGTCAAAATAATAATTTCTATGTAACCTCCTTTCGTCGCACTTTGGCACTCAAACTAGAGGCGGCAAAAAAGAGGCGGAGCCAATTACTCATTTCCGCAGATTTTCGGCCAATTTATTTCATCGATTGTCGTTGCGTTATACAGGTCGCGTTACACCACGTGTCGCACTATGGTGATGGGCGGAGTCAACGCAAACTTCCGAAGCTGCGATGTGGCTGTGAACACGCACGCCCCTGACCATTCAACGGCCTCCCACGCAGCGCAGGCTGTGCAAACGCGAATTTGCGAAGCTACGAAATGGCGAGGAACGGGCCGCAGGTCATTGCGCTTTTGCGTCGAAGCTTTCGTACCAGTGTTCTGTATTCGCCTTCTATAGCCATGGGGACCTCGAAGGTCTCTTGCGTGGCTTTCTGTGGAATTCTTTTGATCTCGTCTCATCTTGTCACGCGGTCCGGCGGGAGCGCTCCGTTTGGTTAGCCTGGGCCCCGATCTTCAACTTTCACTTAGCGAGCACCAGCTCGCGTGGCTGAGTGGTTAGCGTGCTGGCCATGTCACGCCGAGACTGGGAGGTTCTCGGGTTTGAATCCCGTACCTGTCTTTTCCCCCTGGGTTTTCCTCAGACGCTTTCAGAGTTCCCGTAGAAGTCGGCACATGGCGCACATTCTCCAGGGTGTCAGTCGTGACGTTGCCCACCTCTGTGAGGCCGACAATGGCGAGTCCTTTCACCATCACTACCAAATCGCCACTCTTTAACCAAATAAATTACTTTAGAAGACAGATAAAGAAACTGTTGCAATGAAAAATCCCTTCGGCCATTTTGAATAGAAAGTTTGCCTACAGGCCAGTAGTGAGAAGAAAGGAAACAGAAAGACCGCTCGTGACGTCCTGGTCTTGCAGCTCGGGGGGTTCCGGTTCATATTGTAGTCGGTGTCACTGTGCCGGATGAGGCACATTCGCGATGTCTCTGATGACACTTGCGCAGTAGTGTGACGACCTCATCAAGGACGGCTACTATACCTCCCCTGTCTTAGGAAAAAGAAAACAAAATCGAAGTCCCAGCTCATATGTGGAACTGTTCTTTGATCTGCAGGTGGGAGGGGCAGGACACCCCCTCCCAGTGCAAACACTGTGGGGCACTCGCCCCCCACCCCCTTCATGCAAATCTCTCGAAACGTTCATGTTGAGTATCAGCTAGATAGACTTATTGGAGGGGGGCATGACCCCACCTGGGAAAGTTCCGGGGGGGGGGGGGGGGCAGGCCCAAAAAGTCTCCTCGTGGTGGACGCCCATGTACCGGCTTGCGCCACTCACTGCAGACCACGTCGAATAAGCTACATGCCTCGACCAAATCTCTTGCACGACTCCAATTCTTTGCGTTGTTTCTTGGTCCCCAGCGATTCACTCCCCCTAACAAGGTTTGTGTTTCTACCTCGATCTAGACCGAATACGAACACACCAACCACAGATACTGAAATTCAAACAATCCTTGGGCGTCGCAGGCTTATGTGTTTGTGTCGTCCATGTTTGTAGCCTGCCTCGGTTAATTCTCGTTGTTTACAGACGCGGTTCGGTTAGCGAGTTAGCGACGACAAGATCCCCCAAATTTCCTTCCCGCTGTTTGTCTCAGATGTATGAGAAGGAAGAGCCCGACTCGACGCCCTCGCCCAGGTCGCCCTCGACCACCCGCGGCATGAATAGGAGTGACGTTTCCCTGTGACTCCTCACCGTTCACCATAACACGATACTACGTCTTTTGATCCAGAATCTGGAAATTGTTTGCAGACCTCCGACATTCTTAGAGAAACAAGGCTAAATTATTGCCGTTGCATAAGTGGGCAGCCGTGTTTTGTGACACCTCTATGACAACGGTCTTTACGACCTAATTATACTATAGAGCGAAGGGTATAAGCAGAAACACATTTCACGAATCAATATCCGCGTTCAAAACAGTCGTTACATTAAGTAATGACTATCTTGATAGGTAAGAGAGTGTAGCACGATAAAACTTCGTTACCAATAACATCCGTATGGCACATACTGGAGAACAGGTGCTGCATATATCCTGCCCCTGCTAATTTGTTGCATTCACACCAACCCTTCCTAGCACGCCGACTAGGAGCACGCGACGCTTGTAAATGATATAGGAAGGCCTAAACATTCATGTCGTATTATAGGCTGTGCGATTATTGAACGCACTGTCGCACGCCACGACACTCTCCAGACTTGAGGGACGCCAGAGAGGTTGCACGTTCCCAACCGGTCCCTTCTCCTTTTGTGTCGTAACATGCAGGTTTCAAGTTCTGCCCTGGTACGTTTCATTAGCGCATTTACATTTATATATCTTCTTCAGGGAATATTCAGCTTGATTATTTGTACCGTCGAGGTCTCCAACTTCCTCATGGTCATCGACACAGTTACGAACCTCGTGAGGATCTTCGCGTCGTTTCTGACGTCGTACTTGTATCGTTCATCAGGAAGGGGAACGAATGGACTCACTGAGATGTGCGGGAGACGAGGAGTCTTCAACCAAAACTTCATAATAGCCACCGTCGTCTGCTATTTCCTGGTCAACACGTTCTACATTCCAGACTGGATAAAGACAAACGAGCTCCAAGAGTACTTCGACACTTACTTCTACAAGCTCGACGTAAATGTCATGGGCAATACAACGGCAACACTCGTGTTAATTGCTGACTGGAGCTTTTATAACGTAGTTATTATCGTGACCGGCTTCTATGTGGCGCAGTACTGTCAACTCTGCGTGCTTTTGAGAAAGTGCCTGTCTGATGTCTGCAGCCTCGTGAAATCCAGAAGGTACGGCGCCTCCGTTATCTACAGAAGACTCGCTCTTGTAAGAAGGGCCGTTGACGACGTGGAGAAGTCGTTTTCGATGATTATATTTGTCTGCTGCGGGGAGTTCATGTATACCCTTATAGTGAATGTCCGTACCTTCATGACCGGACTGGCACTGAGACCGGTTCAGATCTACTATTTCAATCTTGCGGATTCGGTCTACTGCGCTGTTATGATGCAGACTGTATTTTGGAACGCGGCGAAGATTGAAGAGGGTGTCTGCAAGCTGAACGGATTGCTGAATGAAGTGGTAATGCGTGAGACTCGACAGGATTGCTGGACCATCACTCAGTGGCTGCTGGTCAGGGAAGTATGTACTGCGGAGAAGTTTGTGCTCACGGGGGGCGCTGCGTTCGACTTGGATCACGGGATTTTCGCGAACGCGTTCGGAGTGTTTATGACGTACGTAATCATTCTGACGCAGATCACAAATATAAATCCGCACGTGCACTTGGTCTGAGGTGTGGTGCAGTACGCCGTTTGCCTGTGGGACTTCCCAATGACCCCGGTCCTTTCGATTTGGCAGCTCCTGCCACGGATGCTGTCCTGGACGATGCAGCATGTATACGCCCGGTTCCGATGTCCGAGCTGCGTCTGCGATACCCCTTCTTGGCGGGTACGGGGCTGTTGACCCTGACTCTCTTCCCTGGGCGGGTATCATAAATTGCCACCAGCATTCTTCAAAGCGGAAGCCCCCCACGTCGCCGGCTGGGGCTTCATGCAGTCAAGACACTCAGGACTCACTCTCAGAAAAAAAAAAGGTGGAGCAGTTATACCTTTCAGGAGGTAATATTTGTCGCATATGTTGTGCCTATAAGGTTGCAAAGTTCTACCTGCTACCTCACTCTCTGCCACGAATGATAGGGTTACCACTTCTGATTCGGTGAGCGAGGGGGGCGTACACCTTTTCGTAGCAATTGGGATATATGATAATTGCTTTTACCACCCTTTTACACCCTTTATCAGACGCTATATTGATCTAGGTGGTAGAAGTTACCACCTTTTCGCACCCTTTTTTTCTTAGAGTGCTGGTTCCTCCGACACTATCTCTGAACGCTCGAGCACTGCTCTTCTCAATGTAGACCTGGCATGGAAGAAGCCTCGTCGAAGGATGGAATTTCCTGTTACCCAGTGGACTGTGGTCGGCCCTCGGCGAAGCCGCAGGCACAGTCATAGCTCTTGGTCGTGACCTAATTGTCTGCCACTTGTCTGTCAACCCCTGCCGACGTTGCCTCCTTACCGACTCATCTCGCTTCTTCTTCACGCTATTGGACACTGCTGTGAACTATGCTGTGGGTGTTCTGGGTGAACTGTGACCAAGTGTTTCTTCCTTTCTTTCCTTTTTCTGTCTTACTGGAATTGGAAGCCGCCGCAGAGCAGGCTAACCTTTCCCTACTTTCTTCATAATAAACATGTACCCCCCCCCAAACCCCCACCCCATGGCTGTAAACCAGACGACCAAAGTAAATGCAGTCACGAGCAAGGATAGGCAATAGAATCGTTCACATTTGTTAGCCAGTTGAATCTCACAGGCGTATACCGGACCAATTTCACAATCTCAGCAGCTTCCGACCTGTGCGGTTCACGCGAAGCACATCCTATCTCGTATAAGCAAGAACACAGAAGAGGTCAGGTTGCCCATGCGTACCTCGCGGCATGTGTGAACACGAGACAGTGCAATGAGGAGAGTCACAAGGACAATATACAAGGACAAATATTTACTTAAGAAGGAACACGACTCTGAAAGAAATGAATTACTATATACTATTTGAGTTACTATGAATCGCTATTCAGTGACTCTAGTGCTGATCTTGAAACTCGGAGGGTTCGGGTTCCTGTTGTATTCGGCGTCCAGCTGGCGGGTCATGCACACGCACACACTCACAATGTCTATGATGGCGCTTGCGCAGTAGTGTCACGACTTCGTCGCCGTGGACACCCGTCGTTTTCACCCCTGGATACAATCAACCGCCGTTAACGGTCGCTGCTGACTTCCCTTCTTACCGAAAATCTTCAAAGTCCCAGCTTGCGCCAGTCACTGCGGAACAATGTCTCGACCAAATCTCTTGCACGACTCCCAGTTCTTTGCGCTGTTACATGCAGACCGAACAATATACTACACTGTTAAAACAGAACTTCACCACATAGCACGCTCCTAGCCAACCATCATTCCGAACAATATCATTCTGTGTCCTGATTTGTTCAAAACATGGGGGAGGCGCCTATCTGGGACAAGATAATCTGTCCCAGATAGGCGCCTCCTCCCATTTTCGATAAATCAATACACAGAATGATATAATTCGGAATGATGGTTGGCTATGAGCGTGCTATGTGGTGAAGTTCTGTTTTAACAGTGTACACTCTTAAAAATGAACTTCACCGCATAGCACGTCTCCTAGCCAACCATCATCTCGAGTGATATCGTTATCTTCCCTGATTTGTTGAAAACGGGAGGCGTACGCCTTTTTTGTGACAATTATGAACCGCATAAGTGTCACAAAAAAGGCGTACGCCTCCCGTTTTCAACAAATCAGGGCAGATAACCACATCATTCGGGACTATAGTTGGCGGGGAGCGTGCTATGCGGTGAAGTTCATTTTTAAGAGTGTACCCTCAACGAGGTTTTTATTGCCTCCACGATTTAGACAAGAACAAGAATAACAACAACTTCATTTGAATGATGATGAGTGGGGAGTTTCATCGCCAGGGGGCGATGCTCCACCCCATTGCTTGCGGTAATGTCGTGAAATGGGATAAATAGAGTCAACTCACAGTGAGGACCGCAGTCCTGCACTCTTAAAACAGAACTTCACCGCATAGCACGCTCCTATAGCCAACCATCATCCCGAATGACACCGTTCTGTCCCCTGATAGGTTGAAAACGGGAGGCGTACGCCTTTTTTGGTGACAATTATGTACTGCATAAGTGTTACAAAAAAGGCGTATACGCCCCTCGTTTTCAACAAATCAGGGGAAAGAACGATGTCATCCGAGATGATGGTTGGCTAGGATCGTGCTATGCGGTGAAGGTCATTTTGAAGAGTAGCTTCCCCAGAAATCGAATCCTGTGAGTATATGTTTACGGATGATGATGATGGTAGGAAAAAAGTGGAGTCTCGTAGCGATGACATGAAACATATGCACTATGCGTTCTCGTCACCGCTAATGGCAACGTTAGCACGGGTACCTGCTCGTCATGCCTAGCGGTGACTCAGGAGCTCAAGCGACTCGCTAGATAGAATAGGACGGTCGACTAAGGCAGTGTTTCCCAAACTTTTGGCGGGACGGACCCCCAGAAGCGATGAGAACCTATCCACGGACCCCCCCCTACACACCGTCACAGCCAGTGCATAACCAGCAACCTCGTCAGCTGCTGTGTGCTTTCGATACAGCTTCAGAAACGATTCCGGACTGGTTTCTTCTTCTTGTTTGTATGTGTATGACGCGGACAAACGTGCATTGCACGACTTTTCTATAGGAAATTAGAAGCTAGCCGTTGAAGCATGCTTGTAGCAATTTTGGAAGTTCTGGGAGTTTGGAAATCGGGCAGCATGTACGAGCGCGTGTTTGTGGGGACGAAAATGCTCACTGAAATGTGAGAGACAGTCGCTGACCCCCACGGACACTCTCGCGGACCCCCAGGGGTCCGCGGACCACACTTTGGGAAACACTGGACTAAGGGTGTTCCTGGAAAACGGATGGAGGTAGGAACTGGAGGCCAGACAGATCGTGTCAGCTTTTTCAACAACAAGTTTGCCACTTAACAGTAAACGTAAGAATTATTGCATAACACTGTTCACTATTGACATGAATTACATGTCGCGTCAAGTTACAAGCCGAACGAAGTAGAGGTTACAAATGAAATCAACGTTGTAGCGAAAATGACGGCCGTTTCACCAGAAAAGCTCAGCCAACGTACACGGGCAATTGAATCTTCTTATTGAATATTGAATCTTCTTATTGAAAGCTCGACTGCTTCCTACTAAAGGAACAAGAGTTGGTTGTTTTATTCCAGAGTCATGCGATCATGAAGGTGTGGCAATACAACTTCAACGCACTTCTGCACAACCTCAAGTTCGGAACTACAATAAAGGTGTGGCACCGAGACAACCCACCTTATTCCCAACTGCCTGAAGTAATGATCGGCACAGCACACCACAACTTGATACACTTCTCCTGCATTTATTGTTGTTGTTGATGCACTTTAAACACGTACATTTCAAGTTGTCACATGGCAGAATCAACTGGAGGTCTGTAACTCAACTGTATATGAATGTCAATCAACTGTATATATAAGTTTAATGTTCGTGACTATCAGGCAGCCAACACATTTCAGAGCTTATACAGGAGCAGAGCACAGGGCAAGGAGCACATATAGCAAGTCTACCACCCGTGCTTCTGGGTCTCAGAGTCGTGACAGTGGACCCTATTCCCTTCTCCCGTTGGCGAGCCGTTCCAGCTTACACAAGTAGCGTTGTCCGTGTTGCCAAATAGAACACAGGCAGGAGCTTGTCTATGCAAGAGATATTCATGTTACAACATGATCCTCAGTCTCTGCTCTTTGCTCAGCACGTTTCTGCTTCCTCTGGCCTCCGTCGAAGTGCCCTCAAGCACCTCGTATGACCTCTACCATAAATCCAAAAAGACATATACATAATCTCATTCCGTCCGTCTCCTTTAGTAGCAACCGCCTTAGAGTAATGTCAAATGGACCAATATAACACGAGGTTGACGGTACACACTCTAAGAAAAAAAAAAAAAAAGAGTAATTTCACTCCTTCCGGGAGTAAATGCATGGGAGTATATGAATGTCACACAGTGGAGACTGCGTTACACGCTCTGTTCTATGAGTCCCAGTCACATAATTCGTGTCCATGCGTGAAAATACTTTGAATCAAACCGTCAACCGTGATATGTCGAGTGATATAAAATCTTGCGACATACATAGGGCACAATATGCGATGAAAGAAGCGCTGTTTCTTACTCTGTGTGGTTGGAAAATTGCTAAGTTGTCTGAGTTATGCAGCCTTATACCATCAAATTGACCAAAAGCACATATTTACGTAGATTGCTGCATTCGGAAGACCATTTGCCAACTTCAGTGACAATTTGCAGTCCTGGGGAGTAAATGTCGGGGTTAAGGGAGTAAAACAGGGAGTAATTGCAGTCTAGTGGATTATAGAAGATGCTATTACTCCCCATTTTTACTCTTTTTTTTTTCCTTGGAGCGTAACCGGAGTAGCCAGCTCTCTTCACGAGTGCCGTATTTTCTTACAACAACAACTAAATCATGACTATGGCCTGGGGTGATTCACCGCTTGAGGGCAGTACTCTACCCCATTACACGAGAAGCATGAGATGTGAAATATGAAAATGAAATTATGTGCAAGTACAACTCTGGTTGCGCAACGCTATACGTCGCACAAAAGGAAGAAGCACATGAAAGAAGCGTCAATGGTCCTTGAGATGCAGGGGAGGACCCTACAGCGTCTGGAGCAAGCCGGTAGCCAAGAGGAACTCCAAGAACATCAGCAACCAACGCAAAACCAACTGGTATATGAATTGCCCTCAATTCAAAATGCATCGAAAGCTTTGTACTTGTCTGTTCCCTTCCTATCACACCTCAGACCAAGTGCACGTGCGGATTTATATTTGTGATCTGCATCAGAATAATGGCGTACGTCATAAACACTCCGAACGCGTTCGCGAAAATCCTGTGATCCAAGTCGAACGCAGCACCCCCCGTGAGCACAAACTTCTCCGCAGTACATACTTCCCTGACCAGCAGCAAGTGAGCGATGTTCCAGCAATCCTGTCGAGTCTCACGCATTACCACTTCATTCAGCAATCCGTTAAGCTTGCAGATGCTGTCTTCAATCTTCGCCGCGTTCCAGAATAAAGTCAGCATCATGACAGCGCAGTAGACCGAATCCGCAAGATTGAAATAGTAGATCTGAACCGGTCTCAGTGCCAGTCCTGTCATGAAGGTACGGACATTCATTATAAGGGTATACATGAATTCCCCGCAGCAGACAAATATAATAATCGAAAACGACTTCTCCACGTCGTCAACGGCCTTTCTTACAAGAGCGAGTCTTCTGTAGATAACGGAGACGCCGTACCTTCTGGATTTCACCAGCCTGCAGACATCAGACAGGCACTTCCTCAGAAGCACGCAGAGTTGACAGTACTGCGCTACATAGAAGCCTGTCACGATAATAACTACGTTATAACAGCTCCAATCGGCAATTGCCACAAGTGTTGCCGTTATGTTGCCGATGACATTTACGTCGAGCTTGTAGAAGTAATTGTCGAAGTACTCTTGGATCTCGTTTGTCTTCAGCCATTTTGCAATGTAGAACGTGTTGACCAGCAAGTAGCAGACGACGGTGGCAATGATGAAGCTTTGGTTGAAGACTCGTCGTCTCCTGCACACCTCAGTGAGTTCATGCGTTCCCGCTGCTGATGTACGATACAAGTGCGACGTCAGAAACGACGCGAAGATCCTCACGAGGTTTGTAACGGTATCAATCACCATGAGGAAGTTGGAGACCTGAACGGTACAAATAATCAAGCTGGATATTCCATGAAGCAGATATATAAATAGAAATGTACTAGTGTAACGTACCAGGGCAATGCTTAAAACCTGCATATTACGATAGAAACGCAGAAGGGACCGGTTGCGAATGTGGAACTTCTCTGGCGTCCCCCAACTATGACGAGTATCGTGGCGTGCGACAGTTCGTTCAATAATCGCACAGTGTATAATGAGGCATTAATGTTTAGGTCTTCCTATAATTACGAGCCTCGCGCCCTCTTCAGTGGGCGTTCTAAGACGTGTTGGTGTGAACACAACAAATTATCGGGATCGGTATATGCAGCACCTATTCCACTGGCACATCTGTCTGGGAGTAACTAAGGATGTTATCGCTAATCGAGCTTTATTGTGCTACACTCTTTTATTCACTCACTTCGGATTGTTTTGAAAGCGGGTATTGATTCGTGAAACGGGCTTCTGCTTACTCTTCAATCTTTAGGCCGTAAAAAGCGTTGACATAGAGGTGTCACGAAACACGGCGCTGGCCGCTTTATGTAACGGCAATAATTTATGCTTGCTTCTTCAAAAATGTCGGAGTTGTGGCTTTCAGGCAATGGACAACTGACATTCTTCCCCCATCTATGCTGAGAAGAGTTGATCCAACCCCCGCTTTCCGCATGCCACGAGAGGTGCCTCGTGGCATCTTAGCATCGGGGTTGTCTCTCCCAGCTGCTGTCACTGCGGGGCTCTAGAAGACCTAGTGCACATTCTTGGATTGGATTGGATTGGAAAAGAAAGAAAAATATGGAGAGGTTAGTCCCGACCCGGTCAGAACTGGCTACTCCAAACATTCTTCTTCATTGCCCGCACTACTAACCTTCCCGAACCGCACTGTCCGTGACTCTTAATCAGCTGGACTCTCGCCCCTCCCCCCTCACAAAATTACTTGCTTGGTCCCAGGCCATATCCAGCCCACAAAGGCTCTGCCCTCAAAGCTCTTTCGACCCTTTTTGGACACCATAGGAATTCGGTCCTTACTGCGAAGGGGCTTATTATTTCATTCCCCCACATCACCACTAGCACTGGGGTAAAGTATCAACCCTTGCGATGAAACTCCCCCCATTTATCATCGCCAAGTAACGTTGTTTTTTGTCGGAGTTCTGGTATGGAGGAGATTGACTCGTTAATCCATTCCGATTCCAAAAGCGGCCTTCAAACACTATGCGCACCTGTGGCCTCCAGTGGTCATAGTGTACGACATCATCTTATCGTACAATGCCGCTGTCGCAAATGTTCACACAAACGAGATCCAGTTGATCCCAGCCTCCCAGGTCACATCGGCATTGCTGGGAATGATGCTGCTGACAGAGAATCACTCGATGCTGACCAACGCGGTCCCGCGCAAAAAATATATTTGACCTCTGAAGATGACAAACGTACGTTGTGCGTCATCCAGCGTGGTTCACTTCGGAGCCAGTGGGAGTCCCGCAGAGCCGACGTCGCCGCTGCGCAGAATTCCCACAGACCTTTCTCATTGAATCCCTCCGCGGATGTCCCGGCCGCACGAAACTTTGCTCCACAGACTTCGACTAAATGTCAATTGGCCAACGCAGTTCTGTTCAAGATAGGCGCCCAACCTTCGTCGCTGTGTTCAAGGTGTGGTGCGTGTGAGTGAAGATTCGGAACATATCCTTCCCCAACGTGCGCGGTTTCACACTGCCCGTTTCCAACTTCAGAGATTCCTGGACCGTCTTCATTGCCGACCCTTGACGTTGTGAAAGTGCTGGGCGAATGCAGGGTGCACAGCGCTCACTCATCACCTTCGTTAAGAGCATACAGCACAGCTCTCGTCTTTTGAGACGTTTCTTTTATTCCTTTTTTCCTCTACTAGATCTGGAGTATGTAGCTTGTCTCACGGTCTCACGGTGAATTCAGACAAACGGCCTGGGAATTATTCGTCGTAGGACAAGGTCCTACGCGGAACTTGGGATGCGATTCGTCGTACTACGTAGTACCAGTACTAACGCCGAAAAGTGCAAAATCCTGCGAATAGGTGAGGAAAATGTTGACCAGTACACTGAGTTTTCTTACACGTTTCCACATGAGCGTCGTTGTGTCGTACTAGGCCAGCGTTAGGCTGCTTGAAGTTCTGCTAACAGCATCATCAACAGTCGCCCAGTTTGATTGGCAGCTCTTTTAAAGGAGTACAGAGGGCCATCCAAAATATTATCAGCTTAAGACATGTGATCGAAGTATATGCGTCAATTTGCCGAAGAGCACCAAAAGGTTTTGATGCATGCAGTTTTAAAAAAATGTACACAAACACAGCCACGCTTATTCACTCTCGACTCGTCCACCAGGGTGTAACGAGGAGGAACGGCATAAGGTTTGCGCTGCCAGTCGAGGTCAGCGCCTATCTTTATCTTTTGTGTGTGAAGACTTTCTTCTCTTGTAGCCGGTAAACCTGGTTCCCTCGGAGGAATTAGGAATTGAAAGGGTGGCCGTGGGCATGGAGGAATTCATTGACCTGCCTGAGTTTGCCTGCGTGCAATGTTTCTTCAGAGCCCCTGAACAGCTGACTAGCAGACGATACTCTGAACCAATCAGCGAGCGCGGACGGTGTAGAGTCAGCGCAACGTCACAGGCTGGCGCTGCTCTCCACCACAGTTGTGCACGGTCGCTTTTTGCGGCGTACTTTAAATTCAGTTTATACGATAATTAAGACTTCTAATGGTGCATTTTACTGCCTTACTCAACTATAGAAAGAAAACAGGGTGGTAAAAATGACTTCTGTTCTACTTTAAAAAGCAGTTCAGGCCAGGACACATAAATAACGCGGCTTGCTCGATAGGTCTTCAAACCTTTGCAGCAGGAAGGCCTTGCATATTGATATTCGTCGGGACAGAACAACAGATGACAGAACGAACATTTAATGAGAGGATACTTGTACATATACAAAGGCTATACAGATACCAACAGGATGCGGAGCCCAGGGTCGTCAATAACAGGACAGAAATATGGTGACTGTGGAAGTGGCTAAAGAATAACGGCGTACATAAACACAGTTTTGACTGTGTTCATGTAGAAATGACCATCAAATGCGAATGTGTCCCACGCTGTGAGCATGAACACTCTTCCTCTGCACGATCTGCGTGTCACCTTCACCAAAGCACTCAGGGCGTGATCACCTTCTGAAACGTTCGCCGCTATGAAGCTCAACTCCAGTCGCATCTGCTCGGCTTCGCGATGTATTGAACACAACGTACGCGACATTATCACGTACACTGTCAAAAGAAAGAGATTCCACGGATAACGAAACACATACGTCGCAGCGTGCGCGACACTTCTAATGGCTAACAGAATAGAATAAACGGTGGCGATCATGGACATCATTATTTCAACGTACCATATTAGGGCCAGGAAGCCGAACGTGCGATTCAACTCGTGCAGTCTAGTAAGCGTATTTCGCAGTCGAGTATTAAAGCCGAACTGTACGTCGAACGTGAGGGTTGTACAACTCATACTACGAAGCTGTTGCCGTAGTCCAATAATGGCCTGCTGCAGCGAATGTGCCAGGTGCAGGTATGTCACCATAGCGAGCGATTTTCCAAGCTGGGACACAAAGAAGACACATATTCTGATGAGGGATGCGGTTCTCACATGTTCGTCCGCCTTGGTATTCGTGCAGCTCGGCGAGTGCATCTCTGACGTGTTCAGTACCAGGACTGCCATTCCTGCACGTCCAGTCTCGGTGCAGGTTACCAAGGCCACAACGTCTAAAACGAGGCAGACCAGAAAGAGGAGCCCAACTTGGACAACAGCCGTTGCAAAGAACGTTTTTAGACCCGTTGCTTTTCTCTTCTTCACGAACTCAATGAGTTGCTGGTGGAGGCTCCCCTCGCCGAGACATCTTCCGAGACGGGCAACGTACAGGTGTACCGTGATAACGGCAGTCGCAATGCTGAATAGAAACTTGCAACGAGTGAAGGGCAGACGTACTGGAGACGCGTGGACGAAAGCAGGCATGGTTTCGTCCGCGAACAAGTACAGGGCGCTCAGATCTGTGACGACTGCTAAGATCCAGAAGAACCTGCTTCGCCCGTTCGGCTTGATGCGTGGAAGTAGGGTCGAGGTGGCATTCATTGTTGTGAATTCTTCGCGTCCGCTCTATAGGAGAAATGATAAAGGTGCGATACGGTATAGGCTGTATAACGTGACGGTGAGTGGGGAAGGGAAAGAGGGGAAGGTGTAATCGATATGGGCGTAACTTTGTTTCGATTACGAAGGACATGTTCAGAAGGCGAAAACAGCAGGGTATAGTCGATGGAGCACCGCATGATTATATGTCCATGCCGAACTGTTCAGAATACGGTATACATTAGCGTCATCGCGTGAGGACATCGTGTCATCGCGCACTTAGTGCAGTGTTTTTGTCTATTTATTTATTTATTTTTTGCAGGCGCGACAATGACTGTTAATAGAGCTGTTCAGCCACAAATATGTTTAAAAGAGAGAGAGAGAGAGAAAGGAACACTGTTATTTTCATAGCACCCGCGTTCAGCACCAACGGTTTCATTTTTTGTATTATGGGCGTTGAACGTAAAGCACACTCTTAAAAATGAACTTCACCGCATAGCACGTGTAGAGGACGGTGGTATTCCTCTACATGAGCCCCGACCGGCGATGATGGCATGCCACGGAGAGGCGATGACGGTGGCCTATCTCCATGTCCGCGCCGGTGGAACTGAAGCCGGTGCTCCACGCGCGTGGCCATCGTTGTCGTCGTTGTCGTCGTCCGCTACACACGCTCCTAGCCAACCATAATCTCGAGTGATATCGTTATCTGCTCGGATTTGTTGAAAACGGGAGGCGTACGCCTTTTTTGTGACAATTATGAACTGCATAAGTATCACAAAAAAGGCGTACGCCCCCTGTTTTCAGCAAATCAGGGCAGATAACGATATCATTCGAGATTATGGTTGGCTAGGAGCGTGGTATGCGGTGAAGTTCATTTTTAAGAGTGCATGAGAAAAATGTATAACTTCATAGGGACACCAGAGTGGCACGAACATTTATACCGAGGTGATGCGTCCTAGGGAGCGCAGATGTAACCGTGATCACTGTATACTGCCCCGACAGAAAAAGAAAAAGAAAAGAAAAACATGTTCCTGTCAGTTTTCCATCATTTATTTCAACATGTTTGTTCAAACAGGCTCCACAAAGCCGAAGGGGTCACAATTTTTTAGCGCCTCGTAAACAAAAAATAATAATACAAGGAGAGAGAGAGAGAGAAAAGGAGAAACAACTAAAGAAGACAAAATATAAAATAATGTGGACACTATACAGTCAGGGGTGCAAATGTGGAAGTCTTCAAACCAACATTCGCACCCTGGGGCGATATATGAGACCTACGGGATGTGTTCCTGTTGGGAAAGGGGGCAAAAGGATAAACTTCAGGGTAAGAGGCTGCACCCGAAAGGTCTTGGAAACTTGGGCTGAGGCCGGCCCCACGTTATTTTTGTTTTCGCGAGAAAGATCATATCTCCGCAACTGTTCCCCCGATTAGCTAAAGCTCTTCCGTAGACGCTTAAACGAAGAAAGCGAAAAAAAAAAAAAAACGAGGGACTTCAGGAACACTACTTATTGGAACCAGGCACGGAAACATCGAGTCTACCAAAAACGGATGTGTTGGAACATGTAAACAGCGCAATATACGTTTCCATCTCAGACCAGACGTTATCATCAACCTTTTTCCAAACACGTGTGGCGTTGTCACAGAGGAGCCATGCACGTCCTTTCTAGAGAAGTTTCGCGCATCAGTCAGTTTAGGATACCTTACGCACACAGAGAACGACACGAATATATCACAGGTGTTGGGAACTTGTTGCCGATCCTCTATTGGACCTTCGTGCTCACGGCTGGACACGGCCGCCGAAACATCTGCCCGTTGGTCCGAATCCATAGGTTGGCCACTGCAAGAACGGTCACCTTAAAATATAGCTCTGAAATTGTCCCCGGTACAAATAGAAGGGAATGGAGAAGATATGAAGTGTGACACAGTCAACCAGCTTCATTAAAAAAACTAGGAGCCTGAGGAGACGAAGTATTCATTCTAATGCGTGCGCCCACGCAAACATGCATAGACTGAATGCCGAATAATTAAAGCAAACTCTGTTAAAGATGCTTTTATATCGCAAAACGATGTTTTCATGGACTTGGGTCACTTGTCTAGTCACTCAAACCAGAATATTATAAGACGTATGCGCAAGTCATCGTTCAGGTTTTATGCAGAACCCAGTCCCTCCACCAGAAATGCCATGGCTGAAAGCAGCAACAGAGAAGCTGAGAACGCTTTATGGTGCGTTGCACTGCAGGACATAGTGTTGGAAAAAAGAAAATAAAGGAAACAGTATTTTGTTGCACGCTAGTCGGAGGGGTGCACACCCTTGTACGAAATTCTCTTTTGACAAATGACGTCAGAGGAGAGAGAATCTCTGTCATTCCTATTGGACGTCACAAGCACGTGACCTAAAGCAGCGTTTCCCAAACTTCTCATCCTGTCGGGCCCCCCCAAACCACTGAGAATCCATCCGAGGACCCCCGCTAAGTACGATTCATGTTAACATAAATAAGGGACGTGAAGAAAGAAAAGGAAAAACAAACCAGGCACCGACATGCAGGAAATGAGAAGGTAGTATATTTCTGCCTTCTTTAGTATCATAATATCCCCCCGTGGTTCCGCGGACCACACTTTGGGAACCACTGACCTAAAGCACCATCAGCCTGCGGGATCCACCAGCGTGACCGCAGAGAAGCTTCTGCCGTGATGTCACGGCAGCATCACTTTCGATGTTCGCTGTAGCCGTTTCCTATGCGTCTATTACGCCCTTGGTATAAAACTTTGGCTGCAGGTTCACATCGACGCAGATAGCCTTTGTCTTTGCTTTGCACAATAATGCCTTTGCTTTTTGCCTTGCCTCTAATGACTTACAAGGTCACTTGCCGTTACTACTCGTGTGGTCCACAGCTGTCTCGAGGCGTAAAACCGTGGGCGATTAAGACACATCGTATGCTCTAATAGTATACGAAGCGTGCCTAGAGTTATTGAAACCAGTGTGACATACAGTGGGATAGTCATGCTAGTGCCCATTACACGTGCTTGTTTTGTGTAGATCTTCTTAGCTGTTCCACTCGAAAACTTTCTTCACGTATGTCCTAAGTTGTGGACATTATATTCACTGCGTCTTCTATTCGAAAGGTCCTTAAAATCCAGCCTCCTCTGAGCTTTTGTTTTTTCAAGCCCATCCGCGGACATCACCCAAAAAAGGATAGGTTTCATCAAAGCGGCAAGGCACGAAAAACGTGAAAGCAGTTAAGAAACGCTTCGGGCAC
This sequence comes from Ornithodoros turicata, assembly GCF_037126465.1. Lineage (NCBI taxonomy): Eukaryota > Metazoa > Arthropoda > Arachnida > Ixodida > Argasidae > Ornithodoros > Ornithodoros turicata. Next base: position 11,537,505 of record NC_088206.1, on the reverse strand, counting down.
AACCATGCAACCGCTTGAGACGAAGTAATCCGTGAAACATACATATAATGCGTGGTGCCACACGTTTCGTGTTAGTGCAAGCCGTGCAATGGGAAGCAGCTTTGTACACGTCAAGAGCGCAGACAAAGAGACAGAGCTTTGTCACGGGGTTTGCGTGGAAGGATGAGCGGTAAGCAAGAGGTAGCGAGCTATGCTCTATAAACTCACACTCCTCTGTGGAAGAGGACACACTCCTTTAGAATACGTATAGGAAATGCTCTTACCGTGTTTCGTGCCGTGTAGAACGGAGCAGGCACCGTGAAGAGTACGGCCGTCGTAGCTGCCGTCTTCAAGGATATTGTACCAGAAGGCGGCGGAACCCTACGAAACGTATAACAAGACAAGCCGATGGAGGACTTAGATATATAGGGTTTACAATGCCGCTGCACGCCGCTAATTTTAATTTAAAGTGTATTTCGTCGATGATGTGTTAGACATTTCAGGTACCTTCTTCGGGGAGACAGCGGCCTTGGCATACGGAAAGACCGTCGAGCCTCCGAGGGTTACGTCTGTCAGCTGTAGAAAAAAAATTAAAAAAATACAAGGTTTCGTCAAACCTCCCTCTAGACCAGTGTTTCCCAAACTTTTGGCGATGACGGACCCCCGGAAGCGATGAGAACCAATTCACGGACCCCCCCCCCCCCCCGTCACAGCCAGTGCATAACCAGGGACATCGTCAGCTGCTGCGTGCTTTCGATACAGCTTCAGAAACGATTCCGGACTGGTTTCTTCTTCTTGTTTGTATGTGTATGACGCGGACAAACGTGCATTGCAGGACTTTTCTATCAGAAATTAGAAGCTAGCAGTTGAAGCATGCTTGTAGCAATTTTGGAAGTTCTGGGTGTTTGGAAATCGGGCAGCATGTACGAGCGCGTGTTTGTGAGGACGAAAATCCTCACTGGAATGTGAGAGACGGTCGCGGACCCCCACGGACACTCTCGCGGACCCCCAGGGGTCCACGGACCACACTTTGGGAAACACTGCTCTAGACAGCTGCGTAAGCCGCATAAGGAGAAAGGTGCAAGTGAGTCTTACGTAGAACATAAAAGTCGCTATCCTATCTCCAGATTTCTTGTCCGTCTCTTCCATATTTTGCTTCTAAAAATAAGGCACAAGGTTGGCATCAGCGGGGGACGCGAAATCTAACCACCATTCATCGTACCTCTTCTTCGGTGAATTCATCAAAGAGCATGTCCCGATGCGGCTCATAATGACCTCCAGGGCCGTATGAGTTGTACTGCAAAAGAGCGCGGAAGTAGGTATATAGCACCAAAACGATATGGTTGTTCTTTGGCTTCACGGATACCTGTATGATTTCCGAGTCTCCCGTATCGTAATTCGTAGACAACCCTGTTAGAAGTGACACCCTCCTGTTCACACGCTCCACGAGGTCACTCGTGTCCGGTGTAATCCAAGCGACTTGACTTACGCGACCCGTCGACACCAAGTTCTGTCCGATGTCCCTGACCGTGGCGCGGTCCAGCTGAAAATACGAGAAAAAAGAAAACTTTTATGACGTGGGAAGATTATTGCGCAACATCGATCTAGAAGCCCTTCTGCTTCCGAACAAGATACGCGTAGATTACAAACTCCACATTATCCAAATTACATTTGCATAGCAACATCCGAAAATGTGCGGCCTGTTTGACCGTGCTAACTTCTCTTATCCTGTTCAATGACCTGCACGAGAACGAGATATGCAACGCGATGTCCGAAGGCGTGTTATCCTGGTTATGAATGCGCCCACAATCTCCGAGCACAATCTACAAATAGTTCATACGCATCGCGATACTCAACCACCTTCTACAGGGACCGACAGCACCTACAGTACGACAAAGTTGGTTACCATAGGATCTCCAATGCTTCTTATGGCATCGATCTCTTCCTGCGAGATGACGTCGTAGAACTGTGCAATATAGGGTCGAATGCTGAGGACCTCCATTTTGACTGGACCTATGACGTAGTAAGGGTGGGGCGCGTGGAACGCACAGTACAGCTTGGCTTCCTGGAGCGGTGTCTAGAATACCAGGAAATTTGATTGCTTTAGTCCTGCTGTAGACAGAACCGCGTGCACGTTCAGAGAGACTTACCGCTAGCTTCTCTCCACGGCAAAGAGCGTAGTAGGGATCCATGTAAGCATGCGTGTGAGGAGAGGGCTTTACTTGATTCGGTAAGACATTGTTGGCATGACCTGGGCGAGTCAAGACAGACGAATACTACAGCGAAAGAGAGGTAACCATTCTGGGAGTAACACACAGAAGCAAAATAGAATGCAATAGAAATAGAAATAGAAAAGAAAAAGATGGAAACGTAAGTCGCACAGGTGCGACGAGCTGTTACATGACGCTTGGTGTGTGAAAGCACTGAATGATTTAAAAGATTATTTCAGCACGCCAGGGCACACAGCGTGGTTGGTAAGCAGTACATACATAGCGGCAGTTCATCCCATATAGCAGTCCCCTGTCAGACGTACTAATTTAGTGTCACTTTCAGCGAGTACACTTGCAGTAAGTGTCATTCTTTTGGAGTCACACGGCATCTTTTAGTGACACTAAATGCAAAGTACACTTACGATGAAGTGAGTTCGCCAAACTCACTTCACTTTGCCTGCGACAATCAAGTACGTAGCCTCCACGGCAGGGATTGCGTAACAAAAAGCTTATTTTTGGAAAAGGAAAGAAACAACCCAATCGGAATTTATTTTTGGACAAATTTGTTAAGACAGCGCTGATTTGTATAAGAAAGACGTAAGGATTTTTGGCGTGATTTACCGGTACTCTCGTTCACAGACTGCCCAGTAGAGTTCGTAATCCACTTCGCGGCAGCCACCATATTTGTTGACATTGCACGGTGGTTAAATGTTACCGGCGAAATCGCGAAATACTCGCAGTGAAGCACTGAATAATGGAAGACAAAAAAGACAGGGCATCGTGGTCTGAGATAAAAACCTATGCTATCAGAACATGGGAGGACCAAGCGAAAAGAGAAAGTGTATGCTGACATCGCGGGCCAGTTGCACGCGCAAGACATAGTAAACTATGTAAACACCACCAAAGAGGTGAAGAAGAAGATTGAAAATTTGTCAAATAAATATACTTGTGTTGGTTCGCAACAATTATATTTATGACGTTCAATCGACTTCAACTGCGAAGAAAATCTTTATGAAATGTTTCTGGACGTAAGAAAAATGATTTTACCAAGAAAGCGTGGCGCACTCCCCGATGTTAGGTGGGAGTTCAAGCTCTCCCATCGTCATCACCATGACCGCTCTTAGTGACACTTACTTATGCCGTGTAGCAGGAGCCTAGTGAAAGTGACATTACAGGACGGAGTGCACTTCAAATAAGTGACACTAAATTAGTACGTCTGACAGGGGTAATACACAGGTACATACCTCTGCTTCGACCTTCCTCTTCGTCCAGCTGGAAAATATAAATGAAAAGCACCGGTAGGTGATTGCGCTACTAAATAAAATAAAAATAAAAAGAAGAGAGAGACAGGGCCCTGTGCGTACCATGCTTCGGGCGTTGTCCAAGTAGGCCTGCACGGTTCTTCGCGGCATAGAAGGTTCTGGCTCCACTTGGAGCCTGTCCAGAGACTCTTGGAGCCATTTGGCTGCGTTTGCGTAGTCAGCCTGGCTGTAAAGCAGCTGACCGAAGTAAAGGCAGTCGCGAGCTGCGTAAAGGATAGGCAGTTAATTGAGGCAAAAGAAATGTCATGAAAGAAACAACAACGACCTTATTTCTAGATGATGAATGGGGTGTTTCATCGCTAGGGGGGATACTCTACCCCATTGCTGGTGGTGATGTTGGGAATGAAATAATGAACCCCTTCACAATAAGGATCGAAGTCCTATGGTGTCCAAAAAACGTCAGAGGTCTTTGACGGCAGAGAGTTGGCGCGGGCTGGATCTGGTCATGGACCAAGCAATTTTGATAGAGAGAGGGGCGAAAGTCCAGCTGATTAAGAGTTACGGAGACTTCATGAGATATAGCCTACAACAGACGCTCGCAGGGGTCAGTGAACGTAACAGAGCCCTTCGGAGGATAAGACGTGTTCTAAAAAAATGGCCATAATACGCCAAGAGGAAGCCTTTTGGAGCAGGACAACGAGCTCACGGAAGAAACTGACTCATGGCCACCTTAGGCGGCAATTTAATTTTTACTGGAAAGATAATCCAAAAATATCTGATGTGCACACCTGAAAGATGAGCAGATGACCTGTGACCCAAGATGTTCCCTCGCACCATCTCTGTGAGATTGAGACGGTACGTTTGCTGCAGCCTGATGAGGGCTTCACCGGCATCTACCAGGTCGCTCTGACTCGGGAAGGACTCGTTCGTCTCCATTACAACACGTTCGACTTCTTTACCACATAAGAGAGAGAGAGAGAAAAACAAAAAAGAATAGTAAACGAACAGACACTATACAGACCGGATTATCAAGGATCGATTTGAAAGCGCGCGTATGTGTGTATTACTAGGGACGCGTGCCAAGAGTATGCAAATGGCATTGAAAGACGTAGCCTTACCGATCCAGTCGGGCTCCCTAAACTGGTCGGCTATGTCGTTCCAGTCGACCGTGAGCCTCTTGATCGTGGCATAAGCGTCAATAGGACTAGCAGTGGGGTTATTGGTGAAGGACTCATCCGAGGAGCCCAGTTGGTTGTCGGGTGCTGTCGCTTGGTAGTAATCGCTCAAGAAGCTGTAAAAAAAATGTAAGGCCATCACAAAGAAGGGAAAAAGCGCGCTCTCTCAACACATTTAGATTACATAATTTTGTGTAGAGACGATGTCCGGAAGGCAGTAAAAAAAAAAAAAAAAAACTATCAGAAGGAAACGACGAGTCAAAGGCTTCAAGGCCGGTGCCATAGATGAGGAGTCAGCACATATAATGACCTCATTATAACACGTGTTTCTTCAACAGATCATCTTGTGTCGTCCGCCCTAATAATAATTGGGATGGTGCGGTAACATCATGCGGCCGTATCATTCCTTTGTAGACATTGCATCGAATTAATAATTGGCAGTAGATATACACGTAAAGTGAGCCAGCCAACACTTGTGTAGCTACACGCTGCGCGTGCAGCAGAGCAGGGCTGCGGATAATTTCGACCACCAGGGGTTCTTTGACGTGCGCTGGAGATCGCCGACACACGGTGCTGGAAGCAATATTTCTTCTTTTTGTTTCCGCATAAGAACCTGCAGTTATCTGTGCATGAAACATTTAGATGCAAGTATAGATACATATTCATGTTGATGATATTATTCGTAAGAAATATGAAAGCCATACAGAATAGCAAATGTATTCACCCTGCATCGGAAACTCCAAGTAATGGAGAGACTTTTAGTTGTACCGTCCACAACCGCCTTGCATGCACAGTATTAAAACACACTAATATCGAGTTTCAGTAAACTGAAGGCAGCAACGAAAAAGATACGATAAAGGAAGCGATCAAATCCAGGGTCAGTTATGTAATCTCATTCACAGTAAATGACAAGCGCGACCTGCTTATCGCCGCATTCGGAACCTCTGTCGTGAATGTCTTCCGCTGCACGTACACTAAATCTCGCTGCTCACGTACACTGTAATACCGCGATAAGAGGCAAATGTAGTCGTGAACTGACCTTCGTAAGTAGTTGAGCTTGTGTTCCATTCGATTGAGGAAGTTTCCCAATCTGAACACGAGCCTCCTCTCCAGTGAGACCATCTGACTCATGTGGGTCACCGATGAGAAGACCTGACAATGGGCCACCCCTGAGAGCAGGAGCAGGAGCAGCAAGCCATGCTGCCACCGCATCCCTTCAGGATGGACAACCGCACGACCTGCACGAACGACACACGCAAATGTGTACCGAAATATGTATATTCCTCGGAGGCATGGTAAATATTTGTCCCTGGAAATGTAATGGGAAAATAATTTGGCTCGTTTACGAAGATGATTACGTGGCCCATGCAAGAAGCCCGGTTTCAAGGACCGCTGCGAACCGTAGCAAATGCGTTGTACAAGTTGCATTGCGTTATTGTTTTCTGAGCTAGACGCAGTAGAGGACAACATGTGCATACATTGTATGTATAACAGTATGGAGTAGAAGCGGAGCACACACATATAAACCCATTCACCACTGACCAAAGGTAAAAGTCGCCACGAAGTAAGTGGTTATACTCTCAACATTTCACTACCGTGTCGCTATATTGAAGCAAGTCGCTCGTAACAAACGATCATCTCCACAACAGCGGATATACCGTTAAGAGCAAGAGCGCAATTAAAGTGCGAAATAAAAAGCAATGACGAATTGTACGGCTCCCCCCCCCCCCCCCTCTTTCCGTGGTGCAGTGACCATGAACGCGGACATCACCGTCCCCGCGCTGAAACCGCGATAGACGTGTTGTCTGGACGCTGACCAGCTTCCCTGTCTATATAGTATCTCACCCGACGTCATGTAACCTAACCCAACCCACACTAACCTAATGGTGACTAGCTTCCCTGCCTATATATCATCTCATCCTGACGTCATATCCGCTAATACACTTATGCATGCTCGTATACCACTGACTCACTTCGATATTTTCTATTTCGCGTCATTATTTTGTCACTTTTACATTATTATTATTGTTGTTGCCCCTTGGCCTCTGTTGTGCAACGTTTTCGGGTCTTTAACGTGCTAAGAACGAATACAGAAGTAGATGCAAGGTCAGGATTAAACGGCGACGTGACCGCAATGCATGAACGGCTTTTTGGAGGCTAGTTGTTCAGATCCAACTTTAGTACACCAGTTTGACTACCTCGTTCTGTCAGAAGCATAGCGAAACGAAAGAAGAAGAAAAGGAACGAGTACATAATAGAAAACAAAAGTGTAATAAATGCCATCACCCATCGGCATCTTTTGAAAGGAGGAAGAAGAGGAAGGAGCAGGAGCAAACAAAGTAAAATTATAGTAAAATTATGGTAATCTAGCAGGCCATAGCAAAATGCATCGGATGCGAAAAGAACAAGAAAAACAAAAGCATTACACGTATAGGTAGCAGTAGAGAAAATATACTTGTTTTAAGGCTCACGCGGAATTACTAAAAAGGCTCCCGCGGACTGCTAAAATACAGTGAACCCAGCACAGTTTGTGTGATATTAGTGATGTCACTTTGTCAACAACAGCAACAACAAGTACAGATCCAGAAAAATGTTTACGGAACGCGAGAGCGACGTATTTCTTGATCGGAGCGACACCCTAGCAGCGAACGGGAGTGTACACACTTACTGAGAGGTGCATGGAATACCCAGTCACGTGTCTGTAAGTTTGTCAGATGCCCATATACGCCAATCTGGTGTTCCGTAAACTTTTGTCGGGACCTGTACATACAATGAGCATGAGTGAGGAAATTTGGCAAGTGATTTGCTGGTCATTGCGGGATATAAAACGACGAGATGATAGGTCAATAATGGGATCATATCCGGGTCCTTTCTTAGTACTTGTCCATTGTCCATACACTGCATTCCGATACCTTCGTACGCGGCGTAACGACCATAACACATCCACGCCTACAGTCGACACATCATTGGCGCATGAATCCCTTACGACTAGGTCATACCAGTGCACAGACGCATGGGTATGCAGTTCATCTAAGGCGTGCTTCCTAAGGCGTCCAGGGAGGAAAACGGTGCAAAAACGGTACAAAAAGCAAAACAGGAACTTTGAGCATAGTGAGACGTATTCGACACAAATTAAACTAATATGACTTCTTCCGATACACGTTGACGTACCACCTCGCTATTTTCCCCTATCATTATCTTTCGTTCGAAAGGTCCGCCAGGAAGGAGCACTTCGCCGCCGATACTTGTGGAGGTAGTAAAAAGAAAGAGAAAGGGAAGCTCTGGAGGCTTTCACCCAAGATACGCCTCCGAGTTTCATAAAAAAAGAAAAAGAAAAAAAAAACACGCTGTGTGGTACGCCCCGAACGTCCTTTAATATATTTCTGGAGTAAGAAACCAGCAACAATGCAAGCAAATGCGGGCGAAAGTTGCCGAGCTCGTTTCTAGGTCAGGCATCCCTCGCGGAGGAGCAGATCACGACTGACTAAACGCATCATTATGGTCGTGCCCCCATCCCCTGCTTCACAGCATGCTCGCCTTGAAAGGCCTACTGCGTTTCGAAGGCAAGCGAAGAACCGCAAACTATTTCTTACGGATGGGAAATTGCTATGTTAGTTATATAAGTTATATAGCCTTATTCCATCAAGTTCACGAACAGCACATATTTACGTACACTGTTGCATTCACGAGACGATTTGCGAAGTGCGGTGACTGTTTGTAGTCCTGGGGGAGTAAATTACGGGGTCAGGGGACTAAAATGTGGGAGTAATTACAATTTAGGGGACTAGAAGCTGCAATTACTCCCCGTTTCACTCTTTCTTTTTTTTTTTTTTCTCGGATTACGCCTCTAGATTAGGTATTTCTTCTTAGATTAGGTGTGGGACAGATTACAGGGTGTGTGTGAAAGTGAACATCCCTGTTAATCTGAGCGAAGGGCAAGACACGTAAACAACACAACACGTTGGTGGACGATAATGATAACGATGACGTTTTTTTTTTTCTCGCTGTTCCCTCCACAATTTCGTCGTTGTTACTATTTGAATAAATAAATAAAATCAATAAAAAATCAATTACGATGATTCAGTTTTTCTTGGCAAAAAGACACGCATTGCTTCAGTGAGCAAAGAAGTGGCAAAGAATGAATAAAGGAACAAACATATTTTAGTGCCATTTACTAGCCCAGCAATACGACAGTATGTACTAGCCCCTTATTACTATCTCCTACTGTATACTAGTCCTAAGCCGCCTATGAAATTATCGAATAATATATTACACAAAGCGCAACAAACACAGTAAGGTGGAAGTCAAAGCACCGTTTCAGACCCGTTTTACTTAAAAATGATACCACACCGGGAGATTAGGAAAACAGCCCCGAATTAAATATTACGAACGGAGAGCAACTTCGTGTAGGTTTTTTAAAGCAGAACGGTTCTTCAAACGGGATACCGCATCGTGAGTACTCTTACCGTGAACGGTAACCCAAACGTGACGACCAGGCTCCGTGACTACACGCTCGACAGAAAGGATACGCACTGGCTAACATTAGTTTACCGGATATCACTGTCAGTCACGCCATTAGAAGCATTTGTTGTGCCGAACAATTGGCAAAGCACTATACACGATGTTGGCGCAGAATTGTATTGGTAATAAAAGGGAGGACAAAATGGCGATACATGGACGCCTATGATTATCTGATAATCTTCTTTGTCTTTATCAGAGTTTTGATATTGCACACTTAAGAAAGAAAAAGAAAAAAAAAACAAAGAGCGAGTAGAATCACAGCTTCTAGTCCCTTATATTGCAATCACTCCCCATTTTAGTCCCCTGATCACAGGATTGCAGACATCCCCAGACTTCGCATAATCTTTCGTGAACTTGGTCTCGAAAGGAACTAATTATATATACTCAAATATATATTCTATAATATAATATAGTACAATATTCTATATATATAATATTCTTATACTTATTTATTATATATATATCTTGTTATATAGAATATTCTATATGCAATATCTATAATATATTAGGACTAAAAGAACTCATTGTTTCCTCATTTTTTCAAGAGCGCAGATTTCGAGTACCTGGCTCCTGATGGAGTATAGTTGCATTGCACGATAAGGCTTAAACTCTCGCCTTTCCCATATTTCTGCTACCTGCGATCTGTTATTGAACTATAGCCACAGGTGGGCAATACAAGACAAACGAGCGCCTTTTAGCAGAAACGATGCCATAAAAGAAGCTGTCGAATCAAAGATCAGCAACGTTATGTCATCTGCTTCAAAGGGAACAACAACAACAACAACTTTATTCCAATGACGACGACTGGGGATTTTCATCACATTGTTGGCGGCAGCGTGGTGAAGTAGAATAATCAGTCGCCTCACAGTGTACATCGAAGTCGTATACGCTGTCCAAAAAGATTAGAAGTGCTTCTAGGGCAGAACGTTGATGGGCTGGATTAGACCGTGGACCAAGCAATTTTGACATATAGTGAGAGGGCGAGAGTCCAGCACATTTAGAAACACTGAAAGTGTGGTTCTGAAAGGTTGGTAGAGCGGGCAACGGAGGGATATACCTCGATCGGTACATCAGGTTACCTAAATCGTCATTGTAAACACGTTCCATATCTATACTACGGCTCCCTAAAAATAGCGCAGAAATTCGAAAAATATCTTCACGCATGCTACTTCAAATTCGAGGAAAGAGCTGGCACGATTCTTATAGGCAGAGGAAATAAACATAAGTACCAAAAAAATCTCGTTAATAGCGCATCTGCATAATACATGCAAACATATAAATCAAAACCACTTATATTATCAACGGCAAAAGGTGCTGTGTCGTGCATGCCTATTCTCAGGACTTCGGGCAGCTTTCGTCAGTTTCATCGCACTTTTCATTCATGGCTTCTATCGTAAAGACTGCGAACATCTCGAGGAGAAAATGATTTCCGAACGTGTGAGATTCCACACGTTTCACAGATTCACTATCTCGGGAAGCACCTGTCGCTCGCGCACGTATTACGCTAAAAACGATCGTTATTAGGCGGAATACTCACCAAATTCCAAACAACCCACTTTCACGGGGCACACGTGGGATCGTGTGTGAGTAAATCCTCAACGATTCCGTGTCACATGGGATATGTACGCCCGCACAACAATCGACGTCCACGCAGACAACGCGCACGCACGTACAATGAGAGCAGGAAGAAGAGCTTCTTCTCATCCACCCCGGCAGAAGAGGTCCCTCTCAGGGATGGAGGTGGGCGAAGATGAAACAACCAATGGCGAGAGAGAGAGAGTCAGACACCCGGACATCGAAGCAAGTTCCCGACACACTTCGTGCTCGCGGAAGGTTGGCGAAAAAGGAGATGAAGACGTGCGAAGGAATATCACTCGAAATATGGACTCGGAACAGATAGATAGAAATATTTTTAGATTTTTATTAGAAGCTCGGATTTTGTAAAAGTATTCTGTTTACACTGGAAGCCACAAAATTTAACCCCGACTTCCTCTGCCTTAGTCGATAGCACGTAGTGCATAAAAAGTGCAATCGAACAGTTTCAGAGTTCCCTATCTATAATTATTGGTAGTTTATGAATACCAATCGAAAAAGAGAGAGAGAGAGAGAGAGAGAGAGAGAGAGAAAAAAAAAGCATTCAGAAGAAGAAAAGCTTGTCGTGGTAACATTACACGCTACACGAATCTGCTCAACACCACCTCGAACCTGTCGTCAATCGACTGTTAGATGCGGCGTGCTGTTCGTATGTTTAACCACCTGCGCATAGATCCAACCTATATGGCGAAAGCAGTCATCTATATACTTCCTTGAGAACATTTGTGAGCAAGCATTCTAAATAAATCGCACGGGCGGCCTGTAGTAGCAGGTCTCCATAGTTGAAGGAGACCGTCTTCAAGCGCACCTACCACCGGTGAGGAGTTGTCCGACATTCTAACGAAGTAGAATGCGACGATCACCCCGTGTTTACACTGTTAAAACACACCTTCACCGCTTAACATCGTTCGGAGCCCACTGTCATTCAGAAATATGTCGTCCTGTCGCCTAACTTGTTAAAAACAGGAAGTGTACGCCTGTTTTGGACAAATTGTGCAAAAATGATGCAAAGTGTCCAAAATAGGCGGTTCCATTCCATTTTCAACAAACCAGGAAAGAACACGATGTCATTCCGAGAGATGATTGGATACGAACGTGTTACATGGCCAAGGTAAGTCAACACCAACACCACCAACACCTGTGTTTTAACGGCCCGAAATGTCACCACGAACGCTAAGCTGGTTACACGCCTCGAAGGTAGATCAAATTAGCCTGATTTTTCATCCCGTTCCTCAGCATTCTTAATTACACGCAACGTGTAAGACATACTAGTAAACAAATGAGATAATGCTCTGGAGGCGGTCCGACGGCAGGATTAACCCGTCAGCCATAATGGGAATCAGTTTCACCGTAACACTCTCACCGTTACGCGACGGCGATTTCCCATCCATCTTCTAAACTGGCTACGAGAGCTTTACCGTACTGGGAACTCGTTATAGGCCCAGCAAATGTCGCCTTCCTAAAGTGAAATTGAAAAAAAAAAAAAGAAAAAAGTAATTGAGCGGTAAAGAATTTCCGTCTTTCCTCGGTTGACGGTTGACTTCGAGTGAAGGATCGTTGCCGTGACGTGCACTTCCGTGTCGTTTACACGACGGAAACGTGCAACGAAAAAGTTGGCAAACGCATTTAAATCCCGTATATAGCTTTATGGGCCATCGCTGGCGGTACGTTTTGGTCACGTGATCACAGTTACGTGGCGCTATGAAGCTATATACGGTGGTTGTCCCCATAAAGCATACATGAAGCTAATCATTTAATAATGTAGACGTGCAGAAAATGAAAATAAGGGCGTCAAGTGTGTACGCGTATAAAGGGAGAGAAAACTGGACAAATCACTGAGGAATAAATGTGCCGCGTTTTCTCCGGAGGTCAGTAGCGCTTCACTTTTACTTCTATTGGCTATCTATCACTGTTACTTCTTATTGGCTGAGGCCGATGACACACAAAATGACGGTGGTTGGTTCTGTTGGATATGTCCACTGCCGAGCGATTTGCCTGCCGACATATCGGGATATTGTATCCACGGGGTGTTGTGGTTTTGTTTAGTTTGTGGACTAAGAGGTGAAGAGGAAGACGGGGAAGTGGGCTTCTTTGTCTTTGTGTGCGTTTCGTTCGATTTTTGTTCTTCTTCGATGTTCGACGGAGTACATTAAAGCTGGTCTTCAGAGCAGTGCTTAGGTTTCCACAATAGGGGGGTTGTGCGGTTGGGGACGACTTCACGATGAACTGTGCCGATTCTAAATTAGGTGAGAGACTGAAGCGAACCTTCTTCTAAACGAGTCGCGCACAAATTGGAAATATATAAAAAAGAAAAACAACAACGTGAAAGTAAAGTACTCAAATTATGATTGCAAAGTCATCTACGTATTAGATTACAATAGAACGCGATGTTGCTTTGTCTATAGCAGCATCCCATGTCATCAGTTGTTGTTTGCATATACGCCATCATAAAAGGTAGGTTCAGATAAAGACACACACACAAACACACAGAGAAGAAAAAAAACAGGGTTCATATGTTATGACCCCCTTGCAAAAGTCACATATCTCACGGGTACAACATTATTCATCGAGCAGAGGTAGACGCTAGCGTTATGAATGCCACGAATGGAATACCTCCAATCAGAGATGCATAATATCCGGCCATCAAATAATGTAACGAGTATTTGACCAGATGACGTTTGACCTGCACGGTACCCCAGCCATGCGTATTCAGCAGGCCGCAATAACAAGCACCGCCACAGGGAGAGACAGCACGTTCTCCGTCACTATATTGGAAATCACTGCATGGAAATACTATTGGCTAACCGGAAACATAGACACGCTGCAAACATTACCTGTCCGGGACAATTGAGTGACGGGTGACCCTCGTACGCCGTCTCGTCTTCGGTTAATCGATGGAAATAAGCAGAAGAGTGGCCTGCTCCGGACACAATGGAGAGAAGACAGTTTTTTTTTTTTTAAATAACGGGCCGATGGCCTTCGTGTCACAATATACCACAATTCAGTTGTGTAACTTCAGGTAACAAAGGCGATATAACGAAACTTAAAAAAGAAAAAGAACCGCATGCGTAAGCATAATTATGAAGAGGCCGACGACTCTTTGGTGGTTCGGCGAAAGAATTTCGAACTACGTAAGACTTGATTCCGTGTTAGCTAAGTAGTAAAGTAACTGTGAAGTAACTGTGGCTATGAGTGGCGTAATGATGTGGACAGATGGAGAGAGGACAGCAGGTAAGGAGTGGGGGACAGGGGGTTAGCGTGCGTCCTGGGCCGACTTCAGGGGGAACTGTGCCGACATTCGTCTGGAAGGTCCTCGGAAAACCCAGGGAAAACCTCAGACAGCACAGCCTGTGGTAGGAGGATTCGAACCCACCCCCTCCCCGTCTTCAGCCCGATCTTGGCTACCACCAACGAGAGGGACGCATTAATCGGCCATGCCGCTGGTAACTACGTAAGACACCAAACGACGAGTTTTTGATGTTACTTCCAGTTGCATCGTGCTAATGACATACAGTTTGCGCTCTTCGTGCAGGAGAGTCAAAGTCAATCTAAGCTAAGAATTTGTAGGTCATACTACACAGCAGCTAGGCTGCGCACAGCCGATGGTGATGTCGTTTACCCGGACGTTCTCCTATCGGTACGGCTGTATGCTGCTCAAGGGAGATCGTCTTCACAAGGAACTGTGCCAACATTAGTCTTAGAGCACCTGAAGAAAACTCAAAAAAGAAAATACCCAGTAATCAAGAGGTGCGTGTTCGATCCCAGCCGCTGTCTGTTTGGACAAAGGCCATATTTCGATCTTTCGCGTTCCTAGGCCCCTTGAAGCTTGTGTTGTGTTTGTCAGTTCTTGCTTTCTAGCCAGTGCCTTTCCGTCACATCTAGTCGACTGCATATGAGCAGCCGTGCGGTCATGGTCATCGTGCAGCAATCAAATAAGCACCATGCTTGATGGTACGACAGACACACACATTTTACTCGATCTGTAGAAGTCTGTTGCAGACCCTCTCGAATGGCCTTTGTGACAACCACAGTAATTCTGACCAGCAATCACATGCCTGCATCGCAGCGCCGACCCAATAACCAAACGGCAGTGCTACTCAAGCTGGGTCTCCAGCTATTGAGTAACTAGTAATTCCCTAATCGCCCTCACGGAACGGATCGGATCGCTTACGCTCGCGCCCCCTCACGAAATCGAGGGTAACGTCGGGTTCATCACCGCTGACGTCGCAATACAAACACAGTCACGGACGCTGAAACCTTCACTAATGGAGAGGAGAAAAGCCAAAGGGTTGGACGGGGTTTACGGAGGTGCAAAGGTCACCGCCACACACAAGCGCGCGTCAAACTGAGGCCCCGCGCGTCGCGTGAATGACGTGACGGCAACGTCGTAAATAATGAGCTCCTCTGACCCAGTGGAAAAGGAGAAGTTGCCGCAACGCCGTTAAAGCGCTAGAGGGCACGGGGTTACATTACTGTTTGCCCCACTGAATACACTGGGATTATGGTTTTTTGTGTCACTGAACAATGTCTCGATTTGACACGTGATGAATTAAGAGGTTTTATTTATCAGAAGGAAGCGCGATAAGCCGAGTCTAATTTATTGCGCCTGATGCGAGCATGATAAGTTTGCTTCGGTACTAAGTATATATCATGGCTGTATGATGCTCCGTATCCCAAGAACACAGTATTCTACGCTTTAGAGGATAAGTGCACAAGAGGATTTAGTGGACAAAAGCGACCATTCATTGGTAGTAGCTTCGAGGTCATGCTGTAGACTGGGAGGTGTTAGGATGGTAGGACGGCACCAGCTCGCGTGGCTCAGTGGTTAGCATGCTGGCCATGCCGCGACGAGACTAGGAGGTACCCGAGTTCGAATCCCGGTGCCGGCTGTGCTGTCTGGGGTTTTTCCTAGGTTTTCCCCAGACGCTTTCAGGCATGCATATGTCGGTACAGTTCCCTTAGAAGTCGGCCCAGGACGCACATTCCCCAGGGCGTTAGTCGTGACGTTGCCAACCTCTGTGAGGCCGACAACGGCGAGCCCTGTCACCTGGTAGGACGGCTGTGCTGTCGGAGGCTTATTCCCAAGACCACAGCATAAAGCTCCGACACTACAAGTTTAAAAGTAACACAGTTTTGCTCAATATTGTTTTCTTCCTTCGTTTATGTATGTCCTGTAGTCGGTCAACAACATGCTAAATAAATTACTTAGGAAGAAGTATATGGGTATGTTTTCTCCTGAAAGTGAATTATTATAGTAATTCGTCTTTCATCAAACAAAGATAACACTTTTCAGTAGAAGTGTTTATTTATTTATTTTTTTTTTCTGGCGTTTCAAACTCTTTTTCTTTTTTTAATGAAAGGACTCGAAAGATTCGAGATTCGTAAGATTCGTGGATTCGGACTTAGATTCGGATTCAGGAAATTCTGGATTCGTCCCATTTCTAATTAACCCTCTGCTCTATCTGGATACCGCACTTACGCCCGAATGAAGTAGGACGCTCATCATGATGAGCTCATTATTGGGTCAAGATGGCAGTCACGAAGTCGCCGTCCACGCTGACTACCGTTGCTTTTGTTGCTGCTAACTGCAATGGACAGGAAGATACTTTGCTTTTTAATCTCATATCATGCCACATAGTCAGTGGCCGATCGAATTTCCCTCTCTCCCCGCCCCCAAACCCAGCGTCTGGATCCGCCACTTCACATAATCCCGTTGAATAGTTCCTAGTACAGCTATACTCAGCCTTTTAGTGATTTTAAGCGCGGGAAATGCATAACCGTGCCTACCCCGTTAGATGTGCCTCATCATCGTCCAATGTATGTATGTGTGTGCATGTATGTATATATGTATATGTGCATGTATGTATTTGCGTGTCTGTATGTGTATGTATATGTATGTGTGTGTGCGTGCGTGTGTGTGTTAGATGTGCTGGCGACGTAATTTCGATTCGAATCAGCGCCAACCACATCGAAGTCACCTCAAAAGAGCTAAGGAGAAATCGAAAAAAAAAAAAAACAGTATAAGCTGACATGTTTTGGAATTGCCGAGGAGTCGTATCTGTCTCTTCATCTGCTCATCTTTTTATTTATCTGTGCCTGCCCCACTTTGTTTTGATGGTTGGGTGGGAAAACGGGGCGCATCACCACCAAGGACACTCGAAGAAAGACGCAGTTTTCGTTACTTTCCTGTCCGAACTCCTGCTCAGCGGAACGCCGGGGAAAGAGGACCAGCAAAAGAAGAAAGCGAACTAGAAAAGTGCTCTCGGCGAAGGCGTTCGAAGCACTCCATAACAGCAGCTTTTTTCGTGATATCGCTGTCAAGTCCTTCTCCGCAATCTTGAACAGGTATACTCTGAATTCATTGTGAACGAGCAACTGTCGTCTCCTTGAACTCTTGAACCTCCGCGTACTAAATCGAGCGAGCAGTTATACATAATTATCTCTCTGGTTTCCTATCTCTATTGTGTTGCACGAGCGTCACCACCACCAGCCTGAGTAGGCTTAAAGACCTCACCTATACAACCACAAATTAACCACGTGTGTGTTTACACGGCCTACACAGAGTTGTTTCACGCGAGCAAGGAGCAAGAAAAATAGACTTCCACGAGGAAGTTTGTGTAATGAATGGCAAGCAAAGGTGGAAGTGGCTGAATGGGATGGAGTGTATGCGCATGTAATGCTTCCTGTTTATGGCTTCAGTGTGCTCAGCGATCGAACTCCGCGAACTCAGTGTCAACAGGCCTTCCCGCCCACACGGCTATAATATTTCGCTTAGCACAAGGAAAGTGCATGTATGAACAGTAAGGCCAAGACAGGAAGAGGGAACTGCGGGCGGGATTCGTGGAAAATAAGCGCCAACAGGGACATCAGCGCGGTAAATCTGCCTGGAAGGATGTTGCGCTCATGGAGTTACAGCTTATACGGGTACTTGGGTAATCTAACTTTAATTTTAAGATCTCATTGGAAAACGCTGCCACATATCGAGGAGGCACAACGTGTTTATATGCTGTCATAGCTTCAAAGGGTCATCTTCCGGTTCTGACGCCCTTCTTCTCTCATCTTCCTCTCTTTCCATAACTGCTATGGACGGACTTACACTGTTGTCGACTTTGGTGGGCCCTACATAAGGCTATGGCTTCAAAATGCGGGACATATTGGCGTCTAGGGCATGACGAACCCAACGTATGTCTTGCGAACCCGGACGCGTATTGCGTGTTACGCTCTTGCAATTGGAAAGTTGGGTTGCACCACAGTTAGTCCCTTTGGATCATAAACGCAGCCGAAAGGCATGCGAAGCAAAGGGCACATATGTCACCCAGACAGCTAGGTACACGTCCAACTGAGATGATGGTCTCAGTACCCGTTAAAAAGTTTCTTTTGACAAACACATTTCCTCTGCAGACCCTACATGAAGTAAGGACATCCTTGCTTTCCTGCAGAGTGCTAAGATAGTAACGAGGCTTGGGTGCCTCCTTGAGAGCTTCCATCGCGTCTGAGAGTCCCAGCATTTCCTGGCTGTATTACCTGGTATCACTCTCACGATCCATAAATAGTTCTGCTCGCTTCACAGTAAGGCAGGCAACGCTTCGTGGAGCACTCAGCTGTTAGGCTGTTATTAAACGAACACTATAAGCGACCCTCCGAGGCACAACACAAGACAGCCCTTTACGAACGCCGTACGTTGGCGGAAATTTCACTCCGTTGTCGATTGCAGACAGATCTGGGCCACGAGATACGGACAGTCATACATGTCTACGCATGCTACACATTTCACAACCACCTTTGGGTAAAAACAACTTTCAGGAGGCCCAACCTTTTAGCGTGTCGAAATAGTTGGGCTTTTCGAAATAGTTTAACGCTGGAAATCTCCGACGCACGGTGCTGGAAGCAATGTTTACCTCCCCTCAGAGTTGTACGTAACGCGCTACTAGTAATCAATTACTTTTTCCAGTAATTTTTTAAGGTAATCAATTAATTTTGTGAGCAAGTAATTTTCCAAGTAATCCGATTACAATTTTCGGTAATCAATTACAGAGTAATCAATTACTTTTTTAACCTCCTGTCAACAATGGCAACCCCCTTTTTAGTAAACCAATCTGTTCTTCTGTTCCACCACGAGTTCGACTGAAGCAATGACGCAGAGGTCACTGTGACGGCCCTGTCTAGTCCACACGTGTTCCATGCACACCACGGTAATATGATAATCCCTTACAACCGCGGCCTACTGGAGCAACAGTAAAATAGGTGACTGTATTGACAAATTGTGGGGGCCGAACATAACAATAGTAACAAAACGAAGCCGAAGTTTCGATGATGTTTTAAATGCGTGAATGTGTTTTGTATGTTGCGTTCAAATGTATTTGTGAATTTCACTTATCCTGTATGTTGGTGTCTCATATAGAATGAAGCTTGTGCACGTGACGTCACGCGCCTTTTTGCATGTGACGTCACGCGCAATTCCTTGATTATCCCCTCCCGAATCAGTTTTGGACCAATTCGGGTTAAACCCGATTTCTCCCCGAATTCCAATCACTTATCAGGTTTTACCACGTATGCACTATTTACTAGCAATTTATAGGAATGTGTGATGTACGTAGATATTATTTAAAAAGCAAAAAGTATGCGAAGCAAAATTGATGTTGCAGCGCGTGGTGCTGGTTCCTGTAAATAGCAAGGTATGTACGTTGGACTAACATCACTTTAACTGCGAGCGGCTTGCTGTTCAGAAAGCAAAATGTAACAGCCCGATAACACCCGGAAAGCGTCAGTAGCGAATGATTTGACTCCGAATTACGGATTTAAAAAATATGACCCGATTTTTCCCTCCCGAATCCGGTAAAGGCATTTAACATGAAAAAGTCCGACCCTGTGTATTCGTCCTGTATACGTTTACGTCCACAACATAGCGTATATTTTCGTCCCAATATCGAGTTTCTACAATTGTATAGACATCTTCCGCATAAAAAAAACAAAACAAACAAACAGAGGAGTGTCCGACTGAATAATTGGTGACAGGTTTTCTTGCAAGCTTTCCGGACTAGATTGAACTGCACAAGCTCCTCTGTTTCCTCCTCTGAAGTCGGCCCAGGAGTCCAGGACGCATATGCTAACCTCCACTACCTCCCACTCCTTCCAGCTGTCCCTTCCATCCGTCCATGTCCGCTCACCCTAGTTGCTCCGAGGTGAGAATGTTGAATTCAAATAAATAATAGCGAAAAAGAATGAACATTAGCATTACCGACCGTTCGCTAGAAGAAAGAAAAATATGTTATTGTATGCATGGCGCTACTCGAAGTTCACCCTATAGTTCTTTCTGCCGGTAAGGAAGGGTTGAAAAAAATCCGGATATTTTTAAAAAGATCCTCTCCAGTGGGCTTTTTTTTCTTTTTTTGATAAAACCCGGATATTTTTGGAGAAAATAGACAAGCCTAGAAAGGTGACAAAGAATAAACAACAAATGTGTTTTGCTGTTCTCCTTGATTTTGGGTGACCTCTCATAGTTTCGGTTTATGAAACTGCCTGTCCCAGTAACTGAGTTTCCATTGTTTTCCGAAAGGTAGAGCCCCATACACGCGTGGGTGAATGGTGTAGACGTTGCACGCCTGGTTTAGCTGTCGTACTTCAGTTACAATGCCTCCAGCAAGCAGAAGAAACCCTCTCCATGAATGGGCAGAAGTAGAAGAAAACGGGAAAAAGTTAAATCTAAAAAGTTCAAAAAGTCAATTTAAAAAGTTAAAATTAAAAAAAGTTAGAAGTTAATGTTGCGCGTACCCGTGCCTTTGCAAACAGCCAAGACTACAATAAAATACAGCGGGAGTTTTCCGTGTGACGTTGAATTAAGATTGTCCTTCACATTGCGTCTGGACAAAATCTCTAAAAAATCCGTATTGAATTGTGTGGAAAAAATCCAACAAAATCCACTGGATAAAATCCATGTGGATTTAATCCATACAGCCCTGGGGTAAGGATCGTTTACCCATTGGTACATCTACCGAAATCGTGTCAGTATCATCCCGTTGTAAGAAGCCGGCTTACGTAATCGTGAACGGCGTGACGATGTGGCCCACCCGTATGCCCTTGGTGACATTATACACGTGTGAGTCCAGACAAGTTACGCTCATGAATAGCCCCTTTGGAGGTTACGAGTCTAAGTGGACTTAATTTCACATCGTTCAGAACTAGATCCTGACAACAATCTTTGTTGGCTGCTGGTGCATGTTGGCTTTCAAGCATTTGAGAGCACTCACACGAGACAAAAGGTACTGTGTTGGTGCATAATCACACTGATGACAACACTGTGTGCACTAATTATCGCTGATGAATTAAAAGAGCCCTCTTTCGAAAGTGCTTGCGCAGTAGACGTAGAAGGCACGGTTCCGAGGGCAGTACGTGCAAGTCAGAGACCCCTTTGAAAGAAACTATGATATTGTGTAATCCACAGCTCTGTGTCTTCGCAGAATACGCAAAGTACGCTGTAAGTCTTCGTAGCTTTCGTAAGGCGTAATAATGACAGTAATATAGTTGTATATGGGCACCATGTGTACATTTCGGTAAGCTTTTAGGAACGTATCACGTGCTTCGACACATGCAGCTGTGTCTCATAAGCACACAAAAATATGTGACGTTTACGAGGAACAGTCTATACAAACTCTATATATATATATATATATATAAGATCTTACGATGCCCCTCGGAAGGAAAGTTTGAGACACTCAGACATGATAATACGCCGACGGAGATGACCGTGGGACATCTTCCCGCCGTAACAAACCCGTGACACAGAAGCCTGAATTCCACATTCATGGCTCTCGAGCGCATGAATATGCCTGGATTTCATATTCCTCTATTGTGACGGCAATGTCATATACACTTCGTCCAATTAAGGACCAGCTTTTGCTGTCTTACACCGAAGGTTGTCCCCTTAATGAGATCGTGAATGGAAGGGCGTAGGAACACCATCCTTAATTACGAGGACGACAGGAAGAAGACCGCGCCTTTCTTTTGCATGTCACATAGCTTCGAGCTTACGCAAATCGGCGCGTATATGTGCTATACTGCTACCGAAGGCAGGACGTATACAACGTACAAACACGGTCGCTAAGCGATTATTTCGTTAAAATTCCATTTGAAGGATTTCAAAGCGGAGGCAACAGTAGCCGTAAGCACATCGCATTCTTATGATTAGAGCGTGCATTTTCATGCAAATTCGCGTGTTGTTTTTCTTTTCTTTATTTTTATATAGTTTTGTATCTGGGCGATGACAAAACCCAAGGGTTTCATGGTGCATATAAATCCATATTTGGCACGTTGTGGCATATTTCGAACGGAAATGCATATACAGTGCATATTTTAGCATATTTTCGTATGACCACATGAGAGAGCTTTCGTCTTAATTCCGTTCTTTCGTGCAAGGTTTTACTGGTGTCGGGAAGGCTTTGGATCCTCTTTCGTGAAAATTGCGGTCACAATCGAATATTTTCCACGTTCCAGAGGGATGCGCTGCTCAGCCTCCATCATACAGCTCGACAGTCAATAAGGCTCGCGATCTCGCCGAGTAAATTCGTGCGTAATCGATAGGTCGAATAGTTGGAGTAGATCAACATAATCGGAGTAGAAAAGGACGTACTTCGCGTTCGCCGCTTTCTTTGCCGTGATGAAGACGGGCGGCGTTTGCAGTTTAACCTGTGGCGCAGTGCCGAAAGCAAAGCCTTCTGCTGCATGATTTATATCTGTTGCGCAAGTCTTCTTTCTTGTGTGCTCTTAACGAACGCAGCTTTATTTTATCGTGTGGTCCCCAATAAAATGCTCAAATTTTGTCAAATATGCATTCGACGCATTGCTTTCGTACCAAGAACCCCCTAGCTATATGGGGTAGCGTTCCACTCCTAGAGTGGAAAACCTCCCCACTTCATCGTCAGAATATAATTGTTGTTGTACCAAGAGCAAGGAAACACATTACATATATTCATTTTTTAGTGCATAGCCTTAGAAGATTTTTAGTGCATAGTCGCATGCATATTTCAAGTTCTTACTGCATATTTTATTAGCGCTCTATGCTTATGATGCTCAGTGACTGTGCAAAATATTTCCACAGAATATGCAGCCGCTTATTTATAATTGAATTTCATATAGACATGGCTTTCGCTGCCCACTGTAAGCATTTCCTTCTTCTTCTTTTTTTGTTCTGTCAGGCACGAAAGCCATCGATTCGAAACGAAATCTGCTCATCACTTGATATCTCAAAACAGCTCTCAATCACAACAATGGCATCTGAATGTGACTCACGGCACAGTACAACTTTAATCCTAATTTTAATTTAAAGAATTGAATATACAACTTAACAAATAACCTCGAAACCAGTTCGCGGTCCCCAGTTCGAACAATAATGATGTCTTCAAATATGCCACAGACTGGAAGTGTGCAGTGGGAATATCTTTCCTATCAACACCTATGAATAGAAAGGCAGTTCATAAGACTCTATTATTGATGTACCTAGACGCACGTGTCATTCGTTCGACATCTCCTCCGCCCGCCTTGGTACACACACACACACACACACACACACAGACTGACATACTTGCAGATCGACACACATCAAACACGCGCATGTCGAATAGCAATAATAGACACCGCGCAACCTAAACAAGGAGCTGTCACTCTCTACAAACGATGTAGTACGAATAAAAATAGGGTCCATCGTGCTGTCCGTTCTCTGTGTATCGAAAAGGAGGAGCGAACAAACATTAAACATACTCTCGTTCAAGAAGATTGCGAAGTGAGATTCGGTAGCTGCCAGAAAAACACAGGCGAGACCCGTGTAATCTTCGACGCGAAGGAGGCGCAGTATACGAGCAAACATGCGAGAGATACCTAAAATAAATCGCACGGTTTTCCGTTATTTGGTGATGCGGTTCAAGGGTCAGTAGGTCGGGCGGCACCCTCGGTTCCATTGTAACCATTGTGCTTAGTCTGTCCCCTCACAATGTTCGGCTACGAAAGTCTGTTGCTTTAAATATGGACGGTGGCCAACGGAAAGACAGTGCGTCAATGGTGCGCCCATCGTTAAGCGAAAAAGGAAGATGTACAGAATTGGTCAGGGCAGAGTAGAGCAAGTGAGCGCCAAGAATAGTTCACTAAATAGTTCACCAATAGCGAACAATGAGCAGAGTTGTGCCTAACTCGTAACTCGTTACTTGGTAACGGTTACTTTTTTTGGTAACGAAGTAACGATTCAGTTACTTTTAAAGAAAATGTAATAGTAACGGAATCAGTTACAAAAATTGGTAACTCGTTACTGACGTTACTCGTTCCTTTTCTTGAGCACGGGGAGCACATTTCGGCATTCCGTGTGGCGCAATGCCTGCAGATTTGACCTGCATGACGTGTGACTCAAAGTATTATTGCAGTCCCTCACTGGATGTGTTGTTGTTCTTTCTCTTGTTTCCGTAATCTCCGACCATCACTCCTTCCCAAGAATGGCCACCAATTGTGCTATGGCTACAAAAAACGCGTTTCGACTTTTCTTATCTTTGCTAAGCTTCTGAGCGCTCTAAATTATGACGCAGCCCCTCGTCTGTTTTGGGGAACCGTTAGTGATCTGTGGCACGAAAACCAGTGTTTTTTTCTTGCGTTTTCGTAATCTCCGATCACCCCCACTTCGGAAACAAGGGAGAAGGTCCAGGCAAACTGATATAGGCTTATGGTAACGGGCCGAGAGACACGGAACACGAAGGACGGACGACAAATTTCGAGTATCAGATCCTCCTGAAGTGCAATTCCTCATTAATAAAGAGTTGAAGGCAAGTGACGGCGTGTTTGTTGGCTCCTTTAACTATGCTGCGGTAACGTAAAAGTAACTCGTTACCTGTGAGTAACGAGAACTCGTTACTTTTGTATGTTGGTAACGAGTAACGTATTTAGTTACTTTTTTCTGAAGTAACGGGTAACGGTATCTAGTTCCTTTTCTTCGGTAACGGGCACAAGTCTGACAATGAGGCATCATTGCGAGCACTTCTTTCTGTCTCTCATACTATCTCTTTGTAAAAATTCAACGAAACTGCTTTTTCGCGTCCGGTGTATGATCAGTGCACGAGCCCTTTGAGATGTGAGAAAGAGCAGAGACATTCTGAAAATATCTGCACTTCAACCGAGATGCTATTTCATGGGCCTTGAGAACGTTAATTATAACCGTTAATTAAAAGCGGTAATCAACGTGCACTGTACGTAAAACAGAAAATGTAGGGAGTCGGGTTCCGGTGGAAAGAGTTGGTTCGTGACTCGGTGAGGCACCTCCAAGGTCCCTGTCTTGTTTGTATGTGGCAGACGGTAACATAAAGAGCGGAAGTTGTTATGCTAAACTGGCAAGATGAGCGGCAAGTTGACGGTGATATACATCCGAGACAATAGACGCCTTGGCACGAAGGGGTCAAATACATGAATAGAAATCTCCAACCTGTTCGTAGTACGAGGCAAATTACGTAAAGTGTACGTAGAAGAATGGTGTTTCAGTTTAATGCAAAGATAGAGTTATTTTTCATTTACGAGAGCTTTATACCAAGTTGTCCCAGATTGAAGGGTTCGTCGTCTGTGCCGTCGGCCGTCGCGCTATGATACAGCAGACCGACGAATATCGTGTTGAAATTATATAGGTGTGTAACCTGCTGCTCCCAAGTGAGAAACGACCGGACCGGACACTGTTCAATTTCAATTTTAGTCTGTTTTCCTTTACGGAGGGAGGAGGAGCAAAAACCCAGCCTGTTACATGCAATGCACAGGCAATGATACCATCGAACCTCCTGCCAAGTTGCCCTGCATGTGGTGTTATGAAGGGCAAACTGCACACCCTAGCGTTTGGTGAACGCTGCAATGAAGTCCGTCGCCTCTTGCAGTCAGTGTTGACAATATTGGGCTGTACGGCCTGTCTGTGTCCTGAAAGTTCTCTGGCCGTGGCACCCTCGGGCGTTTCGCGCCGTTGTAAAATATTTCCGGAATATTAAGCAGACATCAAATTTCAGCGAAGAAAGTGGAACCATGGTGTCACGCGTGAGATATATAAACGTCACCCGTTTCAGGCGCTGGCCTGAGAAAAAAGAAAGAGAGTAAATTGGAGAGCCATTTGGCGTACGGCTTCTAGTCCTCTACGTTGCAATTATACACCACATTTTAGTCCTCCGCCAATGAAATTTACTCCCAGCGCAGCAGATAGCCCTATATAACTTGACCTAGGTTCAGGCGCTTGGCAATAAGCTGGCGGAGTTCGGGAGATTTTTATCATCCTATTTACTCTCTGGAAGTTCTCAGATCATCTGCCGGGCTTCCTCGAACACGTTGGTGTGGACGAGGCAATTAAACATCCAGGGACAATAAACGCAACACAAGCCTAGCTCACAACGCTCAGTTGTGTACTTCAATTGAATGATGCCATACTTCAGTTGATGATTTTTTTCAACTGCCACCATTCAATTCCTCCTGAACTTTGTGCGTGCAATCAGCGGCTGCTGTCGATCACGATTTAACTGTACTGGTTGGGAACAAGCACATGGCTGTTGAAAGAATTCTCCAGTAGCCGGGTCGACTCTTGCGGATCCACCATCTCAATACCTTCCTTTCGTTTATCCAATCCAAGCCAAGCCCTGCGCAACAGCTCAGCAACTCATCCAGATCCCTGAGTGACAGCACGGTGAGCACGTCCACAAAACTACACATCATAGTTATGTGCTTGAAAGCCAGTGACGCTGTTTCAATGCAGCTGTCTTCTGCATTTACAATGCAGGCTCTTCACCCGGGCATCACTTCCGCGTGGAGCATTGTACAAGACGGAGAGCGACAAAGGGGTGCCATGCAGTTACTTGGCCCTTTTTTGTGGTCGCCGTCACGGCTTTCACAACAGTTCACTCGCGATACGGCAGACAATCGTCACAGCGGAGTGCACAGGAGACGGACGATGATTCCGGAGAGGAACAAAATAAAACGCCAAGTCTGGTCCCGTGATTTGTGTCATGCATGTACTGGAACTTGAAATGGTAATGGTAGTGTGCGTATTACGCGTAATGCAATAGTAAAAACCGGGACTGGTGTACCATAAATGGGAAAAAAGTGGGAGTACGATACTTAGGATGCTCGACGTTTCGAGCGGACGCTCTTCATCGTAGAGAAAGGGAAAACCTCTTTGGAATTTATTTATCTTTCTCCAGGTAGTACAAATTGTAATATATAGACGTGGGTCACTAGCAAGCTAGTATGGGACCCCTTGTTTGTTACAACGTGAATTAACAGCTCTATACATTGATATAAAAGGTTATTCAGAAAATGTAATAAACTTAGTTAAGTACAGTATATGAAAAAGTATACTGGCAGTTCAGAGCTCACAAGAATTTCGCGTCAACATAACATACATCAATAAACTTCTTTCTCCCTAAACCCCTTTCTCCTTACTATGGAAATACAAATGTCTCGATAGTACACCCTTCTGCTGTGTGCAGTGTTGGTACTCCGCGAAAAATCACTTGGCGCAAACCTCATACTTCTATATCTGCATCAAAGTTTCAAAGCGAAATTATGCAACTATACTTACAAAATGAATTTAAAAAAGAGAGAGAGCGAGAGAGAGAGTTACAAAACACCTGCGCGACTTACGCAGTATTGTCGTCCTCCCACTTTTTTCCCCTTTTGGGTGCACTAGTCCCGGTTTTTACTCTTGTGTTTTATGTATACCTGGCAGTCCTTTTTATCGTTATTAATGTGTGTCTGTCAGGAAGGAAACTTCACACCACTCCGTTTCAACGGTGATGATAAAATAAAGGTGATACGCGATAGCTTTAACGACAAATCCCTTCTGTATAGGCTTGCATCATGAAAAAGCAAATCTCCGATTAGAGGTGACTAGACCTCTGCGCTATAGATGTTGACGAGATGCAGGAGGAGATGTTCCTTCGGCTCGCGGGTATTCTTGTTTTTGACTGCTGAATAAGTCGCGCAGGTGTTTTGCAACTCTCTGTATCTCTCTCTCTCTCTCTCTCTCTTTTTCCATTGATTTTGTAAGTATAGTTACATAATTTCTCTAAGAAACTTTGATGTAGACATAGAAGGATGAGGTTTGTGCCAAGGGATTTTTCGCGCAGTACAAACACTGCACACAGCAGAAGCATGTACTATCGAAACATCGAAACGTTTGTTTTTCCATAGCAAGCAGAAGCATTGTTTCTTTCACATCATCATCCCATGTATATTCATGTGTGAGCGGCATGGTCGATTGGAGTTAAGGCTAAGCCCGGCTAAGTAGTAGCCAGGGTCGTGCTGAAGATTGGGAGGTGGTGGGTTCGAATCCTACCACGGGCAGTGCTGTCCGAGGTTTTCCCTGGGTTTTCGAGACGAATGTCGGCACATTTCCCCTTGAAGTCGGCACAGGACGCATACTAGTTCTCCCCCCCCCCCTGTCCCTCACTCCTTCCTGCTGCCCTCTCTCCATCTGTCCACATCGGTACACCGCCCATAGCTACACAGGCTTCGCTGCGGTAACACGGAATTTTACAAAAATCACCCGCGTATTTTTCTTTCAGCAGCACAGTGCAGTGGTCCACTGGATATAGCTTTCTAAATCGCTAAATGATAATGATAATGGTGCCGTGCAATGCTGCCGTGGATTGTGGGCTTCAGAAGTGCTAGCCTCTTCAGTCTTCACATGTGAACGGTACACGACACGGAGAGAACACAATAAAAAGCCAGTGACACGTGCTGCAAGATATCGCCTCTATGCGACACACCTCACGTACCCGAAAAGCTCGACGGACGTAACAAAAAACCGGCAGCTTTCTTCGGCGATTTGAAATTTGCTGACCCTCGCTGGCCTTCCAAAACGGCGTGGCGAACTCTGTATGGCTCGGGCTACACACTTATCACGCGGAGTTGAGACGTACGGTTTAGGGTATCCCAAACACCAGTCGAGGCTGACGAAGCAGCGCGGCAACGCTGCCCGAAGCCGGCTGTTTGTTCCGTCGAACTCGAAAGTGCGGAGAAAGTTGTGAAAAGGAACCATTACATACCGGAACGAATTTCGCGAGGTCAAGAATGCCGCTGCATCATTCCAGCAGGTGAGTTGGATGTCATTATTTCTGCGTTTGTGCTGGGAAAGAATGTTTTGAACGATGAATTGGGGCGGTTGTATGCGAGATATTTGGGACATAGTGACACTGTGGCGCTGAGTCTTTTTTCTTGATTTCCTGTTTTGTCCTTGATGAAAGGCGCAAGCAAAATTAAGCGAAATTACAGTGAGCTTTTCTGTGTATCCGCATACCTTTAGTAGACTTTTCGGCAATGCGAGGATGATAGGGATTGCAGTTTTCTGCACTGCGATCAGTGGTTTTTGGCTGTGAGAAACTCCCGACTACATATTGCGTTTCTTTCTCTCTTTTTTTTTTCTTTTTTTTAGGAAACCGTTCGCGGCTGAATTTCAGCGTTATAGCTCAGGTTCCATACTGTTGATCACTGTAGGTAATAGTCCTGTCCAACTGAAAAACTGCAGTGCTATCAGTCATTGGCATGCTGTATAACGTACTTACACACTAAAATAAGAAGTGTAGCTTATGCGTAGCCGTACGCTCCTATCGGTCATCACCCATCGTGAGTGAATGGCTCGGAAATCCAATAAGAGAGTTTCAGCTACCGCCTTTGCGTACGTAATGGATAGCGTGGTAGCTCTGCGCAACCCGCGACTCAGTCGAACGGATAGCGCTGCCGCTGTCCTGAAACTGAGGCGGAACTGACTCTATAGCAGCACAACATCTAGGCCCAATATTGGCAATACCGGCACAATTATTTGGCCAACGGTTTCCAGGTCTTGAAAACCGTTCAAATTTAGAATATAATTATTTGAAGCACTGGTAAAACAAGCCACGAGGTACCAAAAACATCGGCTAACATGAACGTTAAAAGCGGTGAAAACATGACACGATCACTGTGATGCATTCCGCTTAATAATAATTGTCAGGAGACAAAAACACAGGATTATCTGCATTAACAGTTTAACACTTTTACAGCGCACTGAGCTGTACTACGTCCACAAGTGAGACACCGCGCGGATGAAACCGAAACTGGTTTTTCAGAAATTTTCGACCTTAATCGACAGATGGCAGCCTCGTACTTCGGTTCCTTACACTGCCCACAGGCGTCGCGCAAGTCCTACGCGGCTGTGGGCGGTGCAGTAACCCGGCTGTGTCCTTCAGAAATTTATTGACATTGGTTACATTACAAATTCATCACTTACATTATTTAAAGAAACTGTGTCAGCAGCTAATAGTGTCCGCTTTTCGTTCCACAGATCATCAAATCGCGGACACAGTGCTTTTTGCCCACTGCTTTCAACTGATTACTTTTTATTTTCTATCTCCATCTTTCTCGATTAGTTGAAACCGTAAAGTTAATTCTCTACTCCATTTCATAATCTGAGTACGCCGTAAGCCCCTGAAAAAAAAAAAAAAATGCAAGAGAAGTAGAGGAGGGGTGGCGAACACCAATGGGGGGCAGCCGGGATACCCAACAGCAACAACCTGCAGCATGACCTGCAGCGATCGTATCTGCTGATCCAGAGCTGGCTGGTCTTTACGCACGAAGAAGATGAGTTCGTCGTCATCGTGCGGCTGTGCATGCGCTCCAGGGTCAGGTTAGCCTAGGGTGCCTGAATACTATGTCCCTCTGTGCAGACGGAGTTAGTATTGAGGCACCCTAGATCAGCCACCGCTGGCCTAGCTCCCACCTACCGTACATGATTGAGGAATAAAGGACACGTTGTCAAACACCATTGGTTAGTTGCTGTGTTATTTCCGAGCGATCTGCCCGTGCGGCGCCGCGCGTGCTAGGACTTTTTTTAAATTTTTTATCTCGTGGTAGCGTCGCGAAGGAACTGTGACTATCAGGGGTGTACAGATGTGTGCAGATGGAGAGTTAGAGGACAGCAGGAAAGAGGGGGTGATGGTGGGGTTGGTCCTGCCTACTTCAAGGGGAACTGTGCCGATAATCGTCTGGAAAGCCTTCGGAAAACACAGGGAAAATCTTATACCGGTGCTAGAATTCGAACCCACCGCCTCCCAGCTTTAAGCACGACCTTGGCTACCCCCAACTGGCCCTGAGACAACTGCACACAGAACAGCGCCTGAGGCTCAAGGGAGGTGCACGCTCCAGCTTCGCCAGCGGGATGTTCCGGTCCCCTGTGGACCCCTGCACTGTGAGCCCGCCACGAGGAAGCCAACGCCACTGTACTGTAGCCAACAGTACAGTACTGTACAACACTGACGCCAACGATACTGTGGCCACACGCTTGGGAGAAGCCTTCAGACTTCCCTGGAACCCGCCCGGCTGTCTGTCCAGTGCCGGCGTCTACTTTGGGCCCAGCACTCTACCTTCCTAAAGCGGCTTCTTCCTGCACGAAAGTTGTCTTCTAGGGCACCCCCTCGGAGGGCTCATGGGGAGAGGGGGGAGCAATGGACGTCAGTAGACGCCGGCACTCTGTCTCTTCACGCTATCCCGCCACACCTGCGCCGTAGCCATTCTCCTGAGCCGCAGATCCCCACAGCAAACACGGCTCTGCATTCGAAGGAAGCGATGTAGCGACCTGGAGACAACACCGACGACAGCCATGCTCCAGCACACGCTGTTCAGTCTTATCGTCTTCGTCCTGGGGAAAGGCGACAGGTTGAGCTACTCCTTCGCACATCCGGATCCCCCCGAGAGCGTTGACCACGGATCAGAACCTCGTGTAGATGACCACCTCCTCTACATATCCGGACGGGATTCGAACGCGGATCACATTAACGTGTCAGCGTTTACACTCTTAAAACAAAACTTCACCGCATAGCACGCTCCTAGCCAACTATCATCTCGAATGACATCGTTCTCTTACCTGATTTGCTGAAAACGGGAGGCGTACGCCATTTTTGTGACAATTATAGTGTCACAAAAAGGTGTACGCCTCCCGTTTTCAGCATATCAGCGCAGATAACGATATCATTCGAGATGATGGTTGGCTAGGAGCGTGCTATGCGGTGAAGTTCATTTTTAAGAGTGTAGAAGACGATCAACTTAACCACTAAGCCACTGGAACTGGTAATTCCCAAGCGATTCGATAGTGATATAAAAGATTAGGTTTCAAGTGATCCACCAAAGGGCATCTGATCAGTGAGCGTAGTGCTGCAGTAAGCGTTTAGTTCATAGCTATGCAACCAAGAGCCGTTCCGAGGAGAAGTTCCGCCTGGGGCAGGGTAAGCGCGAAGCGCCCCCCCCCCCCCCCCAGACAAGGTACAAGGTACAAGGTACAACAATAGCCGCGAATTAGTTGCTCTATAAGGTCCTTAGATTGCCTTGAGTCCCTGTTTTGGACACCTTTGCACCTTCGACATGCCGCCCGGCGCCCGGGGCGGCTGCCCCTCTCGCCCCTCATCTCGAAACGGCTCTGCAATTACCATGTGTTCGTAGTTGGGGGGGATGCCACCCTCCACGTTTCTTGTTTGAAAACTCTGACAAATTATCTGTTGATCGAGTTGTGGAGCCATCTCCTGCACCTGACCTTACCAATTCCTTTTGTTTTGCGCAGGACGTTGCTGCAGTGGACATGCATGTTTCTGTTCGTGGCACCATTTTGTTATGGACAATTTCAAAGGGACTTTTATTCGTCCGTGTCCGCACTCTCGGACCTCGTCAAGTTCGAAAAAGAAGTGAAAGTCATGTTGCTGGTCTACATTGAGAATCTCAAGGCGCTCCAGCAAACCCTTCTACAGTAAGCCCACACTGCATGTGTAGTACCCCTTCAAAGACCGTAGCACACACACTAGAGATTGACACAGGCCGTGCCAGGTCGAGACCCGCCGGCACGGTTCGGGCTACCCATATACCTGTTCGGCTCCGGGCATGGGCTGGGCCGGGCTTAATCACTTGCACGCGTTAGGAGCTAACGAGAGGCGGGGCACTCGACGAGAAGGGCACGTGATAAAACACGTGCACAGCGCTCTTCGTGTGATACGTGAAGGGCGTGGGATACGTCACGCGCAATGTGTCATGTGCCCATCTTTTTGAATTTCCCGCCCGCCTTTTTGAATTTCCCGCCGCTCGTTAGCTCATAACGACCGTAACGACGATGAAGCGATTAAGCCCCATGCATTGTGAATATTCTTTATTCCGAAAACAAGAGGCACACCGGTAGCATAACAAATAAAACGGTTTAGAAACCGTTAAAAACACATGACGTTTCGGGACCCATAAGTTTTAACTGTTTGAAACTGCTTTTATTAGTTGTGGCGCCGGCGTTCCTGTTGTGTTCGGAATAATGAATGTCCGCCCCTAGGCGTTTGATTTTCAGCACTATGAATATTGAGAAGCAAATCTGAGAACGTACGATAATCGATCTCTCCAGGATCTCGTACTACGCAAGGTGGTTGGTTGGTGACGCTATGGTTCCTACCATGTTTTTTTTTTTTTTTTTTTTTTCGGCAGCTCCCATCGGGTGGGCGGGCGGGCCACGAGCGGGCCTGGTCATTCTCTGACGGACTCAAACCGGCAGGGCCTCATTTCGGAATGTCCGGGTCGGGCCGAAAAATAGCGGTCCGTGTCAATCTCTAGCACACACAAATAATACACGCTCTGGTTATACAACGATAACGCTGTGGTCACAGTAAGAGTCTACTAGTAGTCCATACTGTTTCCATATAGCTCCACTTTTGTTTAACCTCCGAAAAAGTCGAAATTTTTCTGAAATTGAAAACTTGAAATTTTTGGTAAAGGAAAACTCCGAAAAGTCGGAACCTTAGCAGTGTGAACATTCATAGAATGTTTACTTCAGTATGATACTCCGACATGTGCTGAATATAATCAATGTGCCGCACTATAAGCACATTGAGGAAGGGAGTTGCCTCAGGACAGAAGCCGCCGACATTTCGAACAGAGACTGTTCTTCTTCTGGGCACCGTCCTTATCATTGGCATGGTATTTAAAGGGTTAGGTGTGACGTGTTGAAAGGTTCATGCGAATTGTGAACCTTTAAGCATGAAGCTTTAAACACGTCACACCTAACCCTTTAAATACCATGCCAATGATGAGGACGGTGCCCAGAAGAAGAACAGTCTTCTGTTC
Organism: Ornithodoros turicata; assembly: GCF_037126465.1. Classification (NCBI taxonomy): domain Eukaryota; kingdom Metazoa; phylum Arthropoda; class Arachnida; order Ixodida; family Argasidae; genus Ornithodoros; species Ornithodoros turicata. The sequence goes on along the minus strand of NC_088206.1, from coordinate 11,503,650 downwards.
GAAATATCGGCGGCTTCTGTCCTGAGGCAACTCCCTTCCTACATCTCTACCGGTTCGCTGGATTCCTACCCATCTATATAAGCACATTGAGTTAGACCAAGTTTAAATGCAAAGTTCCGCCAACATTTGACTACTATAAGTATCCGAGAATATATTCTAGTGGCTAGACTATGGTATCACCGATGAACTAATTCTGAGCTCTGCTCCCTCCAATTGAGGTACGTGAATAGTGAAAAAATATACGAGGGGCTGAAGACGGATGAGGCAGTGGAGCAACATATGATGCATCCCATACACGCTTTCCATCTTGCCAAGAGGATGACGGTCCAATTGGGAGCAGTCGAGAGTCACATTCATAGACTGCGTGCATATGGTACGTTATTACTTATTACTATTACTTACTATGCTATTATTACTTATTACTACTATTCTTACTATTAAACTTCAATTATGCACCTGCTTTTGACGGATCGGTACGTGTTGTGCTGCGCATATACAATCGAGAGCGACATCCTTTATTTTTATTTATTCATTATTATTATTATTATTGTAACTAACTTTGACACCATGGGCTCGTGAGTCAGTGCCCATAGAGTCACTAAATAGGGAGCAGAGTAGCAACACTGAGCCACGCCGGCGGACGAGTCCACCATCTTGGGTCCGGCACGGCTGCGTCGCCTAGCAACGGGACAACATTCTCCCCCTTCTCCGCCGGAGAACTGCGCGCAGCAGCGCAGTCGAGCCAGCTCGCGACCGGGGAAACCGGTTTTGGATGGAGGGGACTCAACGAGTCAACATAGACGGCGCGTGCTTGGAAGTAGAAACCACGTGACACGATCGGCCCAATCGAGGGCTCCGAACGGCGGCACCGGCGCGGAGAAGGAATACCCCTATTCACTGACTCTAGGTGCCCAGAACCCCTTTCACCTTTGTGGCGAGCGCCCAAAGGAAAACAAGACCGTCACCATTCTCAGGTAGCAGGCAACCCGCGTGATCGACAACGGAATGCGATATCAGGTGTCCCTCAGAAAACCGAGAGCCGAGGAGTGTATACAGAAAACTTCTTTTGAGCCTGAAGAACGCGACACTGAAGAGTGAGAGAACAGGAAGACGACTCCGGCTCCGCGTCCTCAACACCGGCGGCGGAAGACAAAACAAATGCCTTCTTAAAACGTTATGCAGCTATGAAGAGCCGAACACTTCACCGAAAAGCCGAACTCCCTTTCCCTCTTCCCCGAACTTCTTGAAGAAGAAGAAGGCAGAGAAGGAAGGAGTGCGTTTTCCCCCTTCTCTTTTTTATTTTTATATGAAACCGAACTAATGTGGTTTAGAACAAGAGCAATGTAAACAACAAAAGTTACAAGTAGTTACGTAAGTGTCCCTGTCATTCACGCAGGAGCGAAAAATGAGTTAATGTTATCCTAAGTACAACTCCAAGTAAGTTCATCTCCATATTTTTTATATCTTAATCGATCAATCAATCAAAACTCCAAGTTACTCTGTACGGCTTCTCATTCCGGTACTGTAAACTAGAGTCACTGAAGCTATTCAGTGAAACCACACACCTCGGAATAACTGATATTTAAAAACATCCGGTAGACGTTTTTGATGAATGAACCCGTTGTGAAAGGCTCGATTACGAGACGACCCATCGGACATTCTGTGTGACAGACCCCATGATCAACATCACCGCTATGCGTCATCACCGCATGCTTCCCTGGGAAGAAGACTTCCATGGCATGGCTGCGTCCATCGTCCGTTTACAGGACACTTACCTGCTGAACATGACTCAGCTGGCTGATGGACTTCTCAAGACTTCTACCAGCGAGAAAGGGATCAAGGGACAGCAAGCGCTCTCGGGTGAGAATGTCCCACGCTGTCTCTCTGTAGAGTTAACAGAAGAGATAGTTTCAGGCGTTGTTCACATAGTTATCCGTTCTTAATAAAGTACGCGTATGCAGAAAATTAAGCACGTACGGGAATAACGAGACACGGAAGCGCAAGAGCGATTCGGGGTGGAATTCGTGAGAACGCATGAAAATTTGACTCATCGCGAAAATTGTGCGAAAAAGGAGCCAAACTTTTAAAAAAAATAATAATAATAATTGGTTCATCGTACACCAAAAAGACGGACTGCACAGCGTTACCAGTGGTGTGAGTATACTCAAACTAGTTTTGTTTTGTAATTAATTAATTAATGGAGTAAAATTATTTTGTCAGTAAAAACAATAAGGATTAAGCCAAAATCTCAACGAGAAAGTCGTAGCGGGAGATACAACGACACGACCCAAGCAGTCCCAACATCTTGGCCCAATACTGGGCCGACATTGCCAATATTGGTGCAATATTGGGCCAAGATGTTGGGCTGCTTGGGGACACCCGTTGACTGCAACTTTGTACCTCTAACGGATCCTTTTTTTTTTTCCAGCTCCAAAGACTATAATTTTCGGGATTGCAAAAAAAAGAAAAAAAAAAGGAAAAAAGCACAACGCTGGACCTATCACCGACGGGCAAGGAGTGCCGGGTCACAGCGCCCTCGAGCGTCCTGTTATCGAGCGAAGACTAGTCACAGTTCTCACTGACATTTTGACATTTTTGCTGGACATTTTGGCTTGACATTGATATTCCTCGCGCGTCTGCGACAGGTCCCGCGTCGGTTTTTTTTTGCAAACCCGTCTTTGGAGCCAGGAAAAAAAGCATTTAGAGGTACAAAGTTGCAATCAACGGGTATCGTGTCGCTGTATCGCCCGCTACAACTTTCTCATTCACTTTTTGGCTGTAATCCTTACAATAAAAAAAAGACTAACAGTAAAGTTTCTCTCCCACTGAGAAGTTCGTGATGCGTTCTAGGAGCAGAGGTTGATCCCAAGAAAGACGTCCGACGAGCGAAGTACTCAACAGCAACAGTGTTTAATTAATACACACTATGTACAAGGCAATGCAAATCAAGACAAAGTCTTACGGAACAGGAACCCGGCGGGGATGGACGGTGATACCAGGTCCCAGACCTTCCTGTAGCAAGTGTCCCCGCTCGAGCTGTCCGAAAATAGCTCGCTCACGCTTATAAAGTGCGAAATTGACCACTGCCCACTATATGCAGGGTCCAATAAAATCAAAACCGTGAAACCAAAACCAAACACCTAATTCGTTAACATAACTAGGTTTGTCACGTGATTTTCCCCTTTCCAACATGAACTAAATCCAGTAAGCCGGTCCGCCATCTTGAACATGCTGTAGTATCCACCGTGCAAGTGGCTCAAGGGATTACTTCGGCCGGTAACAAAGACGCGCCAACCAAGTGGGTCATTCCCGAACGCCCAAGGCCGAACCGGATGCCGGAGTGCGTGGGAAACATCAAGTACTAACTACGGGGTACAGAGTGATGGAATTCATATAAATCAATAATATTTTGCTTTTGCAATTAAAACCTTACACTAACTAATTTTGCTTAATTAATTAATTACGAAACAAAAAGAGTTTGAGTATCTTCCCACCACTGGTAACACCATGCAGTCCGTCTTTTTGGTGTAGAATGAATCAAAAAAAAAAAAAAAAAACTTTGGCTCCTTTTTCGTGAAACACCCTGTATAGTCGTCTAAATAACGAACGTCAATTCCGTGTAAATACACCACTCCTACGAAAAGAGCTAAGAAAAAAATGCACGTGTACGCAGAGGAGACAAACATGATATTCACACACTCTGTCAGAGTAGGTAATATGCCCAGGCTATAAGCCCAAATGACACGCAGTCTCAGGAAAAAGCTGTTCCTCTCTCGGTTTTTACTCTCTCTCTTTTCTTCTTCTTTTTGTTTTTCTGCGAAATATTTTTGATCTCTTTCTCCTTTAGAGTGGACCATTCCTTCCATCAAAAGTGCATAGCAGCACACACATATTTGGCAACTTAATGTCCCCGCATCCTGCTTTCTGCCAAAAAGAAAGAAAAGAGAAATGATTGATTGATTTTTGTTTTTCGCCAAAAGAACATGCACTCGTTAAAAGCATGGGACTGCAACAAGTTGTAATCTCAGGTTTGCATGCTGCGATAAGAATGCTCCGGAATCTCTGGTTAGCTTTAAGTTCGGTCCCATCGTAACATTTATAAGCATTGTCTCGCTGTTCCGAACCCAGGTCGGGATTGCTTCTTCATCGGCAAAGTGGCCTTTCAGACGGGCTTTTTCGACCGAGCAGTGGAATGGTTCGAAGAAGCTCTGGAGCGAACAGAATCCGAGCAGCCTCCTTCGCTCAGGAAGGAGGAAGTGCAGCCCTTCTACGACAACGCCATCAAGAAGGTACACGTATAGGATAACGTTAATCTCTTGGCGATAAGATCGGATCAACTGGGTGGAATGAATTTCGATGACCCTGCTTGTGGTCTTGCCTCCTGCGAACATTGCGGTTTCAGTTCAAGCGGAAAAGACCCCTTGTAGTTGATCGGCACATTTCTGGCTGCATCGAAATTTAAGGAAGAAGACAAGGGGTGAGCTATTTATTAGGCGAGTGGGCAATGTTAGGGGGAATATTTATTTATAAATATTCATTTATCTATGTTTACATATATTTATATTTATTTATAAATGTATAATATGTATATATATATATATAATATTTTATTTTTTTCCTTCCTCCTTTATTCGTTTATTTTCGGCGTCAATTATGAGTACCTTGTGCACACCATCCGTTATGTTGTACCCGCGATGCTGCCCTTAACGTATGTACAGTAAATAAATAAATAATAGACAATAGTATTATTCATTTATTTTATTTACGTTCAGCGCATCGTGCAAGCAAATTAAACGAACAGCCTTCAGAACATCGCCCATACGGTTAGTGTACCGCACTGCCGCACTTCTTTTTTTGAATAGCAAGCCGACCTATGTCTGGCTGACCGTTTCTTTTTTCTTGAACAAATCTTCATATCCCCCTCCCCCCACATCCATCTCATCGTCAGTATCAAGTCGTTGCTGTTGTTTTAGCATCTAGTTTTGTTTTATTGACGACCTTTTGTGCAGTCTGCACTTAATCAGTCAAAAAAAAAAAAAAAAAGATGGTACACTGAAGTAGGCAGTAAAACAATCAGGGAAGAGAGAATGAAAATGTAATGCACACAAACCGTAAAATTCAAAATTACGCGTTGTAAATCGTCTTCCCCTCTTGCGTTTAATGATTTTTTTAATATCTTTATTTATAATGATGATTTATAATGATCTTTTTATTCCGCTAGTTTTGCTAAAAATTCACTGTCTGATCAATTTTCTTTTTTTTTTCTTAACTGATGAAGTGCAGACTACCGAGGTGCAGACTCTGTACGGAAGCTGGTCGATAAAACTGCATGCCCCTGACCGTGTGGGCTCTATTGTGACCACCTCGTTCGTGTACTCGGCGGCATTTTAAAAATTTTGTCTAAACACCATTCGCGAAACAATAGAAGAAGGTGGTCCGAAACAAAACTACTCTCGCTGTCGTGATAGTGCTCTGACAACCTAAGCAGATTCAAGGGAAGGAAGAGAGCGTGCCTTTGTTCGTGTCGGAAGTTCCCATCTGACGCTGCGCTATCTGATTTCAGCACGACGAGGTCTTGGAAACGAAAGGAAAAGCCGGTAAGTTTCTCACGCGCCTCATTTCAACTTGCATACGTGCTGCTCGTTGTTTGTCATCCGCTACACAATGACCGTTAGTCCTAATGGGTGGCTCCAGAGGTCATCTTCCAGCGGAGACGGTACTCCGTAGCTGCTCTTGTGCTTCACGAAGAATAGGACGTGACTGAAATCTGCCATTTCTGATCATCTGTGCTTTCGAGAGCTTTTCGTTTGCATCGAGACCAGAACATCTAAATATGAATCACAACCAATGATAAAATTTGGCTCAAGCAATTGCTACGATCGTCAAATACAAAGCTTGCGGCGGGATTCTTTCTGTGCCTACGCGATAAACTAAGTGCAGAATTATTTCACAGCAAATGAGGCTTCATTAGACAAGCATTAAAAGTGAAGATTTAGTATACATGCACGACACAATTGCTCTGCACCTCCGTTCTCATCATAGAAGTAGCTCCAGGTAAAAGTCGGAAGCACAAACGTGCCGTAAAGCTTGCGGCAAAATCGGAAGTAGTTGGCGCCTTCAGTAACCTAACTACTGTAGTGTACTGCTTAAAATAGTAGTTTAACTAGGAGTTGCCACTGCATTTCTGCAAGTAGTTGCTAACTGCTTTTTAACTACAATCAGGTAGTTCAACTCGTAGTTGAACTACATGCAGTTAACTACTGGCCATCACTGACCCCTAGTTTGGACCAAATTACGCCGGCACTGACGCGTCTCAAAGCTGACAGACAGTAATGCCGTTGCAAGAAGTGGTTCCAAATGGATGCTATATAAGGAGCACACATGGTTCTGTAGAAACAAAATTTTATTCTTTTTCTTTGACTGCATCGACCCTTCAGTGCATGGCTTACCAAGGCGAAAAACGCTTCATGAAATAAATTTTATTGCGCGAAGAATTCTCCCGACTCCAGGGTACATTTATTGCCAAATAATCGGTATTTCCGCGTGAATGCGCGAGGAAAAGATACGAACGAAACACATTAATGAGATGTTCACGCTAACCACTTTAACAAATAAGAATAACAGACGGGGAGAGCGTAAATTCCCGATGAAAACAAAGTACTCCCACCTGAGACGCGTCAAGGTAACTCCTCAACTTCCTTTTTTTGTTTTTTGTTTTTCTACTTATTGTCTTTCTAAATGGAAGAGCATGGCGTCAAAGCTGCAACGCAGCAGACATTCCGTGCCAGTAGATTACGTGGACACATATGGAGAAATAGAGTGTTATTTGTCACATAGAAGCAAAACAAACTGGTTCAGGTCAGAACTGGCAGACATATGGAGTGCCGGTGAGCGAACGCCGCCAGAGGTCCACAGAGTTCCAGGCGAAACTCTTCGACGATTCAATCTCTCAGGTACTAGAGGTCCAACAGTTCAAGCGGTTATGTAGGGGAGAGAACATCAGGGTAAGCACTTTGTGACCGCATCATCGTGGTTCCCGCTTTCTTCTTTCCTGCGTCTTCAAAACTGAAATTTATCCCGACAGAGTGCCAAACTGAACAGGCACTTGCGATGCCGATACTACTTTGGCAAACATCCCTTCCTGCGCTTCAATCCGGTCAAGCTGGAAGAGTTGAATCTAAAGCCATATGTGGCTGTCATGCATGGTGTCATTCAAGAGAAGGACATCAACGACCTGTTGGCCTTTGCAAAGCCCAGGGTAAGAAGGCGTGTTCGATATCGAGTAATAGGGTGATAAGATAGATATTTAACCTCCAAGTCCATGAGTGGAACAGGATCATCCCCGATAACCGCCATATCAAGCAGGCGAACGGCTCGGTAATCATATAACCATCGCGGAATGAAAAATGGCGTTACCTTGACATCAACATAAAAGGAACGGTATTCATGCGTTGCGTCGTTCGTGATTTATGAGCGAATGAAATGAAATCGTAATGTGCCAGCGACAACGTGGAGAGGGATAACGTTATTGCTCGAACAAGGGGCGTGTTCAGTGGTTTTCATCTCGCTAACTACAATTCCTACAAAAATCATTTGTTTTTTTTTTGTTTTTTTTTAGTATACTGTGGCGCGAAGTACATCGCTTGGATAACGTAACAAGTAACAACTATCAAAAGGGAGTTCTAGGAAACCGTGAGCGCGGCGCTCAGATTCCGACTCCGTATGTCATTGCCAGTCAATCAGATATCAGTAGCGTGGTGTCAGCGACTCCAAAGGAATCAGGCGATTCGCTTATCATGTTGGCAAAAACATTATCGTGAACCTTACTAGTACGTTTTCTCAAAACTCCCTAATGTCTTACAAACCCTTTCACGATAAATCAAACCCTAAACTCCGGAGCAGCTGAGATCGTATACAGTCGTAAAAAATCAGTATGCATATACAGCTGTCATTCTTATAGCTTGGTTTCGTTCCCCATGAAGCATGCTGGAATCTCTGCTAGGGTGCATCCATGTCTTTGATAAGGTTAATAAGGTTAAGTGTTTGTTTGAAACAGCTTAAAAGATCCACACACTTTGGAGGCAGAGGAAGCGTGGCATCGGGAGTCAGGACGAGCTCAAAGTGAGTGAATATTATCCAGACCTACTTTTCATGGGAAACAACAGCGTGCAACCACTGAAGTAAGGTTAGTTTCTCTATCGAAAAGTGCTTGGCTCGGAGACGAGGACGCCGATGTTGCCGTGCGTCTAAACACCTTCCTCGGGGACCTCCTAGGCCTCGGTACCAGATTCGATGAACAAGAAGCGGAGAAGTATCAAGTAATGTGTGCTTAATCAGCTTCTTGTACAGTATTGCAGAAATTACACAAGGCCCAAACTGCGACAGAAAGCACTAGCGTTAACTATATCTATCCCTAATGCTGTTTCTCTCTTATTTTTTTAAATATTTTTTCAGTTGGCAAACTACGGTATTGGTGGACAATACTTATCGCATATTGATTTCCTGCAGACGTCGTACAACCTGCCCAACGTACCAGTAAGTGTTCGACAAAGCGTACCTTGCGCACGTGCAACTATAAGCATGGGAGTTTGTCGACATAGCAAACTGCCGCCAACACAACGTTAAAAATTGTCGTCGAAATAAGGAAGATGCCTTGTATTACCCCGACGATGTTTAAGTCATACGCTCAAGAATTTTAAAAAGCCGTGTAATAGAGGATATCTGAGCACATTGTTTATCAGCGAAGAGTCTCTAGCACGCATTAATCGCAAGAAATACACGGATGAAAAGAATATGCTGACATCCACCAAGGACGCCCATGTAAAATGAAATTATTTCTCCGCGTCTCTCTATAGGTGCACGACTTCGAAAGAGGCGCCGGCGATCGAGTGGCGACGCTCATGGTTTACGTGAGTTACATCGCAATTGGATCTGATTTTAATCTAACGAGGGCAGAAAGTATCGAGTAGCAAAAATGCGTTTCACTTGTTTCCCCTCTTATCAGTTGACCGACGTCGCAGAAGGGGGCGCCACAGTATTTCCACACCTCGGACTACGGATCGAACCAAAGAAGGTATACCGGTCAAAGGCCGGATGCTCTTTCATTACTTAGTACCTTAACAGATCGCTTTCCCATGGGAATCCCGCTCAGCACGCTTCAATTGACAACGCGCTAAATGGCCGAGGTGGTGATACGACTAGAGTCGGAGGCTTCATTTATTTTACTGCTTTTCTAGCGAAGCAACGCTAAAGCTTGCCAACCATTACCCGAAATGATACTTGTGTATTCCTTCGTTAGCATTACGTGGACCCCAATCTTAAACTCTGACAGAGCGAGTGTTATCGTTATATTTAAAGTTCGCGCGCTCCAAAGCCGTTGTCTCGGTAGCATAGACGCCGACTGCGGGGGGGCGCGGGGGCCCTTGCCCCCCCGGAACATGAACTAGGGGGGGCGCCGCCTCCCCCGGGAAGTCAGAGACTGACACCAACCTTTGGGGCTCGGAGCGCCCGGGTCAAAAGTGCGAAGAGGCACCAACCCAAAAATGCATCTTGCAATTTGTAAAATATGGATCCGCCCACCATACTCATTATCACAGTAGAAGGTGAGGCGAAGAACAGAGAGGATGACACAACACACTGCATGAATTTCGCCCAAAGCAATCAGATCAATGAAACGAAAGCAGTCGAAAAGGTACCTGCAGCTGCCAGTGAGATGCAACGGTAGAATCTTCGGAACGCATATCCGTTGGGAGCTGGTTCAACTCCCGCTGGTCCATTTCATTGACCATATTCATAATATTGCGCGCATTTCGGGTCAAACACCGAGGATTCAATGCATTTTGTTCCATTTGCACTCAGTTTTCAAAGGCGTAATGCCTTCAGTCGTGCACATGTTCACTGTTTACGTTCTCTCTGTTTTCTCTCTCGTCTTCTTTTTTTTTCTGTTCTTCCTTCCTCTTATTTCTATACCAGTTCTGCATACATCATAAGATCCTGCCAGAGTGTGTGATTAGTTTTGTGTTCTTCATTTTTCTTTTCTTTCTTTCTTTTCGTTTTCTTTTGCTTTCTTTTTCTTTTCCTTTTTTGTCTTCCCCCTTTCACTTTGTTTTTTGAATAACACGCCGACATCCATCTGGCTTACCTTTCTTTTTTTTTCTTAATAAACATATCCCCCCCTCCTGCAGGAGTACTTATTTCGCGGTGCGCCCTTGCCCCCCCTGGGAAAATGAAAACTCTCCGCCTCTGCTCGGTAGGCTCGCTGAAGAGCCCGTGGTGAAGCACGGGTGAAGTGGTTAGCGTGCTGGCCATGTCACGCTGAGACTGGGAGGTAACCGGGTTGGAATCCCCGTGCTGTCTGGGGTTTTTTCCTGGCTTTTTCTCGGGCGCTGTCAGACATATATCGGCACAGTTCCTTTAGAAGTCGGACGCACCCAGTCAGACGCACCCAGTCAGATTCACCCAGAGTGGAAGTCGGATTCACCCAGAGCTTTAGTCGTGACGTTTCCCACCTCTGTGAGGTCGACAACGGTGAGGTTTTTCAGCAGCAGCAGCGCCACCTCCACCACCATTCTAAACACGCGTTATCTCGATAGCGACAAGTTGAAGGTCGGGCTCATGGTTTGCATACCGTAAAATAATGCGGACGATAGAGATCAGATTCCCCGTGACGCTTCATCCAGAGATAACGAATACGATCGCCTATGAGCTTTGCACAGAAGCATGCCGAACGGAACCGAGCTACCCGTATCAAATGCGCACGAGAAGGTCCGATGGTGGCGTCTGTAACCCGAAGTCGTTTCAGGGCGACGCCGCCTTCTGGTGGAACCTGAAGACGGACGGCGAAGGTGAGCAACTCGCCACCCACGGGGGTTGTCCCGTGCTCTTCGGAACAAAGTGGAGTGAGTATTTGGTGAATATGCAAAGTTTGCAATAAAAAAAAAAGCCATGTGCAGAAGGCCCCGATAGCTCACGTGCATTCTTTCTTGCACAGTCGCTAACAAGTGGTTCAGGACCAACTGCAACATGTTCCGGTTACCGTGCGGCAAGAACTCTACAGACAGTCTAGCACCGTTGTGAACATAAAACTTGCGGCATTCTTCCATCACATCATCCATCGTTGAGGGGAGAACACAGCTTCGCGGAGAATAAACTGTGTATGGTTCCCTCAGTTATTGTTGTTTGTGTGTTCCTCGGACTCGAGGAAATGTTGCCCCTCTCTACAGTACCTCAGGGCGTTTGTACAGCTGGCATCAGAGTTAACTTGAACGCCATTCCAGCCTGCGCACCCTGGTGGTGGTGGGAGAGAATATGCCAGGACTGTTCCAGGGTTGTTTGGATTTAATCCACATGAATTTTATCCGGTGGATTTTTCTGGATTTTATCCATAATTTCATCCGGACTTTTTTGAGATCTTGTTCGGATGCGATGTGAAAGACAACCCAAATTCAACGTCACACGGAAAACTCCCGCTTTATTTTATTGTAGTGTTGGCTGTTCACAAAAGCCCAGGTACGCGCAACATTAACTTCTAACTTTTTTTAACTCTTTAACTTGACTTTTTTCCCGTTTTCTTCTACCTCTTTCATTTATTTCATGGAGATGCTTTCTTCTGCTTCCTAGAGAACTGAAGTACGAGAGCTAATACAGACGTGTAGCGTCTACACCATTCAGCCACGCGTGCATTGGGACTCTACCTTTCGTAGAACAATGCAAACTCATTCAATGTTACTGGAACAGGCAGTTGCATAAACCGAAACTATGAGAAGTAACCCGAAATCAAGAAGAACAGCATGTTGCAAGGGTCCTCCGTGGTAGCGTGGTTTGGACCCGAAGGGATAACCAGCGACCCGAAACAGGGTTAAAACGAAACAGATAACGGTTTAATTACGAGAATACATGGGTGAACGGCAAGAATCAAGTCAGAGGGAAGGAAGATCCCGTTTTCTCCGACTGTCATTCTCTTTTGTTGACATCGGACCCGAGCCCAGCGTTCTGACGACCTTCGTCTTGGACACGAATGAGTCCAATTGATTGTTTCAACACCGCGGGAGGGCTCAGTTTCAGGAACTCGCCTTCGCAACCTGAACGAACAAAGGAGGCCGAAACAACTGCCACGCAGCTGCCCCACATAACAAGCAAAACACACTTGTTTTTATTCTCCAAAAATATCCGGGATTTATGCAAAAATGCCAACTGGAGAGGATTTTTTTTTAAATATCCGTATTTTTGTATACCCTGCTATGTTCCCGCTTCGCAGGCTAGAGTGGTGTTCAAGTTAACTTTGACGCGAGCCGTACATTTCTGACTTGTTCTTCAATGATCTTTGTTGTGACCCATTCTTTAAAGAATAGATCTGTACCAGTATAGGCGCGACTTAGCGAATTAACTTGTTGCGATGTTGTGAGGCAATCTGACAGCATCAAGAACCAGACTGTCTGTTTCTCGAACTTTGCCACCAGAGGCAGAAATGCTTCGCTCTCCATGCATCCCTTTTCATCAGCAGGTGCTATACGCGGCACGTTAATTTCCACACAAATCTGAGATGCTACTGTACAAGATTCTAGTCACCGATTAGGCTTATATATCTTATGACTCAGTCTAAAAAAGAGACAAACAACAGAAAAAGCAGGTTCAACGACTCATAGCATGCACACAGATATATAAAAAAATGGGGAGGGGGAGATGGAGAGAGAAGGGGAGAAGGAAAGTACATAGTTTCCAACGGAATCTTGCCTCTTTCCAGATAGGCATTTCATCTCCAGAGAAAAATTGTTTTCAACCGTGAACGTCTGCCTTGCCTCACACTTCGAATGATACCGACTCAATGCCGAGCACAGAAAAATTATCATGCGTATGGCTCCAGAAGTCGGTGGCCAGAGTCCAGACATGTACAGAATACCGCACGAAATTTATAATAAGATACTAAATACTGAGAGCCGACTGTAATTAAAATACAGATCAAAATACTTGACAACGAAAGTATTTAAAATACAGTGCAAAATACTTCGAAAGCTATTTAGGATACATTTAAGATACTTGAGAGCTATCGGCTGTAAAAAGACCCGCTGGCGTCGTTTCAAGACAGATATCGCAAAGGAGTCAAGGACATAGTAAAGAGAGGCCGCTGTTGGCAGGCTTCACGCTGCAACCTGACAATGCGGACAGCCCGAAGGACCCTACCTAAGTGAACCATATCGGATAGTGTACTTATATCACTCAAAGACAACAACAAACAAGAAAAACAAAAACAAGATGAAACTGTCAATGCTGGCAGCAGTGGGAAGACAACTGATAAAGTAATTGAAGTACTGAGTGGAAAATACCGTAAAAGTATTTTAAATAAGGTACAAAATACTTTCTAGTAACTAGTAGATACTAAACAACGAAAAAGTGTTTTAAATACAACACTTAAAAAAGAAAAGGCTGGGCCAGACGGCTACACAGACCGTGTACCAGGGCAAGCTACCACTTCATGCGTTACAAAAATTCATGAAAAGGATGGAAAAGCAAACCTTGAGCAATAGGTGTAGACGGCTGACAGAAAAGACGCGTGTACGAGGATGAAAGCGAATCCGGGATGTTGTGGGTTGTACAAAGACGGGCGTTGCGGACGTCGTGTGCATATGCGCGGAACATACGCGTCTTTCACGAAAGTGTGTGTGTGTCGCTGTGGCCCCCGGCGCTCTGTGATTGCTAACGACGGACACTTCGAAATGGGAAACGCATGTGTACGTTGATCCTGAATGAATACGAAGGCCGTTAGTTTGAATGGAAGTTACTTGATTATTCGTAAATTCGTCCCGTATTTTAAAGGGAACAAAGACAGTGGGCATAGTGGGTTTTACGGACTCGTATTCAAAGCGCGGTTTTTAGATAGTCTACTATATGTGCAAGAAGAAACAATTGGTCGGTCAATTGATCAATTAGTCGTGTGTCTCACCGGAGTACTTTGATCTGATACAAACTCAAAATAAGTGTAGTACATAGTACGTTACGCTTTGCAATTTTCTGTGGAAATGCTAAGCAGGAACGTCACACGTTATCCAGCAAGTACTTCGGGTGCTGTTCTATGTATCCCCCCAGAGCAAATCGTACCACTTGTAAAAAAGAGAACTGACGAGACAGCCAATAAATTGGGGGGACGTGGCAAATTACGTTTCATTTCTGCTCCATTCGCTCGTCCTTTTAATTTCGCGCGTACATGCACCGATCTCGTAGTCGAAGTAATTAGTCCGACCACCCCTCTACATGTCTGGCTGACACGTCCTCCGTGTTTCTGTTTTCCTTCTTATTTCATCCCTCGTTTTTTTGCCCAGTGTATTTTTGCACCTGGCTTCCAAGCGGTAGGCGTGTCTCACACACAAAGCGGGAGCAGGTGCGTCATATACGACGGGGGACGGGAAAAAGGTGGAAAAAGCCAAATAGCGGTTGAGAGGATATGGCACACTCTGGTCCGCGTCGAAGGTCAAGTCCAACGGTGTGTTCCCGCGGTCTTTCCTCGTTCTCTTTTGTTGTACCGCGATGCAACTGACGCTATGTGCTTTGTGCTGTGATGCGCTTTTCAGGGATTGTCTCAGTAAAGAGTAATACTTTTGAAGCGAAGAGGAGCTTTTTCGTGAATTTGGCACCAAGAGAACCTTCAGTGTACACCGTGAGGTGGCAGCTGACGGACAAGCTCCATAGTGCGACAGACAGATACCTGGGGGGTGTGGGGGGTTGAGCGACCACTCCTCCTCAAAAACATTAGTTTTAACATTGGATTTCCCTTTCACCTTCCCCACTACGCGCTTCGAGAAAGAAAGAGTCCCCCACCCCGAAGTGTAGTGCGAAACCCAGAGTTCGGGCGCACATATAGATAGTTAATTACAGAGTGTCGGAGCGAACCGAAAACCGGAACCCAAAACCGAAAAAAAAAAAAAAACACGCTATTTTGGTGCGAACCGGAACGGAATCGAAACCGTATACGTTTTTTTTCGCTCAGGAGGGAAACCGAAAAATTTAACGGTTTTCGGTCCAAGAAAAACCTTCGCCGGTTTGGACTACGAATAGGCGAACGAAACTGGCGTCGTGTGTTCTGGGTACTTTACGAAGGTTACGGTGGAATGTGTGTCGGTATACTATGACCCTTAGGCTCCCTCTGTAACGTTTTATCGTTCGCGCACATAGACTTAGAGGTACATGTGACCGGTTGTGACTCTCTACCAATGTGCCGTAGTGTTCGTTTTAATTTTTTTTATCCGCCCAAACTCTCCTGAACTAAGCAACGACCCAAGGGGGCTGCATTACGGCCTCTCTATCGGTAATATCGCGCACGCGTCCCTTGTCTGAGAGCAGCGAAGTTGAATACATTTAGGTATCCGCGAGGGTAAGCGCGTGCGAAGTGGCGCCTCTTTTGTGGACAGGACACGAAGAAAAGAAAACTGAGCCGTCGAGCGCGTTTGTGAGTGAAGGTATTCCTCAATTTGCGTCGTACTCGTGCGGTGGTGCTTGCTGGCTAGGCAGCAGCAACAGACACTTGGATGAAACGCGAAGAAAGCACTTTACGTATGACACCACGACAAACAAGTCCGTCTGTATCATGCGCTTCAAGAAAGGAGAAAGCCTATTTGAACAGGCAGTCACCTACAGGAACCAGGAGCTATCAATTTCACAGCTGCCTATTAATTAATACTAAATACCATGTATGCGGAATAGACGGGTTTACATTTAGCAACATTGATTTTTTTTTCTGGGAATGAATATGCCCACCAGAAGTGGAACCGGTTAAAAACCGGTATGAACAGTTATTTTTTTGCTCCGGAGCAGAACCGGTACCGGACCGTTTATGATAGAACCGGAACAAAAACCGGAAAGAAAAACGTTTCGGTTCGACACCCTGGTTGATTACAACACGTCTCAAACCAACAAATGTTTAATTTCCAAACTTAGATTTTAAAACTTGAAATTCGCTGGCCTGAATCTTGAGTTGGTGTCGTCCTTCTGTTTCTGAGATGTGATGACCTGAGGTTGTAGTACCACTGTGACACGCGCCACACACAAGCTTGCCTTCAAGTAACGAAAATCTCACGAATATTACGCACGCATATTTCATCTCGACTCTCTGTCTCTTTCGACGAAACTCCCTATCCATCATCTTAAAAATTAAGTTGCTCTCGTTGCCTGTCTGCTTTTTCTGAATCATTCCAACAAGGCCTATCCCCTGTGTTCCACTATTCGAAACGGGCAACCGAGGCTGTTGATAGCGTATACCGTACCACGTAAAAAGCGCATCGCTCTCTCGCCCTCAAATCTCTCCCCTTGCAACCCTCCTCCCTGCAACGTCAACGGATGAGGCGGATGAGATGAGCATCTGGCGCCGAACCACCAGACGCTGATTCAACAAAGCTCGAATCTCTCGTCGATTTTCCCACGCTCGCCTCGGCCACAACAGCTTGCGCGCGACCAGCAGGAACGAAAGCAACGGTGGGTCAATTCCGTCCCCCAAGAACAGAGGGCGCTGCTTGGAGCGCACAGGATATTGTCCAAGGTGGCTCTTCCTGCTCGAAGACTCTTTCGTATTTCTGTCCAGCTGGACTGGCGGAAGTGATGTGATTTGCTGCAAAGTGCGTGAGGAAAGAAATAAAGAATAAAGGGGAGTGCAAAGGGATCGAAAGATTTGGGGAACTCCCTCCTATGTGGTCGCTGAAAGGCTTAAGTTATATACCTTATACTTCCGCAAGCGCTTTCATATTCGTTGTATGTACATGTTGTTGCTGGAACTTTAGCACATCGGAAGTTGCTGTCGGTGTTATCGTTATTACGGAGCTCTTGACTTGCCTGGTACGGAGGCATGCTGTCCAGGGGGTGGGGTGGGGTGGGGTGGGGTGGGGGACCGTGCGTCCAGGACCCGACTTCTCAGGGAACCGTAGAGACATAGAAAAGCTTAGGGAATACATCCAGATGGCGTAGCTACTGCCGGCATTCGAACTCAGGTCAACCCCTTGTCTCGACGCGACTTGATACCGCGTTGGCGGCTGCAATTAAGTGTGCGAAGTTGGGGTGGGGGTCCAAACAGAAAAAAAAGTTTCTATGGCGGTGGGCGAAGAATTGTTTCCGTGCTTCTGGTGGTAGTGAGCCAAAATGCTCTCCATGGCATGCGGAAAGCGAGCGTGGGATCAACTCTGTTCAACATAGAGGGGGGAAGAATGTCGGTTGTCCGTTGGCGGGAAGCCAGGGGTGTCACTAGACGTCGCAGAATTGAACGGCGGTCTCCTCTAAGCAGAACAATACGGGTCCGGTTCCGAGACGAGAGTGCTGCTTCTGCGGCGCTGTCGGCCTGCTCGTTCCCCACGACACCACAATGGGCTGGAACCCACTGGAGAACTAGCCTGTGGCCTGCGGCGTAGATAGTGTGGTAAGCCATTAACACGTCTGTGACTAGGGGTGCGGATGGGCCTCGTATGCCGGAAGTTTCAATTGCTTGAAGTGCAGAAGTGCGTCAGGATGCTGCATTAATCCACCGCATGCGCCTCGATGTGGCCTTTACAGCTCAGTGGCGTTACCGCTTGAGACAAATTGATTCTCCCACCTGCTGCCACTGTGGTGCTCTTGAGGATCTGGAGCACATTCTTCTTCATTGCCCTCACTACGAACCTTCCCGAACCACACTCTCCGAGTCTCTTCGTCAGCTGGACTCTCGCCCTTTCTCCCTACCGAAATTGCTTGGTCCCTGGCCCAATCCAGCCCAGCAACGCTCTGCGCTCAAAGGTCTTCTGACATTTCTGGACACCATCGGACTTCGATCGTTATTGTAAAGGGGCACGTTATTTTATTCCCCCCATTCCACCAAGCACTGGGGTAGAGTATCGCCTGTTGCGATGAAACTCCCCACTCTCCAAGGCCGAAAATAAAGTTGTTGTTGTTGTTTGCTCTCCATGGTAGTACTGATCGGGGGAAAATACTGCTTCGGTGGCGGTGGTGGCAACAGAAATAAAAATGACAACAACACTATTTTGAGATGATAAAAGGTTGACGTGGTGGGTGGACGAAAACGAACTCCATAGTACGTGTGGTGGTGACGGCAGGGAAAATGTTAGCATGGCAGCGATATTGGCTTTAAAAAAAAAAAAAAGTCTCTCCTCCCACTGGCTGTGCTCTCTGAGGTTTCTTCTGGGTTGTGCGAAGACTTTCCTGAGATCTGGCGCTGAGATGCCGGTGATAATGACCGAAACATTTTTGTAATTTCGTGTTAGCGCCGCGAAGCAACAGTGGCTATTAGCCGCGTACAGATGTGGACTGATGGATAGAGTGCAGCAGGACGGAGTGGGAGACAGGGGGTAGTCTGCGTCCTGGACCGACTTCAGGGTGAACTGTGCCCACATTCGTTTGGTAAGTCGATGAGGGAAAGAATAACAGAACGTTGGCATTGAGGCGGTGATGCTCGAAAATTATCCCCATGACGGCGGAAAAAAATTATTTCCACGGCGGTAGTGGCTAAAAAAATAATAATAAAGGCCCCTATAGGGTACCGACGAGCTAACATGGTCTCCGCAGTAGCAACCATGGGTGAAAAAAAAATGGTTCGCATGTCCGTGAGTGAAAAATGGCTTCCATGGTGGTGAGTCGGACTAGAGGGCCTTCGTCCTGGCTTACCACATATTGTAAGAACATGGCGTATCTAGAGTTACCTGCGCCCATGGCAACATGGTTAACATGATGTCCTTGGGGATGCGTTGTCGTGTGGTCCGCGCTAGGTTTCACACTATAACCTCTCTAATGGCGGGTGCTTTAGATCATTTATGAATGTGCCAGGTTAAGTGCCCGACCTGGCACATTCACACCCGACCACATAATGGCGCCCCTGTTCACCTGGCGCCCATGGCACCTGTCCACACCTGCCACACCCTAGATACGCCACTGATGAGCATCCGAGCAAAGCTTACGTAAAGTACAACAAATTTATGAACAGAATTATTTATTATTATTATTATTATTATTTATAACATAATAAAGAAGAAAAGGGAGTAACGAGGAAGTGACTTCCCGCTTTTACTCCATTTTCACTCCCCTCTCAGTGCGTTACTCCATCTTGCCCTCTGCATTTGACACGTAACTCCCTGACTGCAATGAAATAGCTACTTCCCATTCCTGTCCAAATTTTAATCAACGACTAGCGAGTGACAACGCCCTGCTTCCCTTGTGGGTATTTTCGAATCATAAACATGTGTACCACAGTCCAGCAAATCAGTTGTATCGTCTTGGTTATTTAATCGTTAGTTTTGCAGTAAGATGTCATCTGGTGAGTATTTTACCCTTACGGGACGACATCGCGTGGCATGTGACCTTCTGACAAGCAAATTTCTTTACTTATTTGTTCCGGAGTCTACCACGTTCGAGGGTGCCGCCCAATGAAAGGCACTCAGGACAGTTCGCATGTTTTCGTTGACAGGAGTTCTTCGGGACTACCCAGATCCTCCAGGTGGCAGCAGATGGCTTTACACCCTCTCTCTTTTCTGTACGCTTCCCTTCCCCGTCGCATCGAGCGAAGTACGGTCCATCCTCTGGATGGAGTTGCTCGTTTGTGTATATGCACACAGTCACACACATAGAAAAATCAGAAAGAACACAAGAGGTACCATCGAAGTTTCCAGAGCATGTGCAGAAGTTCTAGCTTGAAGCCGCTTTATATGGTATATCACCTGTAACTAGTGTCATTATAGTTACTCCTTGAGCATGGAGTAAACAGAACTCCATTTGGAATGTATGAATTTTACACCCAAAGAGAGTGTTCTAAGGGAGAAACGCCACTCCCCTAATAGGGTTGTGACGCCACCATTTCTTTCTTATCCTTTTCTTTTTCGGGATTGCATGTAGAAATATACGGCAGTCGTCGAAACAGCCAGAGAGCAGCGGGATTTGAACTACGCCCCTCTTGATTGCCAGTCATATGCTATATTTCTATTGTTCTTGTATAAGGCATTGTGGTTTGTGTTGTGTCTCTGTGTTCCAGCCTCAGAGCAGTTAGTTTTCACCGCGTTGGTTAGTTGATGTAAAAAAACAACAACATGGAGATGTTGGCCCAACTCTACATTGGGCCAGCAATTCCAGCACGCTTAGGGTAGCGAGGCCCTCACTTATATAGTCACTACCAACGCTAAAAGGGTGGTTGTTCCGTAAAAGTCCAAAGGAAGCAGATCACAGAATGTGAAAGACGTCGATGTGCTGCTGGCCAGACACCAAGTCCGTCTTGTTCATCAGGTACATTGCAAAGCAACTTACGAAAAAAAAAATGAATAAAAATCTCCCCTGAGCAGGACGTATTCATTACATGCGTGTGCGTAGATGTATAGGTATACCCGCCATGTGTCTGAAGGCGTTGTATGAAAGGCGAAAGACACCCCAGCCGTGGCTCCGCTGAGAGGAAATCTTTTCACAGGCCGGATATACACCGCGCCCTTCTTTATATTTCTCAACCCAGGGGGGACCCCACGTCAAATACGGTCTATCTCGCTTCGATATGTACAAAGGTAGCCCCCTGGATGAAATAATAAATGCCGTGGCAGCGTTACGCTAGTCGTACAGCGAGAGAGAACGATAAGGAGAAAGCCAGTACGACGCTGTGACGTACCGTATTTTCCGGTGTAGAACGCGCGCGTTATACAGTAAAAAAAAAGTGTTCTGAAGAGGTCCTGCGCGTTATACACGGAAATATTTTCCTGCATAGTTCATTTTCAGATCTTCCAGAGTGCATGATGTGGCTTTCTCCCATCTCTTAGGGTCAGTTGACAAAACCGGCGAAAGGGAACTGAACTTGATAAAAGGTCAATTGTGCTGCTTAAGAATGCTATTAATCAATAATCTTGAATTCATTTGAGAAGAACGGCGTGATTGAGAAGGCACGCGAAACGGAAAGCAGAGAGGAGACTGAAGTACACTCTGACAGCGACGCTGTTGCATCGGAGTTGAACGGATATCACTAAATCTGTTTCAAATATAGCATATGCATATATGATACACCACTTTGGCTTATTGTGTATACTGGTGGCAGTACAGAAGCTTGTAGCACCATTGCGGTGCGAGTTACACATCGAACGTTTTTCAAATTCGACCCGTTTTTAGGGGTGCGCGTTATACACGGGAAAATACGGTATTATCATCAGTCTTTCTGAGTTTGTGTTACTGTACTTTGCCGTTGTGTAGTTCGTCACACGCCTGCCGAAATGTTTTAAGCAATTCCAATCTTTATTAATAAAATAAATGCTCGTATTCCTTACATATCAATGAAAAGTTGCTTCATCTTCTAGCTTTTGTTTTCAGTTCTTTCCGAGACGAAAATTTGTAAAAGTCGTTGCCACGTAACAACCTTACGCGGTTGCTCTTCCTTGTATTGCATTGTTGTATTTGCGTGGTAAACAAATAAAATCTACATTTGTAATATATACAACATTATAATCTCTTGTATATGATGTTCGTTAATAAATCCAAGTGCCGCAAGTTAAAAATTCCCTTTTCCAAATTTCAAAAACAGTTGACATGAAAAAAAAAAGTTTTCTCTCTCTCTTTTTTTTTTACAGCGGTTCCAAATTTCCGGGAGTTTTTGTAAGTCTATGTAAAAGCTTTCTATTTTAAGAACCCCGTTGACAAGGCGTCAAAAGCATCCTGCCGGGGTGAACTCGTTGAAAAGTTGTAATCCTTGCATTCAGTGAATGAAGAAATGAATGAAAAGTGTTTATTTTGTCGTAATCCAATTCTAGTTCTTCATCCAGGTCATTCGTCAAATCGGTGCAGCAAATAAACACTCAACCCGAAGAAGTGAAATGTGAATTCATTCGGCCGTACAACACTTGCGGATACATTACGAAAATGTGAAAAAAGGTTAGCATCATCCCGACTGACAGACACAGAGCGGGAGGAGATTCTCACAAACATGGTCCTGTCCTATGGTAGGGGTGTCCACTCAGCAACATGGACCCCTGGGCCCTGGGGCCATGGTAAAAATACACAAAATGTGACGTTGCAATGTCACGTCTTTCCAATGTTGTTTCAATAACATCGTTGCAGCATAACGAAAGCGGCCATTAGAAAAGTAGCATCAATATTGCATGGCAATATTGGTGCAATGTCACTTCAACAACTTCTACGAGGCACTGTTTTTTTCTGAGTGTGGTGCAATATGTTAATTGTGAATCGCCTGGTACGGAAAGGTATCCATCCATTAATGAGGGCATGGGTTGGGGTGGGGGGTGACTCAAAGAG
The DNA here is from genome assembly GCF_037126465.1 of Ornithodoros turicata. Taxonomy (NCBI): domain Eukaryota; kingdom Metazoa; phylum Arthropoda; class Arachnida; order Ixodida; family Argasidae; genus Ornithodoros; species Ornithodoros turicata. The sequence goes on along the minus strand of NC_088206.1, from coordinate 11,481,417 downwards.
CTCCTGCACCGGGTGACGCGTACCCTAGCGACACCACTGAGCACGCGGAATCGTATCATCAAAGGCGATGATGACAGATGTACCTAGCGGCGAAATAGTGAGGTATCGTGTCACAAAAGGCGATGATGACAGCTGCTCCTAGCCCCTAGCGGTGAAATAGTGAGGTATCGTTTCACCAAAGACGATGAGAGCAGATGTACCTAGCCGCTAGCGGTGAAATAGTGAGATATTGTTTCACCAAAGACGATGAGAGCAGATGTACCTAGCCCCTAGCGGTGAAATAGTGAGGTATCGTTTCACCAAAGACGATGAGAGCAGATGTACCTAGCCCCTAGCGGTGAAATAGTGAGATATTGTTTCACCAAAGACGATGAGAGCAGATGTACCTAGCCCCTAGCGGTGAAATAGTGAGGTATCGTTTCACCAAAGACGATGAGAGCAGATGTACCTAGCGGTGAAATAGTGAGGTATCGTTTCACCAAAGACGATGAGAGCAGATGTACCTAGCGGTGAAATAGTGAGGTATCGTTTCACCAAAGACGATGAGAGCAGATGTACCTAGCGGTGAAATAGTGAGGTATTGTTTCACCAAAGACGATGAGAGCAGATGTACCTAGCGGTGAAATAGTGAGATATCGTTTCACCAAAGACGATGAGAGCAGATGCACCTAGCGGTGAAATAGTAAGGTATCGTTTCACCAAAGACGATGAGAGCAGATGTACCTAGCGGTGAAATAGTGAGGTATCGTTTCACCAAAGACGATGAGAGCAGATGTACCTAGCGGTGAAATAGGGTATCGTTTCACCAAAGACGATGAGAGCAGATATACCTAGCGGTGAAATAGTGAGGTATCGTTTCACCAAAGACGATGAGAGCAGATGTACCTACCGGTGAAATAGGGTATCGTTTCACCAAAGACGATGAGAGCAGATGTACCTAGCGGTGAAATAGTGAGGTATCGTTTCACCAAAGACGATGAGAGCAGATGTACCTAGCGGTGAAATAGTGAGGTATCGTTTCACCAAAGACGATGAGAGCAGAGGTACCGATTGCTATTGTTAAAGTAACTACACGCAAACGCACCACCATGCAGTACCAATACATTGTTCTCCTCATCTTTCTTGCATTCGCGACGGGTGCAAGTCTCATTATGGGGCTTGGCACCCTGTTCGACAACATCGCCATCAGGGTAATTTTTATCCTGGTGGCAATTTATTTCGCCGCCGTAGCACATGAAATCATCTGGACAAGGGATGAACCTCCTCCAGATGAAGAGATTGCTCTACGGTAACCACATACCCATTTTCGCCCATAACATCGCCATAGTTCGCTCACCACTTCATACCCATTATCACCTTCATTCAACCCCCTTCATTTTTTTGCCCATAAAACATGGTCCTGCCCTATGGTAGGGGTGTCCACTCAGCAACATGGACCTCTGGGCCCTGGGTCCATGGTAAAAATACACAAAATGTGACATTGCAATGTCACGTCTTTCCAATGTTGTTTCAATAACATCGTTGCAGCATAACGAAAGCGGCCATTAGAAACATAGCATCAATATGGCATGGCAATATTGGTGCAATGTCACTTCAACAACTTCTACGAGGCACTGTTTTTTTCTGAGTGTGGTGCAATATGTTAATTGTGAATCGACTGGTACGGAAAGGTATCCATTAATGAGGGCATGGGTTGGGGTGGGTGGTGACTCAAAGAGCTCCTGCACCGGGTGACGCGTACGCTAGCGACGCCACTGAGCACGCGGGATCGTATCATCAAAGACGATGAGAGCAGATGTACCTAGCGGTGAAATAGTGAGGTATCGTTTCACCAAAGACGATGAGAGCAGATGTACCTAGCGGTGAAATAGTGAGGTATCGTTTCACCAAAGACGATGAGAGCAGATGTACCTAGCGGTGAAATATTGAGGTATCGTTTCACCAAAGACGATGAGAGCAGATGTACCTAGCGGTGAAATAGTGAGGTATCGTTTCACCAAAGACGATGAGAGCAGATGTACCTAGCGGTGAAATAGTGAGGTATCGTTTCACCAAAGACGATGAGAGCAGATGTACTTAGCGGTGAAATAGTGAGGTATCGTTTCACCAAAGACGATGAGAGCTGATGTACCTAGCGGTGAAATAGTGAGGTATCGTTTCACCAAAGACGATGAGAGGAGATGTACCTAGCGGTGAAATAGTATCGTTTCACCAAAGACGATGAGAGCAGATGCACCTAGCGGTGAAATAGTAAGGTATCGTTTCACCAAAGACGATGAGAGCAGATGTACCTAGCGGTGAAATAGTGAGGTATCGTTTCACCAAAGACGATGAGAGCAGATGTACCTAGCGGTGAAATAGGGTATCGTTTCACCAAAGACGATGAGAGCAGATATACCTAGCGGTGAAATAGTGAGGTATCGTTTCACCAAAGACGATGAGAGCAGATGTACCTACCGGTGAAATAGGGTATCGTTTCACCAAAGACGATGAGAGCAGATGTACCTAGCGGTGAAATAGTGAGGTATCGTTTCACCAAAGACGATGAGAGCAGATGTACCTAGCGGTGAAATAGTGAGGTATCGTTTCACCAAAGACGATGAGAGCAGATGTACCTAGCGGTGAAATAGTGAGGTATCGTTTCACCAAAGACGATGAGAGCAGAGGTACCGATTGCTATTGTTAAAGAAACTACACGCAAACGCACCACCATGCAGTACCAATACATTGTTCTCCTCATCTTTCTTGCATTCGCGACGGGTGCAAGTCTCATTATGGGGCTTGGCACCCTGTTCGACAACATCGCCATCAGGGTAATTTTTATCCTGGTGGCAATTTATTTCGCCGCCGTAGCACATGAAATCATCTGGACAAGGGATGAACCTCCTCCAGATGAAGAGATTGCTCTACGGTAACCACATACCCATTTTCGCCCATAACATCGCCATAGTTCGCTCACCACTTCATACCCATTATCACCTTCATTCAACCCCCTTCATTTTTTTGCCCATAAAACATGGTCCTGCCCTATGGTAGGGGTGTCCACTCAGCAACATGGACCTCTGGGCCCTGGGTCCATGGTAAAAATACACAAAATGTGACATTGCAATGTCACGTCTTTCCAATGTTGTTTCAATAACATCGTTGCAGCATAACGAAAGCGGCCATTAGAAACATAGCATCAATATGGCATGGCAATATTGGTGCAATGTCACTTCAACAACTTCTACGAGGCACTGTTTTTTTCTGAGTGTGGTGCAATATGTTAATTGTGAATCGCCTGGTACGGAAAGGTATCCATTAATGAGGGCATGGGTTGGGGTGGGTGGTGACTCAAAGAGCTCCTGCACCGGGTGACGCGTACGCTAGCGACGCCACTGAGCACGCGGGATCGTATCATCAAAGACGATGAGAGCAGATGTACCTAGCGGTGAAATAGTGAGGTATCGTTTCACCAAAGACGATGAGAGCAGATGTACCTAGCGGTGAAATATTGAGGTATCGTTTCACCAAAGACGATGAGAGCAGATGTACCTAGCGGTGAAATAGTGAGGTATCGTTTCACCAAAGACGATGAGAGCAGATGTACCTAGCGGTGAAATAGTGAGGTATCGTTTCACCAAAGACGATGAGAGCAGATGTACTTAGCGGTGAAATAGTGAGGTATCGTTTCACCAAAGACGATGAGAGCTGATGTACCTAGCGGTGAAATAGTGAGGTATCGTTTCACCAAAGACGATGAGAGGAGATGTACCTAGCGGTGAAATAGTATCGTTTCACCAAAGACGATGAGAGCAGATGTACCTAGCGGTGAAATAGTGAGGTATCGTTTCACCAAAGACGATGAGAGCAGATGTACCTAGCGGTGAAATACGGTATCGTTTCACCAAAGACGATGAGAGCAGATGTACCTAGCGGTGAAATAGTGAGGTATCGTTTCACCAAAGACGATGAGAGCAGAGGCACCGATTGCTATTGTTAAAGAAACTACACGCAAACGCACCACCATGCAGTACCAATACATTGTTCTCCTCATCTTTCTTGCATTCGCGACGGGTGCAAGTCTCATTATGGGGCTTGGCACCCTGTTCGACAACATCGCCATCAGGGTAATTTTTATCCTGGTGGCAATTTATTTCGCCGCCGTAGCACATGAAATCATCTGGACAAGGGATGAACCTCCTCCAGATGAAGAGATTGCTCTACGGTAACCACATACCCATTTTCGCCCATAACATCGCCATAGTTCGCTCACCACTTCATACCCATTATCACCTTCATTCAACCCCCTTCATTTTTTTGCCCATAAAACATGGTCCTGCCCTATGGTAGGGGTGTCCACTCAGCAACATGGACCTCTGGGCCCTGGGTCCATGGTAAAAATACACAAAATGTGACATTGCAATGTCACGTCTTTCCAATGTTGTTTCAATAACATCGTTGCAGCATAACGAAAGCGGCCATTAGAAACATAGCATCAATATGGCATGGCAATATTGGTGCAATGTCACTTCAACAACTTCTACGAGGCACTGTTTTTTTCTGAGGCACTTTTTCTGACTGTGGTGCAATATGTTAATTGTGAATCGCCTGGTACGGAAAGGTATCCATTAATGAGGGCATGGGTTGGGGTGGGTGGTGACTCAAAGAGCTCCTGCACCGGGTGACGCGTACGCTAGCGACGCCACTGAGCACGCGGGATCGTATCATCAAAGACGATGAGAGCAGATGTACCTAGCGGTGAAATAGTGAGGTATCGTTTCACCAAAGACGATGAGAGCAGATGTACCTAGCGGTGAAATATTGAGGTATCGTTTCACCAAAGACGATGAGAGCAGATGTACCTAGCGGTGAAATAGTGAGGTATCGTTTCACCAAAGACGATGAGAGCAGATGTACCTAGCGGTGAAATAGTGAGGTATCGTTTCACCAAAGACGATGAGAGCAGATGTACTTAGCGGTGAAATAGTGAGGTATCGTTTCACCAAAGACGATGAGAGCTGATGTACCTAGCGGTGAAATAGTGAGGTATCGTTTCACCAAAGACGATGAGAGGAGATGTACTTAGCGGTGAAATAGTATCGTTTCACCAAAGACGATGAGAGCAGATGTACCTAGCGGTGAAATAGTGAGGTATCGTTTCACCAAAGACGATGAGAGCAGATGTACCTAGCGGTGAAATACGGTATCGTTTCACCAAAGACGATGAGAGCAGATGTACCTAGCGGTGAAATAGTGAGGTATCGTTTCACCAAAGACGATGAGAGCAGAGGCACCGATTGCTATTGTTAAAGAAACTACACGCAAACGCACCACCATGCAGTACCAATACATTGTTCTCCTCATCTTTCTTGCATTCGCGACGGGTGCAAGTCTCATTATGGGGCTTGGCACCCTGTTCGACAACATCGCCATCAGGGTAATTTTTATCCTGGTGGCAATTTATTTCGCCGCCGTAGCACATGAAATCATCTGGACAAGGGATGAACCTCCTCCAGATGAAGAGATTGCTCTACGGTAACCACATACCCATTTTCGCCCATAACATCGCCATAGTTCGCTCACCACTTCATACCCATTATCACCTTCATTCAACCCCCTTCATTTTTTTGCCCATAAAACATGGTCCTGCCCTATGGTAGGGGTGTCCACTCAGCAACATGGACCTCTGGGCCCTGGGTCCATGGTAAAAATACACAAAATGTGACATTGCAATGTCACGTCTTTCCAATGTTGTTTCAATAACATCGTTGCAGCATAACGAAAGCGGCCATTAGAAACATAGCATCAATATGGCATGGCAATATTGGTGCAATGTCACTTCAACAACTTCTACGAGGCACTGTTTTTTTCTGAGGCACTTTTTCTGACTGTGGTGCAATATGTTAATTGTGAATCGCCTGGTACGGAAAGGTATCCATTAATGAGGGCATGGGTTGGGGTGGGTGGTGACTCAAAGAGCTCCTGCACCGGGTGACGCGTACGCTAGCGACGCCACTGAGCACGCGGGATCGTATCATCAAAGACGATGAGAGCAGATGTACCTAGCGGTGAAATAGTGAGGTATCGTTTCACCAAAGACGATGAGAGCAGATGTACCTAGCGGTGAAATATTGAGGTATCGTTTCACCAAAGACGATGAGAGCAGATGTACCTAGCGGTGAAATAGTGAGGTATCGTTTCACCAAAGACGATGAGAGCAGATGTACCTAGCGGTGAAATAGTGAGGTATCGTTTCACCAAAGACGATGAGAGCAGATGTACTTAGCGGTGAAATAGTGAGGTATCGTTTCACCAAAGACGATGAGAGCTGATGTACCTAGCGGTGAAATAGTGAGGTATCGTTTCACCAAAGACGATGAGAGGAGATGTACCTAGCGGTGAAATAGTATCGTTTCACCAAAGACGATGAGAGCAGATGTACCTAGCGGTGAAATAGTGAGGTATCGTTTCACCAAAGACGATGAGAGCAGATGTACCTAGCGGTGAAATACGGTATCGTTTCACCAAAGACGATGAGAGCAGATGTACCTAGCGGTGAAATAGTGAGGTATCGTTTCACCAAAGACGATGAGAGCAGAGGCACCGATTGCTATTGTTAAAGAAACTACACGCAAACGCACCACCATGCAGTACCAATACATTGTTCTCCTCATCTTTCTTGCATTCGCGACGGGTGCAAGTCTCATTATGGGGCTTGGCACCCTGTTCGACAACATCGCCATCAGGGTAATTTTTATCCTGGTGGCAATTTATTTCGCCGCCGTAGCACATGAAATCATCTGGACAAGGGATGAACCTCCTCCAGATGAAGAGATTGCTCTACGGTAACCACATACCCATTTTCGCCCATAACATCGCCATAGTTCGCTCACCACTTCATACCCATTATCACCTTCATTCATCTTCATTCAACCCCCTTCATTTTTTGGCCCATAAAACATGGTCCTGCCGTATGGTAGGGATGTCCACTCAGCAACATGGACCCCTGGGCCCTGGGAAAAATACACAAAATGTGACATTGCAATGTCACGTCTTTCCAATGTTGTTTCAATAACATCGTTGCAACATAACGAAAGCGGCCATTAGAAATATAGCATCAATATTGCATGGCAATATTGGTGCAATGTCACTGCAACAATTTGTGCTGACTGGGTGGGTATGTCTTTTCCCGAAATTTGTTTTTTTATTAAACAAAGATATCAAATTCTGCTTCAAAACACTTTTCGGTCGAAGAGACTTTTTCCCTGGCTTTTCAGACTCTTTTTGAATGAAGGTCTTTAGCAGCAGCATTGCAATGTCACGCCTTTCCAATGTTGTTTCAATAACATCGTTGCAGCATAACCAAAGCGGCCATTAGAAATATAGCATCAATATTGCATGGCAATATTGGTACAATGTCACTGCAACAATTTAGACTGGGTGGGTATGTCTTTTCCCGAAATTTGTTTTTTATTAAACAAAGATATCAAATTCTGCTTCAAAACACTTTTCGGTCGAAGAGACTTTTTCCCTGGCTTTTCAGACTCTTTTTGAATGAAGGTCTTTAGCAGCAGCATTGCAATGTCACGCCTTTCCAATGTTGTTTCAATAACATCGTTGCAGCATAACCAAAGCGGCCATTAGAAATATAGCATCAATATTGCATGGCAATATTGGTACAATGTCACTGCAACAATTTAGACTGGGTGGGTATGTCTTTTCCCGAAATTTGTTTTTTATTAAACAAAGATATCAAATTCTGCTTCAAAACACTTTTCGGTCGAAGAGACTTTTTCCCTGGCTTTTCAGACTCTTTTTGAATGAAGGTCTTTAGCAGCAGCATTGCAATGTCACGCCTTTCCAATGTTGTTTCAATAACATCGTTGCAGCATAACCAAAGCGGCCATTAGAAATATAGCATCAATATTGCATGGCAATATTGGTACAATGTCACTGCAACAATTTAGACTGGGTGGGTATGTCTTTTCCCGAAATTTGTTTTTTATTAAACAAAGATATCAAATTCTGCTTCAAAACACTTTTCGGTCGAAGAGACTTTTTCCCTGGCTTTTCAGACTCTTTTTGAATGAAGGTCTTTAGCAGCAGCATTGCAATGTCACGCCTTTCCAATGTTGTTTCAATAACATCGTTGCAGCATAACCAAAGCGGCCATTAGAAATATAGCATCAATATTGCATGGCAATATTGGTACAATGTCACTGCAACAATTTAGACTGGGTGGGTATGTCTTTTCCCGAAATTTGTTTTTTATTAAACAAAGATATCAAATTCTGCTTCAAAACACTTTTCGGTCGAAGAGACTTTTTCCCTGGCTTTTCAGACTCTTTTTGAATGAAGGTCTTTAGCAGCAGCATTGCAATGTCACGCCTTTCCAATGTTGTTTCAATAACATCGTTGCAGCATAACCAAAGCGGCCATTAGAAATATAGCATCAATATTGCATGGCAATATTGGTACAATGTCACTGCAACAATTTAGACTGGGTGGGTATGTCTTTTCCCGAAATTTGTTTTTTATTAAACAAAGATATCAAATTCTGCTTCAAAACACTTTTCGGTCGAAGAGACTTTTTCCCTGGCTTTTCAGACTCTTTTTGAATGAAGGTCTTTAGCAGCAGCATTCCAATGTCACGACTTTCCAATGTTGTTTCAATAACATCGTTGCAGCATAACGAAAGCGGCCATTAGAAATACAGCATCAATATTGCATGGCAATATTGGTGCAATGTCACTGCAACAATTTGTGCTGACTGGGTGGGTATGTCTTTTCCCGAAATTTGTTTTTTATTACAACATTGCAAAAAAATGTATGTTGTGTGCATGTGCCAAATGATGTGCAATGTCGACAGCAAAAGCAACCGGAGGAGCACTACAACAGTCTTGGTGTGCAAGTGAACACAATATGCTCACATTTTCAGTAATCGTCCTGGGCAGACTTCAGGGGAATTGTGCCGACATTCGTCTGGAATGCCTACCGGGAAGCATTGGGAAAACCGCAGACAGAACAGTCAGGATTCGAACCCGTGTTACCTCACAGTCTTTGCGCGAAAGGCGATTATTCTAACCACTATGCTCAAGGGATGTGGTTAGAAGGTACACAATCTCTTATTGATGTTTCCTTTCTTTGTGTGAAGATTCTTGAATGGCGTACAAGACAGTATTAGATGAGTTTCAATATGTGATGATACATCAGACCTTGTACAACAATATTGAACTTCTGCTCATTCGACATCGTTGCAAGAACTGGTAGAAGAAAATAATTGTGTTGCCGTGGTAGTGGAACATACTATGTGATAAGATTGTTATGTACTTTCCATCTCAATAGTTAGGTGTAATTTCAACAAATCCGTAATGAATCGTTCGATATAGACTGCTTGTACACGATAATTTGATCTCACTGCTTTCTTATGAACACAATGCCCATCGCAATGATTACAATTACATCTGGTCTAGTGCATTTCAATTCTTCATTAGCAAACCTTAAAAACTCCGCCATCAATCCCAGTGGCCCTTCCGACGCTGATGCGCAGATATTTTTATAAGTATTGTGGATTCGGCATACAAATTCTTGCACTAAATTCTTGGAGTTTGTACCATATCTCCGAATACGACCATGTCTATTGAAATGCAACAATAATGGAATCGTTTCGCGACTCTTCCTTTTCGAAGCAGTTTTTTATCACATCTTCCCATGACTTATGGTAACGAGTACAAAATCCGTCCATCTCTTCAATGTGGAGCAATTGTCTGTTCTGTTTTCGATTGTGCCTCTACACTTAATTGAAAGCATATGTATGCTCATTTTGTTGATTAAAAATGTATTAATGAAATGTAAAATGATTTACAAAAGGATATGATGAGTAGAAAAAATGTGTGCTTTCAATTATTCTACGTGCAAGACCACGCTAGAATCCTCCCTTCCATAACTCGTCATCTTTCATCACTCACTTTGTCGCTTGAACCCACTAGTTGATCTTGTTTATTCAGTGAAATGACAAGTTTCTGTACAGATTCTGTGGTGTATTCACACTGCTTGCTTAGAAATGATTTATCTGAATTAATTATTGTTTTCCAGGCGTTCACTCGATTGATATTCTATGAGTTGAGCATTATGTATGCATGATGTATTAATTGTGTCTGTCGATTTCCCCTATGGGAAAACTGCCTGAAATAATTACTGTCTTGTATTTGTTTCAATTAATCACTCGATTGACGTCAGTAAAAATAATCTCTGAGTTGGCAATTTCTGAGTGTTTCACATTTGATTTTTTATGTGTGGTTCATCTATATAGAACTTTCTGTCGCAAGATATTACAAAAATTGATGTAATTAAATTTGTTTCTCGGTTTTGATTAAGTATTGTTGGTATCATTTAATAATTTGGACTTTCTCTACATGTTCAATAAAAAATATTGCCTCTGTACAAACTTAGAAGACTATGTCATCTACTTTGAGGACAGACTTCCGTTTCAAGGAAAGGATGCGAAAAGATAGTGATCCCCACGAATAATATCGGCATCTATTTGCGCTGCACAATAAAATATATCGCCTTTGTACTATCTTATCTGACCTCGACAGCGCTCTGTTTGCTTGAGGGGGGAAAAAGGAATATAGCCCCAGGTTCATGTATATAGAACTGTCAAGATATTACAAAAATCATGTAATCAAATTTGTTTCTCGTTTTTGATTGAGTATTGTTTCTGTCATTGAATACTTTGGACTTTCTCTACATGTCCAATAAAAACATCGCCTCTGTCCAAACTTAGCCCACTTGTCATCCACTTTGACGAAAGACTTCCGTTTCAGGGAAAGGATGTGAAAAGATAGTGATCCCCGCAAATAACGCAGACATCTATTTGCGATGTACGATAAAATATATCGTTTTTGTACTATCTTATCTGACCTCGAGAGCACTCTGAAGGAAAAGGAATTGCCCTGAAGGAAAAGGAATATACTAGCCCCCAACCCTTTGAATGATAAAGCATGCGCAGTGCTTTGGAGGTATAGACAGAGAGATAATGTCTCTGGGCTTTGAAGAAAAACCGAGATCCTCTCATGGTGCCTGGGTGTTGGATTCATAAAACAAAGTAAGGTTTGTAGAGTCTCTTAGAATGAAAATTGTATAGTGTTCGATTAGATTATGTCACGAGGGTGATTTTATGATAGCTAAAATGATAGATTATTCTCCTCTGTTGTTTTGATTAAGAATATCTTCTTTGTAGTGGTACAGATTTTATTTCCTCTTGTGTTCGTGTCCTTCTTGTCGTTCGTGTTCCGTGGTCTTCCAGGGTCTCTGCTGTTCACAATTTGCAATGTTGGTGGTCACGTATAGGAATATTACACTTTTTATAATAAAACTTGTAATTTTGATTGTAATCGTATTGATTAAGAATATCTTCTTTGATTAAATGTGGTGTTATAGATTTTATTTCCTCTTGTGTTCGTGTCGTTCTTGTCGTTCGTGCTGGTCACAATTAATCACATACATCTATCAGAATTCAGAACTTGCAAATGAAGCCCCACTATAGATTCCCTATTGCACTCGAAAGGTTCATAACTGTCACAAAACAGGCGTATGCCTCCCGCCTTCAAGAAATCGGGGCAGATATCGTTAGAGCTGGTTGTTGGCTAGGAGCGTGCTATGCGGTGAAGTTCAATTTTAACATATCTATTTTCTGTGTTGGATTCATAAAACAAAGTAAGGTTTGTAGGGTCTCTTAGAATGAAAATGGTAAAGAGTTCGTTTAGATTAAGTCACGAGGATGATTTTATGATAGCTAAAATGATAGATTATTCTCCTGTGCTGTTTTGATTAAGAATACGTGTATCTTCTTTGATTAAATGTAATGTTATAGATTTTATTTCCTGTTGTGTTCGTGTCGTTCTTGTCCCATGGTCTTCCAGGATCTCTGCTGTTCACAATTAATTACATACATCTATCGGCACTGTCACGAAATGTGGTCGGGTTCGTCACCAACTCCAAGGGGGTGGCCTAGTAGGGACAGACCAGTCCGCTCTTAGTTTAAGTTTCCCGGGCAGTGACGCCACATCGTGCAGGTAATTTGGACCTCGGCGAGAAGGAACTTGGGAGGCTAGCAAAGAGTCGACATTTGCAACATTTTCCTGGAAATACAACAAAAGCTAACAACGATATCAGTGCAACAGTACTGATGTGGTACATATCTGTCAAACTCCTGCGAAGTCGGGTTCTGGGTGCGCCCAGTGAAACGGTCGACGATGACAGGTCACGACACTCTTGCGCTGGTGGTTTTTTTGACGTCACGGCACAGTGCGATGTTCTCACTCAGTCCATCGCATCACACACGAAGTCCGGAGTAGAGATGCAAAATTTCCGGAAATTTTGATTAGCTCGAAAAAAACGGGTTTTTTCGGGTTTTTTAGCGAAAAATTTGCAGGAATGGAAACAAACGCGGTTACAGCTGAGTCGAAGCATTGCCGGCCAAGCCAGAGCATAGAATGAGCTAGAAACTTTAGTAGTGTTCACCCTCGAGGCATAAATGCAGAGCAGAGCATCCCATGAGACTGCTATCTACTCAGCGATAGGTAATTGGAACAACCCGTCCACTCCGTCCGACGTCAAGAAAGCGTACGACAGTGTCCTCCATAGCGCAATCATGGCGACCCTTTCAGAAGCTGAAGTCGGGGGCTGCGCCTGGTCATGGATTAAAGACTTCTTGGCTGACCGCTCCCTGTTTGTGCGCACCGCTGACGGGGACACTGCGACGTTCCGCGTGCACCGTGGTGTCCCACAAGGGAGCGTCCTCAGCCCCTTATTATTCAATATCATTATGGCTTCTCTTCCTGCGCAGCTTCATAATCACACTCACATAACAATATATGCTGACGACGTATGTATCTGGACTTCCGCCGTTCGGTGTGATACGATCCAACGCCGACTACAAGGTTCATTAGACATCATTTCAAGATACCTTTTGCACCGCGGCTTGGTTGTCTCGCCTAGCAAGACAGTAGCCATGGTGTAAGAGTTGTACTTTTTAGAGGCCTCGCGAATATTGTGCATTCCTGACTCAGTGTAATAGCCACCCGAAAGAGACTCGGGGAAGGCACGTTGGACGGGGGACACTTGACGCCTCAGGGGGTCTTCGCGACCAGATGCTCGCTGGCAATAAGTCAGTAGAGTGGGCCAAGGAAGATGCACTGTCCAAAGTTGCATGGTGCACGGATTGACAGCTTGGTCTGTTACACATAAATACCGAGTAGTGGGCGGACAATTAGGAGGTGCCTGGTTCGTTCCAAATTCAAACTAGGCCAACCATGAGTTGGAGACGTTTGAACCGGGCTCCTGGGATTGGTGTTTGCTGGCGGAGGTTGTGTCCCAAATGTCACTCTTTTAAACGGAGGACACACGAAAATCCGTGTGTGGAAGCCGCAACGACTTGATGAAGACGAGGCGAAAGCCCCGTGACTTCAGTCGCTGTAGTATTGTCTTGTATATAGTTATGTAAATAACTATGTAAATAAAGCCTAGTTATTGTTCGAGAATACCGCCTGTCGGACGTCTCTTGGGAATATCTCCGATCTGTGAGCTACATCAACGGACCATCTTCCAGCAACAACGGAAGAAACTTTACTGGCGCAGCCGACAGGATGCTCACCTACGGAGAGTTGAACCATCCGGACGGACGGACGATATTTCGAGTCGGAACAACGAGGGCATAGCAGCGCAAGACAACGGCAGACCATCGGAGTGTCCAGGAAACTGAAGGGACAGCTCCAGTCAGGATCCCAGCTTTGCGAAGAAGCATAACGACCAGCAGCAACATGGAACAACTTCGAGGCAAGTTAGTCGGAGCATTGCCGGCTGCAGCCGTTGGAGCGGCTGTGACCAGAAAGCAGTGCTAGCCAAGCCCAGAAGCAGCTCCGCGACGGACAGCGGAAGCTAACTGCAACGGACTGCAGTGAAGGTGTCTGTGCCAGCGACGAGTAGCAAGGACAACCCAGAGACCCAAGCAGCGGTGACGCGACGTTGTAGCGGCAGCATCACCGGGGTCAACTGTGTTCTTGGATTGTTGGACAGAACCTCAACGCATCCTCCGGAGGCAAGATACACGAGGTAGGTGTTTCGTTGCTTACATCCCGTGTGCACTATGATCGAGGCTAGTAACGAGCGTAGAGACAGGGAGATGAGGAGTAGCGAGGAGCTAGAAGTAGATGCGGCGCTTACGGACGCCATTGAGTATGAGCGCCACGTTCTCAGTTTCGGCGCACCAGTCGCCAAGAAGTGGAAGGTCTTGGATATGAAACTCCAGCTGGCGCAACTTCGGGCCTACAATTCTCGCCTGTCTCAGCATGACGAGCGACGGGAACAGGTCAGTGTATGTTCAAACGAAAAGTTTGTGGATATCAGGAACATGCTGAGCAGATTAAGGGTGTCCCTTCCAAAAATGCCAGAAGATGAATCATTGGTAAGCCAGTGGTTAGGAGACGTAGAAAGGACGTTTGACGACGAAGGCGTTCCTGCCCAGTGGAAGACGGGATTTCTGTACCCGCTTTTAAATAAACGGGCCGAGCAACTGTTTGCGGGACTGTCATCCGACGAGGAAAGCAACTTTCAGGCATTGACACAAGCTATAGTAAAGCGGTCGATGAACACTGATCTGGTTGTCGTTAGACAAGCCGCAAGGCGGGACACTAGTCAAAAAGAACCAGAGGCAGTAGCAAAGGAAAGACCTTGTCAAAAGTGCACTGATAGCAACGATCGTTCCGGCGCATGTAGGAGCATGCCAGAAGTAGAAACAAGGCAACGCCCGGGGAATTCTGATGATCACTGTGCCTCTGTAGAGGCCAATGATAGGTACGACTACGTCACTGTAAATTGGTCATCTAAAGACAACGACGTTGCGAGGACGTCCAGTGTAAACTGTACTGACAGAGTCGTCCCAATGGGAGATAATCGCGGAACAAGAACCGCAGCGACACCAAAGGCAGAACATGGCATAGGGTTGCTCGTGGTTAACTTGGAAGGCGCTGAAGTGTCCCTAATCAGTTTGAGTAATCACAACGTGCCGCCCACAGGCCCTGAGTTTGGGAGAAGTCAGACACTGATCGACTTCAAATCACGGCCAGCTGGGGGGCGTGGCACGAGCGCATGTTCAGTTTCAAGCGGCAAACGTGCACGAGAAGTAGCTCCCTCGCGAGATTCGTGGGAGAGGAGTGTCAGTGATCATACATGTATATTACACAGGACAGTGTTCGACACAGTAGATTAGAAGTAAAGCATATCCCCCGTGGTTGATCGTAGTGCACTTCGGGTTGGGCAATGAGGCACCTATAGGGTGCAAATGCAGTGGGACTTTGCTTGTGAACTCTATCTTCAGTTACGTTTGTACTGTACAGTGTCGTAGCCCGTATTTAAGTCGACGTGTGTATTGATGATCCTGAGACCATAAGAGGGAATATCCTTACTCGAGTGCATTGCAGTGTATACAGTGTTTGCAGCTGTTGTTATCGTAATCCAAATGATTAGGCTACACAACTCTTAGTGATATTGTTCCTTGTGTCGCAATAGTGCCCCACAAGTAACTTAAGGGGGGAGATGTAAGAGTTGTACTTTTTAGAGGCCTCGCGAATATTGTGCATTCCTGACTCAGTGTAATAGCCACCCGAAAGAGACTCGGGGAAGGCACGTTGGACGGGGGACACTTGACGCCTCAGGGGGTCTTCGCGACCAGATGCTCGCTGGCAATAAATCAGTAGAGTGGGCCAAGGAAGATGCACTGTCCAAAGTTGCATGGTGCACGGATTGACAGCTTGGTCCGTTACACATAAATACCGAGTAGTGGGCGGACAATTAGGAGGTGCCTGGTTCGTTCCAAATTCAAACTAGGCCAACCATGAGTTGGAGACGTTTGAACCGGGCTCCTGGGATTGGTGTTTGCTGGCGGAGGTTGTGTCCCAAATGTCACTCTTTTAAACGGAGGACACACGAAAATCCGTGTGTGGAAGCCGCAACGACTTGATGAAGACGAGGCGAAATCCCCGTGACTTCAGTCGCTGTAGTATTGTCTTGTATATAGTTATGTAAATAACTATGTAAATAAAGCCTAGTTATTGTTCGAGAATACCGCCTGTCGAACGTCTCTTGGGAATATCTCCGATCTGTGAGCTACATCAACGGACCATCTTCCAGCAACAACGGAAGAAACTTTACTCATGGCATTCTCACGAAGATCATTTCATAAGTACCCGCTTTTCATTGATGGCTCACCCCTGACCTTTGTCACGACCTGCCGATACCTGGGGATTACAATTGACCGTGGCCTGACGTGGTCCCAGCATGTGAAGCTGCTTGCTACCAAGGCAAACGGTTTGGTAAATGTACTCAGGCGTATTGCTGGTGCATCCTGGGGCCCGTCATGTTCTGACCTCTATCGTGTCCATCAGGCCCTGGTGTTGGGGACATTGCGGTACAGCTTACCCATCCTGCATGGTCTAAGTCGAACCCAAGAACAGGAACTGCTCAACATCCAGGCCCGTAGTCTCCGTGTCTGTTTGGGAGTCCCCAGGACAACGGAGACGTATTCTGTCTTGGCAGAGGCGCGAGAGCAGCCGGCTCACATACTGCGGGATGGTGATACCCTCCGCGCTTATACACGCTACATTACACGGCACCCGCTCCACTCTCTTTGTCGCATTGATGAGGACTGCCCGGCGTCTGCTTTCGGCAGTGCCATTGCCCGCCTGAAAGGGAGCATTCCATCTCCCGCGTCTACACCATCCTATGCACCGGCGATGTGGACTCTTGAAAGACCCTGTATTCACTCTAACATCCCTGGACTCCAACGCAAGAAAGACGTCCCCACAGTCGTGGCCCACCAGCTCACACTGGAGCACCTCGCCTCAACACATCGACTAAGTCGCCATATATACACAGATGGCTCGGTAACCGAAGGTAGTTCGAGCGCGGCTTTCTACATTCCGGATGAAGACCTGGGCCACGGTTTCAAACTCCCCTATACAGTGTCCTCGACAGAAGCCGAACTGTTTGGTATCCTGGCAGCACTGGAGCATATTACACAATCCGGGCACGGAACGTGGGTCATTCTTACAGACAGCAAGGCATCACTAGATATGTTGTCGTCATCTCGCCCCAGCATAATAAGCGATTTGCATACCATGACGCTTCAAAAATTCAATGAACTCTTCGCCACTGGTTACAACATCACGTTTCAATGGGTCCCTGGCCACGTAGGCGTGTACGGAAATACCCGAGCAGACGCAGTAGCGAGACGCGCTGGGTCTGATGACACTTCGGCCCTGGCACCTCTGCCGCTTACAGCCTCAACATGCCGTCTATACATACGCCGTCGGTGTGCCACATGTGCTCAGCAGTTCCGTGCCGAAACAACGACTTACAATTCATTCCTGCGGTCTATCGACCCATTGATGGAGTTCGTCATCACTTGCCACCGCAGCCGTAAAGAAGAATCCCTTCTCCACCGCCTACATCTCAATGTTGCCCGTACACCCTCACTTCTCTTCAAGATGGGTCGGCTAAATTCACCAAACTGTAATGTCTGTGGAGTGGAAGCGGACATCCCACACCAACTCCTGTATTGCCAGCAGCACCTTCAACATAGGGACACCCTCCGTTGCCGTCTGCTCCAGATTGGTTGTAACGACTTTTCGTTGGCCGCTCTTCTTGGCCCCGTCTTGCACCCCAACCAGTGGGCTGTCACTGCCGCTCTCCTCGGTTTTCTCCGAGTCTCAGGACTCGTGAACTGCCTGTAACATTGTGCTACACACTAAAAAATTTCACACCTCTTTAGGTGTTAAAAGGGCGTATTGCACAATTTACACCCCACACTTAACTGTCTAACACCCATTTGAGTGTAAAGTGGGTGTATATTGCTTTTTACGCACTTCTACCTGCTTTTTACACCCTTCCGTGAGAAGGTCATCAGGCCCATAGGGTGTAAAAGGCGGGTCAGCTGCACACAGCATTTCTGTAATTTTAGCAGCGATGGGACTTATGCACCTTAGCTTCTGTTCGTTCTGTGCTGTGAGGATGGTCCATGCACTCCAGTGTTTTTAAGTGTCGCACTGAACATCATGCACAGTACTTAGAACTGCACATAATTAAATGATATGCAAATGATGCCAGACGACTTCTTGCCCAGGCCAACTACCAAGACCCTATATATACAGGAAAAGTGGACCAGTGCCTAAGAGAGCGATACACAGAAACCTGACGCTATATATTTATGGTACCAGAGTTAAACAGGTGTTACTGTTGACGTGCACCTGTATGTAACTCAAGTACCACAAGTATAGCCTCAGGTTTCCGTTGATTGCCCATTGGGATCTGCCACTTTCCTTGGGAAACCCTGTCTAGTACGTCCCCAGTGCTCATTAATGGGACGAACCAGGTACACCGTTCTAGGGGGTGTAACTGCTTACACCCTACAGACTTTACACCCAAATAGGTGTGAGTTATCAAACACCATTTTTACACTGGAAAGGGTGTAAAAAAGTTTAGTGTGTAGTGTTTATTCTCTTATTTCTTTTTGTTTCTCTTTTCTTTCTTTCTGTTTCTCTTTTCTTTCTTTGTGTTTCTCTTTTCTTTCTTTGTGTTTCTCCTTTCTTTCCTTTCGTTTCTCTTTTCTTTTCCCTTCCTTTCTTTTTGTTTCTTTTCTTTTCCTTCCCTTTCGTTCTGTTTCTTGTTTTCTTTCCCTTTCCTTTCTTTCTGTTGCTTTTTGTTTTTCTTTCTTTCCTCTGTTTCGATCCCCCTTTTTCTTTTTCCTTCCTTTTCTTTTTTCTTTGCCCCTTCCCCCTTTTTTTTTCGGAATAGCAAGCCGGCTCTTTGCCTGGCTAACCTTTCCTTTCTTTTTTTCTTAATAAACATATCCCCCCCCCCCCCCCGTCCACTCCGACCAGAACTCCGACATTATGTGAACGCGACGGCGACCGCTTGGAGCAGCCAGACGGAGCTCTAAGTTGGTGGTTGTTGGCGGATTAGAGGCACCCAAGGCACTGTTGGCGGGTTGGAACGCATCGAAGGCACGAAAATTTACATTTTTGAATTTTGTCGCCTGGAAATTTGGGGCAATTTTTCCGGAAACGAGGAAAAAAACCGAAAAGAACTGTTTTTTTTTTGTTGTTGTTTTTTTTTTTTCAAAATTTCCGGGTTTTTTTCCGGGGCTTCGCATCTCTAGTCCGGAGTCGGCACCACGGCCTCAGCCGTTTTCACTTCGCGCCACACCTTGCCAACTACTCTCTTCATCCCACTACGCTCCCAGAGGTCTTTTCATTTCTTTCTCCCTCTGTGTTTTTGACACTTGTTCCATGTGTAGCGCCTTAGCGCCTACAGGCTTCTTATTACGTTCCTCGTGGGAGGAAGATATAGTGCGCGAAGATACGTTTCCCGTTACACACCTCGGGAAGATATACGATACACACAAGCACAACATGCTTTTCCCTTAAACATCCCACGGTCAGCCGAAGTCAGTCTGAGTTAATGGTTCTAACAACCGCAAGCCCAAGACTCCGGATCACTTGTACAATAACCTCTATAAACAGAGTCCCACACACAAATACATTTTTCGCCAAACACTTCGGGGGAGCCAGACCACGGTCTGTTGCCCTATTTTTGGAGTGAGATGGCAGACGATCATGACAATCACCAAAAGCGACGTTCACAGATGTACCTAGCACCTAGCGGTGAAATAGTGAGGAACCGTGACATTACAAGGTTAAAAATAACATTGTCTTACTTTTCATGGTTTCTTAAATTTATGGCAATATTTCATCTTCGAGAGTTTATGGATTCGTGCTGTCGATGTACAAAATGTTATAAATTACTTTTAAGAAATATATGAGTACCTTGTCTCCTCAAAGTGAACTCTTATTTAATTTGTTTTTCATTAATTAAGCAAATATATCATATTGTGCGTCACGTCCTGATTTTTACGTCACGTCGACGAGTAAGCAGGCTTTATCTAGGTGATGTTGGCTGTGCAAACCGTAGGGAACATCCTGCAGTGTCTCAAGATGTTCGATAGCAGACGACAGGAAAATACGTTGTCGTCTGCCAAGCGCGCGGTACGCCATTCTCGATATTCCGACAACGTGTAAATGCAAAACGTCATCTTTGGCGGAACGTCTGCCCCGTTTTCGATTTCTTTTTCTTCCTCTGGGATATTCCGTGACGGCGGATACAGTCCCCCTCACGTCGACCGAAGTCTTCTGCAGAGGAACTTCTAGGGAGCGTCCGGGGAGGGCGCGCTCTTTCTAGGGACCTCGAGCGGACGGCAGCGTAAGAGAGGAGAAAGTAGAGAGGGAGGAGAAAACGCGTGGCTCGTATTTTCCGCGTATCCTCAAGCGCGCGCGATCAGTCCGCATCCCGAGCGGCGTGATGGCAGGTTCTGCTTTCGTATGCGTCAAAAAGTAGCAAGTTTAGGCAATCACGTGGTTATTTGTTGTGGTGCGTACGTCACACCGTCAGGACCGCGGCGACGATGAACGGTCACCACTTTTCCGAGGAAAGGCCAGGTACCTGCATCACTTTGCATCGCACTTGAAAACGGATACTAGAGCTTTGTGGTGGCGAACAGACACCTGCGTCGAAGATAGTTGTCTTCAAAGTTGCACAACAGTAGCGAGGAGTGTGAGATCGATTCGTCGATGTGCGGTTGTGAATTGGTGAGCGGATCAGACACGATGAAATGATGAGGTTGGATTAGCGTTTGACACATAGTGCATTCGCTGCTGAAGGAAGAAAATGTTTTCTGCAGCGTGTTGGATTGTGGCTAGTCTGCTGACTGTTGTTGAAGGTAGGTGTCTTCCTTTTTATATATAACGACGAGGAATATTAGTACTATTATTTTACTGCGCTGAACTTCCCCGGAACCTGCTCCAGCAGTTCTGTTTAAATTATGAAAACTGTATATTACAGTGTGAGAGATTTTTATGTAGCATGCCCTGATGCAGAATTTGTTTTACAACTATTTCTGTGAAGTATCTGAGGAGAGATATTGCACTCTTTTGTCTCTCTCTCTCACTCCCTCTATCTCTCTCTCTTTTTTTTTTTTTTTTTTTTACGGCAGGAAGAACTCGCAGACCACGTACGCCTTTTCTGTGACAATTATGAGCAGCATAAGTGTCACAAAAAGGGCGTACGCCTACCGTTTTCAACAAATCAGGGCAGATAACGATATCATTCGAGATGATGGTTGGCTAGGAGCGTGCTATGCGGTGAAGTTCATTTTTAATAGTGTAGGGAAAGCCTGGTAGAAGATGAAGCATCCCGCATCCGCGAACAATGTATCGTGGCTCAAGTGAACTTAAATGATGGACATTGACTTGTTTCGTATAGACACACACACGCACACACACACACACAAAAGAAAACAAATACTGGTAAATTTTACAGATCATAGCAATGTAGTATGTAATGTGAGAAATTCTACCACAGTTTTCTTTTTCCCTACCTTTTCTTTTATGTTGGCTCGTGAGCTTGAAAGCGTACAGATAACACGCTTGAGTGGTGGAACTATTAGACGTATTAACTATTGCGCAGTACAAAATGGTGAAACTACGCTTTGTAACGATATTCGCCCGCCAGCGCATCAAAAATGGATTGTAAAAAAAAAAAAAAAGTGCGGTATTCTTTTGGTTGACATTGTCATTGCGCAAGTCGGCTTCACCTCATTATCGAATCGGATATAGGAAGGCGAGGTGAGCTGTCACAGGCGCATTAACCTGACCTAACTTAAACTAACCAAGTTTATGGTGTCTTACCGGTTAGCTTCGTGAGAAGTCCACTCATTGCTTCGGTCATGCATCAGCCTGAAGTATACAGGAATTTTCCCAGGACTTCTTGCCTGCACCTCCCAACGATCGTATACAGCACCCACCGACTCCGTCACCGCGACACACACACACACACACACACACCCCCCCAAAAAAAGACCTGCCATTAGGGTCAAGACAGCCCGAAAAGCCAGCAGGTTCGTTTCTGACACCGCTGAGGTGAAATCCTGTGCAAATCCCTGGTAGTATATACAAGGATACAGGGGCACAAAACGGGCTTCTAAAACAAAGAGCCGAGCGCGCACCCATGTTACGAACTATATGCCCTGGAGGTACTGAAACATTCGTTTAAAACACAACTTTAAAAAAAAAACGCAGTGGACGTCAACATTTTCTGAAACTGTAGTCACACCCCGCGTATCGAATATGAGGAAGAATATGATCGGGTTGAACGGAGATATGTAGAGATCTAACCCGAACCTGTCCTATCGAAACCCTCCACGGATGTCCCGGGCGCTCGAAAACTTTGCTTCACCGACTTCGACTCAATGTTCCATTGGCGAACGCATTTCTGTTCAAGGTATAGGCGCCGCAACCTTCGTCGTTGTGTTCAACGTGCGGTGTGCGTGAAGATTCGGAACATGTTCTTCTCGAATGTGCGCGGTTTCACACTGCCCGTTTGCAACTTGAGACATCCCTGGACCGTCTTCATAGCCGACCCTTTGACGTCGTGAAAGTGCTGGGCGAATGGCCTGCGATTCATCATCAGGGTGCACAGCGCTCACTCATCATCACCTTCGTTAAGAACGCAGCAGAGCTCTCGTCTTTTTAGACGATTTCACCCTTTTTTCCCCTCTCTCTCCACTAGATCTGGAGTAGCTTGTCTCGCGGAGAGCGGGCTCACATCTCCATACTTGCCCCCCCCCCCCTACCATCATCATCATCATCCTCATGCAGAGGAAGTATGGAGAGACATATCCCCGAGTTTGGGGAAATTATTTAGGAGACAACACAGCTAGGGAACTCAGAACAGCAAGTCTGCTCGCCTAAGAACGTGTGCTTGTTTGCCGCTGCCACATGCGATCAACACTGACGCAGGCATGTGCGTTTTTGGGTTGCCCGACGCAAGCACGCGCTGCGGGGGCCGTGAAACGAGCCATCACACCGGATTACGTCAACGGAAGCCTAAAATACCCACGGGTGATTCTTCAAGCACTTGTGACGCCAAACAGCCACAGGGGTCAAACCCCCGGGCGGAAGATCGTGGCGGAACCACCGGCATGTCTTAGCAGAAAGCGCGCCTTATTCTACGATTCGTTGTCGACAAGAGGGCAGGCCAGATACTCTCATTGATTATCTGACTGATGAAGTCATTTAAATTCGAAACAAACACAAACACGAAGGCTATACTGCACTTGCCATTTGAACCAGCGCTGTTATTCTGAGATTGAATGTGCCGGCTGTACTGAATGGTGTCAAACATAATTGTGTGTGTGTGGGGGGGGGGGGATTTATTGGAACAGAGAATAAAAAATGAGGTGTATAGTGACTGTAACACTAAACGGTACTTAGGCTTGCTACTCAGAAAAGAAAAAAAAAGCTCTCCTTATACGCTGGTGTTTATATCATGCACTCTTAAAAATGAACTTCACCACATAGCACGCCCCTAGCCAACCATAATCTCGAATGATATCGTTATCTGCTCGGATTTGTTGAAAACGGGAAGCGTACGCCTTTTTTGTGACAATTGTGTTAAGACAAATGTTAAGTGTCACAAAAAAGGCGTACGCCTCCCGTTTTCAACAAATCAGGGCAGATAACGATATCATTCGAGATTATGGTTGGCTAGGAGCGTCCTATGTGGTGAAGTTCATTTCTAAGAGTGTGTGAGTAAATGTTTTCATGCGTTAACGGTTGATGTACTAATTTTACAGTGAGAATTTACGTATTTATTTATGAGGTTTATGCGCTGACATGCCGTCGACACGCTAAAGAAACGTATTTTTCTCTCATTTATTTTGGATGTGCGTTTTACGCCACTAACACGAATTTCCTTTTCATTTCTCCTGTCGTGCTCATTCAAAAATATTTTTTTTCCGAGAACACCAAATTTGCTGAGCGTGTCGTATGTGTCCTCGCTTTAGCATCACGTCTACGTCGTTACGTTCTCCACGCGTCATCACATGCGACATAAACATATGGAAAGTAACGCTTCCTAAAATGCTTCCTGAATTCCGGAAACGTGTGGCGTCCCTGGTGACGTTTTCGCTGATATTGTGTTCGCTGTTTGCGGAAAACCTGGAGGAAGCTGCAGCATCTCGCATCCGCGCAATATATATCCCGAATTCCGCGAATTTCAGTTGGAACAGTCATTCACTTCGTAAGAACGCACAATGAGCGAAATTGCACAATGCGCAATTGCGCAAATGCGCAATGCAATTGCACAATGCGAAATTGGTACGGATTGTGGCACGTAGAATTATAGGAATAAACCAGGGATGGGCATAAATACATTTTTTGTGTATTTAAATATAAATACAAAATACTATGTTCAAACAGCTACTCAAATACAAAATATAAATATCGTACTGTAATACCATAACGACTACCATAAATACTGTGAAGAAGATGTCCTCCGGAATTGCAGAAATAACGATGACCGTAACAACGAGCCAGCAAATAGCATTTATTTGTTAGATTATCGTGGCGATTTTAATATTAGAAGTTTCTCGAAGACTGCATCTTCTAAGTAGTTATCTTCTGTTCGGCCGTATAGAATCGGATTCGCAAAGGAGAGCATCTCTCCACAGGTGCCGGTGAAGAAAGGCTCGTATTAAATTTGACGAAGATGCTTCGTACAGCAACGTAGTCCCGACCGTTGTCCGCAACAACAGTGTCACAACAGTGCAACAACACTCGTCATCTAAAATGGTTTGTCGCATGTGCGTGCTTGCGAAAACACGGCATAACTGCGCGGCTCTCGAAACTCTGCTTTTGCCCTCTTACCGTAACTTTAAGATATGAGTCAGTATCTTTAGGAGTATTTATAAAGTATTCACAAAAATAAATACCCAAAAATTGGTATATTATTATAAATACTATTCTAATTTCAATGTATATTTAAATACTGCCCATCCGTGGAATAAACTTAACGGGCACCTTTCTTATATGTCAGCTCGTGATGTTGAAAGCATCCGAATAGCATACTAAACGGCAACGGAAAGGTTGAACGGATTACCTGACGGCACGGTATAAAATGATCATATGACATTTTGTAACTCCAATATTTAAACCACCACAATAACCATCAATTAACACCGAGAATTTACCACATTCTCGTACAATGCTATCACTGTTGAATACTACGTCCTATGGCACGAGCAGAGGTTGAACGTCGGCAAAATATTCGTTACAGTTGAAAGTCAGCGCAGCATAACCGCGGTCTGCACTCGTATATCCTTCCGCACATGTCTACTTATAGTACCAAATTAGCGATCTACCCGTACGTCATGCAGCCAGACAGCGTAGTGCATTGTGGATAAGTGGCAATATTTCTGCGAAAAGCTGCTTAGATCTATCCAATCAAAACATACCCTTCTATTCATGGGCGGTGTCCTTGATCCTGACTTTCCTCGACGACAAGCAAAATCGGCTCCACTATGTTTTCCCTGTGTATGCCCCTGTTGGGCGTAAACGTAGCAGTGATACGTAACAAAGATTTCTTTCACTTTTTGAGATCTCCAGCCTTGTTTGTGATGTCTTGTTTATGTGCGTCTCACTTTTTATTTTCTTATTTTTCTTGTTTCGTAGATAGAATGTACACTGTCATTTACGTAATATTTTTGCACCGTTCATCCACGAAAACCGGAAAATGTTCAGTCCCCAAACTCTGCTCGTGTTCGTTGCTCACTGTCTTCAAGTTTTTCTTATCATGTGATAGCGGACACCACAAAAACAATGTACGTGTTTACTGGGCTGTCATATATCTTCTACGTATGAGCTTTTTCTTTTCTCAAAAATTAATCTCGCAGGCTCGAGGATTGGCTCTGTATGTGTGTGTGCGGGGGTGGGGGGATGATGTTTGGGGGGAGATGCAGTAGAAAAGGGAACGGTGAAAGCGGAAGAGGAAATGCGATGTTGGTACAGTAGAGGGAGGGGCGTGCAGTCCCTCTTGCTCTTGAATTCGGAGAGTCCCGCAGAACTATACCCAGCACAGCGAACGCCCAAGTTTGGATGCTCCCAGAACCGCAGTAACTGGCACGATGATTGGCTAAATTACCCATTGATTAGTTAAAGCATTAAAACGCAAGTGAGCTGGAGGAAGTGGTAGGGACAGAGGTAATGGAGTGTTATACTATCCTCTCTACTTGTGTTCTGTGCCTCTGTCCCCACCTCCTCAAGCTCACGGAAATGCCACCGTCCACAAGTTACCGCATTCGCTACAATGGCGTGACGTGAGCGAGGAATAGCCACATACTCAGGAACACAAACTCGTTGAGTGAAGGGAACCCTCGTACGCCAACGCATATTTAAAATATCCACGTTCATATAGAGGGGGATAGAGGTGCGGAGGGAGGGAAAATGGTGCAGTGGGTGCACTTGGGAGGCTCTTCTCACTGCATAGTAGAAAAATCGATGGGTGGAGGATGTACATGCCCCACTCTCATTTGAGGGCTGAAATCCCGCACTCTTAGAAATGAACTTCACCGCATAGCACGCTCATAGCCAACCATAACCTCGAATGATATCGTTGTATGCCCTGATTTGTTGAAATCGGGAGGCGTACGCCTTTCTGTGACAATTATCAACAGCATAAGTGTCACAAAAAAGGCGTACGCCTCCCGTTCTCAACAAATCAGGGCAGATACCGATATCATTCGAGATGGTGGTTGGCTAGGAGCGTGCTATGCGGTGAAGTTCATTTTTAAGAGTACAGGGCACCGCGAATATGAAAGCGTCGCACCTGGGGCCTAAACAAGGGGTGCGTCTAGGCAGATTGTACCACGCCGTACGGTCGGTTCCAACATTGGTCACAGTAGGCAAACACGCTTACAAAGTGGTTTACTAGATTTTTGAACGCCTCAGGTGACAAGACACTACGGAGAGCGACTGTTCTGAGGCTGATGCACGCAAACAGACAAACACAATACAAGCCTCAAGGTGCCCAATAAGGACGTGAACAACTGAAATGTGGCAGTCTTCGAAAAAGCCTAGACAGCGGCGCGTGGTTTGAATCACGCATTTCTCGATTGCCGGTAGGGTGCGTTATCGAATTACGTTACGCTGGCATGTTCTTTTTTTTTTTTCTCTCAAAAACTTTTATTGCGGTTTATGATGCTCCGTGCTACGTACTAGAGCGACGTGATGAATGATACAATATTTACGTTATGTACATCCCATTGAAAACTGCTGCACATAACATGATACGCCCCAACAACACCGAATATCCTCTGGATGTACGAATAATGTCCTGACGGATTCGTACATCCAGAGGATATTCGGTGTTGCTGGAGCGGCGACGAATGAGAGACTCACGCACATTACAAAAAAGCAAACTCCACCACACAACCATCCAAGCGCCGTGAAATTTCACAAACACAAAACCCGGTACGAAGAAAGTCACATAAGGCTAAAATGTGCACAAAGGCGCAGCATACGCGCCTAAGAGATTGGAACATAAAGACAAACAGCATAGGAGGAACCAAGAAGACGAAAAATTAGTACTCTACCGGGCCAATTCGTAAGAGATCGATGACGCACAGCCATGCGTGTGCGGAGTTTCGTCACACGCACTAGAAAGTGCGCTAAAGAAAACACCGTACGACGGCCGACGGACGTCTCATTTGCATCACATATATACGACCCACAATGCGTACAACCCCAACAGGAGGCATCTGCTTTCCGAAGGCTTACCACTGAACCTCGTTCAACTAACGGGACGGCGGGAAGTAACTAGTATCTGATGCTCTGTCAGCAAACTTGTACGTATTTTAAGTATTGTATTTTAAATACTTGTTTCGGTATTTAGTATTTTACTAGTTACTTTTTTCAATGAGCATTTTGTACTACATTTTCGTACTACCTTTGTACTACATTGGGGGTATTTTGTGTGTACCTTTTAAAGTATTTTGGTACTCTATTTTAAATACTCTTGCTTTCAAGTATTTTGAACTCTAAATCGGCTCTCAGTATATGGTATCTTATTTTAAATATACATTTGTGCCGTATTTTGTGTGTACGTGAGTGTGTGCCCCGTTTGTTGAAAGAGGCCCAGTGGTAAGTCTGCCTGGACACTGCACTCTTAGAAAAAAGGGCTGGAGCAGTTACACCTTTTAGGAGGTAATAGTTGTCGCATACGTTGGTGCCTAAAAGATTGCAGAGTTCGACCTGCCACCTACGAATGATAAGGTTACCGCTTATGATTCGTCGGGCGACGGGGGGCGTACGCCTTTTTGTAGCAATTTGGATATATGGTAATTGCTTTTACCACCCTTTTACACCCTTTACCAGACGCTCTGTTCACCAAGGTGGTAACTGTAGAAGTTACCACCTTTTCACACCCTTTTATCTTAGAGGTACCACGTTTGAATTGACAAGCAATTTTAGTGTTCCCTGAAGACAAGGCATCACTTCGGCGAAAACGAGGATACAACTTTCTCAGAGCAGTGTCAACACCCATTAAGCCAAAGCAGAAATCAGGGCCATATCTTCTCTCAAAATCTGTGTCGCCTTGGTAGAGAGCTTTACAGCTGCCGACTTCCGATAATCATCACTGACAGAGAACTGTGGAAGCACGACGATGTCGGCGGTTATAACGCTAAGCAGTATATCTCTTGGCGTATTAGGAACGAACCGGAAGTCATTTGTCGCATATGTGTGTGTGTACAGTACCACGGGGTAATTTGCTACAAGGAGGGGGGGGGGGGGGGGGACATGGAGACGGACGAGACCGCAATGTCATAAAAGACCGGGTCGCAGGAGGTCATGTTGCCGTTGTTCGCTGGACAGCGTCGGGCAGACACAAAGAGATTTTGTTCTCTTGATATGTGAGAGACTGTTTTGAAGCGATCTTTTCCACGCACTTCACAGAAAAATAGAAATTTATGCCGAAAAACAGCCCGTCAATATTGTTGGAATGCGACGGGACAGGATGACGTGTTATGCCGTGCTGTATGAAAAGTCCGCAAAAACGTTTTTTCCTCGTGCACGTTGATCGTAAAGAAGGTCACAAAAATCATCGACCATCATATCGACTCGTGATAAGTCAGTATCTCTACTGCATATTTCGCAGTAGCGACAGGGACGATGGCGACCTGGTTAACAATTAAGGCCGAGGCAGAACGTGAGAACTTACATAAAACAATGAGGAGTGTTGGCGAACGGCTTTATCGATATGAAAACAAAGATACCTCCGCAATCACTGGCTCAAGCGACGACAAATGCTGTTCTCCATGTTCACCTTCACAGGTCCGCTATGTTCGATTTTACCTTGAAGCTCCGTGCATATAGGAGGTGTTTACAGCAAACTTGGCTCGCGTTCGTATAAGACGATAGTTGGGTGTGTCACGCGACAGTATTCCGTATTGCACTTCATCATTGTGTATGTAAAGAGAAAGACGAGACGAGATGTTGGGACTTTTGTGGCAGTCTTCTTCTAACGCATCCAATTTTTCTTCTTGTCTGACAGACTTGGAGACATGTAATCGCATTTGTATAAGACATACAAGTGGATTGACGTACCGACGGGTGAGTCACGGGAACAATGTCAATGGCAGAGTCAAATAAATGTTTTTCCCTTGGCGTCTGAGTGTTATGTTCCTTCTGCATGTGAGCGGGATGAATCATGCTTTTGGATTGTCAAGACATGACCAGCTGCAGGTTCAAGGCGACGGCCGCCTTGGGGCTTCCCCCGGTGTCAAATGTAAACAGCGACGTTGCTAAGGGAAGCGAATGCTGTGCTGAACGTGGGAAAGAAAAGACGACCCACGACGACGAGGTAAATTTTTCGCAGTGGTACGTGCAGATGCAACCATCGCTGTAGTTGTATACAGGGCCTGTAATACTATAAAACAATGCGTATTCCGATATATCGAACAGCCGGATACGTATTCCGATATATCGAACAGCCGGATACGTATTCCGATATATCGAAGAGCCGGTTCGTTATATTAAAGTGCTATTTTGTTAACTTAACAAGCGTTAAATAATTATTTACTTTCAATTGAGCAGAAGTGATGTGAAAGTGCCGGCTGCTTAGCTGTTAGGACATCTCTATTTTTCTTTCGACATCCCTTCCACGAACTCCTGTTACTAAGCATTTCGCAGTGCACTAATAGACTAACACGTCAATTTATTCCGGTGCGTACGGCACGTTTCTTTTATGCAAAGTAATTTGAGATAGCAAGAGCAGCAGAGTACAGGGAGATCCCGTTGCTTCGAACGCGACACGCAAGTACGCAGAAGAACAACGGAGAGTGCATACCAAATAAAGCAATGAAGTGGAAAGAAATGGGGACGTTTCTGGAAGGGTATTCCTCCACCGTCTGTTCTCTATATAGGATGTCCGCTTTCCTGCGGATTTCTCACTCATATTCTAGGAGAAGTCGGATGTTTCCAACCTGTCGCCACGGTACACTGTAATGCGCAAGACATATAATGTAATCCGGATAAAACCATTCTGCGACTAATAAAGGGGGCGCGACGCGGATTTTGATTATTTCTTCAGATTTTTTTTTTTCGATTTATGCATCAGCTGCTCAACAACAACAACTACATGAATGATTATGGGACGAGGTGATTCACCGCAACAATTTCCCAACAACAACAACAACAATAAATGAAGAGGTGATGATGACATGGGATGTTTCCCCGTGGTAGCCACAGGACACTACCCCACTTCGCAGTGGTTAATATGAGAGGATTAATTGCCCAAATGTCCTTTTGTAAGTGCGAAAAGCGCAAGGGCTATGCGTGTCCATCGTCAGTCAACAAGTTGGCGATAGGTGGGTGTTGTTTACGCCAAAGCACAGAAAGATTTTTAGAAAAAATCTTCCCGGAAACAACACCGCATAGAAAGATTCTTCCCGCTACTTCTGAGTATATCATTCAATTGTATTTTTATTTTTATTTTATTTTTTTCGCAGATTACAGTATGAATATACCAGAGGCACATTTTTGATGGTGGTGGCTCCCAAGTCGTTTATTGGCATCGCTTACAGCCGCGGGTGCTTCGCGGCGGTGACACTAAATTTGAAATCATCTATAAAGTTGTACCTCTATGTCGACGTCTAGTGGCGATGCGTCCGAAGTTGAAAAGAGAGAGAGAACGTGAGTGGAGACAGTTTTGCAGCTCGCCATGTGCTCGGATTCGCTGCACAATTCGCAATGTCAATCTCGCGAAAGGATTCGCACACAGGCTTTCGATGTCCTCAGCGCGTCGGACCAAAATGTAGACCAAGCGAGTTGCACATCCTCGGTGAAGATGGAGACCGTGCCTTCCGCGGTGACTCACTTATACAAATTGTACGGAAAGATTACCATCTGGGAGATCTCGCGAAACCGTTAGCACGGGAGACAATACTCTCGGTCCTTTTGTTTTCCCCCGCTTCCAAATGACGGGCCGCTTGCAACATAATAGGAGGCAGTCCAGTTGTCGCCGGAGAGCTACTCGGCCTTTGCGGAAAAGAAGCCTTCGTCAGAGCGGGAGAAATTTTCCCACTGTACTGCCCATTGTCGGCTTCCGAGGGCCCCCCTTTTCTCTGTCGACCGGGAACCTACTTTTCGATGACAGCAGGTGCGAAATTTACGTGCAATTGTCGCTATATAATAAGGGAACGAAGGTATATTTCCAACATCCTCACGATCGACGAGCAAATTTTTGTCCCGCGCTTTCAAAGTGCTGAAGTTTCGTTAGAGTGCCCAACGTATGGAACAAGGGAAAGGGTGCAGGCTACACTCTTAAAAATGAACTTCACCGCATAGCACGCTCCTAGCCAACCATAATCTCAAATGATATCGTTATCTGCCCTGGTTCGTTGAAAACGGGAGGCGTACGCCTTTTTTGTGACAATTATGAACCGCATAAGTGTCACAAAAAAAGGCGTACGCCTTCCGTTTTTAACAAATCAGGGAAGATAACGATATCATTCGAGATAGTGGTTGGCTAGGAGCGTGCTATGAGGTGAAGTTCATTTTTAAGAGTGTAGTTGGTATAAATCCATGAGGAAGACCCAACGACACGGACACAGAACGTATGATACAGGAAATGAAGAGCCCTAAGGTGTAAGAGATGGGACAATCCTCACATAAAAAAACAAATGACAATTTTACTCCTTTTGGGGAGTGTATGCATTGCCACAACCATGAGTTACTCTAGAGACGAAATGGGCGGAAGCTTTTGCAAAGCTTGGGACTATAGCTATGTTAGCACTATTCCAGAAACCGTTTTTGGCCTGCTTTCCTTGCCGATTAGCGGTCTTCGTGGCGAAGAGTGATATCGCGACCATGTTGTAGTGTTGTTACATAATTTGAACTAATCACAGTCATTATGTCAGACGAACGCAAAGCGGCATCTGTCAGCCGTTTGATGTCGAGAAGCAGTCCTGTATCACCTTCACCTGTGCGTACGCGCTACGCTGCTTCGAAAATTAAATGCATTCAGGTACATCCAAAAGCGCCCCGATTGTCAGCTGAGAGCGAAGCCCGTGAAAATAACCCACAGGGCAAGAAAACGGCATGGAACGAATCGCGAGCGCGTATCTAACGTCTGTTTTCACAGACAGCGCTCGACAATACCGAGTCTCATTAAATCGGAAGCACTCTATACAAAGCGACACGATAAAGGAAATTATCAAACTTAAGCTTAGCCAATGTCATGTCACTCGCTTACAAAGCGATTGGCTTAGCACATTTTTGGGAACCGTTACCGTTAACACCCTCCAACATCGGAACGTGTCTATGTATACGATAAGCCAGTCTCTTCATTTCTAATGGCTGACATCACTGATCTGATTTTTAATTGGCAGCTTCTCTTATATAGTATCGTTTTCGTAGATGGCTTCCGGACAACAAAAATCCCTTTATGCGGGTACGCTCGGAAATAACAGTGCAGCCATCGCTCAACATTACCGAATGAGACCTTGACAACACCATTACGTTGCGCCGGATCATCCTTACTATCATTACTGAAGAAGAAAAAAAAAAAGTAAAACGCAACCTTCCTTCGCAGCTGCACTTGGAGAACAAAGGGCTCTATCAGTGCAAACATTCAGATTATTGTGATGAAGCAACACGCATCGATGGAGTCAAACGCGGGAAACGGGTCAAGTACATCAAGGCCAATAGCACCGACAGCATGTGGTATATACACACATTCCGGCCTTGTCTTTCACTGGGTGCCCCGCCCGCCGGTGGAATTACATACCGCTTATATTAAAGCCCTCGGTGTTATTGCACTTAGAGCCTTCATAATTGGAGACGGCTTCGCGTGCATGCTGTAACGAAGGACAAGTGTGTCACCGTGAGAGGCAGCTTACACACACACAACGTGACATTATGTGAAGCGCACATTTGGCACAGGATGCTGTCAAGGGGATGAGTGCCAGAATATCCCCCAGACTTGGATCGTTGTTGTTGATGAAATACGATATCACGGGGAGGGTATGAAGTAACTTGGCAGCAGCGAAAGCGAACGCGTTTCGAAGATGTGGCTGCAGAGGTGCATGTATCCAAAAGTGTCCATGCGTTTCCAAACTCTGAAAACGGGATTTTTTTTTTAAATTGGATCGGAGAATGTAAATTGGGAGGGACTGACAGGTCACCCGATTAATTATGGTATTCCCACGTTAGCTCTCCCCACTCCACCCCACCCCACCTCGTAAAGAAAAGGATACCGCATATTAAAACTGCATTTTATCGTGACCGTGGGAATTCAATGAACCAAGTACAACAGATAGAAGAGAAAACTGAGTGCGGTTCCTAATTCCTATACATGCCGCTTTTCACAGCTTCCGGTTTGGTGCCAAAACGACATCCGGTTTCACAGGAAACACGCTCTGCGCCGATTGATGCAGTTATCGCTTCCGATTTGAGAAGAGAGAGGGCCGTATACGCCTTTTTGTGGCAATTCAAATTGTCACAAAAAGGCGTATACACCACCCGTTTCCAACAAATCAGGAAAGCGAAATATATAATTCTGTATGGAGGCTGTTTCCGAGTGTCCTCAGTCGCGTAAGGACCGGAAGTCTTCGTGGCACCGGAAGTTGCGGCGGGGGCTTGTTTATGTTTACCCGAGAATGTCATGTATAGCATAGGTTGGCACTTTTCTGGCAGTTCATTCAACATCACATCATACTGGGCTTTACAGCTCACCACATCACTTCATCATAACACGCCGTCCGACTTCGACTTCGACTTCAACTTCAACATCACATCACAGCCCATTACTCAACATAAAATCATTCTCCGTGAAGAGAGTCTTTTTGTGTGTCGGGTGCCGCGAACTTTGTGAAGGCAACGACAACACGGAGCTGAGCATTCGCCACTAGGATTATGCCATCCCTACTTTTCCTGGTGAGACGTTATCGACTTTCTCGTCTCGAGTAACTCCTATTAAGATCTGTCACGTACGTTCGGGAGGAAGACGTAGACAAAACAGAGGAACAACTAATACACCTTAGCTTTGCACAAAACGGTGGATGGTTTTCAAGGCTTCGCGTAGTTGAAACGGACTATTAAACAAACATCATCATCTTCTGCATTACAAGAGTGCTGTCAGGGTCGCGTGTGATTGGATGAGATATAACATCCTTTTCTCTCTCTCTCTCTCTCTCTCTCTCTTTTTTTTTTTTTTTACATTCAAGCTCAACTCAACATGCATGCACGCAGAAATTATTCTTAAAATAAAATGGACAAGTAACACTCTCTTTCCCCCCTCTATTTCTGTTGTGACACTTTGGTATGTAGTTCATTACATCATGCACGTATTCCTTCAGAGGGACTGCATGCATCACAGGTTCAATCTCGCACTCTCAAACGCTTGTATTGCCAAATAAAATCTTGCGTTCAAAGAAAACGTTAGAAGAAAACGAAATGAAAAGGTTTGTATCGTAAAAACAACGTAGCGGCCACATCGTATTGCACGTTCTTTATTATGAACTCCCACATTCGGACGTCTTACGAGGCACTGTCGGTATAAGGCGCGTCTCCTCGGAGTTTCCTTGCCCGCGTCTTACAGCATATACACAACGGGTCCAGGAGACTTCAAAAACGGTTCCCATGCACGTGATTCTCTCTCCCTGGATTCCTCACGGAATCTTTTCTCCAAACAACAATAAGTGGCGTACCAACGCCCACCCAATTCAAAAGTGCCGTCCCACATAACGTCCCCCCCCCCCCCCACCTTTTGTGTGTACACGCTTTCCCCGTCGCAATTCCCTGTGTGCATACAAAGTGAGCTTCCTTTTTTTTTTTCAGCTCCAGTACGAGCAAAGGCAAGATTTGATGTTGAGCAAACTGGTGCACAGTAAAGAAAGGAGAGAAGTTATTCTCAGAACAGAGATCCCGTGCACGTATTGTTGGTGTTCCCAGGCACCACAACCGCCTCTTAGAATGTAGTAGATGCAAGATAAGGACGCATGCGCAAAATAGCGTGTGATAGCATAACGATTACTTGGGTTATGAATTGGGACGAATTTGGTGGTAAGGGTGGGGGGGGGGGGCGTGAGAGCTTTTTTTACGAAGCGAACGAAAGCAATTCGCGGGCTAATGCGAAAGTTACAAAAAAAAAAAAAAAAAACGGGCGAATTTTAGGGAAATGTTTCGTGTTTTCGACGTGGTGCGGTGGCAGCTGTCGCACAACTGCTCCACTTCATTCTGAATCATCGGAATTCGCGCTGCACTTTCAAGAAACACAACATTATTCGTTAATGGCGTATGCGGCCGTTTGAGATTTCTACGCACTTAAATGCATGGCAGGTGTAGTCTCCTCAACGTACTTATGTTCGGCACGCTTCAAATAAATTAGTCTGCATTACTGATTTGTGTGCCAGCTGCCAGGATTATACGAGGATCGTACCAGTAAATAACGGAAGCTGCCCCTGTAACCACCTTTGATTCTCCATTAATATGCAAGCTGACATCGCGAATCAAAAGTTCATTTCCGCGAAAGAAACAATGGCACGATATAGAGAGCGGGTGAGCGGCTGGGAAAGCGCACGTATGTTAAGCGCACTTGAGTTTCTACATAAGCATCTCATGTGACAAGAGTGGTCGAGTTTTTAATGGGTCAAGTGTAATATGCAAGCAGCATGGCCTCACCCATTTCGCAGCAACGCTCTACGAATTCGACCAGACATTTGGGAGCTGCAGCTGAGCAGAGGTCGTAGCCCACTCAGTCGTCCCAGTGCACTCGACACCGATAGTCGACGACGCAGACGACACTAAGCAGACGACGACTCGCAAACCCGGAAGGAAGACGCGCGTTGGCGAATGAACGCCCATGCATGACACGAGCAAAACACTATTACATAACATACAAAGAAACAGAATTAACGACGGAATTACAAATGGTGGCGTAAGTCTTTGCCGTCAGACGGCGCCAGTTCAAATGTCTCCGAGTAAGGATTACGCTCATATCCTGTACGATGTGTCGAACGTTTCGACAAGGTTTTTCGCAAACGTCATCGTGTGAATGTGTCTCGAATGGTGGAAGGTGGACAGGCGTCAAATAATGGAATAACAGAAGTGTTTCACAGTGTTTCATAACACATCAGTGTTGCATGTCGATGTTCGTTCACACCTGTCTCCTATCTCGCGAATTGTGCTCACACACTTCAGACAATTTCGGGCTGTATAGACATTTTTAACGATGATGTTCGTAGGTTTCGAAACGCTGTCATGTATAATCATTACACTTGATTGCTTCCAACGGTTTTCTCATTTTGTGTTCATTTGTTGTGTTTTATAAGTGCACCATTACAGAGGCTCTGCTGTTCATGGGCATTCAGATGTATTCAAAATATTCAAATATATGCTGAAACTACTGAAATAGGGCGTCGTTACCTCTACCTATAGGACCCAAATTATAGAAATGATTAATGCCGCGTGCTCGTGTCTTTGTTTTCATTTATTTCTTCGTCAGTCCGCACGGGCCATTACAGGACTGATGATGATTGCAGGACACAATGTCTCAGTATTAACTTACACGGGGGTTACACTTACATGGTACCCGGGTTCGAATCCCGGTGCCGGCTGTGCTGTCTGGGGTTTTTCCTGGGTTTTCCTCAGACGCTTTCAGACATATGTCGGCACAGTTCCCTTAGAAGTCGGCCCAGGACGCACATTCCCCCAGGGCGTGAGTCGTGACGTTGCCCACATACGTGAGGCCGACAACGGCAAGCCCTATCACCACCACCACCACCACCACCCTACACGGGGGTTATTTAGGGGTCATTCAATAATCTAGGAAACAGGTGTACCTATCTTTCGACGCTGGGTGTGTGATCACTCGAAAGACATACACGTACCGCCGTTCACGTTCCCTTTCCCGTATTTTATTTCATTATTTTTAATTCTCCTTTAATATCTGGGATGTCTAGACGGTAACGACCAGCTGCATAAACGAAAAAAAAAAAAAAACTAATGACGTAACAACTCAATTAACGACAGATCGATATTGTCTGAGATATACCAGTGTAACACGCATGAAAGCAGGCCAATGAAGCCTAACGAATGGCAGTCGTCATCCTTGGCTGAAGGTCCGAGCGGCTTTGATTGCGCCCGTGGGATTCAACCTCACGGGAAACAGGCGAAGGGGTTTATTTTCGGGGGAACACGAACGTAAATTCTGGGCGGGGATCCAACGGCGGTTGGCTTTTAAAGTTTCGTAGTTGAAACGGGACTGTTAAACAAACAGCTTCGCCTTCTGCATTACAAGAGCGTTGTCAGGGACGCGTGCGAGTGGATGAGATGACCTTGTACGTAAAAGTGATTCTTAAAATAAAATGGGCATCCCTCACAAGGGACCGAGAACAAGAGCATAACCGAGACGAGTTCACCATGAGTGGCAAAACTCTAACAGTAATGTCTGACACACCCGAAAACAGCGTACATATTAAACGAACTAGGTTTAAAGATTCGCAGCACTTCTGCACCTAAAGAAGCCCCAGCGATATTAGCGGCGGTGATGGTGATGGATGATGATGATGATGGTGGTGGAACTGGTTGCCGTAGACGGTCACGTTTAGGCGGGCAACGTCGCGACTGTCGCAGGAGAACCGTGCGTCTTGGGCCGACTTAAAGCGTCCCAGATAAACCCAGCGACAACACCCAGATATCTAAGGCGGATTCGAACCCGGGCCTTCTCCCAGCGATATTATAAGTATGATGATGACGTGGGTCAGACACCAATGGGAGCGCTACGCTCCGAGATGAAACGGTGTCGGCGCGCTGCGGACAAACGATGAACTACCGTAGTGTGGATAGCTTCCTCGGGTCGTCTGCTTTTACACGTTTATTCCGTGTTCAGTGCAGTAGGTGGAGCATTGGGGAACCGAACAGTATCGTACCAGTGATCTTCCGGTGAATATACGCTAGAATTCCGGAAAAGAACAACTCCGAACATCGGCACACGAGAAAGGTGACGGTGTCGCCCCCTATTAGTCGGGCCCGTTTGCTTCACGTGCGCATCGCAATATACCCAATAAAAATTCCTCTGTAAATGCGTCCCTTCCCGCTCTTGAGCCGGGTTCTGAGTGAGAGCATTTGTGAAAAAAAAAAAAAAAAATTCAAGTGCTGTCCCAGACACTATTTTCGAGCCACATTTCCACGGGCGCACACAGAAACGCAAACCTTTTTCGTGCAAGCCCGGACCAATTTCTGTCACATTTTACGGAACCCGTCTATACATTTCCGTGCCATTTTTTTTACGAACGACCACTTTTCATAGACGTCCACTTTCCAGCCACTTCAAATCGCACCGGAAGCGAATGAACGTTTTCACGTCTGTAACGACACAGCACGCAGCGAACAACGCATAGTCGCTTACTCGCTTGTCCCACTTGCGGTGCCCCCATGAATGAACTGGAAAAATTTACACGTGAAAAACAACCCCTATATCTCTCGTCTACCATTCCCCCCGCGCTTTCACCATTTCCCTCCTAGATGTCAAGGCTTCGCACATTTTTTTTTTTTCTGTGGCCAACGACCCATTAAAACGGGCATTCACATGCTAGAATAATCTAAAAGGCGCCACTGAATTTGTGTCGCGAGTGAAACAGGGCAGGAAACATGAAGTAGTTCTCGCGCTCGCGGCGCGCGCTGCTAATCCTCTAATTTCTGCGCGGAAAACGGAAAACGTTGGACCAGAGGAGTCTAATCTTGAGTACCGTTGCTCTCAGGGACTTGTTCAAGTGGTGTTCAAGAAAAGATGCGCCCGCAAAACGAGAATCTTTTTCCCTAAATATAATTGAGTGCGTTCGTATGATGAGGAGGAACATGTGATGGGAGATACGTGTAACGTTTTGCTTTTTTGTGTGTGCAGTCCTAGTTGTGTTAAAAGAAGAAACTGCTTTCCGATGTAATTGGCCGCATTCTAGAGCGAGAGCACGTGTAAAAGGGAGAGAAGTAAAATAACTCTCGTTGAGTTTTTAGTGCAGAACGTGAAGGACGAGATTTTGCGGATGGGTTTGGAGAATTGAGAAAACGTGTTTCGGGGTATTTTCGTCCCATCCGCCATACGTACTTTTGTTTTGAGAGCTGGAGTAGGAGTAGCGGACAGGTTGTAATTTCCGAATAGGCACTGAAGCAGTCGGCAGAGCAGATTTGCTGTCCTACTCGCAAACTCTACTCCTCCTACTCGCTTCTAGTGAACAGACAAAATAGCACATACGCAGGCAGGCTGGTGGAAGAGATCCACGACGCCCAACCTCAGGCTTCGTCGTCATGGTAGCTTTTAGTGCTCTCGCATTTTTAGTCAAGATTCAAGATTTTCGTTTATTTGTCTCAGGTAAAAGATACAAAATTCAATTGGACCGTGAGGGCGAACCCTGTGATATACGGTCCTGTCAGACAAAGAACTCAATCCTATACAAATAAAAGTCCTATAGTATTTTGTACTTTCAACGATGTCTACCTACGAAATTTACACTGCATGGAAAATGCTGCGTCGCGCAGCCAGTGGAGGTCAGCTCAATTGCTCATGTATCACATCTAATGTTTCGCGTGTAATGGGGTAGTGTACTGCTCTGCAGCGGTGAATCATCCCATTTCATAGTCACGATTTATTTGTTGTTGTTGCTTCATATTTCTGCTAAATTTTATAACGCACCCTTTAATACCTGTTCTGACAACACTATGACAGCATTATGACAGAAAGAAAAGAGAGGCACCCAGGTAAACGATTATTTAGCCAACTCG
Source organism: Ornithodoros turicata (assembly GCF_037126465.1). Taxonomy (NCBI): domain Eukaryota; kingdom Metazoa; phylum Arthropoda; class Arachnida; order Ixodida; family Argasidae; genus Ornithodoros; species Ornithodoros turicata. The sequence continues at coordinate 11,441,209 of NC_088206.1, read as the reverse complement.
TAACCTTCGTTTTGCTAACACTATTTTGTAGTTACCACCATATATCCATAACCGAAACCTCAACATTATAGATAGCCCAGACCAGCGTCTGATAGGAACCATAGAACCAAGGTGTTCGACGAGAAAAAGATACACGTCATCAATCAATCATCATCATCATCAAGAGAAGATACACGTTTCAATTATGTCACACACGGAGCATTCCACGAGAATATGTCATTAAATCCCTAAAAATATATAATGTTAAAATAACGTTATAAAATGTCAAAATAATAAATATTATTTATTTTTATTTTTTGTTTTTTGTTTGGGGAATAGGAAGTTTGCGTGCTGCATGGCTGACCTTTCCCCTTTTATCTTTCCTTTTCTCTTTTTCTCACAATAAATTCCCCCCCATAAAAATACGTTTTACTTCAGAAAATTGTGAAACTACTCGTAATACATTCATACATCCCATTTTTTTACTTTATCACATTACCATCGCTCATACAGATTTTTAATTGGCACACGTTGGGTCCGTTTGCGTTCGTGTCACGCAGTAATTAAGCTAACTTATTAAACTATTGCTAGCTACTAGTTAAACTCGCAAATTAGCCAAGCGAAGGCAGCATTTTTCTGCATGAATTCGGAAGCCTATCGCCATAGTACACTATTCCAGTCAAAATCGCGTTCACGCCGTGAAGCAATTGTGGATGGCTATGGATGTGGACAGATGGAGAGAGGACAGCAGGAAAGAGTGGGGACAGGGGCGCCACCGCAGATTTCACTGAGCATATACTTCGCCCAGCGACGGATTTTCGGCTGTCAAATTTTTGCAGAAATAACAACAACAGCAACTTTATTTTCGAGATGATCAACGAGGAGTAATGGGGATAAATCTTGCGAAGAACCCAGAGATTTTGAATGGAATATAGTGGCGCTATGGCGATAGGCTTCCGAAGTAATGCAGCAAGATGCTACCTTTGCTTGGCTAATTTGCGAGTTCAATTAACAAAATTAGCTTAATTAACACGTGACTCGAATGCAAACGGACTCAATCCGTAGCAAAAGTCTGCATGTGTTTCATAATTTTCTCGAGTGAAATCTATTTTTAGGAATTTAATGACGCCCTCTCGTGGACCACCCTGTATATAAGGATTTCAGTGACTAAAATGCTGAATAGCTAAAAGGAGATATCTACAAATAACCAAAGTTACCTAAACAACGAGATAATAGCAATAACGATAGATAATAAATCTCAAGTAGATATCCCGCAATCAATAAAAGAAAATACGAGGTATTTCTCCCTTTCGTTTGTCGCTTCCGAATGCTCCAATTACCACATAGGCAAAGGGGAACAGCGAAAGCAATATCGATAGAACGTGAGATAGATCACGAGAGTAATAATATTATGATCGACCACAGAGAACCGGACGGAAGCAATGACCGGAGGATCGATGCTTCTTCCTTCCGTATTGGATCTCCAGGATCGGTCGCACCAGCTGGTGCTGCATAAGGCAGGTCAGTCGCGCGCAAACCACGCGAGATCGACATCGCAACCGTCAACATATACGAGAGGACGTTGTGCCTCTCCATTTCACTGCTGTTGACGCTAAAAGATGCTTAATTTTCGACGCTTCGTCCGTTTGCGAAGCTGTATACGGCTGCAGAGATGGTTGGATGGATGAATGATTAAAAAAAAAAGAGGGAAAAAAATAGAACTGAGATATTTTCTCTCTATAATTACACGGTTTTACCAGTCTTCGTTTATGATCTTCCTACTTGGTGTTTATTTACGGACGTCTCGTTTGGTCAGGAAGAAGATAAAGTGGAAACTGGTTTTCGCTGGATATATACTAGATATACGCTTGCTTGTGCAGCGGGTTGACTTTTTCTTTCCTCAGAATCTCTTATATAGTCCTAACGTCGTCGCAGCACTCTGTGGAGCTCGATTTCCTGAACCCCCATCAATAGCATGCCGCGAAAAAGGAAGGAAGGAAGGAAGAAAACGGTTAGAAAACGTTAAGGAAGAAAACGGTTCGGTAAATAGCACCACCACCACCACGGCCGCCATCTGTCTTTTTCCTGTGCTCGTCCACACTCTTAAAAATGAACTTCACCACATAGCACGCTCCTAGCCAACCATCATCTCAAATGATATCGTTATCTGCCCTGATGTGTTCAAAACGGGAGGCGTACGCCTTTTTTGTGACAATTATGAACAGCATAAGTGTCACAAAAAAGGCGTACGCCTCCCGTTTTCAGCAAATCAGGGCAGATAACGATATCATTCGAGATTATGGTTGGCTAGGAGCGTGCTATGCGGTGAAGTTCAGTTTTAAGAGTGTACGAGGGTACGTCACAGACCACGGGGCGCAAACGGAGGCACGTCTGGTAGATGAGAAAAACCTAGACCACAAATGTCGTCTATTCCAGTTTACGCCGAGCCTCAAGCTTTTCTCGTTGGAACGTTCTTTAGTCACCAGCCTGCCTTCGTTGATGTCATTTTATCTGCCCCATAAGAGCTTCCTTTTCACTTTCTCAGGTACGGAAATAGCACGCACGTTAAATACTCTCCAAAAATAACTATCCCTCAGATCTACTGAAGCGTGAGGTTGCACATCTCTGTTTCGTGTGCGCAGGCACCTATGAAAAATTGCGTCGTTTTCCGACTATCTTTATACTTTATTTATTCGAGGTGGTCGGAAATAATGAGTAGACGAGCGGTCTGCCTTCTTTCGCTTCATTTATTATTCGTCAATTATTTCGCGCTTTCGGTTTTTATTTTAGTTAGCGTATGTTTTTTGGTGTTTATTTATTTTCATGAAATCGGCGTTTTTCGGTGATTTTTCTGCCGTGTACATGGTTTACCCTGCAGTCATCAGCGAATATAAATCGTAACGTAATTTCAAAACTGTGCGCTTCAGCGCAGCCTTAAGACCAGAAACCAATACAAAATTAGCCCCTCGGAGACGTCACAAAAGGAAAACTTTATTGCTTCACAGCGAAGTGGTGGTACCTAAATCAAAGAAGAGCAATATAGGTGCAGGCATACTTGCCCAGGTTCTTGTCGCAAATCGCTGCACGCTTTTTGCGGTTTATACCACGCGTGACATCGAGAATGCTCTCTCTGTCGCCCTAATCGTCCTCGGACATTCATTAGTATTCGGTGTTTTTCGGCTAAAGCCGAAAACGCGGAACCCTACCTGATTGATTGATTGATTGATTGATTATTTAAAAGAAAACCAGGGAGAAATTGAACTTGTCTCCTGACTAGTTCTGCTACTCCCAAAACAAAACAACAAACAAACAAACCCAAAACAAACAAAAGTACCCTACCTATAATATGATATGTTCTCATTGAACTACACTCTTAAAAATGAACTTCACCGCATAGCACGCTCCTAGCCAACCATCATCTCGAGATATCGTTATCTGCCCTGATTTGTTGAAAACGGGAGGAGTACGCCTTTTTTGTGACAATTATGAACAGCATAAGTGTCACAAAAAAGGCGTACGCCTACAGTTTTGAACAAATCAGGGCATATTGCGATATCATTCGAGTTTATTGTTGAGTAGTGTTGAGAGTATTGAGTATTGTTGGCTAGGAGCGTGCTATGCGGTGAAGTTCATTTTTAAGAGTGTACGTCCAACAAACAAAAAGCATGAACTATAGGTAGTTAATGCATGTATGAGCCTGCAAACGAGATGGCGCGTGTCACAAAATGTTTACGAAGATTACATTTGATGAGATCTTCAACGTCGGGAACCCCCATTTTGCAGAACCATTTCATCGCACTCGCATGGGTCCTCAACCGCGGTGCGAAAACCCTCGTGAAACTGGGCCATCTTTAATGCATTTTATCCACTCTACTTTGCATATTGAATGTCCCCAAAGTGTACAGCTGGAGCCAGCATGCACCTGCCACAGCTTGCCCGTTTTACTCTGTTGTTTTATCAATTTTCTTTATCGCGCATCAAATCTCGTGCATAATTTACTCGCTCTCCTCATTTTATACTGTTTCTCGCGTCTAGAGAAAGGAGGTCATCTGCTCCGGTATCGGGCAGTGATTTGTCTTCGATTTGGGCTGCCGACCGGAGGACGCGCTTTCGAACGAGTATCTAGCCTTGACAAATGACAGGGTGAGTTTACGGCGAGGTCCATATATATATATATGCTCTGTTCCCGTTTTTAATGCTACGGCAAATCATGGGCAGTTGTAATAAATGATGATGACGATGATGATGATGATGATGATGATGGGAACAAGAAAAAAAATGGAAGCGTGACTCGCGACACGCTCGAGCTGACTGTATACCCCGGCACCCTTACACTATATATAGATTAGCTAATGAGAAGAAAGTCAGAGTGAAAATAAGAAGAAATAAAAGAACCGGAAGGAATGGAAGTACAGAGCGGCGGAAGAGGGAGTTCTATGTATGTGTGTGTGTGTGTAAGCGTCGCGAAGCAACTGTAATGGGTGGAGACCAGACGTGGACAAATGGAGAGAAGACACCAGGAAGGTGAGGAAGGTGTGGGGGACAACGGGGGGGGGGAGTGTTAGTGTGCGTTCTAGGCCGACATTCGCTCGAAAGTGTCCCAAAAAACACGAAAAAGCTCAGACAGCACCGCCAGTGGTGGGATTCGAACCCACCTCCTCCCCTTCCTTAGCACGGCCAAGCCGCTTGTGAAAGAGAGGGAATTCAACTGATGAGAATCGCCAGTGGAAAACATGTGCGTCGCATACACATAAAAGTCGCAAGGTGTCTAGCAAGTGAGTTTCTTCGACGGAACGCTCCAATGCTCGCAATGCAGTCGCCTAGTGCCGTACTGGCCATCGAAAAAAAAAAAAAAAATCAATGTCAGATGGTTCGGGCGTCTAGGTGAGCACAACAGATTATAGTTGCACAGTAATACAATAATGGTAATAGTAATAATTTATTTTGAAAGGTGCCCATCGACAACCGTGACGTCTACCGGAAGGTGCACCAACAAGATCAATGGCAGTTCTAACATGGCAGAAGCAAAATAAAAACCAAAACAAGGAGAGCAAAACAAAACATCGAGAATATAAAGCAAACATCGGGAAACTGTATCAATGTGATATTAGGAGAATTCTGGTACATGTATAGGCTGCCTCGGGAAACGAATGGAAAACATGCCAATGCACGGTATACGAGGCTTGTCTATCTTCAGCCGCGCTCTTTCTGCATTGTTAGGGACGTCGAGGGTCGCGCCTGAAACGTGTTTGAGAGCTGAGCCCGGAGTACGTCATTATAGACTGTGCGGCAGACACGGTCGATATTCATGAAAGAATGTGGCACATCTGCTGTGACAAGGGAAATATCAACTTCCCTCTCATTCTGTTCGAGGCGGGATTCAACGTGTCGTTTGCTCCGTATGAGACCCGAAACATCGTACTGTCCAGGTGTCAAGGATCCTCAGGTTACGTAATAGAACCAACACATGGCCCCTATATCAACCCCCGTCTTATGCGACCATGGTCATCACGCAATCACTTTAACGACGACACAATATGCACTATGGTAACTTGCGGTCCATTACGAGACACATCCCGGCAGCCTGTGTCTTCCTGGATTGAGAAACATCCCCTGGCGGGCAGTGGAGTAAATGTATCCCGTGCTGCTCCAGTGAAAACGGTTCGTCTCGAACAAAAGAACAAGGGCTGCTTGAAACTGAAATGAGGAAGTGGCGAAGAGCGAGTGCTGGACGGTTAATCCGCTTCGTGACGGCATATGGTTGGAGGCGTGCGCGGATGCGGTTATAGCCGCAGATCCGCGTGACATCCTTATGTGAGGATGGATTTTTTTTTACGGTTTGAAATCTGCGCGAATAAAATGCGGATAAAACCGAGCCGTTCTGTAGTGCAAGCGGATATCCGCAAGTAAGCATGACTGTCTCAGCCAACGTCCCCCATAAGTGGAGCCACCATTAAGAAAACGCAGTGAATCCAAAACGATGTCGAAGTGTGTCATCCCTTGCATTGCGCTCTAATGACCGCAGATGTGCGGATATACTCAATATCCGCACAATGCGGATACACCTATATTTCAGCGTGCGCGGATGCGGATCTTACATGCGCGGATACGCTCTAAAAACAGGCTTCCACCGCATAGCACGCTCCTAACCAACCATTACCCTGACAACGTTCTCTCCCTTAATTTGATGAAAGCGTGGAAAGCGCGTGGCGTACACCTCTTTGTGACAATTAACATAACAGCGTAAGTGTCACAAAAAGTCGTACGCCCCTCGTTTTCAACAAATCTGAAGAGAAAATGATTACATTCGGAACGATGGTTGCCTAGCAACCTCTTAATGCCATAGACACCGTCCGCAACAACGACTCTCAGTGATTTCCTTCTGCTCAGCAAAGACTAGACGCGCAACTTATTCCGCTCCGAGCCACGAGAAACCCCTATGCTTGACCGGAGGTCGTCACGACAAACGTCAGTCAAGCAAGTCGGTGAAAAGACAACCGCACCTTTCACCGTGCCCGTAAGACGCCCGTTCAGCATCGCTAACACGCCACTAGCGGAAACCCGTGACAACGCCCCGCCGCATCGACTTCCGGACTCAGGTATCCCATAGACACAGCTTCCTTTATTGGTCTGGACGAAATATCCGTGCGCACGCTAAAGGGGACAGTCTTTCGTGATATGTGAGGAGAACCATATCGGAGAAACCTGGAAACACACATCAAGCGTTATGAGCGTCGTGGACGGAATCGGGAGTGAGTCAGTGCGCCGCCATTAATACTTAATGGCGTCGGTGGTGGGGCGGAAAGACCAATCAGCGTGTATCGATCACGTGATGTCGCGGGATATATACATCGCGGGTGGTGTCTGTGTGTCGAGGTTCGGTGAAGAGAAATTCCGAGAAAAAAAACGGAGGATGGAATTTTTTTCACGACGCGATATATATGGTCCAGACATATTACCGGATGGTTTTACATTAATGTTCTTTTTCTTTCACTTATTTCAATTTTCCGTTGGTGTGCGTCTTCATTACGTTTGTTCCTTTATGTTGCATTCGTGACGTTTGCTTGGAATCCTGCGAGTTTTCTTGTGCAACCGGCCGTTGCCTCGCTCGAACTCTAGCAACTCTCGTAATATTCCTGAGTAACTAATTTTCGAGCTCCATTTTAGCCTTATTATTACTTCTTTATTACCTTTAGGACGAGCAGATGGATGTGTAGGTCTTTAAAAGTACGTAGCAGGACGGATGACAAAGGTACTTTGCTACCAGCAACTCTGGGTGGACTGGACGGTACAGTACGTGCCATTCTGTCATAAGTACGGTCATACGTTCATCAAGTAACGACCAAAGTCAAATGTGCACGCAAACCGACAGTGTGCAGTACGCGCGGTGCTAGCTTTTGTACCGTGCTGCTTCTCAACCCGCTGTAACAGATCGCTATCGTTAACGAGACCATTTTGTTCGGAACAATTTTAGGTAGTAAATATCGCGAGCCCTTTCTCATTTCACCACAGAAATGACGTCAGAGGGCAAGAAGAAAGAACCAAGAACTATATATAGGTCGAATTTCTGACTGTAATTGCTCGTGCGCTACCACGGAAATGCGCAGAGCTAATTGAACCGTGACATTCGTCCCACGGCACTTAGAAGTAGAATCTAAGATTGGCCTTCGAGCCAAGCGTGGAAAAGACCGCGAACGGTTTCCTTTTCCTTTTTTTTTCGCCGCCTGTTCGACCGAAGCACCTTGGTGGTAGGGACTCGCGGCTTCGGTATTTGCCGAAAAATGCCGGCAAAAGTAAATGCCGAGCATTTGTTTCAAATTCGGCATACTTAAAAAATTGTATTTCGTGAGTACTTCTAAATACTTTAAAAGTGCCAAAATTCGGTAGGAAATCCTCTTTTGAATCGTTCTTTTTGAAAGAAGGAAGGACTTTGCTATTAAAATATAATTTGTGCTAAATATGGTGAGGGGTGTTCTGGTGGCACGCTCCTGTTAATAACAAGGTGATATAGCATTTCGACGTGATGAATGTCCTATGGCCTGCAATGAACCCTTTGGAGTCCTGCATCAGACGTTTGTGCAGACACCGAGTTCGTGGATTTGCTGTGACCACGAATTGCGATTTCTTGCGTTTTGTGCTTACAGCCTTTATTTGTTTTCTTCCCAAACTGCACACAGCATTCTATTTATTTATTTTGTTTACCAAGCCAAACCACGCCGATGTCCCTGTTGTCGTCAGAGGGATCGGTGGGCATCAAGGACGGGTCACGTCTTAGGAAACCCGTTCCAATAAGCATCTTTGAAGTCGCTGACATATTTTAGTGTTTGGTTACGATCATCCGCGACATCACAGTACACACAACGAAACTGTGCGTGAATCAATATCTTACGAAGTACCTGAACCAGCTTCAATCACACCAGGCAAACATCAAAAACCATGTTACGCCCACACTATATAGCACAACGCTGTGAGCCACACTGTTTATACTGTACGCACATCCCAAACGTGATATCTCATAAAAAAATATATAAATAAGAAATATCTGTACGCTGCACGAAGTTTTCGTTGCTTGTAGTAGAACTTACCTGCGTACAGCGAAGAATCACCATGGTCGTAAATCTGCATGGGGTCCCCAGCAGCAGATGCGTTCTAAGCACCCGCTTGAACCTGCGAAGTAAAAAAGGAAATGATAAATATAAAAAGGCAAACCAAGGGTGATCATTTTCTGGCGTCCCCAGTGAAGCGGAAACGCGTTTCCTCTCCGGTTATTACGATGGAAGTTCGGTTATTGCAAACATGAACGTATATGGTGGGCCTGCGTGACAGATGACGCTTCGTACCTCTGAATGTGTCTGTGTGTAGTGCCACATGTAAAGTGATGCAAAAGACAAAGTTGGATACGGCCTAGCGAATTCACTATGAAAAACGAAGCTCGTATATTATTGCGCATGCAGAGTTATCCATTTGTCATGAAGAGGATAGGGCAGCCTGTCCTCTTTTATCTGTATGGTGCCACTGTACAATCTAAAGGGAAAGATAAGAGTAAGTCAGGGGGCAATTACAGCTTCTAGTACACAGTGTTTCTCAAATTTTTTCCTGTACGTGACCCCTCTGAGTAGTACCAAACCTACTATGACCCCCCACCTTTATAAGCCTTCCGAAAATTTACTTTTTTCGATGACGCAGATGCATTAACGTCGTAATTTATTTAAATGACATTAACCAGAGAGAGAGCTACCAAAAATGTGCATTAATGTTTTTTTAACACGGATAAATATAATCGTGTACTTTAATGAGAAGGATGTATTTGCTTTCTTGATACAAGCAAATCAATATGTTGGTCTGTGTGGCTCAAGGCATATCGAATGTCTGCTTGGACCCTCTGCCTGCTCCCTCCATGACCCCCAGAAAAAGGCTCATGACCCATTTGGGGGTCATGACCCGCAGTTTGAGAAACACTGCTCTAGTACGTTAGATTGCAATTATTCTCTAGTTTGGTCCCCTACCCTTAAAATTTACTCCGCTGCACTAGAAATAGTCCCCCCCCCCCCAACTATGTGACAGTCCTCCCAATGCATCTATACTCCTCAACATGACAAAAGTCGCGTTTTGGTTTGTTTGCTTGCTTTTTCTTTCTTCAGGGTGTACACTGTACACGAAATTCATGTGGGACAAACACGAGCATTTTGCTTGACCCCTCTACAACAGTTCGGACCTCCGTAAATGTGGTTGCTGTCAGAAACATCTGGCGCACAGATGGAAATTTTTTCCCTCCATCCTTTCGTCGAAAGTCTATGCGTCGTGTATGATCACCAATGAATCATCCATCACTTACGTTGATTTTCTTTCGATACATTTCTCAAAACAATATAAAAGATCGCCGCAGGTAAAGCGGTTCTAAGAGACCACAAGGCCGCAGAAACCACTATGGCGGATCAGTTTGCAGCGTGTGCGCAAATGGTTACGAGTTCGAACCCAGTCAACGATTGTTCTGTACTGAATTGCCCCTGCTCCGCCCCGCTGTGACGTAAGCGCGACGTTCCTCTGCAAGGTGCTTGCTCGCAAATACGGCGCCGCATACCCCAAGTGGGCAAAATTGGTTCTCGAATCCACCACCATGTGGCGTAGCTCATGATCATCGTTGTCAAAATACAAAAGTACATAATTTGTACGTAAAATACGAAATACAAGAGGCTGACTAAATGATTGGTGGCATAGGAATAATGTCGTTAATTCTAACTCAAACACCGGCAGTGTGAATACTTCTGATCATCTGAAGTAATTTCAATCTCAGTAATGTGTCAATTCTAGGGTAGGTGGCGCAAGCTACTGCCCTTTCCAAAGAAGAAAGCCCACAGTAACCATCCATCCATCCATCTGTCCGTCCTTTGTCCCCGTAAGACCCTGATTTATTACTGTTATTATTATTGGCGAATAACATAGTCTATCTTTTTTCTACTGTGGTTCTACGACCATCGGCAAAGACTTGTGGAGCGAACAAAACAGAATGATCAACACTGAAACGAAAAATAAAAATAAAAACATTACGAAGAATTTTGATAAATTTCCTACCCGTAAAGCGAACCGATATCCGTGGCCATACCACATAATCCCATAATCCAGATGCTCTTTATGTTCCTCCGTGGACGAACCCCATTTTAACTGTCCAATTAAGGTCCACTCTTTGAGGCTGTTTGATAGCTCATAAAAAAAGTTTATTATATTAAGGCACGCATTAAAATATAACGGCGCAATTGAAAACCCCTGCTTCGCTGACAGTTTTATAGATATACTGCATAGTATAAGAAAGCACAAAATAATGGCGCAACGCGGATCATAAAACGCATGAAGAATGAAGATTGACTGTTGGCTGTAATTTTTGTAGAGTTATAACGGCAGAGAGTCAGACAACTGTTTGCGAACAGTCTGCGACGACAAGCACTCGCTTAATGATTTGTATACACTTTGTCTCGTATTGAGAGAAGTCATGCGTGACGCGCCCTGCCTGTCGAGGAAACAGAATGACGTCATGTTACATAGGCCGTCGTGGTCTTCGAATCGACTCTCAGCATGCCTCCAATTGAAACGGCAACCATATTTATGCGGTACAGATTCGAGTACGTTATCCGCTTCACTATTACAATGCGCATGTTCATACAGAGGAGGAGAGGTCGGCCAAACGGTGTTTGCTGTTCCGCGAGCAAATAATCAGAAAATAAAAGAAAAAAGAAACGCGAAAGAAGGCCCTCTACGACATCTTGCACAGCGTTCTGCGACCCAAGCAGTTCTGGCATTCCTCTGCGATACAGGTCTCATGCACAGCCTGTGACCTCAAGACTTGTGTCATCTCTTTCGTCAATGCCGCACCCCTCCCATCTCACCCTCATTACTCTTTATCTTTTTTTCTGCCCTAAAAGATAAAAAAAGGTTTCACGAGACTATAGCAATCCAAGGGCAAATGACAACCTGCAAAATTGCTCTCTCTCGCGCGCAAATTGCAAAATCTTTCGCAACGCTGCTTGGTCCCTGGCCAAAATCCAGCCCACCAACGCTCGGCCCTCAAAACTCTTTTGATCTTTTTGGACACCACAGGACTAATTCGATCCTTACTGTGAAGGGGCTCATTATTTCATTCCCCGCATCACCACCAGAACTCGAGGAGAGTATCGCCCCTGCGATGAAATTCCCCATTCATCATCTATAAACAAATTTGTTGTTGTTGTTGTTGTTGTTTGATGACGGAATTCAGTGATAACTAAGACAAATTGTTTCGAGACAAGGGTTGTTATACAGCGAGGGAAGCTGGCGCTGCGGTGAGGCGATGGAATATAGGCACAGCATTGTAACGCGTTACTCCTTCTAACCTGAGATATTACTCTTATTCTATATTATTATCAACTCAGCTATTAAAGACGCTGATCAGCCAACCCTAAATTGATCTCCCGCCTCACTAAATCCCGTCTAATGTGGTCCAGATCTTACCCTACAAGTGTGAACATCCTCTTGAAAACGAATGCACTCGTTCCTTCACCATCCTCCTGGTGCAATCCGCACCCCCGAAACCCCCTTCCGTCACAATACAGGCACGCCATCTTACAAACGTACATTACATAACCTGTATCACATACGAAACAACATCGCGAGAACGACGCAATCTGCTCAACGAGAGTATAATCAGCTGGTCTGGCGGGGAACACAAAGTGGTCCCCATGGCGGAATCATTGTCCAGCCACAACAACGGCGTGGGGGGTCATGCGGCCCTGGCCTCAATTGTACCCAGAGCGATCGCATAACGATGGGCATGCGGTTCTCTACATAGGGAAAAACAAATCGCGTCCTGTTCGATTGTAACACTGTCCGCAGCAAGAAAAAAAAAAAAGAGAGAGAAATAAGGAAACGAGTTATGCGTGGGTGAAAGGAATCGTTGCTTTGTAAATTTATGACATCGTTCAAGGCGTTCCGGTATATGATTTGGAGAACACATGAATGAAAGGAGCTCGCAGTGTAGAGTATTGTTATCATTGATAATTGCTGCCCAGTTTTAGCCTGTCAACCGGAACGTGATATACCTGGGCTTCAAATTGTGAAATTATCTTTGGCAACCACGTTGGGAACGAGTCCAAACCAGAATAAAACGCTCCGTGCTTTAACGACGGCTGCGCGTATCCCAAGCTCGGGATTACCTGGATTACTGATTGATATCGTGTACGAGGCCATTTTATGAAGAAAATGCGAAGATTGTGTGGTTCTTATACAGGTATTTGTGTAATCGTCGGGGTCTGCTTCGTAAGAAAGAGCTAACGAAGAAATACTTTAAGCGCCCCAGAGGGCACAGAAACGAAGAGGAGCGCAAACCTGGAAACGTCCGCAGAAGCGCACGATCGGGAGGAACAGAAAAAAAACTAACAAAGACAAGAAGCAAGACACTCAAATAAGACGCGTCATTTCGTATTCCGATGGCGGCGCCAAAATATATCGCGTCGCGAACTCTCGCAAATAAATAGCAGACGACGCGTTATCGTCTGCTTTCGTTTCTGGTTCCCACCTCACGACACCTGGCGATCTGTCTACCTTGCAAAAGCTGTCTACCGAATATATGGGATGCACTGTTGCGTGAGGAGGATAAATGGGCATATTGCAGCAAGAGGCATAAGCGGTCACATACAACGAATGTCATCTTTCCTTCCGCATCGGCTGCCATAACTCACGAGTGATGGATCACGTGACGGAGGGGATCGTGTCAGGTCAGTTGGCCAGAGGGCGCTGACAGACGTGCGATGGCAAAAAAATCTTCGTGCGCAATATGCATACATATGTATTTTTTGCTCCTTTTCGCATGGGAGAAGCTGAGATATGGCCGACGTGACACACAATCTTAGAAATGAACTTCACCGCATAGCACGCTCCTAGCCAACCATGATCTCGAATGATATCGTTATATGCCCTGATTTGTTGAAAGCGGGAGGCGTACGCCTTTTTTGTGACAATTATGAATGACATGGGTGTCACAAAAAAGGCGTACGCATACCGCTTTCAACAAATCAGGGCAGATAACGATACCATTCGAGATGATGGTTGGCTAGGAGCTTGCTATGCGGTGAAGTTCATTTTTAAGAGCGCAGCTTATCGAGGTTTCTGCTATTTAAAATTTCAGTAGGTTATTCATATGCGCAGACGCATGGCGGCTGGGATGATGGCTATCCACGCCGAGCCTCGGAGGTGACGCGGGTTCGACTCCCGAGGTTTTCCCTCTCTTTTCTGCAGACTTTCCAGGCGAATGTCGGCACTGTTTCCCCTGAAGTCAGCCCAGGAAGCATACAACCCCCCCCCCCATCCCCACTGCAGTCCTTTTTCCATCTGTCTCTACGTCTGTACGCCAGTTGCTTCGCAGCGCTAGCATAGCAGTAGTAAAAAAGTGTTCAGTGAAAGGAAGACTTTAACGCACAAAGCAAAAGCTGTACTGTCTCACCTAGAAATGATGCCACGTTTGGTGTCAGTCATCCGCGAACATTTGAAGTTTCACTTCGAAAACCGCACAGCGACGCGGCAACATACGGGAGCGTGACATAGGTATTTTATTCTCCATGTAGTTTGTTCCATCCAACAGATATCAGTGGGTGATATAAAAACTGAGACCGTCGAAGAAAACAGTTCGTTCTTTCGTTTGTCTTCACCTACACTGCTAAACGTGGGGGATATCCTGAGACACGGTCACAAGATATTTCGCAGCAGACGACAGGAAAAGACGCTGACGGTGTCTTCTGCTAAGTGTCTTCTGCTAAGTGTCGTCTGCTAAGTGTCTTCTGCTAAGTGTCTTCTGCTAAGTGTCTTCTGCCAAGTGTCGTCTGCTAAGTGTGCAGTACGCCTGATATTACTAGTACTGATATTATTAGTACTGATATTCCGTCACAGTGTGAATGCTCAACTTAACACGGGGCGGAATTCGGCTCCGTGAGCAGTGTTCCGCTTTTTCTCCCACTAGAATATTCCGTAACAATATCGCTCGTGCGACTACAAGGAGTGTGGCACGTTTCATTGCTCAGTAATCTGGCACAGGATGCGACACATAATGCTAATCATGGGTGAGCCAGCCAACCCGCTCATGCCGGGATCTCTTTAAGTTACACCCCCGCCTCCCATTCTTCTGAAACGAGTCTCGAAGAGACAAACCAAAATTTCGCGTGCGCGAAACAAAATCCCATCTCAGGACGCAGAGGAACCAGTTTTAGGGTGGAACCGTATTGAGAACGGCCACAATCTAGAGCTTTATCTGCCGTTCAGAATAGAAAGGGATCACGACCTATAGACTGACTTACAAGAGCACGTGACCAAGTCAACAGCGAGTCGGCAACTTCACCTGAGTGAACAACGGGCGTGTGTGTAGAACGTTCCTTGAATTTCGAATTTTTCCTTAACCCAATCAGTACCGTATCAGGTTTTCTAGTAAATCACTGAGATACATCGTGTACTGCATGCAAATTAAAATATTCATAGAAAATATAGATATGCAAAGACGCCGTGAAACATACAGAAAAGCGGAGTCTCTGCGGCATCGAGTCTTTTTCGGATCCGTTCTTGAGTCAGCTCTTCCGTACAAAGCCTTAGCGACCGCTACACCCCGTCTGTCACTATTAATCAGGTATAATTATTTGGTATTCCGCAAGCCTGTTATCTACATGACCCACTGGTGATCTGCCGGTTTCACGAAGATAAACGTGAAAGCATCGCTGTTTGCGTGAACATGGCAAACGAGACTTTCTCTCTTGCTTCTTCCTAACGTAATGTGTTTCTAAAACAATGACTTTTTTTTACATAAGAACGCAGTCGAGATTAACATAACATTTCATGCACGCCCTCGTTAGAACCATAAGTTATCCTGCTGAACGGCTGAGAGGAGGGAAGTCTACCATGCCTCTGGAACGCAAACACCGTGAAGCTGGTCCTCCGCACGATCACAAAACACGGACGTTAAACGCTACTGGCGGTCGAGAACGGTACTATATTGTCACGCAGCACCTTATAGACACCATTTCCTCCCTACTGCCCCTCTAGTTCATTCTTGCATGTCCCACCCGCAACCGAACACGCATCTCATCCATCCCGGTACCAACGGTTTTCCCACAGGACCCCCGAAGACAGAGAGGTCAGTACCCTTGGCAGCCTTCACGATATAGCTCTGTACTAACGAGCTAAATAACGAACAACACGCCCCTCGCACCAGTGGCTCGTATAGGAAACAGGGTCCCGTAACCCAAACACATTCAGAATCAAAGGAGCGGAAAAACGGACCTCAGTGACGCGCATCACCGATGCCTTAATACATAGACGACGGTCCCCTCTTTTAGAGTCCTTTGTTTTGCCGCACTCTACCAACTTCATGGTCTGTTTCGGTTCCAGAATGGTGCCTCGCTAAAGGTTTTGTCAGTGGGGTGATAGGAGACGTGGCCTCCTCAAGGCTCGCAGATGTTCTTCATTAAGATTGCGTGGTACGTGCAGGTATGATCGTATGGGGTTGAGGGAGTGGGTTTATACTACAGAAGGTACAGTTAAGAGGGGACTGTGGCTTGGGTATGTGCGTAAGACAAATGCATTTTATTACACGGACAAAGCTCACTTAAAATGGCTCACAATAATGCGGTGAATGTAGACGGCATCTAAAAGTAACGACACTTTTTTCTTTTTTTGTATTCTGCGTTTGCACCGTGAGCGAGGATAAACAGTATAGACGTGCACGTGGAGAGAGGACGGCAAGAATGAAATGGTGCGGTATTATGGTATGCTTCCTGGGCCGACTTCAAGAGGCTCTGTGTCGACATCCCTCTCGAAAGCGTCAAAGGAAGGGGAAGCATCATGCAGTGTAATGGGATTTCAACCCACCACCTCGCAGTCTTTTCTCATCTCAGTCATCTCGGCTTTCAAGCACAGCCTTGCCTCATTTAGACAGACGAACGCATCTTAGGTTACTTCTACAACATGGTGCCTTATTCGGAAGGCCAACCGACGCTTCAACGTCATTTCCGTTAGCGGCCCCTCCGCGTTTGACGTGTGGCACGTGAAGAACTCCGATGGCATCGCCCTCGCGTTTTGACATATCCCATGCACGTGCGCCCACGTGCGAAACATCGCCCTGGGTGCATATGGAAGGAACTGAAATAGAAGCTCCTTAATGTTACCCATCTGTGAAGGCGCCTGAGAATGAGGCTACGCGGAAACACGTGACACAAGAGGCGGACGATGTACCACCGCTGAGAATGGCACATAAAAATGAAAAGAAAAAAAAAAGCTTTGTATGTTCTTTTCGTCAAGAGGAATGATAGCTATATAGGACTTGTATTCCTTCGATTTCGGGAGTTACGATCGAATTTATCGCGATGCACTCTAGAAACAGAACTTCACCGCATAGCACGCCTTTTTGTGGCAAATTGCCACGCAAAGAGTACTGCGTGCGCCACCCTCTCTCTTCGAATCGGAAGAGGTTAGTATCCTATCATCCATGGTAATAGACCTCTACCCGAGAAACGTCATCAAGATATTGGTAGACAGACTGAAACCGAAACCCATCGGAAGGGGATGCGTAGTTCAACTCTACCAAATTGGTGGCGCTGTCGAACACTATGACGTCATTTGTTTACAAAGAGGGAGAGGTCTATGGGTGGCGCACAGCGTCCTATGCGGTGAGGTCCTGTTTCTAGAGTGTGGGGACAACGTGTGAAAGAAACAAGGACCATGATTTTTTGGACGTCCTTCGTGACATTGGATCGGGGATTAACCCAGCACACACCGTCCCCTAAGTCTCCCAAATGCCTTGCATCATCGCCCCTCCTACCCAAAAAAGAGGATCCAGAAAAGCCAGCAGACACCCCCCCCCCCCCCCCCCCAACGGAATTCCAACACCCCTCTGGGATGAAAATCTTGCAGGGAGACTTGCACTGAATGTCATCAATTCAGTTAATTATTTATGAATGTGTTATGTGAAGCATGTACTCTCCCAACTCTTACTAAAGATTATTTATTTTCTCATTTGCACACCAACACTACTTACATGGCCCTTCCCCGTCGCTGCAAGCAAAAATTTTTAAGTTGAATTCTTAGGAGTTTTTGCACTGAATTGTTTGCGCGATTTGTCGTGCCACAGCTCGTTGCAACGACAACACGAACAAGGTTTCTGACAAAGAAAGGGAAAAAAGAGAAAGACGTTTCGCGTTTCACTGACCTTCGCGCTAGCAAAAGCGCCTTTATATTTAACCGCGCATTTATCGGCAACATCGGCTAAAGAAACAGCCTCGACATACCAGAAGCACAGCTTCCCTCCACGTGCAAAACCTTTCCGCTGCTACCGTACAACACGCGCAGTGTTACACAGAGACACCTGCCATAGATCACGAAGATAGGACAAAGAGCTGCTCTCTGCGCGTGAACCAGCACCTTCGAAGGCTCTTTCCCTTTCATTAGAGAACTAAAGAAACTAATGAGAATCCGAACACTCCCAGATCACGTACACTCCATTCAACATTGATACATCAGCACAGAGACATCCGACCACCCCAATCTTCCTCCACTACACCCTGAGACGCTCGAGGACGCGACGTTTTATCCTGAGAACAATCACGCGCGGACACACATCTTAAAGGGGCCACGGAGTCGGCGACCTTATCGAGACTGAAACTTTTCCCGATGCGACAAGATTGCAAACGGGTGTGATCTTCCGCGGAGGAAAATCATGCGCCCCCCCGCCAGCTGTGCTCTCCTGCTCTTCACGAGGAAGCTAGTTCTCCTACGCTGGTGAAGGTTTTTGTATTTCGTCCCATTCTTTAATCAAGGCCAGCCGATGTAGTCGTCTTCATACACGTGAGCGGAAAGGCTACGATGCGCGAGGGCGTCCTGTCGTCACCGCGTGAGTCATCGTACTCAAAAGTAAAACGGAGATGCGCCAACTTGCGTAAAAAAAATCCTTCTCCCCGGAAGTTGGGTTGAATTGTTCCTTTCTGTTTAGATTACGTGAGAAAAACTGGCACAAACTGAAAACAAAGCGAGCAGCCAATGAGAAAACACTTTCGAGATGCCGCAGATACATAACCGAACAACCTTCATGGACGTAGCGGTTTAATCAATAATAAAGCTGGCGTTTTCAAGCATGAATATATCGGTGCGAGAACACTTTAGTGAGGGTGGTGGTGGTGGTGGTGGTAATAGGGCTTGCCGTTGTCGGCCTCACGTATGTGGGCAACGTCACGACTCACGCCCTGGGGGAATGTGCGTCCTGGGCCGACTTCTAAGGGAACTGTGCCGACATATGTCTGAAAGCGTCTGAGGACACACTTTAGTGAGGGCACACCGAAAGTTCAGAGATACGCTCCAATCACATGCTTTGCTGCATATAACAAATCGGTGTGCGCTGATCGTTGAAAATTATTTGAAATTCGTCCTCAATAATCGACTCGAAGTAAATTCCCAGAAGCCAAACATAAAAGCCTTCTATACTTCTATTCTACAGGTCTAACAAATATGTCTTCCTACATTTTCCTTTGACTGAAGCCTCGGGTAGGACCGTCGATATTTCGAACAGTCCGTTCTCCCACTTCCTTGTTCCTGAAGTCGCCAGTGACGGGGCGAATGTGTTCATGTGCCTCCTTTAGAGACAATTGTGGTCGAGATCAAAGTCACAACATATCTCGCCATTCCTTCGTGTGTTTTGCTGTCGGTTTCCGAACTCATATAAATTAAATGCACGTGCTGCCCCGGATATTCAGAAGGAACACCCAAATGAGTACCTATCTAATCCCTTCGTGCCTGACGAAACAACGGAAGAGGATGAAATACATGTTCGCAAGATCAGGCACGAAGGCAACCCGAGAACAATCAAACTGATTTCTTTCGATGCAATGACGCAAGAACGGATGGTCCTCGCTACAGACAATGTCCGTAATCTGCTTACGATTGTTTTAAAAGGATATTCGATATCGGCTTTGCGCAGCGAATATGAATGCATTCTCGCAATCTTATAAGGAAGGAAACTTCGACGAGAAAAAAAACAGATATTACCGAGTTCAACCAACTCAGGGAAAACAGGTGTTGACGGCAGGACGTGAACCTGTTGCTGTTTACATAGATATTACCACCAGTGGCATTGTGGTAGCCAAGGTCGTGCGGAAGACTGGAAGGTGGTGGGTTCGAATCCTACCAGCGGCTTTGCTATCTGAAGTTTTCCGAAGACTTTCACACGAATGTCGGGACAGTCTTTTCTTTTCCTTTCTTTTTGTTGCTTTTTGTTTTTCTTTCCTTCCTCTGTTTCGATTCCCCCTTTTTCTTTTTCCTTCCTTTTCTTTTTTGATTCCCCTTTTTGTTTTGTTTTTGTCCTTCCTTTTCTTTTTCGTTTTCCCTTTTTCCTTTTTTTTTCGGAATAGCAAGCCGGCTCTTTGCCTGGCTAACCTTTCCTTTCTTTTTTTCTTAATAAACATATCCCACCCTCTCGGCACAGTTCCCCCTGAAGTCGGCCCAGGACGCATACTAACCCCCCTGTCCCCCACTCCTTCCTGATGTCCTCTCTCCATCTGTCCCCGTCTGTACGCCGTTCATAGCCACAGTTGCTTCGCGGCGCTAACACTGAATAAAAAAAACACATACATAGACATTACCGTTCAACACGAAATTGAAAATCTGTAACGTATTCGCAATCACTATCGAAGTCCCTATTCTGTTTTCGCCTTGTTGTATATGTCGTATACTACAAGCATAACGGATCGCTTAATACTTCGCAGAATGTCTTTATATCTATAAAGGGTATCTGGGTCACAAGGAACAACGCGGAAGATTGAGGCATCATCACTGTCTCTGTCGAAATGAGAACGGTCAATAACAACTGCATGCGCTCCTGAAGCAAAATTAGATGCAATTTGTGAGCGCAATCCTCTCTGTACGACGCCCTTTGATGCGGGAAAGCTATATGTTGATACGCCGGGATGTAACTGTGCTTCGATCTGTTTCCCTGTTTGTGCGGTGATGAATGGGTGGATAAGAATAAAAGGGACACGAGACAAAATGAAAGCAAGGCCGTATACTATGCGCGTGCAAGCGATTCCTGGATAAGTAGAAGTGCAGTTGGTTAACGCGAGGGTAATAGTGTGGAGAGGGGTATATATAGCTGGACTGTACATGTATGTGACGCTTGAAGTATAGTTCGCGAGTTCCGAAGCTTGTGATGTTTCACGTACGTACACCTCCCGTCGAAGTTAATAATAACACTGGGAAAAAATGTGCTTTCGTTCTCGAGTGCGATTACAGCAACCCTTGGGGCAATGAGAAAATCTTAATTGAACAAAATTATTCTGTAAGTTTAACGCGAGGATTTTGTTCACTTAATTAACGCTCCCCCAGTGCCCCCAGGGCGGCTGTTATCACGCTCGGAAATGAGATTTTTTTTTTCTACCGTTATTATTAACTTTGACGGGAGCTGTACCTTCGTAATGCTCGAAGGTCGTGCATAATGCGCTTCGTGATTGTAATGAACACTGGGATACGTTCACGCTGTGTTCACGAAACTGCGTGTGATCGCTTTGATTTGGTGGGAGACAAAATTCATCTACCGTGTATTTGCTTACCACGTGTGCTTACTGTAAAAATGCTCAAATGTGTATTATGCTTATTTTTGTGTACAGGTGTGTACAGTTGTATATAGCTGTGTATTATGTCGTTGTTCGTGCGCTTCTGTGTGTACAGCCATGTACTCCCTCTCCCCTACACTCTGAGAAAAAAGGGAGTAATGGGGGAGTAACTGTTCGAACTTACTCCCTTTTTACTCCCTTCTTGAATCAGTTACTCCATTGTCTTCATGTTACTCCCTATGCCCATAAAGTTACTCCTTCACTGACGATTTACTCCCCCGTTATTTACTCCGTTTGGGCTGCCACCAAACAGAGAAAATTGATTCAAAAGAATTTGACAGGAGAGTACACGTCTGTAGGGTAGCTGCAGGATGTTTTGAATAAATAAAATAGATAAATAAAGAAATAAATAAATCGTGCCGCTATTTTTATCAAGGTGCCTATTAACAACATAAAAATTTTGCTCGGCGACTTTCAGCACCATAAGAAAGCATGTGACAACGTTTCTGTTTAGCTTAGGTTTGTAAATCCAACCGCTGTCTCAGTGGCACTACAGCACTCCTGTAAAAGGGCAACGAACGAACTCACACCATTCATCCCAATACACAGGCAGCTGGAATCTTGCCCATATTGCGGGAGGGGATACAGAACTTGCACTGTCTGTCATCTCCACTATCTTCCAGCAAGATCCCTCGAAGGCCTTTTTAGCAACCAAGAAAACTGCGAAAGAAAGCGAGGAAGCATTTTTCCGGCTTCGAATTGCGTGAAGACAAACAGTGCACGCTTTCAACGCTAAGCCTCGCTTCCAAACAGTCCATCCTTTTCTTTTTTTCTTTTTTTGGCGTGCGTTTAAAAATATACCCCTTCTAGTTGACATTCGATACCTCAGCAAATAACTTTCCTCCCCGTTTTCTTCTAAGCTACAGTTTCTGGCTCAGCGGCTGATAAAAAAGAAGGGGAAAAAAAAAAACCCTATCATCACAAATACCGAAAGGATGAATGAGCGTCGTCACATAACTGAAGGGTCCGGAGTCTAAAAATGAACACCGACTCAAAACGGAGATAGTCATCGAAAAAATATTGCGCCGATAGCCGAGGACGTCAATAACAGCAAGAACTTTCTTCCAGTATGGAGAGAAAGCACATATTTCCGATACGACTTCAACGCCCTCTAGAGCGTATATTTTGATGCAGTCTCCGCGTAGACCACCAGAAAGAGTAACACTTATCTCCCTGTGTCTCTCTCAATACTATCTGTTATCCGAGCGGTGTGTATGCGCCAAAGTGCGGCATGCAGCTGAAGGGGAATCGGACGTCCTGGGGCGACTTCACGGGGAACTGTGCCGACAACACCCGGACAGCACAGTCGGCGCCCGGGTTCGTTCCCAGGTCACCTCCCAGTCTCAGCGTGAACTTCATCACATTACATGCTCCTAGCCACTCATGCAGTTCGAATGACATCGTTGTCGCTTTTTATTTGTTGAAAACTGAATGGATCCTCCCTATTTGGACACTCTGCACAATGTTTCCAAAAAGGCGTACTCTTCCTGTTTCCAACAAGTCATACACTCTTAAAAATGAACTTCACCGCATAGCACGCTCCTAGCCAACCATTATTTCGAATGATATCGTTATCTGCCCTGATTTGTTGAAAACAGGGGGCGTACGCCTTTTCTGTGACAATTATGAACAGCATATCAGCAGTGTCACAGAAATGGCGTACGCCCCCCCCCCCCCCCCCGTTTTCAACAAATCAGGGCAGATAACGATATCATTCGAGATAATGGTTGGCTAGGAGCGTGCTATGCGGTGAAGTTCATTTTTAAGAGTGTAGAGGCTGAACGATGTAATTCTGGACAACGGTCCGCTGTGCGTAAAGCCATGTGGTGAGGTTTCTTGTAATAAATGTATACATGTAGAACGACAACGGTTGCAACAACATTTCATTTGAAAACGTTGAATATCACCCAATATTGAAAACCACATTGCATTGTTTTCATAGTGTTCGTAGACACGGCGTATAGACGACCTACGTTACGTGGGGAAGCGGTTTTAACAGTGTAGTTGGGAGCAAGCCACGTCTTTTTGCGAAGTATTAACTCGGACATGTACTCCAGTCGAAATACACGCGAGACCGGTTAATCTAAAGCGTTGACGACACAAGTTCTTCAATCTGCATCTCAAATCCAATTAACTCCGTTCGTTCGCCGAGGAGAAGGGAGGTCATCGAAGTTACTGGCAGTTTATCGGCACCGCCATAGCGATAGCGAGTTAGTTCGGGAAAGGACAGAACATTAAGGCAGATTACTCCATTACTGCACAATGCTCGGATCAATATTTTCCGAACTCGTCCCCAGGAAGAACGTTAATAAAATATGTAAACATAAGAAAGTTTAATGGCGTCACTGTCACTCAATTTCCAGTCGCGTTTTATGCCTCTTCTTCTCCTTTATTTATTTATTTTTTCTTGTTGTGTGTGTGTTATTCAATATCGGTTTCTTTTGACGTTGCGGGGGAATAACAAATATATCTATATAGGTAGACGTCCGCCCTCTCCGACGTACGCCTGACATACGCACTTCTGAAAATAGAAGAATGCCAGCCGACCCCACATTGAATATAAGTAGCCGGGCCTTGTGTTTTAGAGTTAAAAAACTGTAAAATCAGATTTAGCCTCCCAATTTGAATCATAGTCACTTAGGCCAAAACTCGAAAAACCCCGAAAACTTGGCAAAGTACCAATTCGGCAACCAATATGGGCACTGGTGCACGCTCTTCTCTGTACATTCAGCACTGCTATTCCGCATCTTCTGTTCATCTCAAATGCGATAAGTGCTCTCTTTCTTCTGCCGGAAAATCTGGTTTTCCACCCGATATCGCCCGATTATATAGCTCTTGAAATAACCCCCGATTTCAACGCCCCGATTAAAAAGCTGAAAACACAAGGCCCTAAATATAAGCAATACTTAGAGCCTCGCAGTTTAGGGTTAAACACGGTAAAACCCTGTTTTCCCCTCCGATTTGCGTCGTCGCCGAAAGCGAACTTGCCAAACTGCAAATTCAGCCACAAATACAGACAGCAAAGAACGCTAAAAGCGCTGCGCATTCAGCACAGCTCAGGGTTGCCAGACTTAGCTATTAGTTGACAGATTCCCGAGGATTACCGTCAAACACCAGGAAAAGAGAGAGGGAGTGACACACAATTTTTTACTGCACGGAGAAGGGGAATTCAGGTTTTCCGTAGCTTTCGAAAGTACAAGTTTTCATTGACATCATTATTGACACATTACTGCAGACAGCCATGTTGTTGTTAGTAAGTAGTGTTGCCGTGGAAAGGGTGATGAGAAATGTTGAAAGACAAGAATTATGTAGACGAGCACAATTATGGAGTGATGGCTTGTTTCTTTTTCCTTTCTTTTCTTTCTTTTTTTCTGTCTTTTTTTTTTTTTTTTTTTTTTTTTTGCTACGCGGAGCATTTTGGCTAGGGGCAGCTTTTACCATCTGGCAACCCTGGTTGCACTACATGTACGTATATGACGGGACACAACTTGAACGGAACCTATCGTGTATCGGATGTCACTGATGACCAGACGGATCGACATTCGAATCCGAAAACGATCAGAGAACAACTCCCCATCCAACAGTCGATCGATGCTTGTAACGTGCCCTTTTTTTTTTTTTTTTTTTGCATTCGAATCGCAACACGCAGAGACTGAAACCAGAGAAATATAGAAACACAGAACCCGTGGAGAAATTGTCTAAAAAAGGGAGCCATGAGACCAAGAGAGACAAGGAGCGTGGAGTTTGTGAAGAGTCCTTCCCGGCTGTGAATATCAAAAGGAGGGAGATGCGGTCTTTGAACCATGCGGCTCCTTCAAAAAAATGAGCGGAAAGAAAGTGTAAAAGGATCGTGCACTCTCAATGACCCTCCCCCTCTTGACACCGCGGTCTGTAGCGCATCATTATTGTCGAAGGCACAAAAGACGTTCCCACGGTCTTTCGGCTTTGAGCCTCTAACGGTTCCTTGACACCCCAGTGCCTTTTTTTAGGACATGCCCTTCATTATTTGTGGCCGTCCATCTCAGAATAGACATTCTCTAAATTCTTTGGAGTCTGCGGAATGTCTCGACAGCATTCCGTCCGTGGCAGACTCGCAGAGGTAGTGTCCGATTCACATTCTCGTGTTATCGTAAAATTTCGCGATGTATGCGAAATTTATCGGCGACGCTATAAGCTAGCAAAACACGAACACAACCGTGCTCCAACTGGAATGATCACTGTAAAGAATGCAAATTCTTTACAGTGCCTTCAGGAGTGCCTTCAGTGCAATCAGGATACCTCATGATTGCCGTTGATTGAATCAAAAAGCCTCAAGTCGACAGCCGCAGATGTTTCGAACACACACTGTTCTTCGATTGGGCACCGTCCTCATCATTGATAGTGTATTTAAAGAGTCGGGATTATGGATTAAAGTATTGTAGGGTATTATTGCCGTTTGTGAGATTGGAGTGCTGTTGACTTTTCTGTCAATAGTTGGTGAATTTTCAACGCGCGTCATCAATTTCGTTCGTACTAGTTTCATTTTCCTCGAGTTATTTTTATTTTATTTTTTCTTCAGTTCATTGTCTGATATCTTATATGAGTCTATGTGATGTCGTATATGAGTCTATATGGTCTCCGTTTTCATTGTTGCATTTCCTCCTTTTCACCTTTCCTTCCTTTCTTTTTTCAATCAACATATTCCCCACTTCTTTTCGTCTTATATTACGCGTAATCATCTATTATGTCATAAAGTAATAATCAAACTAATATAACGCGTAAAAATGTCTATATCTCTCGAGCCGCCATGCTGTTATCCCTTGCGCGGGGTCTCACATACATTAATTGGACGTGCGATGCCAGTAATATAGAGACGTAAGCAAAGAGTGAAATCTATACTTAAAAAAAAAAAGGAAGTACCGTAGCAATAAAGATTAATTTCTTACATGCCCACGTTTTCTCGACGACGACGACGATGATAATAATGCTGAATATGATGATGATGATATGGAAAGCTATGGGGATGGAAGGTCGCGACGAAGTCGGGGTGCTCGTTTTTATTTTTCCATCTAATCTAATCTGTTTTCTTCGTTGCCAGACTTGTTCTGCCTTTCTTCGACATGAATTTGGCAACAGAACGCTGGCCTGGGAGCGTGGCCCAAGAGGACCAGTTTGTCTCCCAACTCCGCAGACAAATACTAACTCAAAAGAATGATGAGCAAGAGGGCTCGTGAACTTTCACAAAGACCTCACCCATCAAAGTTGCCACAGTGACCCTAATTTCGACGTCTCTTGACTGTCCTCACTCATGCAAATCATTATCATTATCTCGAAGCAAGTCTCCATTGAGCATCATTTAAAATGTCTGCCCCTGCCACGCCATTCAGACGGTTCGCAACAGTATAAAAAGTTCGCAGACCGTGAAACGCTGACGGCGACTACCACGGGTCGCTGAGATCACCTTTTCACCTCTGCCGGGGCGACACTCACGTGAGACGTTTCGGTTTGCACGATGTACGCATCTACTTTACATAGGTGCGTCGAGTTTGTTTGGAGAGGAACTCGATATATCATAGGAGGACTTAGAACACAGCATTTGGCAGAACTGTTGTCGACGTTTCACATTTAGTTTAGATCGCTAGTGTATAAATTACAGACGCCTGCGTATGAGAGAGAGTATAATCAGCTCCAAGACTCTGCCCAAAATACGAGTAGTGTAGCTTACATTCTGTAACAATCTGAAAAAAAAAAAAAAAAAGTACAACCACCGTCAGACTTAACCGTAACACGCGAGCGTGTGGCCTGCGCGGACGCCAGCGCCGCGGAGCGTTAGCCACTGAGTTTGGGACTGCGTCCAGGACATATAGGTCCAAGACTGTGTACACACCGCCTCACGACAACCGCGCGGTTGGGCGGTTATCGCAAATACAATCGAGACTGGTTGTAGAAGATGAAGAGAATGAAGAACAATAAACGGGGCTGGACATATAGATCACGACTGTTTGACTCTTGATCCCTTGGTTGGGAAGCCGCAGCAATTATCGGTAGAGAATGGTAAGAACCAAGATTTAGGTCCCATTGTCATTATAGCAAGCAACACCCCGAACAGAAATACTTAGCGAGATTCCTTGCACTGCTCCTTGGAAACGCATAGCCGGCACGTAAAAGATAATGGATAGGAAAACGGATAGCCGACACGTGAATCAAGGAAGGAAATTTTTGCATCGCGCATGCGCTGTGTTGGCAAGCTCCAAAAGAAAATAGATCGCGTTTGGCAACGAAGGCTGCGATGCAGTGAAATATGCTGCAAATTTTTCCGTCCTTTCGCTTTCCGCGTGACGCACAAAACGTCCTGGGTTACAGAAGTGAGCGCAATTTCACTTTACCTGAAGCAAATTAGCGAGCAATGATCTTATCTGTGTTTAAGTCGTGAGCAGGTGCACCTTCGGTCGTCCAGGTGCAAAGATGCGATGAAACGAACAACTACACAAACAAGCTCTAAGTAACCCACTGCGATCTGCTCTAAGACAATAGCGAATACGCCAAGCACTGACTGTACGACGTGCAGAAAATGTAGGAAAACACCAGGCAGATCGAGACAAGAGTCAAGGTCAGTTCTTCGGCACAAGTGAGAAAGACTAGACCGGTGTCGTGTTCTGTAGGCACGGCTGTCGTGAGACAAGATTACACGGAACGTCGTGAGTCAGACCTTGCTATTTATTCCCTGTGATGGCAGGACGGCTCGTCAAGCGTGGAAGACCCGCAGTCAACATCCCGCGGCACGGCAGAAACAAAGATGCGGTAAACGCACAGTTGTCATCGTTGTTGTGACTCGTCAAGTCCTTTTTAAAAGAAGGCTTCGGAGCCGCATGTTGGGATTTTCCATTCAATGCATCTTCCTGGTTACGTCAGTCCTCGTATACTGATTATCTTCCACTTGTGGTGGGTGTACCTCGAAATAAAGTGATCGAAATCCCCGCTGCAAAATAAACTACTGGAAATAAACGTTATTTGACTATAAAATGCACGGTCGCACGCGGGAAACTGCCAACAGCGAACTTAGACTAACCTGGACATCAAAGTGCAAACATCGAACTTGGACTAACCTAACAGTAAACTAACCAAAGTGGTGTTCCGTCGTGTCTGCCCTGCTAAGCCTACCGGTCGCTAAAAGTTGGCTTTCGTTCGCTAAAACAACCTGGACAGACATCGAAAACCCATGAATTTGGATGGTTAAATAGAGATATACCGTGTTTTTAAACACGACATACCACCTTACGAAGCAATCCAGCATTCTCCTTCATTTTCCTTGTTTCGAGAACGGGAATTTTCAGATCGGGGATTTCGCAACCGGGAATATCAAGGTCCACCCCTTGAGGTGACCGCAATGTAGTCGTTACGTATTTTGTGCAGTCACCGTGTAGTTCTAACTTCAACAGTTACGGTGGTTTCGCGTGGTTGGACCGGTAGTTGTGGAACGGTCCTTCGCGAATTGAGAAGGGCATTCGGATGATTTTTTTTTTTTCTATGTACCGCAAATGTCTGTGCAGTGGATGTGCCCGTGACATGTAGTTTTGAGACCGACAAGAAAATGAATGCTCCGTAACAATGTTGGAGGGTGGGCGACATCGCCACGTGATCGGCAGCACACAGAGCAAGAAGGCTATAAGCTACTGCGTCGTGAATGTTTTGCGCTGCGCAAAAAAGAAATGCATTTTTTCAGCGTGGAAGGATTGTACGATTGCTGTTGTAGGACATCGTCCAGATATACAACGATTTAGTAGCGAAATTATGTTACTCTGTGAGCGCTTTTTCGGAGCTGCTCAAGTTGCTCTCCGAATCTAACTAAGGTGTTATGTGATACGAATAGTAATTAAGCTACAAAGACAATGGAAGCGCCTTGATTGATTGATTGACTTTAAAAGAAAAAAATGCAGATGGTAGTCTCGAGCCACTCGGGACTGGCTACTCCAGGACGCGTTATTAATAAAAGAAAGGGAAAGTATACAGTAACCTCGACGCTTTGAAACGCTTTGAAAGCGCCTTCCGATGTTTAGTTCGGCCAGAAAGCTGCGAGCTTTGAGGTATATGAATACCGGAAAATTGGTGCTGACCTTTAAAAGCAAGCACTGCTGGGGATACATCGAAGCGTGAAACTGCTTTCTTCTCACGCGCCTTTCCTTTTTTGAACCCTGTCATGTATTGTAGTGTGGGGGATATATATACTTTGCTATGCATCTTGGTATGCTTTGCGTGGACGTAACTATAGCGAAGCCCTGCATTAAATATATAGTGTATACTCTGCGCGTGTGATTGCCCTTGGTCACCCATTACGCTGACAACTGTCGGAAATTGGCTTTTCTTTAAAAAATAAAAATAAAAGGGGTGGTCGAGTGAATAGCACCGTTACAAACTGCCGTCACGGCACAGTAAGTTTGCGGGTTTATGTCAGGGACATTAGCGAAGAACGTTTTTTATTTTATTTTATTTTATTCTTTTCACGCAACACGTAATAGAATGCTATGGGGAGGAGAAGACGAGAGAAAGCAAGGTGTGCGTAAGGGGGCGTGTAATTAGCTTCCGGTGCTCTTTGTGCCAAACAATCAAGCAATCGATTTGTCCAGATTGTCCCTTTGAGGGGTCACTCAGTCATAACAGGCTTCAATGGCTAGCATACTTCAGCGATCTACGTTGTATTGCTCGCTCATTGTTATTTCGTTGCTTGCGCTGTTCTGCAACAGGCATTGTGCATTTTATCCATCTCATCGGATAATGCACATTAAACGTAGTGTTGTACATTTCATCGGGCGTTCTGCAATCCATTGTGCATCGCAAATACTGTAAGCCCATTGTTCACATCGTCGTGCGCATGTATGTACATAAATGGCCTGTACATTCCCGACAGCCACATTTCCTTTTTATTTTTTTTATTTTTTTATTTCCGCTTGTGCGGATTCAGATCAACCTCTATTCTCCGTGTGTCCACAAGAGTGACATCCCCACGGAATATTCTAGTGGAAGCAAACGCGAAAAACTGCTCACGAGGGCGTTTTGCGCATCTTCCGTTGGAGTATTCTGGGAAGTGTCGCTCGTTTGAAAAGAAAAATATGCCGGAGTCTGTGTAAGTAACAATAGAGCATGTAAACGTGCTCTCATTTGGACAGCCTTTGGATATGAAAGCGTCTGTGTGCTATTTAAAGTGAGCAGCCGTATACCAACACTGCTGCGTATTGTTTTGTGTTGATCACGAAACACGGCCTGATCCAACCGTCCTTTCTGTCTGCACAGGTCATAAGTGCGGTTTTCCCGGTCGACCAGCGTACGGTCGCGTGAGCCTCATCAGGGAGTCGTACAGCGAAAGCACCACCGTCACCTACTCGTGTGATAACGGCTACAATCTTCTGGGACAGGCCACAAGGACCTGCCAAAGCAACGGTTCCTGGACTGGAAAGCTACCCGTGTGCGGTAAGTAAGCATCGCTTTAAGGGGTATCGTTTTACACGGTTTCAGCGGACAGTTGGTAACGTCTCCGTGAAGTTATCGGACTTACCGGCTGGGGCGGCGGCAGGGGCGGCGGCAGGGGGGGGGGGTTACAGGGGTTACTGTAGACCCCCCTGAATTTTGGAAGGGGGCGCAAAAGTCCCATGGAAGTGGGGCGCCAAAGTGTTACCTCAGGTGCCGCATGCGAATAAAATGCCATAAACCCTATTCCTGAATCGGTCAAATTGTCGGCGTAGTCAAGGCTTTTTCCATTGGTGCGGTGGAACTGACGACGACATGACCTGAAAGTGTTCACGGGTTCCATGACGTTTTACACAACTCTGTCTCATGTGTGCCATGAGCTGTACACTCTTAAAAATGAACTTCACCGCATAGCACGCTCCTATTGCCAACCATAATCTCGAATGATATTGTTATCTGCCGTGATTTGTTGAAAACGGGAGTCGTACGCCTTTGCTGTGACACTTATGCTGTTCATAATTGTCACAAAAAAGGCGTACGCCTCCCGTTTTCAACAAATCACGGCACATAACGGTATCATTAGAGATTATGGGTTGGCTAGGAGCGTGCAATGAGGTGAAGCTCATTTCTAAGAGTGTAGAATCGAAAAGTGCACCCCACAGCGCGGCGCATACAATTCCAGGCTCTCTGGTTCTCATCCGCGGTGACCGCCTTCGGAAAAGGCGCCACAGAAAAGACAGAGACCCAAGAAATAGTCAGATGTTGTAAGCAAATAATCCAATATACATTCAATCCATACAAGACGAAAACAGTGAAGCATTTGCCACTTTTTATCATTCAGACTGCCGCGACTTCAGACTTCCGTGTATATTAAAGAAGGCTTCACTGTTTAATTTCCTGCATATCGTAAAAATAGGCTTTCTAAAAGAAAAGAACGCGGCGTGCCAGAATGGGATATTATGGGTACAATATATGGGTAATACATTATGGGTTCAATAATATTTTTAAATCCCGACTGCCTTTTTTTTAATTATTATTATAAGCAAGCTGTTTCAATTACATGTGCGGTCTAGTGCTACACTTATGAATTTCGGTAAAAATATAAGGACCAGTGATGGCCAGTAGTTACCTACATGTAGTTGAACTACTAGTTGAACTACCTGATTGTAGTTAAAAAGTAGTTATCAACTACTTGCAGAAATGTAGTGTGCAACTACTAGCTAAACTACTATTTCGAGTAGTTAACTACAGTAGTTAGGTTACTACAGGCGCCAACTACTTCCGATTTTGTCGCAAGCTTTACGGCACGATTGTGCTTCCGACTTTTACATTGAGATACTTGTTTGATGAGAACGGAGGTGCAGGGCAATCGTGCTGTGCATGTGTATACTAAATCTTCACTTTTGTTACTGCTTGCGATTCCTATTTAGGTGTCCAAGAACACTATCGAATGGGATTGGGGTTGATGGACAACGTTAAGTAATTAGAGATGTAGTTAAAATACGTTGCAGTAGTTAAAGAAGTAGTTTTAACTACCTCCCCTGAAAAGTAGTTGAACTACTAGTTAAACTACTCCATCGCGAAGTAGTTAGTAGTAATAGTTAAACTACTGTAGAAGTAGTTAGTGGTAATCACTGATAAGGACATCCTAAGGATGTTAAAAGTGAAAGAAACGGACATGGTCCTAAACATCATGAATGATTTACCGGAAACGTGTTTCACAGAAAAATGACACAGCCTACATGTACAACTATCTCCATTGACATTATTCAATGTGGCTTCTCACGCAAGTCGCAGCAGTCTGCCTGTAAAGCTGGCCACCCGCATAGCGTTGTGTTATGTGGTGGAGCCAACGTTACAACCACTCACTTATCTCGCCTGCCGTCGTTATAATTGTTTTTCTTCTGCGCTTCAATGTTGTTCTTCATTTTTAACGTACCATTGGGACATTTTATGAAACTTTGCATTTATTCCCGGGTCCTTTGCGGTTTTTGAGAATCGACACTATGCTACTTATTACCGATAACGCCAGCGAAGAACAGCTGGCAATACCCGTCACAGAGTCATTTCTCGCGCGGGCCGCTGCGAAACGTTGCAGCTGTCGCGCTGAGTCGCCTCCGTTTTTATGAAACATCTACATCACTTCAAGATCAGGTGACCCTTTATTTTGTATACGGAGAATGAGGAGGAGGAGGAACTGTTTATTTACAATGGAGAATGAAACAGTGGCTTCAAAATGGCATTCTATAGTTTTCAAAGAACAACAGCTTCTGTTAATGTGCCCTTTGCCAATGCTTTGCAGTGAACTAAGAAATTACAGTTTCTGTTATGTCCTTGTTCAACTCTTAACAGATATAAGCCTGGTTGTACAGAGGATTCCAGAGACATCTGGTTACTTGTATGCCTACCCACCAAGCAATGCTCTGGATGGGAGCAAGAGCACCTGTTTCTACACCACCCATCAACAGCCGCGGTGGTGGAGGATAGACCTCGGAGAAGCCTACCACGTCTTATCAGTAGCTATCAGTGTTCCACATGTCAGTAAGTGCACCCTCATCACCTATCAGATGACACAGCCTCTCGCAAAACACCGCTAGACGTTACAAAAGCATACTACCATGTGGTTTTCTGTCGAACGCAAAAGGTTAAACTTATTGATCTTTAAATCAATTGATTCATAACTTTTAATCAATTAAAAACAGAAGATAAATTACGTATCACTTGTCCTATTTTTTAAACTCTGTAGGCAAGCACATTCGGCAGATTTCAGGTCTCAGACACTACAAATACCAGCTAAAGTAAGCTGTAGCAGTAAAACACTTACATCCCTATTAAGAGCATGAGTAAACTTGTTGTCTAGCTGTCATAAATCTTTTTAAAATTCTAAAAATTGTGGATATGTGTACATACATATGTTGTATTTTGCAGCCTATCGTTTTTGTAGAATATGGGTTTGTTAT
Organism: Ornithodoros turicata; assembly: GCF_037126465.1. Taxonomy (NCBI): domain Eukaryota; kingdom Metazoa; phylum Arthropoda; class Arachnida; order Ixodida; family Argasidae; genus Ornithodoros; species Ornithodoros turicata. Next base: position 11,407,668 of record NC_088206.1, on the reverse strand, counting down.
ATCTTGTAGTCAATATCTATAATTTTTGTTCAAGTGATGCTGAACTATATTATGATTGGACTCTGGGACCTCGTCAGGCTACATAGCCTCTTGCCCCAGAGACCCTCAGCGGAAACTTAAAAAATATATATTTTTTTAAGTTCTAGTGCAATACAGCTTTGTTTTACAGTAACAAGTGATAAAAGGAAATTATTGAACTGCCAAAATAGAATCCATTCCAGTGATGTGACATTTTGGTTCGCTAACAGTTAGGTCATGTTCAGGTCTGATTTTGCCACTGTTACTAAACACATGTTTGTATACACATATGCACATATAATTTTGCATATGAGTAACTGACCCCTTCCTGTAATTTTCTTCTTGTTTGTCTATTCATCATGACCCTCCAATTCACAAACCTGATATGTAACGTCTCAGATAAGGCTGCCTTTAATGCAATTACGGACAGTAACATCTGAAACAACATTATTTATGTGATGGTGGAGTCGATATACAAAAATTTCCTTCTGTCTGTCTCTGCAGATACAAGGCAAGAGCTAACAGTATCAGTAGTAAGCCACGAAGGAAGCAAAGCCGTTTTCAGCAGATGTGCCTCCTTCAGCGGCAAATTTTGTAAGTTGCTCGATGTTCTCAGATAACAACAGGAAGATGACACTTCGTCCTACTGTGTCACAATAAACGATGTTTGAGCCAATTTCTCAGCCAATGAGTAGCGTAAAAAAAAAAATGCTGAATTCTCTTTTTTCAGCAACCCAGACTGTAGTACTGATGTGTGACGAAGGCAAAGGCCTCGTTGGCCAGTACGTCGACATTGCAGACAAACGGATTGATGTAGACTACTTCAGCCTGTGCGAAGTTGAAATATTTGTTCGTAGAGGTGAGCACTCTAGGAGCTGCATGAGGCTACTTGAGCGGCAACATTCAGCTCTGCACCAAAACTAATGTGCGTAGACTAATGCTAGCGCCATTACATTACAGAAAAATACCCATGTGGAGACCCTGATCGGCCACCCAAGTCCTACACAGTGCCACTGTCACCCCATGAAATGCAGTACAGATGCATCGCTGGTTTTAAGTTGAGTGGATCTTCCAGGAGATCATGCTTGCCATCGGGCCAGTGGTCAGGAAGTACGCCAGAATGCCTTGGTAAGAAAACACATTCCAACCATGGTATGGCCTTTTTTTTTTTTTTTTCATCTAAACTTGGCAGGGACAAATGCACATGGGAAGTTGCAAAATTGTTCCTTATGTATGTTTGTGTATTTCTACTGCTAGAGCTACGATGCATGTGCAGCATTCTTTCGGCCAGACCATATAAAGAGCCTTTCGAGGCTTAGCAGAGGTTTTCAAAAACACATCCAACGCCAAAAGATAGACAGACCGATAACTGTAACCGCATTTGGCACATCACGCATATACGCTAGATGTTAAGAATGTTAACGAGAAGGGTGGCTTCAAAACACGCGATAACACATTCTATACTGTATTTTGAAAAAGAATATGCCTTGGCAAGGCTACTTTATGCAAACTATCAGTGATGGCCACTAACTACTTCTACAGTAGTTTAACTATAACTACTAACTACTTTGTGATTGAGTAGTTTAACTAGTAGTTCAACTACTTTTCAGGGGAGTAGTTAAAACTACTTTTAACTACTGCAATGTAGTTTAACTACATCTATAACTACTTAACGTTGTCTACCAATACCAATCCCTCGTAGTGTTCTTGGACACCTAAATATGAATCACAAGCAATACTAAACTTTGGCTGAAGCCATTGCTACGATCGTCAAATACAAAGCTTGCGGCAGGATTCTTTCTGTGCCTACGAGATAAACTAAGTTGCAGAATTATTTCGCAGCAAATGAAGCTTCACTAGACAAGCATTAACAGTGAAGATTTAGTACACATGCACGACACAATTGCTCTGCAGCTCCGTTCTCATCGAACAAGTAGCTCAAGGTAAAAGTCGGAAGCACAATCGTGCCGTAAAGCTTGCGGCAAAATCGGAAGTAGTTGGCGCCTTCAGTAACCCAACTACTGTGGTTGACTACTTAAAATAGTAGTTGAACTAGTAGTTGCCACTACATTTCTGCAAGTAGTTGATAACTAGTTTTTAACTACAATCAGGTAGTTTAACTAGTAGTTTAACTACATGTAGTTAACTATACTGGCCATCACTGCAAACTATTCTGAAGCTGCAGCGCGCACCTACTATGGACGTGCTGTTTTCATGACATGCCACCTCAGCAACGGATACTATAACCTTTAAGTGTTTGCTACACAGAGGTTGCCTGTCCAGCATTAGCCCCACTGGAGAATGGCCACGTGGCCACCGACGGCGCGATCAACGGACGGCTGGTTCAGGGCAGCAAGCTGGTGTATCACTGCGACCCAGGCTTCCTCCTGGAAGGTAATGAGACCCGCGTGTGCCAAGAAGATGCACGCTGGGGGGGTTACCAGCCCTATTGCACCCGTAAGTAGAGTACCCATCTTGACACCTCGAAAAATCCGCGTAATATGTTGATGCCCATACCGTAATTTCACGCGTATTAGCCGCGGCTCATGCGCGATTTTTTTTACTCGCGGGCGCTCTGCGGCTTATCTGGTGACTATTTTTCCCTGGTATTTTCCCCATATGTCGGTTTTAACGAAAGGGCCGACAGCACTGCCCTGCCAACGCACGAACGATGCGTAACAGGGGCGCGTCCGCGTTCGAGTAGACTGACCTTCCTGGTGCCTTCCTCCGAGCAGCTTTAACGAAAGTGGTGACAGTGATTCGTGTCTTCTGGACAGTGTTCGAGGTAACTCGTTACTGTAACTAAGTTCCTTTTTGTGGTAACGTGTAACTTAACTTGGTACTTTTGCGCAGTGGTAACCTTCAGAGGAACTCGTTCCTTTTTCGGGTAACTTTGCCAAAGTAACTTAAGCTAAGTCACAAGTTACTTTTAATTCGCTTTTCACTCACGTCCACATATTTTATTGCTTTCTCTCCAGTTCTTTTATGGCATTTTATGCCATAAAATGTGATATTTAATCAATAACAGTATTCCATTCAGGGAGTAAGAACTGCTGCTATTGAAATGAAGCTGAACCATTGTGCGCCCACAGGGAGTTAGATGCAAAGCGTTCAAATTGTGGCACATAAACGAAAAAAATCTAAGTATGTTGCACTCCTCCGCAAGTCTAACTCAAGGTCTAACTCAACTGCTCTACGCGCGCTGCACCTGTGTATTGCTATTTTGTGTCCGAAGTAACTTGGAAGTAACTCGTTCTTTTTTGTAAGTAACTCCGTAACTGCGAGTTACATTTCAGGCTGAAGAACTTCGTTACTAACTTAGTTAGTTACATTTTTCACGCGGTAACTTAACTTGTAACGAGTTCTTTTTGACGGGTAACTTGTCGATCTATGCTTCTGGAAGGTCACTGACCCGTCGATCTATGAAAAATCTGCAGCAAGTGCACAATCCGATCTTGGATGGACACCAGAACTGACCACATACACCGACCCCAGAGGCTGGACGACAGGGTTTATGGCCTTCTCTGTGGTCTCCTTTGTCGCACAAATCAGTCGCGTCGTGTTGCCCGCAGCTTATCTGCCAGTGCGGCTTATCTGCCCGAAGATTTTCAAAACGTTCCTAAAAACGGGTCCTGCGGCTTATCTGCGGCTTATCTTATGCTGCTCTTCTGCGTCGCGTGAAATTACGGTACTAAATGAACCTGGTTTAACGCAGCTTCCAAAATCCATGAGGCACATTGGGCACTTGGTGGTGCGGTCTAACTATTGAAATGTTATGGAATCTGGCATAACAGTGCAGCAATGTTTGTTTGACTTAAGGAGTGGTGTGAGGAACTCTGTGACACAATAAAACAAAAGTGCAGTAATTTCATGTCCATTTTGGAGAATAAAGCTGCACTGCTCAACAATTACTTCACTTTGCAGATTTCAGATGTCACTCTGGCACTAAAAAAAAAAAAGTTGTAGAATTACTAATGTGGCAAATAAGTTGCCTAGAGCCAATTTTAGACCTGCTTTGCAGGTTTGCATGTGTATTTTCTGCAGCACTAAAAAGGGTACAGTGAACGCTCGTTATTATGACCATGGTCGTTCTCGAAAATGTTGGTCATAATGCGGAATTGTCATATTAACGGGGGGGTTTGCAGAGGTTTCACTGCATTGTTCCCCAGGAGTATGGTCGTACAGCACGTATGTCAGATTATCGAGGGTCGTATTAACGAGGGTTCACTGTACATTACACCCAAAATCGATGTTGAATTTTCAACTCGAGAAGGCGGTTGTACTAAACTTTGCGTCATGCTTTTCGACAACATCAGTGTGACCAGCACACTTCTATGTCCAGCTTGACGAGCCTCTTTTGTACGACAACTCTTGCAGCCGTGAAATGCGACATTCCAAATGTAGAAGTAGACGGAGGGGTGTACACTTTGCTCAACGTCTCCACCACTTATGGGAGTCTAGCTGAACTCAACTGCCACCTTGGGTACGAGAAGGTGGGCACTTCGCATACGATTGTGTGCCAAGAAGATGGGCTATGGAGCAAGCCCGAATCTTCCTGCATGTTAAGTACGTATAAGAGTTGTACATGTTCTTAGTTAGCAAGTGGCACTCGGAGAAGCGAAGTTTTCACACAAGACTCTTTCACAATCGTACTAGAGAATACTACTAGATGGTCAGGGAGCAACAACTGAACCAAATAAAATAGAGCCATCAATCACCGTGAGCATCGTCAGGTCCAGAAGAGCAGAAAAGTGTGCGACCCGATAACTATCGAATTAGACGAGATTAACTAACTCTGTCAAAAGCGCACTCCTAATGCACCAAAGCTTACTATGCATGACATATATGATATATATTCATATATATGACATCATATATGACATAGATGACACGATATATGACGTATATTCGTGAAAAAGAATTTTGCAACATACATCCACAATTATTGTTAATATTGCTCCACGTGCGGCTAGAAGCAATAAAGTAAACAACATCCAAAATCAGTCATCTAGTTTTTTCAGGCATAACTCCATAAAATATGCAAGGTTAGTTGTCATACTCCTATTGATAATAAGAACCCAACTAACTGGACAACGACCATTCCAATCACTGCCTAGCCCTCGTAATGTGGTACGCACTAGGAATTGAATCCACTGACCAGCCAAGACACTTTTCTCTGCTAGGACAGAGATTTATGTTGTAAACAAATTTCACTCGATAAAACCACTAGACGGGTTTCTAGATGACAGAATCAGCTTTCGTTCCGTAGACTCTAGCTTATTCTACATGTCCTATTGTGCAATTCAAAAGAACCCCTATATGTTGCTAACCCAGTGTATATTCCACAGCACACATTCAGCAGAATCTAGAACACACTCAGGTAGATGCAAATGAAACCAACCCAGCCCTCACAGGTACAGTGTAAAAATTTTTGTTCAGTTTATACACAATGACCTCGTTGTTCTGATATAATCTTTAAGATTCTTACTTTTTTCAGGGATGGTGGCTGGAATAATAGCTATAGCCTTTCTGTTTTTCCTCTCAATGTGCATCCTGCTCCTGTTGAAAAAGTAAGAAAATTACTTGAACTTATGTATTACAAAGGGAAACACATAAAATACAGGAAATGACATACTGGTCAAGCATGCCTACCATTACACCACTGTATTTATTTATTTATTTATTTTTAGTGCCCGCTTTATTCCGTACGTCAAATGCACAGGCAAAGGGAGTGTCTCAGGGCTTGACTAAAAAGTACTTGCTGCTTGATTTTGTTTTAATTTGAATTTCTTTAAAACACTTTTCAGGGTGTTGTCATGATTCTATGATATTTGTAAACACTGCAATGGAGAATATTAAAAACGACAATAAAAATAAAAATACGAAGATAGAAATAATGCTGCAGTGTAGTTATATTGCCCAGTCCTCCTTTTACCAGCTTGCTTTTTTGCAAAATTAGTTTTCCCTTGGATTCTCAAGTTCTGGCTACTCTATGTCTAGCAGAGGATGTGGGATAATAGAGAGAAGAGTATGCTGTGTCGCTATAAATGTCGGCAAAGGTCTTAAACCAGGAAAGTCTGAAGTGAATAAGGAGTAAAAAAAAAAACTGTCTATGAGGTGACCATAAACTTTATTTGGCCTCTCAAGTAGCTTCTAGAAGCCACACTTATCAGACAGACAGCATATTTGCAGAAAGAATTGTCATAAGTGTCACCAGTCACACCTGTTCAGTAACCAGGGGGTCTACCAAATTGCAGCCTGTACGGATTCCCCGACTTTTCCAGGTTTTCATGCTGACTATTTGACGCGAATTCCCTGACCAAAACAAAAGGGAACTTGGTGCCTGCTGCTACCTTTTGATACCCAGATCCCTCATAAAAGAGATCATTTATTGAGTATTCGCGAAGCTGCCCTACTTTTCTGCCTCTGAGCTCGTCGTATTGGTGAATTGCTGCTCGTGGCAACGTTGGTGCAGCGTGGGTGCTCAACCATGATCTGCGATTCGCTGTGCATCGTTATTGCACTTGTCTGCAATTTTCCCCGGACTTCAGCTGCTTTTTGGTAAATTCCCTGACAATTCCCAGTTTTCCCAAGTTGGCAGACACCCCGATTAACACAGCTTGCGCAAATTAAATATGGGTCACACAAAGAGAATTCCGCAAGCTAGGTTATTTTACCGTTCTTTTTTTAATACAAAGCAAGCATCAGGATGCTAATTTCACATTTCCACTTTACTCGCTCATTCCATAGAAACAAATACTTTTCGAGGCAGAAGAAAACACCCCTGAAAGATCGCGAAGGGACACCAAACAGCAACGGAGTTTCCTACACTGAGAGCAGCGGTACCATCTATCAGAACGAAGACTTCTACATGGAAATCCCCCTCAAACCTCCAACAAATGGCACCGTCACAAATGGCTCTACAAACGGCATTTTGCAGCCACTCAACAACAACGTCAATAAGGAGAAGGACAAGCCGAATAGGAGGAAGAGCTCCACGCCGAGCGGTAGAAGCCTCGGCCCTTTACCGGAGAACATATACGAAGAAATTTCCACGGGCGCTCGCAAGGCAACTGCTCCCAATGGGGATGTTAACCACAGTGCTTCTAACGCTGCAGAAGGTGAATGCAACAGCCCAGATGCAGAGTCAGCTCTCGAGTCCCCAGCTGTATACGCGCAAGTAGACTTTGAACAAAAAAGGCGCTCAAGGCTTGGCAAAGAGAAGTGGTAAGTATATGACCATACATGCTCAATGTCAGTATAGTCTAGTGCTTCAAAGTAATTGATAATGTGACGTAACTTTTAATTTATGCACTCTAATCAGCATTCCGGAAGAGGCATCAAGGTACACATTTTATGTTTCAAAACATGGAAAGTTCATTTTTTGCAGAAAATGTGACTTCACAGTGGATGTCAAATTGATTAATTTTATGTAATATTAGAACTTAATCTGCAAAGCTATGACCATTCTTCATGTAACATGAGCCATCTGTAACGTACGAAGATCAAGCTTGTCACTGTAATCATTTAGGTAATGACGAGAGATGAATGAGTTCCTGAGCTAAAACTATTACCACGCTTATTTCACTTTTTAGCGACTATATGTAGGGAGTGACTTTTTCGGGTTAACTCCGATTCGGGGGTAAAAATCAGGCACTATTTTCAAATCTGAAATTGCGGAAGGCGAGAATTGTGCCTTCGGGTGTTATTGTTCCTCCTCTTTCTATTAAGTCCTTTCCTAATCTTTTTTCTTTTCTTTTTCCTTTTTTTGGGTGGGTGGGTGACCTATCAGCTAATTAATTATGCTATTAATTAATTAATTAATTGCTATTAATTGCTAATATAGCTATTAATTAATCCTGACTCATGGACATAGATCCCCGAAGTCATAAACAGTGCTGACACACATGGGTGTATTTCTGGGAACCTAAGTGACTCATTCTTACACGTGTTACACGTGGCGACCTTGTTAGTCTTCAGTGGTAATGTCACCTGAGGATTTCATAGTGACTGGAATTCGGGGAGAAATCGGGTTTAACCCGAGTTGGTCGGAGGTCAGTTCGGGTGGGAATAACCGGGCGGAATTGGGTTTAACCCGCAAAAGTAACTCCCTAACTATATACATGTATTCAAAGTCATGGCCACTTGAACAGCAAAGTAATAACTGTGTATAAAAAGTTAGCAACTTGCACAGATGATGTGTCACGTGTCTGATATTGATAGATAACGCACCCCCTTCATTACTTCATAGCAGCGACCCGGTTCGAGCAACTGCAGGAAGTCCAATCAAGTTACGTGACCTCCCGCCAATCCCTCCGCCCGAAGATGAGGAACGCGGAGCGGGTGTGGCAATGTCGCTCGTCGGTGCCGTTGCACCTCTCTCCTCGCTTGCACCTCACGTAGTGGAAGGCAACAGCGTCTATGTCGGACATCCTCTTGTGGCGGACGTTGACGACAACAGTAGCACAATACCAAACGGGACTCAACAAATCACATGACAACAGGGACTCGCTCTCATCACAGAGAGTTACATGACAGAGGTCCGCGTCATAACAAAGAGGACCTTCAGCAGGTTCAGGAGATAAACGGCTTCTGCAGTCTTCAGGATTAATGACAATTCACGCGTTTCATAACAGAGAGCTGGTGTTATGAACGAAGGCATTCCGTAGAAGGACATCACTTTGAGTATACAGCTGCAGCGCTAACGATAAAAAAATTGACATGATCGCATGAATATTACAAGTCCTTGTAACTTTGCGTTGCAAAGTACATGCATAACGCAGAAAGAAAACGTGTAGCTGCAATCCGTGCTACGTACCTGCGAGAGGAATCGGAGCTGATTCACAACTACTACACACGAACAAATTAGCAAGATTACTATGGGATGTGTGCTGCATATAGGGTTGCCACCTTTCGTAGTGAAAAATACCAGCTGAGGGAGAGGAGGTGGAATAGAGGGAAAGGAGGAAATGTTCACAGGAAAGGGAAAGTGGGTGAGGGGTGGAGAGTATACAGAGAGAGAGAAAGAAGGAATCAGCGTACTCGCTCAAGACAACAATGATAATAATAATGAATAGCTAAGAAAACGACTGGTGACTACGGAGTTGGGTCTGTGCTCCAGATTTATTCAAGCTGTAGTGGAATGTTGAAAGGAAAACCCTGTAAAAGCCCCTATGAGAGGTGTTGAGCCACAAATACTGGCAAGAGGCTGCCGGTATCACCTTCCTACCGGCAACCGGCAGAGCGGGCACATAACCGGCTGTGCCGGTATAATACCGGCCTGGTGGCAACCCTAGCTGCATAGGGTGCTGGACAATACCACCGGTGGCATAGCTGGGGGAGGGGAGACCGAAACCGCACCTTTGGTAGGGCTTTCGGGAAACGGAAACGAGGGAAAAATCCTCCTTTCCCATGTAAAGCTCCCACAAAACCCCTCCCGAAATATTTTTCTGGCTATGCCATACCACACTTTCGACCCGTCACTTTTGTGCTCATAGATATACAGGGGCTGGTGAGATGCAGCAAAAGCAGTTGTAGTTTCGTGCGAAAGCAAACATCAACTCGATGTTGTTAGCAGCTTGATTTAATCGATGGAGACATCACACGAGCCATGCTTCCATGACTGTCCGTCCCGTCTATGTATCCGTTCCCTTTCAAAATATAATATCTGCTGTGACTCACAGAATGTGTTATTTGACTTTGCCAGTTTTTCTGTATGAAATGTGTAACATGCAAAACTGTGCAACAAACAGGAACAAAAGAAGCATATCTAACTTGTCGTGTTAGGCCATGTCAGTTTATGCTGTAGAGGGTTAGACATAAGCAGAAGTACCATTAAAGGTCTAGTCGTGGGATGTTGTGATCAAGCCCTTTTTGGTAGAAGACTTCCTCTGTTGAGCGCGTCTGATATATGTGTACAGTTAAAGAACTTATTTTGATTACAGAGGAGTTAATAGTGCTGGAACACCCAAAGAGTCTTAGTCCCTTCATACGTTATGTACAGAGTGTACATAGATTTTACAGTGTATTTATTTGTACAGGTATACTCTACTGTGCATGTGTCAAATGATATAAGGTATTATGACTGACGTGAGTACTGTGAAACAGAATAAATGGTTCTTTTACAAAACAGTGATGTACTCGCTTTTGTGTGATGGGAATAGTGCCAGGTCCCAAACTTTGCTTCCATGTGTGTGGCTACATGGGGCGTTGAAAAGTGGAAGCAAGGAGATTTGGCAAGGCACCTGGTATTCTTTCTTTCATCGTCATCAAATAAAGTTGTTGTTTCTTATATCCGGTACATTTTTACAGGATTCACTTGTGTTAATAAGTAGGAGACCCAAAAATGAGCACAGCTGTTTATTACGGTCGTCAATATTAGAATGATTAAAAAGGGTGCACGACCATGAGTAAGGCCCCGGGTTTTCCGCGATTCCGCGAAATATCGCGGAATCCTTCGTTGGGCACGGAATTTCACGGAATCCCTTATTTTTAGGTTTGAACGGATATTTGAGTTCTCGAATTCGAATCAAATACCAATCACTTGAAGTATTCCATTCGCGAATCGAATACCCAATATTCGGATTTCCGAATGTCCGACTATTCGCTGAATACGAACGACACCTCCCGAAAGTGGGCTTCACCTGAAGCTTCCCTGCATGAGGTGAAGCCTCCTTTACGAAGCTGCCCATATGCTGCAGGACCAGCACAGAAAGATTTTAGTTTAGCTTAAGATTACGTTAGCCCAAGTCTATTGTGCATACTTCGCCTGAGGAAGGGGCGGCATCCCTCCCGTGTGCAGTTTAGCGGTGGCAGTAGAGGACTTTGATTTGATGTCTGGGAGTTTGCCTTTTAAAGACTCTTAAATAATGCCTACACCCGACAAACAAAAAAGGTGTCCTGTGACTTCCACAGGGCATGTATTGTAAGCTCCTTCCTATTAACTTCCTGTAAACTCCGTAGATGCTGAAAGATCTTTCACCAAGTATAAAATGATTGCAGACACACCTTTGTCTTTCACGGAGGAAAACACAAGATATCATCTATGTAATGAGCCTGAGCCACAACAGTGCTTTCAATCTGTAATTTTATAAAACATTTTTGTTCCCACATTATCTAAGAAAGTAAAGTGTTTCCGTTGACTGCTTGCCGCGGAAAATTGAGGAATTTACAAGTCTGTGCCGCAGAATTTTGAATTTGCCGTAGCAGAAAACCAGGGCCCTTAACCATGAGCCCTGTGCTCATCAACCAACCATCAACCACGATATTCAACAACTTGAATGCAAGGACATATGCAGGTGGCGACTGTGCTGAACAGGAGAGGCTCTCGAACAAGGGTTCATGCCTCGTACCCACTTCTTTATTGTCGGTAGCCTCGGTACCTCACATGGTCCCCAGAGTCTTGGATTCTTCCCTCCTGGGTTGGTGTTTTGAAATGTTAGTAACGGAAGGAACTTGGGAATTGATTATCCTGCGTGAGGTATCCAACTGTCCTCAGTACACATTGCTTGGCAGCAGTCTGGATCACAGTAATGGGGCCTTGCAGTGACTGCCTCGCACCAGGCTGGCTTTTTCGGACAAGGACCAGGACTGAACATGAACCTGTCCGTGGGTTTGCACCTCTTCCCCACTTCTTTATTCTCGGCACCTCACATTGTATAATACGTACCTGTTCATTTGTATAAATTTTCCTTACTATGGGTAATTATTCCTTAAGTAAGAAGAACCTGTTACTTCACGTAAGCTCAATTATTTGTAACGTCGCTACCCCTCCGACACAAAACACATTCACCTTAATTGTCTGTGTCTGTAACTCATGTTGAATGCTAATTAATTGGATGCCGTAATTGGAAGCCGTTCATTCTACACTCCAGGTAGCACATTTTCTGTTATGCATTTTCGATGTAAAAAAAGTTGTATGTACCAATCCATCAAACTTCAGCTCACAGGTTGTTAGTCAATGGCAGCAGGCATGCTAGTTACCCCCAATGCACTGAATCATAACTGAAAAACTCTGTAGATTTTATCGACACAAGTAAGATTTAGAGGTGTAACGTGGTCACGACTGTGGACATGAGGTAAAGCAAAATTCTAATGACACGAACGAGATGCAAAGTCGACAAATGCTACAACTACGGTGTAAGTGACAGTATTCCATCTGTATTTACGAAGGTCATTCATTTGCGAACCACGAATAATCAAAATATATATCGCCAAACACATCGGATCACACCCTAACCTTATTTAACCTTATTCAACATCAGATCACTTTCACAAGAAAGTACAGCTCAGCCACAGCAACAAGCAAGGACGCAAAGAGCCCGGAGAGGACCTGCGCAGGAATGTGGGGTTGAGGCAAGGAATATTCAACTGCCTTGTAGAAAAACGCGAACGTTCCACCGATAGTGACCAGCAGGTTGACAACCGCAAGGCACTGTTTTTTAACGTCACGAAAATCTGAAGCAACTTCCGGAGCGAGGAAACTTCTCTTTGACTGATCAATGTTGGACACCATTTGATTGTACTCCTGGTGCATCTGCTGAGCTTTCAGTCTCTGTATACGAGCTTCAAGCACTTGGTTACGCTCAGGCGTTACGGGGTTAGGAAGGCAAAGTTCGCTGCCTTCCAAAAGCCCGCTGATAGAAACTGGCGTACCGGACTGTTTCACAACACTACGCACGGACTTGATCACAGTGAATGGTACTAATACCGGTTCCTTCTCGAGAATGGCTTTGATGCGGGATCTCAGAGGTTCGCTGCATGTTGTTTCTTTTATGAAGTCGTCAAGAAAGCAATGAAAGGCGTCCGATGGACGAATTCGAATGCCGTCGAAACTCAAAACGCCCTTCCTGCGATTCGCCATGTTCAATAGGTTCTAACCAGCCGTAAGCCAAGTCGGGTCGATCTGATTCGTACGCCAGAAACGCGTTTTTACGAACCAGTCAAAAATTGTTAAAACAGCAATTTTCCCCTTCTCTTTTGAATTATAGCGTGGTGACAGAGTGGTGGAAGCAAACTGTCGATGTTGAGCCGTTAGGCTTAGTAACTGACACCTCCCTCGTTATATCAGGCACAAATCTCCAAAATCTGACAAACTATACAAATAGTTATGCAACGTGTGTACATCACCTCTGTAAAGCAATTCTCGGACGTTGCGTATATGGCGGTAAACAGTGGTGGCGGACAGTAAAGAATGACTACATGATTCTTCCGAATGTCGTCTGCTAAACTACGCTCGCATCGCGCTTTTCTCTCGTTTAGGTGGCAGCAGCTTACTTCCTGTCCTGCCTTAGTTTCCGGCGGGTCCAGCAGGCAGACATTTTTCTGTGAGGTGCAAAATGTTTTCGGCTCTGCAAAAGCTGGGAGCTTGTGCTCCCATTACCGTGCAAGCACGGAATATGGCAACGCTGAAGGATATTCGCCTTCGGCTGAAGTCTGTAAAAAACATCCAAAAGATTACGCAAAGTATGAAAATGGTGTCCGCCGCCAAGTACGCCCGGGCCGATCGTGACCTTAGGCAAGCACGACCTTACGGTGAAGGTGCTCAAACCTTCTACGAAGTCGCCGGCGTTAAAGCCGAAGAAGGCAAGAACAAAACGGTTATTATCTGTATCTCTTCCGACCGTGGTTTGTGCGGTGCTATTCATTCGAGCGTAGCCAAACGGGTCCGAACCTTGATGCACGAAAACCCACAGCTACTGGCCGAGAGCAAAATCATCTGTGTCGGCGATAAGGTACGCGGTATTCTGCAGCGCCTCTACGCCAAGAACATCCTCATGAGCTTCACAGACTTCGGCAAAAAGCCCCCGGTTTTCGAAGATGCCGTAAGTGTAGCACGGGCTATACTGGAATCCGGCTACGAGTTCGACAAGGGTATTCTACTCTTCAACCGCTTCAAGTCAGTCGTGTCGTACGCAACGACGGAGCAACCTGTGTTCAGTTTGGAATCCATCACTGCCAGTGAAAAAATATCCCTCTACGACAGCTTGGACGCCGAGGTGCTGCAGAGCTACCAGGAGTATTCGCTAGCCAGCCTCATCTACTACGCCATGAAGGAGAACGCCTGCAGCGAACAGAGTTCCCGTATGACTGCCATGGACAGCGCTACCAAGAATGCAGGCGAGATGATCGACAAGCTGACCATGACGTTCAACCGCACCAGGCAGGCAGTCATCACCAAGGAGCTCATTGAAATCATCTCCGGAGCTGCTGCCCTCTAAAAGCAGATTCGAGCTGGGCTGGGAGTATTCCACTGCGGCTGCACTCAACACCATAGGGACATTAAGTGGGGCTAAAACATGTAGTTCTGCGGATACTTCGGCTGTGTCTTCTTGAAGGTGGCTTCTTTCGTAGAGAATATACTACTTTGAAATGTTGTTTGGCTATGTGTTACTTTTGTAAGTCTGACCGTAAAGTCATTGACAAAGGGTTGTCAGGGCCCTATGGTAACGACGAGATGGTCAGCAATACGGGGAGCTCGTTTCACGTGACACAAGTAACTGTAGGAAAGTGGTACACAAACTTACGGGGTTGAACACAAGGCTTACACTGACCCTGAGAGAGCACGGTAGTTTTAAGGTAGCTATTGGGTATAATCTTATCATAGAACCTTCTTGAAATGTTCCTCTTGACACCCATACCTGAAAATTGTCTCCGACACAAATAGGTACAGCTAATCTGTTTCTCTTTGTTTGCTAAACATCCTGTACAATGCACGGATATAAAATCGAATCCGTTTGCAATGTGTAATTGGCAGAGTAATTTGAGTGGATGCTACCATTGCATGTTGACATTTCATAAGCACAAACAAGATGTTCTCACCCTACCCACATTGCACTGGTGAGCCCAAGTTGCACGTTGATGTAGACCCAGCTTTGGTGAAACCGGTGTTTTCAAAACTGCATTTAATTATTAGCTCTCTCCGATAATAAGGGTTTCGAAATTATTTTACGCTGCGCATCCTGGTAATCATGAGCCGCAGCAGAGGGAGTCATGTCAAGATGCGAGTTGCTTCACTGCTCCTTTAAAGCTGCATGTCCATGACATAACAGGTGAATACACTTTTCCTAGGTAAGCCAGTGGTAAGTAAGTGTCATTATTGCCACCTTTTTTTTAGTCTTTAAATACTTTAACCTTTGACCCCGTATTTAGAACAAGACTTGCCATGAACCTCATTCGCCCAACCCCCACCCCTGTACCCTCATAATTCAGCCACATACATTTACATATGCTATACCACTAGATGAAATTTGCATATTACCTGGTTATAGCACTGTATCGACTTTGAGCAGGCAACAGTGTGTAGATATTGGAACTGGCTAAGTCTAGCAAAACAGCCTCAGAGGGCAGAGTACTGGCTTCCTGTTACTCACTACATATGAGCAAATGAGTCTTCCCTTTTGCTCAATGAAGAATGGTGGCCTTAATAATGGTCACATCTTTATTGCTGCTCTCCTGTGTTCCTGACTCATGCGGTAAAAAAGGTAAGTCATGCGCTCAATTCCTAGTAGATAAGATTCACTGCATATATACATGGATGATAAAACAACCTGTGAATCCATAACACAACTCACTTTGCCACATAGTTTTTAGCCTTTTTAATGTGAAGTAGTACTTTAGTACATCGTGATTTAGTCAGTTTCAGTACTATATTCAACTGCAAAGGCCGCATGATGCATGCTTCGATCCCAGAAATTCAGGATGGAGATGACTCCACATGTTTTGTCATGCACCGTTGCTCAACTACACTATACAATGTACGCACTCTAAGGGTCACGCTCAACGATGCTTCCAACATCTCTCTGATAAGGATAGCGGCTGAGCCTCGTAAGTTGCAATTTTTATACCGTCCATTTAACTTGTTTGTTAACTAAAAACTAATTATAAAAATAAAAATTCTAGAAATGTTTAAGTATTCATAAGAGATCCACATTCTATAAACATACAGGAAGCACGTACAAAATGTTGTTGCTCCACTTTATTTTCAAATTCTGTGTTAGCGTTGTGAATGAACTATGGCTATGAGCAGCATACATATATGGACAGATGGAGAGAGGACGGCAGGAAGGAGGGATATTGGGGCAGGGGGGGGGGGGGTAGTACGCGTCCTGGGCAGACTTCACGGGGAACTGCGCCAACACCTGCCTGGACAGTGCAGCCGGTGCCAGGATTCGAACCTGCATCAGCTCCCAGTCTCAACGTCATCCTAACCAATACAATGCAAGCTGCTCCTCTAAATGTGCTAGTACAAACAACATGAACAGAGTTCTGCCTTTTTCATGTATTTCCTTCACAGATCTGCAGGGCACTTTCTGGAATCTGCTTTCCGCAGAGAGATTTAAAATTCTGTTTATTTGTTTTGTTTTATTGTATTTTTGTGCCCGCTGTTTACCTGCCGGACAAGCCCCCGACAGTAATTTTAATGTGTTCAGCTAGGAAAGCAAACTATTATTTTTTTTTATTGTGCCTAATCAATTAATTAGGTAACATTAAATATATATATACATATAGGTTATAAATTATTGGTTTATGTGCCAAAGTGTCAATTGGGAATTTCAGATTGCCTTCAGAAAACGAAAACTGTTATTTTCTTTCTTTTGGTATATGTTTTAAATTACACTTCTGCATATCCACAAAGCATACGCCACTAGTAAAGCTCATGAAATGTGCTGCAACATGCACAGTGTGAACTACAAAAATTAATATGAGGCTACATGGTGAAAATGGAAGATGTAATATTGTACACCCGCATTAATGAGCCATGAGTTAAACAAAATTAACTTTGTCTTCAAGAAAATGTTCACTGTTTTTCGTCAGAGCCAGACACTGTGTATTACTTGCCATTGAATGGACAACCTTTCATTATGGGGCCTAACAGCACCACAGGTAAGTAGGCACGAGGAAGCTCCAATGATCTGGTGATAGCAAGCAAAGGGAAAAGCCTCCGGTTAGAAGCCGCAAACATTTCGAACAAAGAATTGTTTTCATACTGAACTGCAGTAGCAGAACAGCCCTCTGTTCAAAATATTAACAACTCCTAGCCTGGGGCCTTTCACTGTACTAAAGCCGAGCAAAAAACGAGAAAAAGTTTACAAATACATTACAGGAAATGTGCAGGAATACGAAGTGCAACCAGGTGCTCAGATACATTCCCTGGATATCATGAGCAATGGAAAAGTTTGTGAAGTGACAATGTTTGACACAGAACATGGTACGAGAAATTTGTATGTTTCTTAAATCTTCTTCGCAACATAGTGTACGTGTAGTGTCTGACTTTTTCCAGCTAAATGCCTTCCCTGGAAAAATCTGGTGCTATTTTTAAATCCATAATTCAGGGGTGAAGCTGGGTGTCATTGACACATTAGGGTGGTACCAGGTTCTTTTGTTTTTCTTTTTGGGTCCAGCAAGTGTCCCGCACTGACGGGTTCATATACAATGAAAGATGGAAGTCACTGAAAAGGTTAGCCAGCTGTAGGACTCGAACCCACATCTTCTGGATTACCGGTCCAGGGCTTTACCAGTTCTCTCAGGTTCATATATGTTGGTCAGACATGCATTCCTAGCAAATTATAGTCACAAGTTATAGTTCTGACTATACAGTCATAAACATGGTGTTTTTTTTTTTTTTAGCCTTTACAGAATTTTAATTGAAAAGCTATAAGAACAGCATATATGTCTCCATACATGTTTCATATGTTGTGTGTTTTTGCAGTTGAGTTCTACAGTGAGTTCTATGGAGTTCGCTCTCTTAAAAAATCAGGAAAAGAGCACGTGCCGTGAAATACCCATCCCTGGATTTCAGTACGCAAATGAGCCAAAACCGAAAAAGTGCGCCTGAGGCCTATGCCGACGGACGTTTATCTGGTTCGGAAAGCGGTTTATCTGGACAGCTGAGCGGCACCTACTCCAATCATCTGCATCACTCCAAATAGCGTGGCCCTCTGACATGAAATGTGCGCTGTACCCCCTGCATTCCCAGTTGCCACAATTTCGGCTTATTTGCGTGTCAAAGATTCGGGGGTGGATATTATAAAGTAGCACAGAAGTCATTTTTAACACACTGTTTTCTTCCTATAAAACTGTTAAGTAGGCCAGTAAGATGTACTTATGCGAAGTAATTTACACCACAGAGTCATAATTATCGTAGGAATTGAATCTAAAGTACGCCGCAAAAAGCGACCGTGCGCAACGGCGGTGGAGAGCGGTACCAGCCTGTGATTTGCCTGGAACCTCACGCTGACGCTATAAGGAGAACGCTCGCTGATTGGTCAACAGAAATGTCGTCTGCTACTCCGCTGTTCGGGGTTCTGATAAAGCCTTTCTCCTGGCTCGGTAATGATTCGCGCTGTTCGGTAAAATGACACACACACTTTCATCATCAGACGTCTTAATCTGAAAATTTTTTGCCCTCTGTACTGCTTTAAGGCATGTGCCTGTTTCAGGATTTGTTAAACGTGAAATGGCTTCCAATTAGGATAGTCTCTCAATCTGCTATCTCGCTTTTGCCTGAAATGCCAAAATTAAAAAGTTAATTAATGAATTTTAGGTAATTAGCTATCTTGTTGTTGCATACCTTCTTCTAGTGGATGTCCGACTTGCCGTAGAACTCAACTGCAAAAATGTCATCTATGCTGCTCTCATAACTTTTTTATACAAATTCTGTGAAGGCTAAAAAGAAAATGCTGTATAGTATATATATACTAACTAACTATTATAGTTGTAATATCAAATGTGCTTTGCATAGTTTATTGTTGCGTTTAATTAATATATATACCAGACTTGCGTACAGACTGCTACGAGATCGAAGTTCAGGGAGATATCAGGTTTAGCCCGAATTGGTCCTAAATTCACTCACGGGAAATAACTGGGAGAAATCAGACCTGGGAAAGTCAGACCCAATGTTTGCATACTATTCAAATGCAAATAGAGATTACTCTCTGGGTTTTATAACCAACAAATGTGATACTTTTAGAAACTGAAGCTGCTACTACTACTACTGAAGTAGAAGATACTCAAAAGGGGGAAGAGAATGGTATAAATTTGGCATTATGTAAGTAAAATTACGTAACAAATTGCAAGGCTGCCTTTCACTGCGCTACAGTGTACCAGTGTGACAAACAGATATGTCGGCAATTTCAGACATTGGTGTGCCAACAGCTGCAGTGTTCCTCCTTTCAATCATCGTGCTTCTTGTGTGTCTCAAAAGGTGAGAGTTGCATCCCATGAATGTGTGCTTCCCTCAACTTCTGAAGGTCAAAACTGTGTGTTACTCATACATGTTGTTGTTGGCTCAAAGAATCTAGCAGGCAAAAATGGGAAAAGTCTAGCACTCGCAAGTGAATAAGATTTAAAGAGGTTGAGACATTCAACTAATTTATTTTACTAAAAAAACAAGCTTTTGGACGGAGTCTCTCCATCCATCCATCAGGTGTGATGCATTTAACACTTGGTACAGATATGTATACTGATGTACATCAGAGAAGAAGAGGGGACAAAGAAGGCGGTGAGGAGGAAATACAATTTTTTGTTAGAAAGGATTGAGGGCACGAAAAAAATACAAAAGAAGGTGATGTACAGCAGGAGTGTTACCCTTTAGGAGTGTTAGTTTTTGTCTCGAGTAACACTCCCACTGTACATCACCTTCTTTTGTATTATTTTTTCCATGCCCTCAATTCTCTCTAACGGGAATTTGTATTTCCTCCTCACCACCTTCTTTGTCCCCCCTCTTCTTCTCTGATGTACATCAGTATAAATATCTGTACCAAGCGTTAAATGCATCACACCTGATGATGGACAGACTCCGTCCGGAAGCCTGTTTTTTAGTAAAATAAATTATTTGAATGTTTCAATCCCTTTAAATACATATCTTGGCTCAAAGAGAAAGAAAGCGCAAATTTCTTGGAGTTTCACGTGGACACAATGCATTAAGTAGTTTTACATTTCGTCGGTCTAAAAATTAAAATCTGAACCTTGCACTGCCTTACATCATCAGCAGGCCGTGTTTGGAATGCTGCACAGATGCATACTAATATACTGGTGCCTGTTTACCGCTCATAAAAAACAGCAGTTCGTGGACGGATTTATCTGAAGATACGATTCTCCTAATCAACCTCTTCCTTTTTTGCATCCCAGACGTAACACAGCTGATAAAACCAACAGAAAAGACAATAAGCGCGAAGTCCCTTTCACAGATGAAGATGGGACAAAGAGGAGTGGTGCCACTATGTACCTGAGAGAAAACGCAAAACTGGATCACGTCAGAGTGCCCGTCATATACGAAGAAATTCGTCCAATTTCAACAGCAAGCAGCCACGAATACATGCGCATCCTCTGGGATCGTGGTGACAACGGCTGACTGAAGAGACCTGCACCCTGCCAGCTATCTCTATACCAAAGTAATGGGGCCAAATGTTAATAATACAAAGTGAAACTAGCCTAACAGCATGATTGAATTTTCACTGATCGAGTGGATCAACCCCGGCTTGCTTTTGCATTTAATTACACGGTGGTCAGATGTAGCACGTCACTGTGAGAGGTCTGTACTAGATTTTGTTGTCGTGATGAATGAATTTTTGTTCTCCCCCTTGCCTGCCAGTACAAGACACTGATGTTGCCACAACGTGTATGAAGCTACCATTATTGCTGCATAGCTTACGTTATATATTATTGACATCTGTAAAAAGTGTTGCCCAATTAATACAAATGCCTAGTACACAGTTATCATATTATTCTAGGTAGTAGTGTAGTGCATTGATTAATTATCAAACACAACGAGTATTATTTTGAGCAACGTACGTTGACACATATGTTTTGGGTCTTCCAACACTCTTCATCTTTCATGTCTGAAAATGTCCGTGCAGTAATGAAGATTGAGTAGAGAGGTTCTCTACTGTTTCAAGTGCAAATGTTCAAATTGCCTGTGATATTAGGGGCTTTTGCTTAGTCACTGTGTACAAAGCCAGCATGTGGGTAACGTTATAGTAATGCAAAGCATGATAAATAGTTACTACAGCATTCTGTGTGCACTTCACTTTTTTGCTGTTTTCTTTTTATTCCTTTTTTGGCAGTGCAGTTACTTGGAAGACAAAATGTGACCCTTTTTGCATCACACCTGTTGATTTAAAACAGTTCCTATGCAATAGTAGCTCAAAATGTAAAATAAAAATGTAAATTCAAGACCATTCAAGAAGCTCTGTGGGATGAGTGTATAAAGTTAGTGAGAACATCGTTCTGCAAGGAATCAAGGAATACTGCCAGGAACTCTGGACTATTAGTCCTTTTGTCATTCTACAGGCAATTATGTGAAGCCCAAGAAACTTGGCTTCAACTTTCAGTCCATCTCCATATAACAGAAGCAGGAAATCACTTTATAAACAGCCTTTAAAGAATGATGTCACTGTCCCTATGCAGTGAAAAATGACTTCGAGTAAATCCATCTGCAAATGAAACTAACAAGGACTTCTTCAGTTTATCTCAGAGATGTAACATACTACTCCACTAGTTTGGCATGATGCCCCCCATCCCAATTGTGTCCAAGATGATCCCAGGATGACAATGACCAGAGATGTTATGTTATGTCAAGATTTTCATGTTGTCCAGAAATTCAGGGGGGGTTATAATAAGCAAAGCTGCCCTGCGCTTCAATCATGCAGGTAGACTGAAGCAGAAGCCTCAGGTGACAAGCTGCTGATATTTTAAACAGCGTCTGTTCTTTTACTGGGTGCTGTCTTCACCATTCGCATCTAGAGGGTCACACTCCATGTGTTAAATAAGTGTAGGGCATAGTGGGTCAGCTGTTTCACTGACAGGAGAATTCAGCCACTTGCCCCTGGGACATGCCACTGGTTGGATTTTTTTATAAGCACTGTGGCTTCTGCTTTAATCTACTTTGTCCCTGGATTCTCCACTTTTCTTTATCATGGAAGTAGATTTCCTTTTCTTGCTACCTGGAAAATATACTTCAAGGTATGTCATATTCATTTCATCCCAACGTTTCTAATTCAGGTTATTGTCTCTATATGAAGTTCAATAGGTCTTTCCTGGATCTCCTGGGGTATCCCTGGGATCTTCAGGCTGCCTCCTATGGGATATTCAAACATCCAGAGCACGATATCCCGCAGACGTACCAGGGGCATATGTTGTTTGTTGCAGTAAGCCCAAAAAGCAAATGTCATTGTGCGATATCCCATTGATATCCTCTGGATGTTCAGATATTTTTTTTTAAATTATTATTTTTCCGTTTCCATCAAGAGATGGCGGTGGTCCCAGACAAAAAGCTGCCATAATGCAGCTTGAAAACGCCTGGACATATTAGGACATCAGGACATCAGCGATTAGGATATCAGACAATTAGGATGTTCACAACCTTATGGGGGTGTCCCAGAGATATTAGTGGTTTGCTGAAAAGTGTCCAAAAGTTTCAACAGCACTGTTCTGCCAACACCCACAAGGTTTTTTTACACATAATTAGAAAAACAAACCTACCATGTAACAAACCTTGCAAGTGACCCCGTTAATTCGATGTACTACTCGTATGATTGAATGAGGAGCTGCACTGCACGACCACTAGTGGAAATATAGGCATGAAGTGTGACACAAAAATATGAATTACGGACTGATGTGGTACAGTCTGGGATAAAACAACGAAGCAACATCTCTCTGTCTAATACTCCTGCTGTGCTAACTCAAAGGGATCGGCAGTCTGTCACTTGAACAGGAAGTCTCAAGGGTAGGAAGCCGTTTATCACAAAATGTTTCACTTTTTTTTTTTTTTTCGTGTGTCAGTCCTACAGCGAAGAATGGTGGGTTTCTTTATGGTCACACCCCTTTTTCTACTCTGCAATGTACCACGTTCCTTCGAAAAGAAAGGTACGCTGACGCTGCTGTAGTGTGGTGAATTGTATAGCAGTAAAAGTAGAAGCAGTAGCTTGAGGTAAATTCAGTACTGTGACAATGTGACGAAAATTCAGACAGCCTTAGTGTGCTTTCGGAAAAAAAACCTACTGACAAAATGTCCAGTTCCTTTCAGTGCTGGAATACACTGCGATAATAATGTAACAACGCCCTCAAGTGCTCTGCTTCATGATGATAAAGTCTCCACATGTTACACCTTGCCAAACTGTACTAAAAGCTTGAGGATCACCCTCAGCAACCCCTCCAACATCACTGGTGTGAAGATTGTGTCAGAACCCGGTAAGGAGCTTCCCTTTTCCATGTGATTATACCAGTTTTACAACCACAATACATTTCCACCACACACTTGAAATGTTTATGAAAACTTTATGGAATAAGCAGATTTTTAGAATAACTGCATTGGAAGCTTTTATTCTAAACTGCCATTTTCATCATCATTACACCCTCCAATTTCTGGAGGTCCCTGCTTTTAGCATCAGTGCTCTTGTAGTGAAATCAATCAAAAATTTTACCTAATGGTACTATTAAACAGTCCCCACTTACAGAATAAAAAAGCGTCAACTAAAGATCATGACATCCTAGCTAGCTTGAATAACCTTAGCTAATTCACAGCTAAAGCTCATAATAAGATGTGTGAACACAATGAAGGGAGATCGAAATCAAACAAATTCAAACAACTCAGGGGAAAAGGGTTGCTGACGCCAGGAATCTAACCTGGGCCATCAGGGACTAGTGTGGTTGGTTGTCTGTTCCCCTGTACTTGAGGTACCCTAGCTCAAGGGAAATGGCGTGCTGGTGTGGTGTGGCAGTTAGCAACCAGAGATTGGAAGACCCAGGTACATTTCCTGGCGTCAGCACCCCTTTATCCCCCCCCCCCCTCCTCCGAGTTGTTTGAATTCATTTAACTTCTGGGCGTTTGAGGCTTACGTGTCTGTATCGTCCCTAAGTGTGGTCTGCCTCTGACAATTCTCGTTGTCTGACTCAGAAATGTCTAGCAACCTATTCTGGGAGGACAAGGTAGCACAAGGTGACGGAAACAGCGCTAAAAAAACACAGGGATTGGGGAAGTAGACAGGACAGGCACTAGACTTCTTCAGAGGGCCCTTAAGTGAACGTCATTCTGTGACATATAGAGTATATGTCACTAAGCCAAGTTAAATGTCATTTCATTGCTCTTTTAATCTTTGCTAAACACTTCCATGAAAACAGGATGACAAACTGGTACTCAGTCATTTATGACTATGCTCGCTGCCTTTCCCCAGCCCCCAAATATGTATTTTATCTGCCACTATACGGAGATTCCTTTCTTGCAAGCCCCAACCATGTTACAGGTAAGGAATAAGATACGGACGATAGATGTGCGATACGATGGGAGTGAAGAAATAACGTATGTTGCAGCAAACACCTGGGACGACATGCAGCGCCCCAATGCCACGATACATTCTGTGGATATCCATGGTATCGCAAAGGCCTGTGAAGTGACGATTTTTGACATGGAACAAGGTTGGATATTGAAGACTGATACGGGAATATTGCATACGGGAATGTTGCATACGGGAATGCAAACATAAATCTTGATTTCTCCTCCTCAGGTGACTTGCAACATAGTACAATGCCATCTGGACAGAATAACATTCTCATAATCTGTAAGCGCAAACTAGCATCACATATATGCAGTTTCAAAGCTACATGTATGGGCAGTGGCTCATTCTGGCTCAGCATGGATCACTGCAGTGTACCTCCCTTTCTATTGCAGGTACCACAGTGCCAGTATTCGCAGTCCTTGTCCTCGTCGTAATCTACGTAATCTACAGCAGGAAAAGGTGAAGGAGAAACTTTCCTTCTTTAAAAGGAACACGGAAAGATTCACAAAAATTTTGGCACATTTGCAGGTGTGGAGAAGGTGTGGGTACGAATTCACTTACCCGCACACACCTCTAATTATAGTCATCCTCAACAAAGTTTCAGAAAAGACTACTATACCCCTTAAATGACTACTACAGCACATGCAACATAGACTTGTGCGTCCGTCTTATCTATGTTTTTGTTAGCTTCGTAAAACTTCAGGCATGGAGAGGCGTCAAAAAGCCCATATCGCCACTTTAATATGATGCGTTCGCGAAACCAAAGACGTGTAGGATCAAGGAACATGAGCACAATCAGATACTGAAGAGTCGCTGATCATGTACGCACAGTGGGGCGTTGCAAATATTTGCCAGACATGCTTCAAACCAGACCTATTGTTCAAGCATGACCCACTACTATGCACAAAGACCTGGAAACATCCAGACAGATCATGGGTGTGTCCTGGGTACATCTACATCATCTACAGGATAGCTAAGCCAGTGTCCGCTAGAAGCGCAACGTGTCGTCTGTTGAGGTGCAACACCCGGCTCACCTTAAAAACATAAAAAATTTTGCTGAGCAATGCACTCCGTTTCCTACGGCACAGTTTAACTTTTTGAAACCTCATTCTTGGTTAATATGGGAGGGGGGGAGGGAGGACACAAGAGCCCCTGTAACATGCAGGACACGGAGGTACATATTTCCATTCTATCGTGAGGAGGACTGGCACAGAGCCTCTCTTAATCAGCAGAGCAGGCACGCACAAATATAAGTATAAGATAAGTATAAGTATAATAATAAGATAAGATGATAAGATAATGACAAGATAAGTAAGTATAAGTATAAGAGTAGGGTAATGTTCGTAAGAGTACGAGCAAAACACGTTGCGATACTGGCGAGCCTGGAAGGCGGAGGGTAAGACAGGCTCGAGGTGATGCGGCCATCCCATGCATCCCAGAGCAGCAGTTGTGTGTGGATGAGACCTCCCCATATCGCATGGTCAGAGGGAGAAGGACAACATAAAGGACAACAGGTTCCTTTGCCGGTAAATAATGCGCAAAGCAACAAACGAATCCCGTTGCTTTTCCGTTGGTGTCAAGGTAACGTCATCCTTCATCATCCATCTTCAACATCATCTTTTATTCCACAAAGAGAAGTTCACTTTGGTGCCCCCTTTAATTTTGATGATCTCCTCTGCTAACCATGCAGGCACAAAACAACCAGCAGGCCGAGACGAGGGAGTTCTGCGAGGTGGAGCCTTTGGAAGAGACGTCATTTAAGCTCAGTAGGGGGCAACAACACTGTTGCAGAGAGCGTGGAGCCCACGCATGAGCGTGTGCATTTCTTCAAGACCTTCAGGAGCCATAGCACGAACTCTACCACCGAGCACCAACCTGAGACTGAGCAAGTCAAAACTGATGACAGTGACAATGCAGACGTCACGCCAAACGTGGAGATGGTTAATGCCCCGCTGCTTGCCACTCCTGAATGTGCAGCCACTGACGCCATGTACGACGACGTTGCAGACAAGAGTACCTTTCCTGTATATGCGGTTGTGAATAAACGTCGTAAAAAGAGTGAAGGAAATGCAGAAGATCAACCTACTGACATTATGTGAGCGGGCTCGTAAAGAATTTTTTATAGTGCGTGAATATTTTAGGCATTTATGACCATGTTGTACATCACATTGAAACAAGCGATGAGTGCATTCCTCATTGAAGACTCATGTGTGAAACACAACGAAAGTGAAATGGTGACATAATATAGACATATCCTCTGCAGTGGCTTTCAACATAACCTGCACACGAAACAAGTCGGGGAACAAACACTGTTTTCACAATTCTGGCATAGCGCTGTGTGTTGTTTCAATGCATGTAGTCTTTGCAAACCATGTAAAGTGTACATGCATATTTGAAATGTGGCTACTAAGACACATAATAAAATGCTTTACATTAGGCTATGGACCATGTTTATCAGCCATCTTACTTATCTTCCTAATCTGATAATCAAGCAAGGAAGAAATTCTTTCTCTGTCTGTGCCACTGTTGCGCAAACCTTCGGTAGGCAACAATGCACAGGCATTGGAACCAACTGAAACTGCCAACCTGTCAACTCAACAGGATGTGTTGGCTCCAGGAAGCCGTTATCAACCACACACTCTGTTTTGATTTCTACCACAAATGTGTCGCTCATTTTGCTCAATGAAGAATGTTAGCCTTTCTTATACTGCGTTTTCTACTTTTCGGTGTGTCTTGTTCCTCTCAAACGAAAGGTATGCTGATACTACTGTGTAAGGTAAATTATGAAGATTTAAGCGAATTTACCGAACCAATATTGTTGCGTGTGACACTGATAAGACGTTCAGTTCCTTTCAGTGCTCATGTACACTGCCATAACAATGAGACGCAACTTTCAACTGCTTTGCTTCATGATGGAAATGACACCACATGTCTTACTCTGCCAATCTGTGCTAGCAGTCTGAGGATCACGCTTGACACCACTGCCTATGTCTCCCACGTGAGGATTGTGTGTGAACCTTGTAAGTAGCTTTGTTATTACGCTTTTTGTAGCATTACATGTATTACAGCTCTTTGACTAGGCCACCAACAACGCCGGATTGCAGTGGTATGCTTTTATACAGCTTTGTGCAATAAAATTGTCGCACACAAGGTATGCACTCTATGTGAAAATAAAATAACAGAAAGCACACAGTCCATGCTCGTTCACTGTACTGTTGACAGACTCAGTTGAAACATTGTAGTGTAACACTGTATATATGTCTTAGTTCTTGAATAACTGCACATGCTTGTGTTAGAGTCAGTCCCAACCCACTGCTGAATAAAATTCATTTAAGCAAAAGCTAGAACGTGCAGTAACTATTACTTGAGTAACAAACGTAGTTAAATGCAGTTAACTAGGTTTTAACACGGCTCGCAATCACGCTTGAGAACAAAGCTTTTGGAAATACAGGGATAGAAAACATCTGATGCCTAGGAAGGGCAGGAGAGCAGAACAGCAGTAGTTGCAGCATGCTATCTCAATCTAATCAATCAATACTTCGTTCCTGAGAGGTCATTCTTATAAGGTTCAGCACATGACAACATTGAAATAGTACGACAGGCAGGCGGACAAGATGAAGTAGAAGAGATGATGCATAACCAGGTCCTTACATTTAACACCCTGCTCAATGCATGTTTGCAGTGCCCCGTACTGTGTACTATGTGCCGTGGAACTTAGATTCCTTTCTTGCAAGCCCCAATGGTACTACAGGTAAGAAGTTGCTGAACACATGCAATATGAAGACGTGAAAAGATCACCATTCGTTGCAGCAAATACCTGGTACAATCTGCAGCATTCTAACGCAACAATTCATTCTGTGGATATCGCGGACATCAGAAAGGCTTGTGAGGTGACGCTTTTTGACATGGGACGACAAGGTTGGATTAAAAAATTAACTGCTAATTGTGATCACACGAGGAAACGCTTACTAAACTGAAACTCAGTTCTCGATTTCACCTTTTTCAGATGCGCAACACAGTTCACTGGCATCTGGAGGAGAGGCCACTCTGATCACATGTAAGCACAGCTGGCATGGTAGAGCATCAATGGCCAGACAATATTTCTTTTGCTATTGCAGGTGTCACTTTGTCAATAATGGCTCTCATTGCCTTGGTAGTAATCTGTATAGTGTGCAAAAAATGGTAAGTACAAAAAAAAAACTTTATTTTTTTCATTGCATATACTCATTATGAACATTTGTACGCACACGGCAGTACGCCAGCTGCATGATACTTAAGCCAAAGAGTAGCTTAGGCCATTATTATTATTATCAACATCATCATCATCAATATCATCATCATCATTATTATTATTATTATTATTATTATTGTTATTTTTATTATTATTGAGTTTCCCTATCATCTAGCCTGTCTGTACACCACTGTATCAGTTCTGTATAATATCTTCATAAAAACATAAACAACGACTGTAATCCACAGGTGAGAAGTTCCGCGAGCTTTCAGCATCATATGTTTTTTGTCAAAAACCTGGTGTCAAGCAATTTGTAATATGTTCTACCACAAAGTATCAGTTTAGAAAACATGATTCACAGCCAGCCACAGGTTCAATAACAAGTGGCAGAGACCTGGATCTGCTCGCACAAATGTTGAGGAAATTTCTCAATGCTATCCTCAGTAACTTTGCCAGTGATTTATGCACAAGCAGCATTGAGGACGGCAGCACACACCCAAAGCACTACCAAACCCACTGAGGACACCACTGAGGATCCTCCTCAACATTAGTGGAGAACGAGCGGAAGCACGTTGGAGATCTAGCTCCACGTATTCCTGCTCTCCTTCCCCTCTTGCGAGGAGAACTTGCATGCATTCCTATGTGCCATTGCAGAGTTTTGGAAACTGGGGGGGGGGGGGGGGGGGGTCCAAACCCACCCATAAATAATACGAACAGCCACTAAAAGAGATGCTACTACATATAATATTTTCTGCTAATAAAGCAGGCACAAAATGATCGAGTGGCACAGAGAACACTGTCCTGTGTGGTGGAGCCTTGGGAACAGACATCATTCAAGCACTGGTGGCAGCAGCTACAGTTATGCAGGGAAGAAGAAATGTGCTTGGGAGAACAAATACCATCGTGCGAAACTCTTCGAAGCCGTTATGAGGCACAACCAAAGAATTCCTACTGTGCTTCAACATGACAGGGAACAAGCTGAAACTTATGAAAGCGAAAATACTCATGTAATGTCAGACGTGCAGATGGCCAATGCACTGTTGCTTGCAAATTCTGAACCTATATATGATGACACGGCAGTGAAGAGTACCCTTTGTGTACAAGCTGTCGTGGATAAATGCCATAAAGCGAATGATGACGATGCAGAAAATTACGCGGTTGATTTATGAATAATTTTTATGGGTTACCTTTAAGACCTTTTATTATTAAGGTCTTTTGCTGAAAATATGGTCCGTTGTTCGTGATATGACACTAGTACCATACTGTACTGCTTCCCAAGCAAGGAGTAAGCTTTTCATAATCAATGGCTTTCGAATGCACATGGTAACCATGTTCTGTACCATCAGCCTGAGGATATATATTTATTACGTTTGAGAATAAAATGTCCCATATTATGTGTCTCTGCTCTACAGCGCTTTGTTTTTCAAAATCCAGGTGTAAAATGGAGTTTTATTAGAAAGCAAAATCTAGTGGACAGTTAAAAAAAAAAGTGCTTCACGCATCACACATGAAGAGGAAATGTCGAGCGGCAGTGCTGCATAAAGTACATAGCGTTCTCTAGTGCTTATAAGAGTACCTGCAGTTCTTCTAGCAAAGGCATGTGAAAAGTGACACAGTGAAACTGACATGAACTCAGTTTCACTGTGCTACACGGCGTGCAATACACAGAAAGCATGTTCCGACCACATAAGCCCCCCATGCACACAGCAAAGAATTACCAGGGTCCCCTCTTCCAACTATGATACAAGCAGAAGCTCGCTGGTATGTCGCCATTAGACATGCAAATTTTCGTTAATGCTGATAAGTGCACATTACGTCGGCCTTCTTTATTGTAATGAAATGATGCACGATATAATACAAATTTACCTCCAGTTCATCTGTCTGTCTTCAAATTTTAGTAGGATATCTTTTCAGATTATATAGCAGTAATACTCCTCTGCATTCTTGAAGGATCCGTATGAATGTATATGTTACGTTTTATTTCTACAAATGCAAGTGTGCTTGTCCCTGTTATGCCAAAGGTAGTATTATTATTATTATTATTATTATTATTATTATTATTATTATTATTTATTATTATTTTGCCTTTTATTTTTTGGCACTGAACACAGGTTTCTGTTTCTTCCAAGTTCGCGCAGCTGTCCAAAATAGCATATTTATGCGTTTGCACAACAGGTTCTTTGCAACCACTTTTGTGATATCAATCTGGAGTGATAAAATTAAAATATCAAATAGATGGAACACTGTTTAACAAATTAGCTGTATCCAGTAGAGTTTGCTTAAGATCTTTGTTTGTTCATTCCCTATTTCCGGGGTTCCACACACACACACACGATATTCGCACACTGATGTCTAACAAAGACTAGATATAATTTATTAACCTAGTACAGTTCCACGTGATGCTTGCTACACAGTCAAGCAAAAATGCCCCCAAAAACCACCCACAAACATTTTCATAACTTATGCACTGCATGTCAAGTAACAACCAAACAAGAGTTCTGTTTTGCATGTTGATGATGTTCTTCCTTGCCTCCCTAATGAAACTTATGGCTGACCATGCATTACTAACCTAATGACTTCTTCTGACCAGCAGCACAACCATGTGATGTCACGATGTGAAGATGAACACGAATAAAAACTACTCCGCAACGTTTCAAAGTTTAAACCCTGAAAGAAGTGAAAACGAAAATGGGGGTCTAGTACATGCAAGCACAACTACAAAGAAAAATCTTCACATACCTAGTTGTGTGGTGCTCATGCTTTTGAACATTTTTATGATTTTCTTGCTTCCATAGTGCAGGGATTTCCAAACACCTAATCATAAAATCAGGACACGAGACTAAATTTTCTGCAGCATATTCATCCCAAAGGAACATGTACAAAGGGCACAATGTCGTCATCTCCTTGCCTGTATAAGCCAGCACTGTCAGCGGCAATGGAACTGCGTAGGCATTTCAATGGAAAAGGGCAGTTCCGCCAAATAAATCGCCCAAGTAAAAGAAGCGCTATAAATGGTGTAGGAACATTGCACTCGAACTGCCACAGGACTGAATACGATCAATCTGACAAGAAACCTTCTATTCTACTTGTGACAACTATTTTGCCTCATGTTTAGTGTCAGAAATTCTCAGCTGTACTAAGCTATATGAAGACAACCTCTTTTGAAGCATGTGGTTGTATGCCTTACACACCATGTTTGTTTATATGCCCCCCCACTACGCTATCGTAAAATGTGACTTAAAAAATATAAAAATGTATCAGCTGATCAAAATGAAAATTACTAAAAAGCGTGAAAAGTCACCAGGCGGCAACAGTTGAGGAGTGAAAAAGTGTGCGCTAAAATCGTTCAATTCCTCAAAGATATTTTTCCAATAACAAAAATTGTAATGAACTATGATAATTCATGTTTTCAGGAAACAGAGCAGAAGAAAGCGATTGGAAGCTTTAATAGCTTCATCGCGCTTCTAAAAAGAAAGACCTTCAAAAACCATTGAGACTCAGACAGATGTTGAGAATCTATATATTGTAAAGACTCTCAGGTGCAGATGATGATGATAAGTACTAAATGAAATACCTAGAACCCATCACAAAAAATAGCTGCACACACAGATAGCAGCACAAGTAATACTGACCTGCTGTGACAACTCCTTTCGCAGTTTGTGTCCAACTGTACTTCCAGACAATGCCACTTATTGCTGCACAAAAAATCAAGCTGATGTATTCCACTAATGTCAGCAATGTCAACCAAACAAGCTGTAGAATACCTTCTTCAATGAAGACATGGCAGTGAGGGTCATGGCTAACAGCTTGAAGAACATCCTCAAGGTCTCTGTGCCTTCCATCCTTGTTCCAAATCTTTAGTAGATGAGACTGAATTGACTTTGGAAGTAGGTTCAGGTGATGAAGCTTTGCATCGGGACTTGGATCTTGCTAAGTATGGGCATAATAAATAAATACCATTAGATGACAGCACAACTCAGCATTTAGAGCCTTCAACACTTCAAGCCCTGCTACGAACTCACGTGAAGGTTGACATGGCGCATTGGTGAGCTTGATCATGCCACATATTAGTGTGCTCACCTGATAACATCACACTTGTAAACAGAGCAGATGTGATGTTATCTGGTGAGCGTGCTAATATGAGGCACGATCGAGCTCACTGTTACGCCATGTCAACCTTCACCTGAATTCGTAGCAGGGTTCGAACTCACACCTTATCAGATGATTGTGATCGTGAGTTTTGAAGGCCCGAAACGCCGCGCTATGGATGACAGTGACACATTTCTGACCAGCAACATACTACAGTTCAGATGACGTTCAGAGAACTCTGGCAAAATGGCTGTCATCAGGCAGGACTAGAACCAGCAAATTTCCTGAGTAATTTGAATTTAATTGATTCTTGGGCATTGGAGGCTTATGCATTTGTGTCGTCCATGTTTGTAGCCTGCCTTGGCTAATTTTCGTTATTAACAAACAAGAGGTTTGAAATGTAAGCTGCTAGCCATGCAGTTGATGGTGCTGTTTATGCACCACGCTGGCCCCTATAGCCATGAACGATGATGACGTATATGTCATGTGACTTATGCCTAAAACAGTGGCTACAAAACCAGGTGGCACTGTGAACTGCAGGCTACGGACGCTAGTCAATCATACCCTGCAGTTGCTACTAACCTTTTTTAACACATTGCACAAAATCTTTCTATTATGTGACACAGTGCAACACAACATCCTGTGCTTTTCGAACCTACTTCACCCCGGTCAGTGCTGACGTCGGCATTATGTAATGGTATCACCTGGCCTCAGTGGTGTCACCAGTGTACGCGTGACTTGGTGCGGGAGCTCTTTGAAACGTTACCTCTCCCCCTCCCCCAATAATTACTTCCTTTCCACACAGGCGATACATTATAAATAGGGCCTGACTTTTTAGGGTTAAACCCGTATCCGCCCGATATTTACCCCCTGAACGAAATCTGTAAAATTCGGGTTTAACCCGAATCTACCCGAAAACATCCGGGTCGCGTGGCACACTCATAAGCGTGCATTAAAATAAAGTTTGATAACATTGCTAAACATTAGTTCCATGTTAAGACAAATTTTTATTAAACAAAAAAAAATGCACCTGAATACACCCGAATTCCTGACAACAGAATATGCCGTAACGGGATTTAACCCGAATACACCCGAATTTTCAAATGAAAAATATCACCCGATATTTACCCCCCGAATTTGGCCAAAAATAAAACCCGAAAAAGTCAGGCCCTAATTATAAATAACAGTATTGTACCACACTAAGAAAAACAAATAATTAGAAGAAAAAACATAATAATAATCATGTGCTTGCAAAGGGCTCTCCGGGTGCGCACCGCACCACCTAGTGGCACCACTGCTCCACCGGCAATCAGAGACGTGCAGGGTCGGAATCCCAACACCGGCGCCCGCTCACTAACCGTCGAATGCCATTCTAGGAAATCATTGTTGTGGTAGCCATATCCCAAGATGTGCCTTTCAAACATTTGTATGTCACATTTCAAAGGTTGTGTAGCGCACCGCAGTTTGCGCCCCCTAATAGCAGTAGCTGACCTCAATCTTCTGTACTATTCATTTGTTGCAAGATTCCAACATGGCCATGGCAGCAGAGCTAGAATGGGGCCCCCTGGGTGTAGCTGAGAAAGCTGCATAGAGGCCAGCAGATCCTCCACACTTTATATGCTCCCTTCACAATCACACAATCATTTATCACTTACCTCAAAAGTGTTATTTGTTTCATTCCACTGTATCATCTTTGTAAGCTTGAGATATGGCTTGTAAAGATTCCGGAACTCTTGCAACTGTGCACCCACAATGTTGTTGATCTTGTTCTTGTCTTCGCCAATTATCATTCTGAAATCACCTTGAAAACAATTTACGTGCGACGTTGAGACAGAAAAGTGACTCTCACGTGGTGCAAAACAGAGTGTGTCGCCCATGCATGAATCGGACATACACCTCAACGAAAAACCGAGACACGCGGGGCACGCAGACAAACACAAAAAGTTCTAAAATTGTGCTCTCAAAATTTTCAGTCTTCCGTCGAGTATTTCACGGCAGGTCAACAGACTTGTTCAAGCAGGCTATGACATGCAGTTGATTGCCTCCAGGGCTCCTATTCTCCTACGCAAGCTTAGTGTACGGCTGGACAGCAACCATGAGAATGTCAAGTCATCTTCCGACAACATAGTTGTCATACCGTATTATCATTCCGTCTCCCGCAACATTTTATCCGTTGCGAGAGATTTTGGACTGGAAGTGTTTTTTTCTAATGTGCTCAAGTTGAGTAGATTGACTCCTATTCAATATCATGCCGAAAGGATGCACTGTAAAGCATAGGTCTGCAATTGTATCATGCATATGTGCTACGGTTTATTCTATTCCTTTAAGTTGCGGTTTTTGTCATGTGGGGCAGACTGGACGTTGCTTGAATGACCGTCTTCAAGAACACCAGCTGAACTCTAGTGAGCTCACTGAGCATCTTCACCAATGCAACAACCGTGAGCCCATTTTCAACGAAACCGTGGTTCTGTCCATGGGAAGGGATAAATGGAAAAGACTTTTGAAAGAGAACGGTGGAGATAATGCAACGTGGGTACTGTATGAATACTAGGCCACCCTTTCTCCCTCTCCTTCTTCCTTCTCCTTCTCCCTCCCCTCTGGGAGTTGTTGGGTATTTAGGTAGTTATTGGTGTTATTAAGCCATTTCCTGTGCCCGAGAACTTTTCGTGTTTGTCTGCGTGTCCTGTGTCTCTCGGTTATGCGTTCCCTGATCATCATGCACCAGTTAGTCTGCGCCCTCTCCCTTTTGTGCGTACCTACATAGGAGAGGCCCGCGATTTTCAGGTACAGCTCCTCTTCCGTGAAGGTGTCAGGCAGGGTGAGCAGAGCTGTATGGATCGCGGTGATGTAGTTCAAGGCCATTGCACGTCTAATTTCAGGAGTGGGCTCCTGAAGGATTCTTATCTGAAAAGAGGAAAGTGCACGTTTAGAATGCACAATAGCGCAGCAGCACTGATAGCCATGTATAACAGATAGCGGTGCTTACAGGTTTGTGTAACCTTCCACTGAGATACAATGTTTCCCAGTCAAGCAGGTCAGTAATCAAACGATCGGTGCTTATGACGCCGTACTTCATCTGCTGCGGAGAAAAAAAGACAGACAAACTCACGCGAAAGAGAAGACACACAAAGACGAGGGAAGAGCGATCTGCAACTTACACCGCTGTCGTAAGGGACGTGAGTGTTGTAGTACACGTATGCACCGAAATCTTTCTGCACTTTGTTCACAAGATGTGCCCCACCATACCGTAGAAAGGAGTAGTGTTTCCAATTTGTTTCCAAGTTTTCTTTGTGCCAAGTGAGGGGATCATCTACAGCAAGGATAACGTCCAGCATGTTGCTCTGAAAAGGATGAATAGTTTCTATTTTAGCACGCACAGGTACAGCAAAAGCTATGGAAACATGCTACAAAAGGTATAGGTGGAATCACTGTGCATTTCTTGGCATGCTGGCATTTGAGAGAATGACTGAATTCTATGGGATGCTGGCCATCTTCGTGTTATTTCTGTATGCCGAGAAATGCGCGGTGATACAGTATGTGATGGATGTCGAGCTCTCATATCCCTTTATTTCGAGGTAACTGAGAGCTTATACGCCCAAAACCCATCAAGAGATATCCTTGCATCACTTGAGTATAAGATAATGAAGATAAGTACGTTTAGTTGTAGCTCTGCAATTGAAATCAACTTTCATGTGTTGTTTATTCTTCATTTTCAGGGCATCACCACAGTATAATTTCTCAATAAAAGCGTGGATAGAAAAATTAAACATTTGAAACAGGAACAGCCCAACAACCGTCGGCACGATGGAACGCGAGCATTGCGTCGAAACAACGTAAGAATAAGACGACAAACCTTCATGTTTGTTATTCCTTTCTGGGGCAATGCACCTGAGCCATAGCAAAAGGCAAAAGTAAACTTTCCAGGGAATATGCTCAATATTCGCGACCACGGAGCTAGCTCTGCTGCCCGCATGGAGGCCGCCATGTTGAAACTTGTCCCTCTGTCGTCAGTATCCATTTGGACTACAAACTTCCCGAAAAGTATTGAACTGCGTGTGATACACAGGCAACGTGGTCACGGTTCATCTCATTTGCGATACTTCGTGTGCAGTATTTCTGGGATGTACGTTGGCGTGCAGCCAGCTGATTAGGTGGAGGAGGCACTCGACCTGATACAGAAGTCCCATATATGACACGAGTACAACGGTTGAATGCGTAATGAACTAAATCACCAGTGAGAGACGAACGAATAAGAGGAGAGAAGAAAATAAACAAGTACAACAGTTTGTCAGTGAGAACGTGGGCATTTGTGTATGTCACTTTCCCATGCGACCTCTGCATTTCTTCTTCTACGATCAAAAGATGGCCGTCCGTCCGTCCATCCATCCACATACACAGGGTTCGCCAAGATAAACTTCCGGGTTTGTAACGAAGATAAAACAACTTGTAAAACAAATAAGAACAGCGTCGGATAAGAAAAGAAGAAAATAAGAAAAGCTAAAGTAGATGTTAGAGGACGTATTATGCCCCAAAATTGTATGTCGATACTGCCACTTCCTCCGTTTCTCTGCGGATAAATCGTGAAAATTAAAAAACCGCCGCTGCCTAATCGGCTATACCTGTGTTCCAGCTACTTTCCTCAGATAGCGACACGGTCGAAAGCGGCGTCGCACAGAACTAGTCTGCATTCAGTTCCACATGTTCGATGTCGTCTGCAACACCGCGCTCGACAGTCGAGCGCGGTGTTGCAGACGACATCGAACATGGAACAGCACAGAAGTGGAACAGCACATGAGAGGTGGCATCCAGTTAAAGTTTTTGTAAAACAAACAGATCCTCCTCCTCCTCCTCTACCACATAAAAATGACAGAACGACAGATCACAGGCAGAACGCTAGCTCCTACGGACTTTCGAAATAGATCCCAACGTCCATGTCCTGAAGTGGATATCAAGTGGACATGTCTGGGAGCTACATGAATCTTCCCTAATGAATCCGTAAGCGTACATCCGCAGGATGTACCGTAACGACCGTTTGAAGAATTGTCCGAATAGGGTCCCTGACGGGATGTTGCATGGAGCACTATCAGAGGAGAGAGAGAAACGTGACAAGGTGTGTCGCGGCGTGAGTTCGACTTTCGCTGAACCAACTGAATGTCTCAAACCTCTCTATAATATTATAGAGATGGTCGTGGTCCAAACCGTGGCCGCTCCGTTTGGGATAGAACATATGGTATGTACAGAGAGAACGACAGGTAGGCCAACATACACACGGCAATAAACATCTCTTCCCTTCGAAGCTACCGTAACTGTAGGAGCGGTAGAAGTGAAGAAGGTGTAGAAGTGAACAAGCGGAGACAGGCCAGTATGGTGGGCTAAGGACAGCAGGGAGGGTGTGCGTGATAGGGTGATAGTGTGAGCTTGGGACGACTTCATAGAAACTGTGACGACATTTTTCTCAAAGGGGTACTAAAGTGCAAAAATTTCTTCCCGCGAAATGACAGGTACCGTATAGCTTACACAGAGCAGTTGCGATATCAAAGCCCGCCTGGGGCACGATAAACCTGAAGCGCCTCCCGCCCCTCTTTCCACTTCAGACAAAATGCTCTTCCGCTGAAGACGAATGAGGAGGCAGTTGACAGAGACCTACCGTCGTGTGTCGCGTGTGTCGCAGTCGAGCGCTTGGCATGCCAAAAGAAAGAACGTAGCAACCAATAGCAACAAACTCCGAAACGAAAAATTTGATACGTGTGAATTGCAGTAGTTGGTCGCACAATTCTAGTGTGTAGCACACTAGAATTGTGCGACCAACTACAAGATCAGAGATATTCCCAAGATTTTGGTCTCTGGGGTGTTTGTGTTCTATAGGGGGTGTTTGGCACCCCTATTGGCAGATTTTCTGGCATTTTTTTACCTTTCTGGCAGACAATTTGGAGTGATGTTGAAAGATTTTTAGGGGTGCCTTAGGAGGGTGTAGGGGGTGCTGGGAAAATCTCTGGCTACGATGAGAATACATGTGCCGCTGTGTACGGCTCTGGCTGTACACCAACACAAAAGGAACGGGGGTTCATGTCCGTTGCGTCGTTCGTGATACATGAGCGAAAGAAACCTCAATTTACAACGTCCCTCTCCTCCTCAAAATGTCCAACAATGTGGAGCGGGCTCTCAGTGGTCTCCTCAAACGATCTATCCAATCATCGAGGGGGACCGTTTTAGGCGACCAATCCGAGGCCTCTTCACATTGCCGGCCTCCTCGAGAAAGGAGAGGGAAACGTAAATTGCGTTTTTTCTATGAATCATAAATCACGAACGACGCAATGGATGAATCCCGTTCGTTTTATGTTAGTGTCAAGGTAACGCAGTCTTTCATTCCGATTGAAATGTTTGCATTTGAGTGTCCCTTTAAAGTGTCTGAGCAAAGTAGCCGGTGTCTGCATAGCATAGCTGGCAGATGCCCTCACGATCTTTGCCCTCGTATCGGTTTTGCTAACTGAGGTTTCTACTCATTCCAGTAATTGACCTCTTTTTGCAGGGGAACCCCTAATCCAATACTAAGCACTAAGCCAACATATTTTACAAGGTACTTCAGGGGGTAGTAGGAGACACGATATGAAAGCAACCGGCACTTCATATCTTAATTATCAAAGACACGTTAATTAACTTCAGTAATTAAAAAAAAAGGAGCGGCTTGTCTCAATTAAGGAGATAAAGCACATCGCCTAGGAAAAGAGGAACAGCTTTTGTTTTAATTAGAAAGCTACTATTTTCCATCAACTAATAGTCCGTATTGCCACACCAGGTTTCTCCTTACCTCAATCCTTTTTTCGGAATATTTTCCCCAGCTCACTTTACCTCAATCCGTTTCTGAAAATCTGCTTCGCTCGAATCTTTTTGGGGAAATGCTGCATCATTTTTTTTTACCTCACTTCAACGTACATGAGGTGAGGGCATCCTCACCCTCACCAGCCCTCGTCGTGAGATGCCCACCTCTCTCACTGCGCGAGCGGCAAGGGCGTCGATCCTTTTGTTGCCTCGTTCCTCGACTAGCCGCGAGAGGGCGAGCACTTTCTGGCAAAAAAAAAAAGATCCCGATGAACGCACGCATGATAGTGTCGCGTGAGGCTCACTGGTGGCGTGTTCGCTATCAGTGACGAAGCAAATGATGCAGCATGTTCAACACGGCACGCCATTCAAGTTAGCACAGACGATGCGAGTGGCTGACGAAATCGGGGCCAAATATAGCTTTTACGAGAGCGTTATTTTCTGAGAGGTGAAGTGTACAGAATGTATCAAGGGCTTCGCTCGGAAAATGGACAGGAACGAAGAAGGTTCCCGCCATCGAGAGGCGCGGAAATAACAGGAGAGAGAAAAGAGAGAGAGGGGGGGGGGGCGAAATTAGACAGGCATCATTTGACGTAGTTCTCAACAACTTTATCGCTGCGCTCAATTCTCAGTTCGCCCAGAGAGTACTGCACAAAAAACTACATTTGATGCGCGTCTATTGTGATTTATCGCAGCGGCATTTTCTCGTGGATGGATTCTCATAAAAACGAACGTTTTAAATTGACACAGATCAAACACTGTAGTGATTTTTGCCGTTGGACAGTCAATCAGGGATTTTCACGACCCCCCCCCCCCCCCTTGACACCCCGTCAAATATCTTACAACAACCTCCCCACAAAAAGTAAACAAATAAAAATCAATAATATATGTCTGCCAAAAAGACCAAAGGATTCCACAAAGTCAGCATTTACGGGTACGTGTCACACACAGCCCGAGATCTTGCGCAAATCCCTATACCGCCAATACATTTAGCGAAGGCCAGGAACTGCACAAGAAGAGCATGAACACGGAGCCGACAGAAGATACTACGAAGATACGACTACTTGAAGTCGGTGGCACGAAAAAATAACCTATACAGTGAATGCGAGAAATCTTCCGCTCAGAAGTCACTCTGCGAACAATGTTTGCGCAGTTATTGCGAGATAAAAGACAAGACGTGACATTCAATATGCATGACGACAAAGCTTCACCCTCGCTAAGGAATAAGCTACCTCGTACGCGAGCAGCCGTCGAACTCCGTGCATCCCCAGCTTTGCCCCAGAGCGGAAAGGATGACTGGAAGCAGGAAAGTGGCGTCTTTCTTACGTCACGTGACGTCATTCGAGGAAAGTGACGTCATTCGAGTCTCACGGGAAACACTCCTAGAGAATACACACCTTGATTGTTTGGGACCTTGGAAATTCCCCTCGCGACAAGACGTTCATCTATATTCCAGATTTAGCATTTTCTAATCGTTGCATTTAGCAATTTCACAACGAGGAAAACAGCAAAGTTAAAGGAAAACGTAGAATGCAGTAGTCTGCAATATTTTGTGTAGTCTCACAGAACTGAAAGAATGTTATATTCAGTGGCTGTTCTTAGCTAAGGCTTGCGTGGTTCACGTAAGTCAGCAGCTAACATGTTTGTGTGTCGTGGGCGACGTGGTTGGTTTGGTTTCCGATTGCAAAATATATTTTTCGTGGAAGGGACGCATGAAAACAAAGGTCGGTAAGATACCGTTCTTCTCTTTTCGCACGTACCACCACCCATTTGTTGTCGGGACGTGAAGTTATGCAGGAATTCAGGAATTCTCCTGTATATTCCGGATAAACTGAACTACATAGCTCCACCAGGTGTGCTACAGCGGCATGGTGATCAATTACACAATTGAGGGGGGGGGATTGAACACCCCCCTTCCTTTCTACGCCACTGATTGTTGCAGTCAACATGAACAAGCATACGGACAGGCAAGCAGGCTAGATAAGCACTCACAGGGGAGCGCCACATTCGGTAGACGCCATGATGCAGTTTCTGAGCCTTTATTTTCCTCACCAGCGTCCTCATCGAATTCACCGTTCATTTGGTGTCTCCAAGTCCTTGCACTGTGTGCATAGCTTGTTGCAGCGAATGAAAACCGAAACTAACATTTCCTGTATACCTACAGCAATGCTGTTGAGTTGATCAACGGACATAGTAAAAAAGACGTTGTGACTTTCTGTGATGTAGATATTCTCCAAACTAGTATCATTATTACGTTGTGACGATGACGAGGAAAGGAAAAAAAAGGGGGACACGTGGTAGCGAAGGGATAGGATGGTTAAGTTGCAAGCGAGCTGGTGATAAGCTGCCGATAAGCGAGCTGGTGGTGAGCCGGAGCAACACCACCTAGATAGAGAAAGCCTGCTTACTCGTCGCCACGACGTAACAATTAAGAGTCAGCCAATGAGGATAGTGTTTTCAACGGCCGTCGCCAATCACGAACGTGCTTTCAGCGGTCGTGGCCATGAAGACGGAACCACCGTCGTCTGCGAGTTGTGATTGAACGTCCCCGCGTACTAAATGGGAAAACTTGGAAATAAAGCGCAAAAACGTTTCAATCTTTCTTAAAACTGATTTGCTTCTTTGATTTGATTCTTAAAA
Organism: Ornithodoros turicata; assembly: GCF_037126465.1. Taxonomy (NCBI): domain Eukaryota; kingdom Metazoa; phylum Arthropoda; class Arachnida; order Ixodida; family Argasidae; genus Ornithodoros; species Ornithodoros turicata. The sequence goes on along the minus strand of NC_088206.1, from coordinate 11,365,596 downwards.
CCCTTGCCAGCGCCGCATTTGGAAGCTAGCGGTGGCGCTACTCATCGGCCCGATTATTGCTTCCTCAATTTCTGCAATACTTTGTACTTCAGCTTTCCTGAGTATTTTTGTACAAGCGGTGGATGTCCCACGAGAGATTTTTCTTTCTAAAGTTGATTATCATCATCCTTATACATGTATACGTTTTCATATAGGAGCTGTTGCTGTCGTCTGCTACGGTATAGTCGTACGTCCGCCTCTGCGCGTTCAAAATTCAAATTTCCATTGTCCAATCATGACGTAGATCTCGCGGGTCGATGAGTAGCGCTCCTAGCGGATCCTGCGGACGGGCTCCTCATAGGGGTTGCCGATTATGACATGGTCGTTGTAATCTAGTAGGTCGTGCTTTTTATGCTGCGAAGATCAACGAAGTTTGGTTATCAAACATGCCTTCTAGACCAATAAACCCTGTATGGACTAAGTGGGCAAAATAACCTTGCGCTTGAGGATGGACAACGGTAACAAGAAGTAGAGAGACGAGGCTCCTGTCCACTTCTTGTTGTCGTTGTCTGTCCTCATGCAAGCTCAAGGTTATGTTACCCAATTCGTACCTTTGGAGAGTGCACGAATTATGATACAAAATGCATGACCTCAAGCCCCGCAGTGACGATCCTGCAAACGTGGGTCGAATTCTAATGGTAATTGACGCAGCATGGGTTGGTTGACTAATAGGTCTCCACGTAAGCAATGGCTGACGCCTGTGGAGGAAGTCCCTTCCATATTGAGGCCTTGGAACTTTGGAGACAAGAAGAGATGAAAGGAAAAATATTGAGAGCGATGATAAGCGAGATAAGAGCTCACGGGTATTGGAGCATGAACCTGAACTATCTACGTTCAGTTCTGCACCGTTATTTTTGCCTGGTGCCGAGGTCACCATACGGCTGTGTTCGCTTTCGTCTGACTTTCTTGTAATAAGAATAAAAATATCGGCGAAACAATCCAAATGCATTTAGTTTGAAGGAAGCAAGGGGAAGATAAAGACTAGAAAGCGCGACTATTTTTCTTCGCATCAACAAGTACGAGTAAAAGCAGAGGCAACTGAGTAGAAGCAAACGCCTGCAAAAACACAGTTAAGAAGAAGCAGAAGAAATGATACGATGTTGATGTTGGCGGGGAAAAAAATAGTAGGGAGAAAGAAATGATACAGCTATCAGATGTGGCTGTCTAATACAGTACAGCACTCTGAACATCCGCCTATATAGCACAGTTACTTTAAATACGAATCCCCCGGTGTCATTTTTTGTAATAACAGTAATTGTCATGAAGTTATTTCGTTTAGAGTAATGCTACCGTACTTACAAACGAGTCTCCATTTATGGAGCGACTTAGAAAAAAAGTGTCGTCCCAAACAGTGCCGTTTAACAGTTGCTGTGCAAGCACTTATTCGTGTCCTGTTAGAGATTGCTCTCAGTGTCGTTTACTGAGAGCAATCTCTAAGAGGACACGAATCAGTGCTTACAGAGCGCCGCGGAAATGGGTGGAAGTACGCCAAACAAATATGCAGATTGCGAGAATCATCCGCGGAACAGACGGTGACGTATCACACTATATGTTTAGCTCATATATAGAACAAATTATTCCGTGTCTCCGAGTACAATTTTCAAGCATGACACCGATCTACAACATAAAGTATACGACATGTATAATATAAACATAATCATAACAAAAAACTGTAATGTAAAGACTGATTACGCGCAGAGTCACTAACTAAGCTACGCTTATTTAGTCACTAAATAGTGGAGTCACTAGTCAGTAGTAGATACTAAATAGAGTCACTAAATGAGCTACGCTTATTGAGTGACCCTAGTTACGCGCTAACAAGGGGGGATCGCTGTTCCATATTACAAAAAAAAAAAAAAAAAACATGAAAGAAATAGAAGTGACTCGATATGGCGGAAATGGTGTCGTGAAATTCAAAACGAAGAATGTTACGAAATACGTAGTTTCCTAAGTAAGAATAAGGAAATGAGGAAAGCAGGGGCTATACTCGAAAAGTATCACTGAGGAAAGGGGCTTTTTGTGGGCTTTTCATTCAAGAGCTCAAGAGTAACTAGCCACACAGTAGCTAAACACACCAGCGGCATGGCCGAGCCGGTTACGGCGTCCCGCTCATTGGTGGTAGCCAAGGTCGTGCTGAAGACTGGGAGGTGGTGGGTTCGAATCCTACCACCGGCTGTGCTCTATCAGGTTTTCCCTGGGTTTTCCGAAGACTTTCCAGATGAATATCGGCACAGTTCCTCCTGAAGTCGGCCCAGGACACATACTAACCCCCTTGTCCCCCACTCCTTCCTGCTGTCCTCTCTCCACCTGTCCACATCTGTACGCCGCTCATAGCCACAGTTGCTTCGTGGCGCTAACACGGAATGAATAAAATAATAGAAACAGCAACTTCGAAAGCTCGCTGTCTATGATCAGCATACGCGCAAGTTGCTGTCTCTCTCCGATTGGCCGGCGCAGGGGAGAGGGTAACGGTAGGAGAAACCACGTGACCAGGTGTCTGTCCATTCACAAGGCAGCACTAAGGGGAAAGAGGGAAACAGAGGAGCTGCGCAGAACAGCTGACCTATTTACATTTTAAGTTTGTTGTCCTTCGTTTGATATTTTATATATTTTTAGAGCGTATTTCAATCACCATCACTGTTTGTCACTCGGTATTGGATTGACGAGAGGTTAGTCGAGCCCGAGCTGGCTTGCTATTTGAGGCTAAGGTTGAATCACCCGCGAGCGACATCATCTTGAGTGTCTAATAATACGACTGCGTAACGTTTGGCATTGTACGACTCGTGTATTTTCGAATGGACT